>NC_043989.1:14157666-14757666 GCF_902150065.1 Myripristis murdjan
AACCTTGTGGAGTTCGGGGACAGATGCGGTGACAGTGGGGAGTGCGGAGAGTTAAAGATTCACCACACATCTGTCACTTCAGCAAGGGCAACTGCTTAGAGTCTGCCCCCGCTGACAGCCGGCCTGCCTGCCTGCTTCCATGCCTACCTGTGGCTGGGCGCTGGTCTGTTGCTAAGCTTCCCCATCTGCCTTTCCTTTGGGCCTCTGCCTGTTTCCCCGGACGTCTCTCTGTCTCCTAACGCCTCACCCACCTGTTTCTTTGACTGGTCAGCCCATCTACGACCGGCTGTCTCCATGTATTTGCCATCCTATCTAGATGTGTACCACCCCCCAGTCACCACAATAAACACACACCCTCGCATTCCCCTCTAAAATTACTTCTTAAGATAAAATTCTGGAAAGGAGTCTTAATTGGCTGCCTCCCAATGCCCTCTCTCGCTTTTCTCTCTCTACCTGTCAAAGGCTGATAATTACAGACCTAGCAGCAACCTGTTGTAACCTGTGTTGTGTTTTACAGCAGATGCCAACATTCATTAAAAAAAATCATTTGCTACACTATGTATCTATATTTCATCAAAGGGTCCCCAGCTGTCTGTAAACAGGAATGGATCTCCTTTGGCGGTGGACCCACGCTAACCTGTTAGCGCCTAGTGAGTGGGGATGTGAATGTGGAGGGCCTCTTGGCTTGGCTGGACACAGCCTGTTCCCTGCTGGGTGCAGGTGAGCTCTCAATGCAGCCCTCAGCACCTGCCCTCTTTGTTCCCTTGTTGATGGCTTTATGGCGTGAAGGGGATCCGTCTGTCTAGCTCTCGTAAAGCCAGCGGCGCGAGGCCTAGTAAAAGCCGTGCTGCTGCCAGGGCATTGTGTGGGGCCCCCATGGCTCCCGGAGTGACCCCGCCAGCCTGCCACAGAGCCCACTGTAGCGCCCACCGTAATTCAAACACATGGTCAGAGAGTATCGCACATATGGGCATTTACATTAATGCAAACAAATACATACAAACACAAAGGTGCACACACACACACACACACACACAAACACACATGCATACACAGATGTCCCAAGAGCCTTGTACTGGTCATCGCTTCCCCCGGTGTCCTGTTTCAAAACACTAATAACCGTCTTTTTATGGCTTTCTCTTGATATCATTTTCTACTCTCTGTCTCGTTTATTTTGTTTTGTTTTTAAATCCTTACAACTTGCCTCTGTTTTTTGGACAAAAATACAAGAATTAATAACACACTTGAGGCTGTGGGACTAAGTGTAAAATGGAAAAAAAATAATATTCACTTTTTTTCAAATGTATTTCCCTTGCCTTTACCTTTACTTCTTTTACTAGTTCTTCTGCTTCATGTGGCCCTTCAGTTGTAACTGAACTACTTATTACTTGTAATCAAGGTAGTCTAGAAATCAATGTTCATTATACAGTTGCAGTAATTGTAAAATGTACTCTTTATTGCAGGAGCGTCTGGACAAGTTGGCCGTGCACATAGAAACAGTGGCTTCAGTTTGAAATTGTTGATCTTACACGGACTGCTGCTGCCAGATTTTTACTGTAGTTGTATAATGACAATAAAGTGAATCTTGAATCTTGAAAATAGCTAAAATGTAAAGGTAAATATACAGTATAAGGCAAAATACCTTGGCCTTAAAGATCATGTACAACAACCTATATCAAATAATTTTTTTATAAAGTGCTTTTCAAGTCTAAGGCCACGGTTGTGTTTAAGAGGGTTTGCTGAAAACTTCACACCAGTTTGAGTGACAAACACTTAGTCCCAAGCCAGATAAGGCAGCTCAATGGCCATGGGAGGTCAATGATTGCGCAGAAATAAGCCCTACATTAATGTTCAATTTATATGATTTTCCTGGATATGAAATCTCACTGATAAGCTCTAGCAAATTAAGTGGCTGAAAGGAGGGCCATAAGCAGCTTGGTATTTGAGATCTGGGCTTTGAGTGGGGGCATCTTAGAAACCAATTACCAGACAAGAAATAGATCATTATTTTTTCTTAGAAGATCGGGTTGTGGGGATGGAAGGGGGGGCAAAGGTGGTTGCTAAAAGGAAGGGAGGGTTTTCTAGATTGAGGGGGGAGGGCACAATAAAGACATAATCATCTCCCCTCAACTTTTCCTATCCAACTTTCAGATTTTAATTTGCCGTCTGTGAAGTGGTACCTAATTTACTTTCGCCTCATCCCTTCAATGCACCATTGTTGCCGCTGCTGAGATTCAGAGCTTCCTCTCTTAGCTCACCTCGGCGTGAAATTGGTTTAATGAAGCTGAAAGGTATGGGGCTCTCACAACACTGTGGATTCCAGTGACACTGCTTCATCCACCCACCCCTCCTCTCGGTCCCTCCTCCCCCAACCCAACTCCCTGCGCACTCGCATTACGGTGACAATTTATAACGCAGCACACAAAAGATCCCTATCTCACACATTACATCAGTGGATATTACTGTCCCTTTGAGAGAGCCAACTCTTAGGCAAATGCCGGAGGAGGAAAAAAAGTGATTGGCTGATCAGCCTGGGTATATGGCATGCATGAGGCACTTCAAATTATCAGCTGATACCAATATTAAAATGGATCAGATATGTTATACCTCGCCAGTAAGAGGAAGATAGTCTGAAGGCGAAAGATAGAGAGAGAAAGGAGGCAGAGAGAAAGTGAAGTAAATATCAAGAGAAAAGAAGGCAGAGCTATGAGGAGGTGAAACTAATCAGAGAGCAACCTTGCCTGTTTTTCCCACCTCTTCCAATCTGACCCTGTGAAAGGTGTTCTCCTGTTACCGCTCCTCCTGGGTGTGGTTTCTAATGGGAATGGGAAGGAAGTCCTCTGGGATTATTGTGTGTGTGTACATTACATTAATATGATCCCCTTAAGTCATATCACTTACTTCTTCTCGTCCCCTTTTAGGACAATCGAATGGAAATGCATCCGTAACCGAATATTCCAGCCTGTACCACTCATTTCTGGTTTGAGGCCCAGTTTGGAACTGGTATGTGGTGAAGAAGAAGAGGAAGAAAAAAAGAGGAAAAGAAAGTAGGCTACTTGAGTGTATGGAAACGGCAGGATATGTTAGGTTTCCCATTGTGCTGGCTTCCCATGCCAGAGGTGAGGGAGCATGATGAGCAGCTGTTTTGTTAATGGAGAGAGAGGAAGGGAGAGAGAGGAAGGGAGAGAGAGGGAGGGAGGGAGGGAGAGAAAAGAGAGAGAGACAGTGAGAGAGAGAAAAAAGAAAGAAAGAAAGAAAGAAAGAAAGAAAGAAAGAAAGAAAGAAAGAAAGTGAGAAAGAAAGTGAGAAAGAAGAGAGAGAGAGGGCTCAACAGATAAAACTTGGACAGAGAATAGCCTGAGGAGACCAGGCGAGGGAGAGAGGCTGACTTACAAAGGTTTCTTTACACTGTAATGACACGGACATTATGTTGAACTTTGGCTGCTGCAACTCAAAAAGGACGGCCACTTTCACTTTGTGTGGAGCTCTGGCCAGGAGCACGCACTGCTGTTTGTCTTTCAAATGCCATAGCGGCTGAGGCCACTAAGTGTGTGCACAAAGTGCCTGTTACAACTTTCTATTCAGTGTGGGACCGTGAAACTAACAAAAAAAATGTCAAATTGCCGTCCTCCGATTTTGTGCAATTGTGAATTTCAAACCATCGTCCTGTCAGAGCGGGCAAATGAGTTCTAAATACTTTCTTGTTTCCTGTGATTTCCTTGTCTCTGAGACCATTTTAGCCATCATACAAGAGTTTCTATGCATATTTCAAACACACACACACACTGAGAGAGATACACACACACCTGTTTACAGAGACAGTGGTGCTAAACTGCTGTGTTTAGCGTCTTGCCAAACTAAAACCTGATCTGCAGTGGAGGCAGACAGGGAAGATTATAGCTGAACAGAGCCATGGGAGTGCTATCTTTTACAGGTAATTACTCAATTATCAGTAAACACTGTCACAGGGGGCACAATGCCATAGGAGGAATCACACAAACTGCTGAATGATTCACTTCAACACCACATCAACATGCATTCACAAAGAGGATAGTCTTGTGAAGACAGGAGGGGGGGATCATTACGACTACTTTGCAGAAAATTCTTGTTCTGCAAAGAGAAAAAAAAAAAGCCATATTCATGTGCCACTGCCAGCTACTAAATAAACATATCAGGCAGTTGCCTAGAGTCATTAATTGCTTGGGAAATCTTATCAACCTTATATAAAATCAAGATTACTAAAAGTACAGATTACTATTTATGTAATATAACTTGTATTAATTCAGTAAAACAAAACATTATTTTCCTTATCATATACAGGATGATAGGATTTCCTTTGACTGATATGCAGAAATAGGGATGAACTGTTATCTAATGGCTTGATATACTTGCTTGCACAGTACTGCTTTGTTCCACTAGTGGGAGCTAGTAAACAGATGAGACGAGGTTCCCAGGTCCCCCCTCCAGGCTCCAACCCAAAGAGGTGTTGTTTGAACAGTGTTGGGAACCAACAGTGATTTTATGGGTTTGTTTAAAGACAAAGGTTAAGACACAGACAGCCAGGTAGATAAACAGACAGACTAGCTCGAAGAGGCCGGGTGTTAAGTTACACTGATGAGGACTGAAAAGATGAGCAAACCCAGAGAGCAAATATAAATGCACTTATATCAAATAAACAATTGACAAAGCACACAAGTGTGTCTGTGCTATCAATACGTTTGTTTCTCTATAAACATTTAAGCATAATTAGTAGGGAGGATAAGGTCTGGCACTTGAAAATCAATAATGAGCTGAGGTAGAACTGGTGTTGGCAAGTCACTGAAGGCAGTTTCTTTGCCTCTTAGTTTTTCTTGTTCTTATTTTCGGCTGTGGGTTTTGCAAAGATTAGTCAGAACATAGCATCTTTTTATAAGCCAGGAGTATGAAACCACACACACTAACATGAGCAGCCAGGAATGGAAATCTATACGGTGTTACCTGCCTGCGGTCAATGGTCATACACCTGGCCTAAAACCACGTCCCACAGTCAGTCCCTGCGGTCCTAGATACTCACCACATGGGTTAACACACACTCAGTAACACACTCTCTTCCACCGAAAGAGCCCTGCAGGCCTTCTAAATCTCTCCTGGGACAGCCTACCGTGAGGTAATGAGGAATTAGAGGGGAGGAAGGAGGACTAGTGAAGATTTACAGGTTTTAACTCATGTTACTGTCACCCAGGAAGAGCCACAGGCCTTAGGAAATCAACAACAACAACAACCTCCACACCGCCGCTATCTTGTAACCACTGAGACATTTGTGAGGGGGGGATGGTAGACATGCTACTGCTGAGAAAAAAAAAAAAAAGAAGAGAAAAAAAGCATTATTAAATGGATCCTATTTGATTTGGTTGGCGAGTCATACAGTCTAACACCTCTATTTAAACCACATGTATTAGTGAGTTATTTTTACTCGTACAGTGGCTTACACTCACACCTTCAGTTTCATCTATCACCTCACTAGAAAAGCACCCTTCACAAATTAATTATTTATTTCAGCTATGTAAGTTTTTTGAGCAGTAATATTGTCACTCCTGTGTTAACTGCTTGAAAAATACCCTTCAATGATGCTACAGTATGGAGTGGATTTTGACATTTCTGCCTGTGAAATACATGAAAGCAGAAATGGAAGCCCTCTCAACCTTAACTGATGTTTCTTCCCTAAACACACTGAGGCTGACCAAAACCTTGATTGTTGTCACTCATGATTAAAATGCACTTTCACTATACTGCAAATTTAAAATGCTCAATATTACTCCAATATTTAGAGCACTAAATATTCTAGAATAGACTGTACATCTTTTTTGTTTGTTTGTTTGTTTTATTTTACATTTTCATAACTATAATGAGTGAACAGACATTGATAAAAAATAATTTATTTAGTACATTATACTATAATTCATTGCTTTAGTTTGGTTATGATGATTATAAAATATGTTTCAGAAAACACAGTGGGGCACTCTGTGTAATGCTTAAGAAAAATGTCCTACATGTATTTATGTGTGTTTATTTAGGAATATATCTGTTAAACACATATTTCATTGTGATGTATGATGTCTTGTAAGTGTGTGTGGCTGGCCACTTTGAGAGCAAGACACCAGTGTGAAAAGAGAAATTGTAAAGAAAAGGATGAAAAAAAAAAAAAATTATGCGAGCAACACAAATGTTGGTTAAGTCATTTTTTGAATTATCCAGCATTTTGGCATCAATTTAGTGCAAATTACCAAGCTGATATTGTTTTGCTCTAAATATATGAGTGACCTCACCAGCTATAGTATTGTTGGCACTCAGACATGGCTGAATTTGTCATAATAAGACAGTGATTACAGTTTTCAGACACGGCTAATGGGAGCAACTTTTCCTCAGAGTTAAAGCAACCCTTGGCCACTCCTCATTCCAGTTTGCTGCTCCCAGTCACTGAAACGAGCTGCAAAATATTCTGAAACTGGACAGTTTCCTCTCTCTCTCTGGCTTCAAGACTCACAGAAATTTTGTCACAAACATTTTGTTTCTCAGCAAAATGAGCACACAGACAGTGCTGTTGTGTGTTTGTGCTGCATTAAATTTCTTTGAGTTGTGTCTATGTTTTTGTTGTTGTGTGTCATTTCACTGCTTTTTCTGCTGCTTTATGCAACTACTATTCTTCTATACTTGCTTTAATGTAGTTTTAATTTTATTACAATTATTATTCCAACACTGTATAATATTACTACTACAATTTACAATTTATATTCCTTTCCAACAGCTTCAAAATTAAGAAGCATTTTGTTTCTTATCAAGTTATTGTTACAAGTGAGAATCTGTTTTTTTTTTTTTTTTTACTTGCCTGACTGAATCAAAGTTAAATGCATTTTTTTAAATGCTGATCAAAAACAATCAAATTTGCATAAACTGCACAAGCATATGTAAAGAATAAGAGATTTAAGTGCACTATGACTACATGTAAAGATCAGTGGGGGCCAAACTCAATATACTGTTTTATAAATGGGACAACAGCTGATAGAGATGAGAAAATAACTGCATGATCCTTTAAAGAAAAAATGTTAGGGTTCTTCAGGGGTGTCTCATCATTTGCAGCAAAACTGGCCATCTCTCTTGGCTTTACTACAGTCAGCCGCTAGGCCTACCATCACAATCAACTAAACAAATAAACACAGAGTCTGAGTCATTCAAACGTCATGAAAGTAACCGCAGGTTTAAGAATGGTGCACTGATTCACTTGCCAACATATATACTGACTCACAAAACCATCATGACTTAACTTTTAAAGAGGTGATTCTTCCTCTGTACGTTACCTCAAGTTTTCGAGCTCATGGTGGATGGCTACTTGAGACTGGACTGAAATGTGCTCAAAAACACCTGCTGGTTAAAGCACACAGTGAAAATCTAAACAGCACTCGCACGCTGTTCCACATCCCTCATTTTCATTAGAAAGGGCGGCATTACACCTTCTTGAAGAGGATATGATTGTAAAGGCCAGTCAGGAGCTCTCTGGACATGTGTATGAAATGACCTTTACACTGTAGGACACACACAAACACACATACGCACACACCATAGCGAGAGGAGATGTACATTTATGATGACAGACAGATTAGGGGGCTCCCTCTCTCAGTTACGACAATAGCCTGAGCCGTCCAACACTGGGGCCCCATGTTCAGCGGATGGGCTTACACCCTGAACAGGTATGTACTGTGCAATTACCAGGCTACCTCAGAGCGTGGAATAATCAGTAGGTGCTCTACCATTAAGTACGGGGGCGGCAGCGCAAACAACTTTAAAGAGAGACCACTAGTGTCAGGTGTCAAGAGGGAAGATTTACTGCACCTGACTAATTTTCCCTGTCTAACACTGGTAGGGTGTTCACCGAGACCAGGCAGAATGAGAGGTGAGGACAGTCTAGCAGTAAGACAGGGGCCTTGGTGGGTGTGCCCGAGCATGGGAGAATGTGTGTGGGTGTGCTTACAATTTTAAAAATAGGGCATGCCTCAGAGTGACTGAACAGAAAGGCCGTACACATGCGTGTGTTTATGTTTTTGTCGTGTAAGACCGTGTGAATGTGACTTGGCTATAGATCTGACAAGTGGCATGTGAGTGTGTGTGAGAGAACAAGGAGACGACAGAGAAAACGTGTGTGTGTGAGTGTGCGTGTGTGTGTGTGTGTGTGTGTGTGTGTGTGTGTACGAGGAGGGAACTTTGGGAGGGTTGTGCTGTAGATGCATGTTAATATGAGGAAGTGCAATATGTTTATATACTTGAAGGCACATATGAGACATGCGTGATTATCGCTTGTCCTGTGTGAGTGTGTGTGTGTGTGTGTGTGTGTGTGCGCGCGCTTGTGCGTGTGCGTTTAGCCATGTCTGCAGGGTGAGGTGGAGGCTGATGTTTGGCAGCAGGTCTGGCACGTCTTTCAGGCCCCAACCTGTAGAGGAGGGTGAGAGAGAGAGAGCAAATAGGTGTGAGAGTCAGCCTGCCTTCTTGTGATATGCTTCACTTAGACCTCGCCATCACTACTGAGCTGCAAAAGCACCTGGCACTGTCAGGTCCACACCGTAATGCATCTTATTTACTAACTAGGATACTCTGAACTGGGCTATATGGCAGGGAAAAACAAAACAAAGAAAGCAAATGTGTAAATGTTATATATAAATGATATATATTTTTTCAACAGCAAATTCCTATAACCACAGTTCATTCTGTTATTGGATTTGATTCCATTTTTTAAAAAATACCCTTCTTACCAAAAGCAAGGAATACTGAGAGACCAGGTTATTTGTTTTGTTTGATGACACATCAGCCTGCAGCGTTGGTGTTAAAGGAAATATTGGCTGCAACAGTGACTGAACTTGAATATTTGATTGTTATAGTTTGTCTAATCACTTTGCACACTGTGCCAGTTTAGGATCAGTTATGAGTTTATGTTTCCTCTTTCAAGCGCAATTTGCATTTTTCATCAGAAGTTACTCTAGTTCAGCTTCCTGTTTGGTTTCCATTGAATAATTAGCTTCAACATTCATGTATGTAATATGTGTGTACAAAATACTGTGGGTTTGCTATGCTGGTATTTATTTAGTTAGTTTTGATATAGCTTTCACTTCCCCAGGACACTATAGTTGTCTTTTTCATTTCACTTTTTATACCCACATATTTAGTTTAACTGTGTTGAACATGGTCTGCTACAACTGCCATCCACAATGTCATCTGAGCTCCACAGTCACCAAGTTGGTTGAGTATAGTGAGTCCTAGATTATAGGTTGCACTTCCAAATTAAGTCAAATCTCTTCTGCAGGTATCATTAGATAAAAGGATCTGCTGAATAATATCCAGATAAAACCTGCGCCTACACATGAACACTTCTACAGAGAAGTATGTGTCCCCTAAGGCAGTAAATCACTCCACATTGTGTCCACGGCACAAAAGTGACGTTAGAGAGTGTATCAACTCCATAACCTCAAAGGAAATCCCTATTCAATGGCCATAAAAGAACGCCTTAGCGCACTATCGCTGTGGGGCCGGTTATAGAAAGAGAGATTGGATTAAGAGAGAAAACAGAGGGGAGAAAAGTGGAGAGTGTACAGGTGAAGTCCTATGGCTATGGAGGTTTGCTCAGCTGTGCAGTATTCTGTTCTGCGCCCCACCCAGTAACCAAAGGCAGGGATATCTTTCCATTTCACTTTTTTCCCTCTCTCCTCTCTCCTCTCTCTCACTCCCTCTGTCTCGTATTTGCACAGGTGAGAGAACAGCAGTCCAATGGGTGTGGGTGGGAGACTTGAAAGTCAGGTTTGCCTGGTGGAAGGAGTTCACCTGTGGACTATGGATGGATGGAGACCTGATGGCAGGGGCCTAGCCTGCCTTTTGTCTGCAGAGACAGACAGCAAACATGCAAACATACAAAAACTGAGGAATGTTGTCAATGAACAATTCACTCATAAGATCATTAGTCATAATGACCTGTGTACCACAGAAAGAATGGGTGGTGGTGGTGGTGAGGGGTAACATGATCACAGAAAAATATGATGCTTTGAAATATCCAGGTACAGCAGCAGCACAAGGAACACAAACTGTCCAGAGGAAAAAACTAAATGAAACCAAAAGGACTCAATAAGAAAGTGAGCGATGAAGGGAGGGAATGAATGAAGGAGAGGCTGAAAGGGAGGAGGGAGGCAGGTGGAGCAGTGCAGGAGTCATCAGGGTGGGGAGGTTTTGCTCCCAGGGCCAAAAGTTCAGAGAGAGGCAAAGCAAGCAGGTAACCCTAGCCACCATGTGCCAGAGTCTCACGTGTTCCTCTCATTGTCTCAGCAGGCTGGGGCTCGGGTTTCTGGAGCACCACGAGCTTCCTGGGAGCTACGGACCTGGCACCCCTCCCCACCAACACCCCCTTTCCAAACCCCTTGACACTGCCATCCCCACGCCCACCCCTGCACAGGTAAACACACACACGCACAAAACGCAAACACATATGTCAACACATACACATGCGAGCATTTGGCAAACACTAGGCTACAGGCTCATGCTAACATACACGCCTTTATCACGCACTCATGCACAAACGAGGGCAACACACATGAAACCCTTCTAAAGTGGCAAACGCCCTACAGTTGGTCATAATCTTCTTCCAAAACATACAAGTCCATGCTTTCTTTTTTCATACTGTTATTTATTTTATTACAAGGACCATGAACAATTAAAAACATATACTTCCAAGACAGCTGAAGCATTGTACAGCAAATTTTTATTCCCTAGATGTCCCTGGGCAGGTGAAGCTAAAATATACACACATGACGTGATATAATCGCACCAACTGGTGAGACAAGTCTTAAATCTCCATAATTACCATTACACCTACGCTCTAGTGTTGAGAGAGGCTCACTCAGACACAGGAGGCGGGATTATCAGACATGAGGATATGTAAACCAGAAGCAATTTTGCTCTGACTCTGTCTCTGTTCCCCTCGCTCACTCTTGGAGGATTCCACGAGAGTCCTGATTCCTATCTTAGTCAGTGAAATGATATTCTTTGAGCAACCTCTCTCATTATAGGGTTAGAGAGCAATTGAGTCCAAATTCCTTTTTCTAATCCCCCGCTACTGATGTGCCAGCTGCAGTTGATAATGTCACATTTTCTAATAGTTTATACTGTATTTTACTCCTTTGGGTAGGCATGTCTTCAGTTGTACCTCAATTTAGAGAAATGTAGCTTCGGTAGGAGTAAGCAGGTCATTAAGCAGTTAAAATGATTTCTTTTGTTATTTTTGATGATGTATTCACTTTTTCAATCGTGGGCACTATTAATCACTGTCATCTTAAAACTGTTTAAGTTGGTGTTGCCAGTAAGAGCAGAACCAATTCTGCCCTTCTGCGGGCACATCATGTGTTTGCATATTGCAAACTGATTTTGCTGAATGGTACGTACACCTCATCGTACAGTACATACCTTAATCTCTGACTGTTCAAACACATCTGCAAGCAAAGAAGTGTTTATTCTGTCCCTGTGTCTGTCTCATTTCTTTCTCTCTCCTCCTCCTCTCTCTATCTCTAAGTCATTTTCTTTTACTCTCTCTCTCTCTCTTCCTCTGTCTGTGTTTCTCCCTCCGATCAACTATGTGGGACCAGACATGAGGCCTGTCCGGAGTGGACTGATTGCCAAACGCACCAGCGCCTGGACAACTGTGATGTCATTGGGATTCCATGAGGCCTAGACAATCGCCGTTTCCACGACAGCATAACTCAACCAGTTAAGGGCACAGAGCAGGGGTTAGTGTGTATGTGTGTGTGTGTGTGAGAGAGATAGAGAGTTCCACCAATAATCACATACACACATGTTCCTTGACCCTAAAACAAATTGCACATGCTCAAAACATACGCCATGTCCACACTAAGCTGGGTAAATTTGAAAATATTGCTTTTGGTGCTCCATCTACACTGCTCCACACCAGTATTTTCAGACCATTTTCTAGACCACATGGCGATCCGACATCAGCATTTTCAAAAAGCTCAGTTTTCCTCTTCCACACTACGATACAGGACAGATTCCAGACAGTTTTCAAACTTAAACACTTTGGTGAACATTTCCTAAAGGCCCCATTATCACAAGGGGAGAACTCCAGCTTATTGTGAATCAAAAGCCAAAACAGAGAAAAACATGTATATATTTTAATTTACCCAGCTTTTGCCAAATTCAGACTACATGATTGTAGCCTTGATTTTCCACTCGCAGGCCGATTTTGGGGATCACAAACAAAAGCCCCAGATCAGAAACATATCAGAACATGCTCCCATGAGCGACAATCCCTGTGTGAACTATTTAAAGGAGCAGTCGGAAAAACTCACCGATGCATGACAGACACCTCAGAGAAATCTAGCAGACTAAATACCTGAACCTGCCGCGGAGTCATACTTCTGTAGCGTGAAAAGTATTGTGGCCAACAGTAAGAGAAGCAATGAGGGGCAAGTCACGGGGTGAAACCAGGGAGAGAAATCCTACATATTCTTTTCTTTTCCTTCCTTGTTTTTTTTTTTTCACTGCAAATCAGCACAACCTGAACTTTCTGGGAGAAACTAGAAATATCGCCTCACAGTTGTATTCCTCTGCCAACCGGTGAGTTGCAGTTTGCATCCATGTGTGTCCAGACAGTGGAGTATGCGCCTACAGTATGTCAACAAATTAATACAATGTCGGCCATGTGAACTAGCTTTGGATGACACAGGTGTAGAGTTGCAGTGTGTTAACATCAAAACCCCAGACCATGCTGATCTATGTATTGTAACTGTGTAGAAACCACCCACCTCCTCAGTGACTGTGTTCCCAAATATATTTCACATCTTAATAGAGTTCAAGAGTGCAACTAGCAAACCATCAATAACTGTTGGAAATTTTAACCTTGCTTTCAGCAACATGTGAAATTCCTAACTCATAACAGTGGTTCCTCACTAGATTGTGTGTATAGCAACCAAAAAATACATGTATAGCAAACTGCTTCCTACAGTGACCATTATGTGATTTTGTTTGCTGTTCTATGAACAAGTGACTTAACTCATTCAGCACCTGCCTTCATTCAGCTCATCACCTCTCCAGTCTTTCAGCACTGGCTCTTCACCAATTCATTGCAAGATTATTTTCTCAGCTACAGTGGTAGGCAAACCACCCTAGCCAATTGTATTTGGAAAACTATTCTTTTTGTTATTATTGTGTAGCTTGTTATTCATTGTGTTTCCCCTTGCCTCAGATTTGTTGCGCTTGTTCTGCTGTAAGTCTATCTAGTGTATAAGTTCACTGAGAGAAACAGAAACAGAATCAAATTCCTTGCATGTTTTCACCTGCTTGGCCAAAAAAGCTGTTTCTGATAGTATAAAAAGTTGTAGCCGTGACAGTAGACAGTGCTTCAGATATGACCGTGGCCGCAAAGAAGCTACAAATTCTAAAACGTGGATGCTTCACACACATTCACACCAATTCAGTATCTGATCAAACATGGCATGTGCTCACAATCTCCCCTTCTGTTCCTGAAATAATGGCCAAAAAAGTGTCTTTGCAGAACATTATGATGTCACAGTGAAGCTGACCTTTGGCCTTTTGGATACAGAATGTCACTTCATCATTTTATGCTATTAGACATTTGTGTGAAACTTAACATAATAATTAGTGCATGAATTCTTGAGTTATGGCCAAAAATGTGTTTTCTGAAGTCACAGTCACACTTTGACCTTTGACTACCAAAATCTAATCAGTTCATCCTTGATTCCAAGTGGACTGTTGAAATTCCTCCAAGGCGTTCCTGTGATATTGTATTCATGAGAATGGCACGGATGCAAAGATGTCGATACAGACAGACAGAAGGACAGAAAGACAGGCGGACAACCTGAAACCTGACAGATGACCACACTGACTAGGCCAGTCAAACAGCAGCACACAGAATCTCTTCTGTTACTATTGTGCATTGTGTTTTATTTTCTGCAGCATTATAATTAAAGTGTGTCCACAGATCTCTTCTTTTTTCCAAGAAAGCCAGTGAGCTTGATTGGAGTGTTGTTTGAATCGCAGCACTGGGAATATGGCAAACTCTGTGAACCTGTGTGGCTGTGGCTAGGTCGACGGCACCGCCCTCATCCAACCACTTCAACCAATGACAGGAATCCACACTCAATTTCACCAGTGACAGGCCGGCACACTGCAAGGTTATATTTTGAGAGACACGCAAGAGGGGGGATTTTTGAATGTCTGACAGTCTATTAATAACATTTTCATCCCATCTCATCTCATCAATGAAAACCGAACATACACGTCATCATAGTTGTTATTATCTATGATCTATTTTTTACCTCATATCATCTCATCTCGTCTGGGTCATGGAAATGAAGGTCATTGACAAACATTGTTCATCATCTTTGTCGATGAAATTAACACTTTGCCGGTGTCCTTAAAACTAGGGTTGGCATCACCTAACTGACCCTCATCATTCCCATAATGGCTCCATACAGTAGCTACTGAGTCTCTCTCCATGGGAGGTGATGGGCCTTGCCTTGCCAGACACGGGTCACTCCGTGATTGCCGTTGCCTAGGTGCAGGGGCTAATGGGCCCCCATTGGGACAACAAAAGACCCAGACAGTTAAAGCTACATATTCTGCAGTGGGTGGGAACCCCTGCAGGAACATGCAGTCTCACCTTATCAGCTTGTGAGTGCACTGGACTCATGCTGACTGACTGATTCACCAAGTCGAGAAAGAACATAAGCGGGAAAATAGGGAGTGAGTCACATACAGTGTCAGTGATGACAGAGAGAAACTTGATCTTTTTGTTGAGAATATGCCAAAAGCACAAAGAAACAGAATCAACAACAAACTGTTCCAAGTTTCATCAGATACTACAAATGAACAGCTGAGATAGTATGATGATCAACGTTATATAATGCCTTTTTTGCCTTTGTAACTTTTTTCCAAGTTCCAGAAACAAAATTAGATGTTAAATGAATATCCCACAGCACGAATAAAAAGACTGATCTCAAAGAGTGACGTGCTGTTAGAACACATTTTAACAAATCTTATTTATTGGATCAGATTGCCGCTGTGTGAGAAGATATGACACTTGTGCACGTGTATAAACCTGCATTCATATTTCTTATCCTGTCCTAAAAGTTTTCAGAGCTTTGAATGAAGTCAGTTTTTCTTCAGCATGTTGGAGTGAGAAGCCTCTATGGAGCCTTGGGGCGCTGCATGGAGGTGTGAATGCTAACATGGCTCAATCTGTATGCCATAGAGAAAAAACAATTCATGCTAATCTGCTCCCAGAGACAGGAGTCCAGTTAGCCCAATCAGGAGGGGGAATCATCTGGAGTGGATGGGGTCTCAGAGAAGCCTAGATCAAGCCTCTGATTGCAGCAGGGTGATTTACAGCTCGAGAACAATGATAGCTGCCTGGGTCAGCACTGATGGAGAGGCTCTGACTGCACCATCATAGACAGCCTACCTCACCTGACATGTACGCACGGACATACATACATGCACGAGTAAAACAGCCACTGACATACAATACCTGCACACTCCTACTCACAGTCACTGACATTCTTACACACACACACACACACTCTCACCTTGAGCTAGCTACATCCTTGTATGTGTCATTCATGGTCCTGCTGGGATTGACCCTGCCAGGTTTACACTATGACCTAACCCTGCCTTAGGGCTTGCATTTGACCCTTTGCTTTTCACTAACAACACATAAACCAAAACAACCCAGCAAGCTACTTCCTATGAACCCTGTGCTAGCAAACAGAGAAAATGGGAGATTGTCCTTGCCCTGCAGTGGGGTATGTAAATAGACGGGAAAGGGTGAGGTTTGCATGAATGAAGGGTGTTTTCAGATGTTAAGTGTGGATGAGAGGGAAGTGGGGGAGAGAGGGATGGGGGGTGGCGGGGTTGGGGTGGGACACCATCGAGAGTTTTCTATAGAGCATACCTTTTGATCTGCCCGGTCCACGTTACATCACTTGGGGAAAAAGGAAGGACCGCAGCGGAGGAAAGGCCTCTTCAAAGTGACCCTGTGGTTTCCCAAAGAAATGACCTATCACTGGGAGCATCCACAGCTGGCAGGTAACTTCTGTCTGCAGGAAATAGATCAATCTTACAAAGACACCTCACTGTCCCTGAGTGACCTTGAGACATGATCTGAGTTTGACGGTGAAGATCTTGCAGAATTAAAACCACTAAGTCAGGATGACATTGATGGTACCGAGGTCCTGCAGCTACGAGGTGCCTGTTTAAAGTGGATGTGCTCCTACTTGCATTTGGAGAAGATAGTGGTATTAAGAGAGAGTTAATACAGGGTTTATCTTGGGTGTTTTAATGTGGCCGCGCTGTTGCCCCAGGTCCTGTGTGGGAGTTGAGAGAGGCTGGCTTTGACGTGTGATACTACACAGACGAGATTGCTCTCAGCTTCCAGAACAGGCAGGTGAGTACATGCACATGTAAGCCCCCCTTCCTACACACACAAACACACACACACATACACAGCACTGAAAGTGAATATTCGCATGACTACTTTAGAGGGAAGTACAATGTGAAAAGTGGATATTAGCAGGAAAAGTTCCTATTTGGTGTAATATTAGATACCACACCAGATTGTAAACAAGAACGGAACCGGTTTATCTGAAATGTTTTACTCTGAAGTTTTATGTTAGGATCAAGTAGTAGGGAATTCTTGGTCTATTTTGTAAACATCTGACAGTGAAACAGAGGGCTTATAGGCCATCCTTGACTGATGATAGAGCCTGGAAACCATGACCACTGCTGGCAAATACATCCTGTTTTAGACCTTGGGGGCATGACTCATAACACCAAAACCAACATTTGTAGTTTGGGGATTCAGTTGTTTTACGTGCTCCGGTTTCACACTGCTGGGAACAAATGGGCAACTTCCAGTAGCTGGCGTACTGTACACCCCAGGGGTGGAGCAGAGGGGCCGGCTGAGGGTGAGGAGGCAGTGGGGGAGGTGAGAGAAGATTTTTAGGGGTGACTAGAGTTTTTGGGGCTGAGTGGGTCTGTTTAGCCCCCAGCAGATTGCCCCCCCTTTCCTTCTCTCCCCTCCTCCTCCTCCACCCCTCTCCTCCCCCTGGCTTTGTGTGCCCTGAGCCCACTCCTCCCCCTTTTGTCACCCGGGCATTCCGCTTTGGTTAGCACACACAATGGGCGCTCAGTGCTCACCCTCCTGACACTGCATTCTGCCTGTGCACCGGGGAGTGGGCACGGGAGGGGGAGGGAAAGGGTCTGGGGGGGAGGGTTAAAGGATGACAGCAACTCACCCCATGTGACCAAAATGCCATCAAGTATCAACTCCCCCTTCCCCGTTGTCAAAGAACATCGTCTAACTTCAACCATGGACACAGATGGGCAGTAAAACAAGTGCCAGTGGGCCTGGCTGGCACAGTGAAAAACAAAACCTCAACTTTGCTAGCCAAACAAACTAACAGGTGTCTCCCATGGCTGATTAGCTATGTGGAGCCTTGTTCGATCCTGCAAGGTTCTCAAGCCGAGTCTGTGCCTGGCCGCATGAGTGTGTTCCCTTCATCCTTATGCTGTTGGCCACACATCCTAAACGGAATTTTAAGACCTGGCTGCAGAACATTTTTGTCTGAAAATTAATCCCCCACATCGACAACGGTGAGTGTAAAACTGGCGTAATTACAAGTCCAGGCTTTACTGCTTTGACATGTTTATCAAAGATTTGGAACTCTTCCTGGGCTCTGGCAGCTTTGACCTGTTGATGTAATGGCACAGCTTGCCATGTCCTGGTTATGCTTATCTTATTTCGTAAATACCTGAGCACACACAACTGAGACACAGATGATTCCACATTTTGGGAAGTACAATAAAAACAACTGACAGACTCCAATGTACCCACACCTATGGAAACGGAAACATACACAAGTATTGTCATATTCAAGTATAATCTGTGAAGACAGGACTGTTTCAACTACCACAACATAATAATATGTTAGATGGAGAAGATTTTTATATTATCTCAGATATAATTTAAGGAGAGATGTATACCTGGCCATGAGCGGGCACAAGATTAGGTAGGACAGAGGGGGTGAGAGAGGACTGGTGTGTGTGTGTGTGTGTGTGTGTGTGGTAGCAGCTCAGCAGCTAGAGGGGGGGTCAGTTTGAGTTTCAAAGACCCTGCTTGTTCGCCCATATTTCACACCACGGTGACATCTTAAAGCCGAGACAGGCCTGGTTGCTTCGCCCTCTCTTTCACTTTCTGAGAAAAAAGGGGAATTGGGATGTGAAGGAGGGGGTTACTGAAATATATGCAAATGGTCCCCCAGAGGGGATACGAATTTTATGGGTTTAGAATTTAGTTCAGCCAACCTGAATAATCAAATGTGGGAACAAAAAAAAAAAAAAAAAAACTATCCCCCACCATCCCACCACCACAACCTCGGGCTTCCACCCCCACCTCAGGCCTCATCTCTCCTCCCTCCTGCCAAGTCCTCACATAAGAGAAGCTCAGTATGTCCAAACTCTTATTAGGATCTCCTTACAGGGCAGGGGAAGGGAAGAGAAATGAGGAGGAGGGGGAGGTTGAGGAGGAGAGAAGAGGGGCTAGTGTACCTGATCAGGCAGAACTGCTGGCTCCTGATTACGACACCATTTTCTCAGCAGGCTTCCCAGCCTCATCCTGCTTCTGTGAATATGGAGCACAGGGCCAGCCAATCCCCACAGCGCTCCCTTTCGTCTAATGGCAGAATTAAGACCGTTTAGAGTGATTTCCTCTGCCTTCATGGTCGCACTCTAAAAGAGCTGAATCTTTTTCCTTTGCACCGATTTACAATGTGGGGGGTCTGGCATGCAAGGGGCAAGAGAAAAGTTCTACATGGCTGAACATAAAATTACAAAAGGTGGGGAATTGAGCAGAGACTCTGCAGATCATGGTGGAGAACATTTTTACTTTGGGTAGGCGTTGTATTAAACCAATATTTCAGTTTGGGAGAACATTTTCACTTTGTCAATCACCAACATTAGCTTTCCTGGTGATCCGTAGTCACCATCAGTGCTCAGACTGCCCCTCTCTCAAGTTAATTTTGGAAACTTAAATCTAAGGGTAATAAAGCTATTCAGCTCTACTTTGACATGTGAACAAGAACCTCAAAACAAAGAACAGGGAACATGGCGGCTGAATTACTAATGAAGAGTAAATGCAAGGATACATTTAGAAAGATTTACTTTTATACTGGCAAACATCACAAAATTAAAATGTTGCTGAAGCTCATATTAGAAAGTAAGAAAAAAGAAAAAAAAATGCAAGTGTTGTCAGTTCTTTTAGATGCACAGCTTAATTGCCTGACAATTGCCTGATTCCTCACAGTAGAAACTCCATGAAATAAAAATATTTGCAAAAAAAATAATACTAAATATCATGTTAAAGACTGTTTTGCAGCTACTTCATTTTAGTGTTGAAATGAAAAGTAAAGCTTGCCAGGAGTTGAAAGCTGATCATGTGTCAGATCAAACTGATTCACAGTGACACTAACCCAAACAGGTTGCAAATCTGGAGGCAAATCTGCTTAAACTCACTCCTTATAATGTCAAACTACATTACATCAGGACCATCCCTCTGTGTCACAGCACAGCACCATATCAAGCAGCAATGGTTTGAACCTGTTGCTTTTGTATTTCTCATGCCGTCTAATAGTTCCCCCACTTTTCCTCCGACCTCCAGTAGACTCAAATCCTTCAGCTTTATTGCCCAGACTCAAGGGCTGCAGGTGCACAAGCCACAAAAGGGGGAGAGAGGGGGAAGAAGGGAGTTAGGACAGGGGGTGGGGGGTGGGAAAGAGAATGGTCAGTCAGAGATAAGAGAGGAAGGAGCAGAGCACCCCCCCCACCCCCCCCCCTCGCCTCTTGGTTTAACCCCCTCTCCATCCCCCCATCCCATCCCATCTCAACTCTGCCCCTACCCTCTCAAACCTCTGTTTTGCTCGACTGCCTTACCACACGTGAGAAGAGTGCAAACAGCGAGTGGTGCCGCCTGGCGCTACCAGGCCTTCCCGGGTGTGTGTGGCAGGGTCCAGGGAACAGGGAGCAGGCGTGGGCAGGGCAGGCATGTGGCAGGAGCGGACCTTTTCTTCTAAACCAGCAGACGAGCAGTAATGACAGCGAGCTGCAGCTGTGCCCACTGAGGCCTGGCCTACCTTGCCCTGTGCTGGCCCCTCAGTGTCACCTCACCATTTTTGCCTCGGCAATTACCACTCAGCTACTATTAGTCCTTCTGTACTGACAAAAATCCCACTACCATCTGGGATTTGAGCTCAGTGTAAACAAGTTAACCCGGCATTTCAGTCTCACTTTCTGCACCCTGCAACAGTCGCAGATAATTATCAGCTTTGGCTCTGATCACTATTGCTGTAAACAGGTCACCCATAAAGCACAATGATACAGGTCATGCTTTACAATTTAGGTATGTAATCCTATCCTCAGTGTAACATTAACACTCTGTAGTATGATAAATTATCAACAAATCGCCATCTTTTGGATTGGAGTCTGACTTTTGTTCCTTGTGTTGTTCTAATGAAAGATCGCTGGAGTGGAACATCTGAGAAAATGCTACATTTCAGTCAGGTTGGAAGCTCGTGACACCACTTAATCTGGAGGGGAGATATGTGGTCTGATACTTCTTTTTTGTTTGTTTGGAGTCCCAGGTAAAAGAACCCCCCTGTAAATTCCACTTGCTTGGTTTAATAGTGGGATTAATATGACTACTGCCACACAACAGTTGATCATCTTGTTGGTTTTCCAGAATGTACAGATTAGGCTCTGCTAATCACGGTACATAAATCATTACACACCCTACATTTCTTTAATGACTGTTATCCTGAGCAGCTGACCCCATGGAACTGCACAGAAACCCAGTAGTGTTATGTTGCAAAAAAAAAGAAAAAGAAAAAGAAAAAGAAAAGAAATCATCAAACCAAGTTCATCATCAAAGAGGTTGTGAGACGTTACTATGTAATCATGGGTTTGTGGTTTAAATGAGTCAAGTTTTAGGAAGGCCTGAGGAGAGCAAACTATGTGAGTCACAGATGCAACAGGTTGTGACCATGGTATGATGCCAGTGGAGTAACACCTTCCGACCTAGAGGAAACAGCAATATATTTTAAAATTAGTATGCCACACCCAAGTGTTGATTGTACTTCTGGCTTCTCCCTGTAGACAACCAAGCATATTAGTTGCCTTTATCAACTCCAGTAGTGTGCTCACATAGGCCTACACACATATCCTAGCACACAAGTGCACTTAGACTGCAGCTTTTTCTCTCTTACACACACATATTAACACACACATACACACACACACACACACAAGTGGGGAACACACCCTCGGGGACAGGAATAACAGGCCACTCCAGAGCATGAGGACATCTGAGACACAGTGGCACCATACAGGCATGATGACTCTTTAACGTCTCCTTATCTTCATCCCTAATCCCCGGCCGCTGCACCATCAGCTACTGTTTACACCAACCACAAGTCAAGAGTAAAAGCAGAAAGTGGACTTTCTTAATATTGAACAACTAAAGTCCTCTGGAAAACCATTGAGGAAGATCACAAGTGTGGAGGGAGCCTCATATTGAAAGAGGATTGAAATTTACATGACAACTTAGGAAAAATGCTTTTTTATTACTCATTCATCCTCTAAATCACTTGGCTCCCCTGCTCCTTTCCTCTGCCTGAGCTATTAAATCACCATCTTGACCCTGTGACCTGAGGCCGCAGCCATAAAGAGCCCCCTGTGGGTCAGAGGCCTGATTGTAACATTTGAATATGAAATGGGCTCGGTTGGGCCTGGAAACAGCCCCATGCACTGAGACACAGGCTGACCCCCAGGAGAGAGGCCTGCCTCAGCAGCCCAAGGCCTAGAGGCTCCTTCTTCTCTCAGTGTGGATTTACTTGGACTTGAGAGGGAGGGAGAGAAGGATGAAGACTGGGGGGGACGGGCGTAGGGGGTAGGAGTTGAGCGAGAGTGAGGGAGAGGAGAAAGAGAGAGGGCAGACATTTGAATAAGACAAGAGGCGATTGGTGTTTGCATGACAAAGGAGCCCGCCATCTCCCCTGATTGGTGTCACAGCGCGGCACTAAAGCCATGCAGGCCCCCCGGGGTGGGGTGATGTGTGGAGCACAGGCATGTTTATGCATCCAAGGTGTGATATTAGGGAGGGATAGTGGGGGCCCATCGTCAAGTTTCGGGTTAAACTGAAGAATTGAAGTGTGCAGTTTCTCCAAAGACAAAAAAGTTTGCATTTCTGCAACTATAAAATGAACATTTTAAGTGAGTGAAAAAAATTTAAACAAAAAAGTATTTTTTCTCCACATTAATTAAACATAAAACGATGTAAAACTGATGGCAAGATATTAATGCTGTGACAGGAGAAGCATTAAGGCTGGCTGTTCTTAATAAAAGCCGCCTTATAGCTATAAAATTGGGCCAAAGGAAGGAAACTTGCCACTAGAGTCCTAATATTATATGTTTGGACTGTCATATGTTTTTGTTTCTTTAGCTCTCAGTCTCTATCCTCTTTCAGAACTCCATACAGGTATTCTGCCATGTTCCTCACCTGTAGGTTCAGACCTCCCAGCTGTCCCAGAGAGGGAATATTAATGCCCCCAGAGGTGTGAAGAGCCCACTAGCCCACCCTCCCCACCATTGTCCCCTGCAGGGCTGTTAGTGGAGCTATCAGCTACTGCAGGTGGATCCCTGGCACCACTAAGTCCTGACCATCCGGGATCCCATCCACCACTCTGCACCCACCCATACCACCCCTCCATCTGAAATTTCATGGGAGCCATGACAATACTAGTATAAAGATGAGAGGGGATCATATGAGTAGGCAAATTCAAGGGCTATGAAGGGGATTTCACAGCTCAATAACTTTGGACAATTTATTTACAATCCCCATTATCACAGGTCCCGTGGGACTACGTGTAAGCATAAATATGGATGCGTTTTCTCAAAGATAGAAAATAGGCTGCACTGCAGATTAGCTGAGGCCTGGTCCACTCAGGAGAGCCACTCGCCCACTGATGCACAAACCCCGAGAACACAAGGAAAAGGCATGACAGGAGAAAAAGAAGAGGGATGAGGCCAAAGGGAGGTTGAGTGAGAAAAGTTAGTGAGGTCACAAACTCACACTCACACACACACACAACATACACAAATGCACACGCACACACCAACCCCCTGCAGACAAAGCCTCCACAGGCTCATCTGGGCTGTGCTGGCCCTAAGGGACACACCTCCAAGAAAGATGGCCTGACTAACTCTCCATGGCAACTAATCAATAAGTGACAGAGTCAGTCAAGACTGACCCATAGCTGAGTGTGTCTCACCTCCCCCCATGTTCCCAGGGTTACAGTCGCCCATAAACCACACACACACACAGATTGGGCTGCACTAAAACACTAAGTGTCCACCATCCTGACCAGTGCCCCAGGGATAAATAAATGATTTCTGTTTTAGAACATAACTTGTACTTGCGCTCAAGTGTATGTGGAAGTGCGCATTTTTATTTTTATTTTTTTCTATGTGAGGTGGAGGTGGTGATTGGGGGTAGGGTTAGTTTTGGAGCTGGGGGGTACAGGTTATGTGGGTGCTGAGTGAACACAGCTCCTGACAATAGCAAGATGATAAGAGAGCTTCTGATGGAGAGGAGCTGCCACACCACCATTGTGTATCTGTCAATCTGTGTTCCTTCTCGCTGTCCTCAACCAACACTAATCAATATATGTGGCCTAGATGAGAAGCCTAATCTGCCCCCATATCACCCCTCCCTACCTCCATACCCCCCACTCCACATTGTCTTGCCACAATCCCATACTCAGCTTACTGTCCCAAGGCATATGTACATCAGGCTCGGCACATATACACTTGGCCCATTTTCTGGCCTTCCTAGACAGGTCAAAAGTGGGGTCAGAACTCTAGTTTAGCAAATTAAAAGCCACGCTACATGCTCCAGTGTTCATAGACAAAGTGATGTGTGCTACAGAATGGGACCATCTGCAGCAGCCACACTTTTACACAAGAGAGACTCACTTGGTGCCTGGGCTTTCCCTGACGCACATTCAAGACAACCATTTCTATGTAATTGCCCTTACAGGTTATTCAGGAGGAAGCTTCTTAATCCACTTTTGCTCTTGGCTGTTTGAGAGAGAGAGAGAGAGAGAGAGAGAGTGTGTGTGTGTGTGTGTGTGTGTGTGTGTGTGTGTGTGTGTGTATGTGGTTTTACACATCTGCCTCCAACCACAATTACAGTCATTCTCCAAAACAACTTGAAGTGAATCTCAACAGTACTTAAGCCAAGTAAAAGTCAAAAGTCAAGTAAAAAAAATCCCCTCTTGAAAAAAAAAAAATCTATTTACAACTTGGGTAACAACAACGTGGAATTCTCCAATTTCATCTGTTCGTGTGATTTGTGTTTGTTTTGTTTGGGCCAAAGTGAGGTTAAGTCTGTCTCATATTTGACAAGTATCATATTCACTTGCACCTGCTGGGCCAAGGCAAACACAGCCACAGAGTCAAACACGTTAATGGATGACCCTCACATTAAAACCTACAGTGCGTCTAACCTAGCCCAACCTGAAGGCTGGCAGGTTGATATGTTATGGACAGGGCCACTCTGGGTGTTGTCAGTCAGAGAGAAGTAACTTCAGCTTATCACTGAGGGTCACCCAGCACACCCTTTGCACTGACTCAGGTGTGAGGCATGTACAGTAGCCTACACATGTCAGGGCAACATAAAAGCCACCATACTTGATAACTTCCCTTCTCTCTGAGAATGTATGAACAGTTTACAGCCTAAGGAAATAATTGTAAATCCATATATGAATGTTCAACATTTAAGCTAGATTGTAGGTGGATTCCCTTAGCTTACAAGGTTTGATATGACATTTAGTCCATGCCAAGTAACATAGCAATCTGTGTTATCCTTCACTGGAGATCTTTTTTGACAGATCAAAAACAGCATTATCTGTTTCAGTCAAATAGTTTTGAACACCTACGTATCTTTCTTGTTTTGACTACTGCGGCAAGAACACACCATTCACAAAATGTGAAACCTCACTCTTTGCTTTGATTGAAAATCAATGAAAATTAAAATGTGACCTCTTGATTTCTTTAGGTGCCCTACCCTATAGCTTGTGTATCTCTACAAACCTTTCATTTAAACCATTTACTTTGCACAGACATCAATAAATCTAACTAGCTCCTGGGCCTACACAGTTTCTACAGTGGCGGTATGCTTGCCTTTGAAGAATTTCCCACTCGGCATTCTTTGTGGTTTTGTAAGGCATGAGTATTCAACCACAGTTATCATTAACGAGAGATCTGCATTATGAAACAAGTCTGTTTCTGCTCATATACTTTGGGGCTAAGGAACTGCAAATGAAAACTGGGGGTGTACTTAAAGATGAGAGGTATAAAGATGGTCAAATGTGATTTTGTAGAGTCTTTAGTAAGTGCTGTCTCTGAGTGAGTGAGTGGGTGAGTGAATGGAGGAGGCTTGAGAGGACGGTGCAGTGGAGAGGGATGGCTCTCAGTGGGTCAGCCCAAAAGCCCTGACCCCAGGAGGATTTGATGCCATTTTCCCACGCAGGGAGCCGACCTGAGAGGAGCTCGTTAACAACATCTGCCCCAGTTCAGGGAGATTAACCCCCACCCCCAACCCCCGCACCTCCACACACACATATACACACACACACACGCACCCCTTTGCTGTCAATCTCAGTACCTCACACGAGTCTCACCACTCTGGACAGGCCTGCCCAAGCCGGACAGGCCACTCTAGGCCCCTCCAGGCCGGCTGAGCTCAAAGGCCTCCTGGAGATCCCAGCCACAGCAGATCAATATGACCTGACTCCAGCAAAAGTACACATTAGCCAAGGGAGCATCTAGGCTTGTTTTTTCTAGGCTTGTTTTTTCTCAACATTACCTGTAACTCCTATAGCAGCCGTCCGTTACGGTCAAATTGCGCTGTCTATTACGTGATGTGTACTTAGTCTGCTCTGATCTGCACATCAGAGGAGGATCCAGCTTTGAGTTTGAGATTATGCAAAGGTGTGTATATTTTTGGAGGAAGGAGTGTTCCCATTGCAAGTTGCCAAGCCGGTCGAGCAGACAAGTTTGTAATGTTACCAACGTCAGTCTGTCAACCAGACTTTTAGAATGAGTTTTCCACTCATCACACTGACGTAAAAGGTGCTCTTAACACACTTAATATTGATTTTACCACCTTGTTCACATACTCCCACATGACATGGCAATGGCAGGGCATGTCTTGACATAATATGTGGGAGGACACCGGTAAAAAACAAGATCAACGGATATATCGCCTATGGCACTGCTGCTCTGAAGTCGGAGCCTTGCATATGGTGCAAACCAGCACTTGAATACATATACAAGCATCGACACACAGTGGCAGAATCCACTGGGAATCCGCTGAATCCATGTTCTACAGAGCTATAATTAGGTTAGTTTTTGGAGAGGAGGTTAAGCAAACAGGGCCTGTGAGGTCATAGGCAGATGGAAGTGGGGATATGCCTGCACTTGCTGAGTGGGCACAGAGCTCCACATGACAGGAGAGAGAGAGAGGCCCTCCGGGCGCTCAGCAGGGGGAGAGGGAGGGGGGACCCCAGCCCAACACGGATGGCCTCACTGCCAGAACATTCAAACACAATCATGTGGGGTTTAGCTATACACCTTTCACCAAACACACGTTTTCACTCCCAAATCATTGCCAAAATTAGGCACGCAGTTTCTAGAAAAGCAAATCCGAGTGGTTATGTGGGGAAGGCAAGCTTTTATGGGTCAGTTACAATGCTGATCAAACCTAAACAGAGTCTGCATCATATTTTAAGTTGGAAGCCTGAAAAGTGATGCAGAACTCAAGTCAATTTATCAAATGAGTTGTGAAGGCTATCCTAGGGTTACATAACTTTCTGATGCCCCACACTTTGACAGATGACACACACACACTCACACAAAAACTCATTCTGTCCAGCCCACAGCAAACACCTCTGACACAGAGGAGCAGGAAGAGAAAAGCTGCTTAATTGCAAAAAAATGAGTTGGAGATTGTGATTAGGTGACGGGTGGCTGCTGGCGCACTGGAGTGACTTAAGACCCTGTCAGTGAATGCAGGGAGGTCTGGATAATCTTTCCCTCCACAAAGGTGCGTGGGGCTAATCCAGGCCGCTGTGCTGAGCCATGGATCAAATCCTACAGGGAGTGTGGGAAGGCCAGCGGGACCGCCAGTGTTTCGGCCCTCTTGGTGGCCAGGGCATATTCATCCCATGGTGCTTTGCGATAGCAGGCCCGTTTCTTTTTCAAAACACTGCTGTGGTATAAGGGGTGTCAGCCAAGTGTGCTCAGGGACCTGGATGAGCGTTCCTGACAAGTTTAAGTGAATGAATGCAAAACGTTTTCAGTTTCATTTAGTGAAACCGAAGATCCACCTCATAAAAGTTGCTTCAGTCAGCATGATGAATGCATAACGGCTGCCACGGTGCTCACAAATTCCACAACGTTCCACATGAGAACATCAGCACACCAAAAAGTTTCTGTCTGTGCTCATCAGAAATTACCAGTGCTGACCTGTGAGGATAGACCAAACAGGAACATATTTTGTCAATCTGTGAACTTTAAAAATGTATTTGATACAGACAGGAGTCATTTATAAGTGTTTTATTTTGTTTGTCAAATAAAATATCACCAATTATAATTTGGCACATCAAGATTGACACAATTTTAACTACATTTACAGATCTTTTAACACAAGTTTCAGAAAACATTACTCATATTTTATGGGGCACGATCATGCCTTTTACGAAACAGAATATCTGTATAACCAGTGTAGTGTGTAATTTTACACCACTATACAATGGGAAGCGATGTGGTCATCTTCCTTCCTTGTATCCATTTATTTATGAATATATTTGACTCTAAAAATTTAGATTTTAGTACCCTCAAATTGTTTAAATAAAATTCTCAAGTGTGATCGGTGAATTTATATTAACTGTGGCCCCTGTGCCGATGACAGCCTGTGGACACAAGTAAAATGTTGATGTGGCCTATCTTCAACTAAAATAAATACTTAATCAAGTTCAGAATGAAATGAATAAAGTTTACAGTGAATGGAGCTGGAAATATTAATGATTAGATTAGGCAAAACAAATACAGCTCCCTATTCAGCAATTACTTCAATGACAAATACATTCAAAAACCACACTGAAGAAAGCTGTGGGTGCTGCCAGTTATCTATAAACATTAAATTCCAAAACTGATGAAGGGCCTGTAAAATATATTTACCACAACTTTAATATTATATTAGTAAAAAAAACATGAATGAAATTCTGCAGGCCTAACCACAATTTGGTATGTTTAATTCAAAATCTTAAAAAGTGTTTTTAGTGGACGTCCAGGAGTGCAAATTATATTTTTGCTCACTATTCTGCACTCAATATCATTGTTAAAAGGAATAAGACAGACCCAATTATTTGTAGGGCCTGTCCCCCCTTAAAAATCTTACAATTCTAAATGTTATCAAATACTACATAATACGCTTGTTGGAAATTTAAGAACTATTGACAATAAATTTGGTTATAATATAGACCATTATCTATAATGTCGACTGTGATTTCCACAACATTTTTTGTTTTGATAATGTTGGGCCAGACAGCAGCAGACATTCATTCAGTGTGTTTAAGATCTCGCTCTTCACACTTCGTTTGACACATCACCCAACATAACCACTTTGCTTTTCAATTTTACGCTCAGTTCATTCATGTGAGGCATCTCCCACTTTACAGATTTTTAGCACTCAAGCTCTCTAAACGGTACCCAGACAAGTCAAATTTCTACGTGTCATATTACACACAAAGAAAGAGTCAAAAAAATCATGTTTCGTACAAATTTATTCAGCATTTAAGAATAGAGGATGGTCTTAAAATAAGTAGAAACGTCAGTTTAAATAAACCTTTTCGTTCAAGATATGAGTAAACGTGACACTGTCAAAACCATCACAGAACAGAAAATTTCACAAAACAAAATGGAACATTTTCACGTGACAAAACAAAGGGTTCACAAGCTAAAAAAAAAAAAAAAAAAAAAAAAAAAAAAGGCAGGGGGGGATGAACATCTTACTATAAATAAAACTTGCGCTTGCGACCCGCACAGTCTTAACATTTCAAATATCCTAGGTCATGAAGGGGAAAAAATAAGACTACAAAATTTGGACACAGCCGAGACAACTGACATTCTACAAATTAAGTGTAAACATTTATGAACCAACTCTCCATCCAGCTTTTCTGAAATACAACAGCCTCTTCATGAGGCCACATGCCTTTTCATAGAGAGAAAATATGGCATTATTTAAAATATAGAAGTCCAATTCTTCTACAGAAGTTGATTGCTTATACTTGTGATAAAAAGCCTCTTTGCAATGCAATTTACTCTGATGGGCTCAACGTTCAGTTTCGGTCCATGATATGTAGTCTTAAAATGCTTTTAAAATGGACAACTCAGGAAATATCGAGATAAAATTGTTTTTTAACAAAACTACCGAACGTCGTTTCTTTAGCAACCAAAATGTTCAAGTATCCGAAGTACTTTTGAGTTTGAAGTCTTTTATTTTCTGTTGCTCTCAGATATGGGTTAGGGGTAGCGTCCCATTGACGCCAGTCCCTGCGGTCTGATAGTGCGGATGGACGCTGTGTAACCGGCTGCTCTGCAGGGAGGAATGGTCTGCGCTGTCCCCGCCGGGCGGCAGGTACATGCTTATCATATCCCTCAGGTCCCCCAAACACGCCCTCTGAGAGTGGGACGTGATCGCCGGCGGCGGTGAGCTTGGCTCGGTCTTGCACACTGATGCCATGGAGCTGAGACCCATGGCGCTGGTGGTCTGCTGTGTGTAGGCTGGGGACATGCTGTACGTGGACGCTGCGTTCATGTAGGTCTGCGCTGAGGACATCATCGGGTACTGGAGCCCTGCCATCTCATATCGGTGCATCTGCTGGATCTGGGGGCTGTTCATGCTGTGATGCTGAGGGTAGGCCAACTGGTCCTGCATGAGGGAGTAAGCACTGTTTGTCCACCCGTTCATGTGAGCATAACTGTCCATTCGCTGCCCTACCGAGACGGCGTTGTTGACAGGATTGGCACCTGGCGCCAACAGTCCCCCGGGCAAAGAATACTTGTCTTTCTTGAGCAAGGTCTTGGTCTTCCTGCGGGGACGGTATTTATAATCCGGATGCTCCTTCATGTGCATAGCGCGTAGACGCTTAGCCTCGTCGATGAATGGCCTCTTTTCAGCGTCAGTCAGAAGTTTCCAGTCAGCCCCAAGCCGCTTGCTGATTTCCGAGTTGTGCATTTTGGGATTTTCTTGTGCCATCTTCCTCCGCTGTCCCCGGGACCAGACCATGAAGGCATTCATCGGCCGCTTCACTCGGTCCTGGTCGCTGGCACTGTTGTTCTTTGCGCCCGGCGCTGAGCCCGAGTTGGACTGCGGGAGCGGGGTCTTGATCTCGGTTTCCATCATGTTATACATTCAGGCGACTTTTAGTGTTCACTCACGGGCACGTAAAAAAAAAAAGTTCACAACCAAAACACCGCCAAAAAGTCAAAGAGGTAGAGATACTGACCAGTCTCATAAGCAGGTGAAAAAAGTTCTGCCCAAAGAGGCAAAAGAGTGTGCAGGTGCTTCTGCTTTCTCTCCGCTGAGCGCTGTTCTGTCCCCCACGGCTCTGAAACAGAAGTCTGCAAACTTGTTCGCCAAGCTCATCTGTTAATAGTGGCCGGACCATGTGATTTTGGATTGACAGCATGACAATGAGGAGCTTCCGACCAATCACGACGCAGCTCCCACATCCACCGTCTAACCAATTGAGCCGGGCAGCGCTGTGTTTTGGTTAGAGTTGTAGGAGGAAAAGAGAGGTAAAAGTTTTAAAGCACAGCTCTGCAACCTAAACGCATGGAAATAAAGCATGATAGATTTACAGCCTGTAGTCTGAGAACGGACCACATGCAGCCTATGGAGCTTCATTTAAACTAGTGAACGAAAACTGCGGCACAGAAATCATTTTCGCGAGTAACCCGTGGCAACAGTAAGCCGTGCTATCGCATTAAATTATTTTTAAAGGGAACAAATAAAGACAAATCTCTCACAAGGGCGTGTTTTGTTACATGCAACTCAGAGGGTAATCCTGCAAAAGAGAGATCAAACATGCATAAATCACGGACAAAACGAAAAAGTCAATTACATATAAACTGAGTAAAATAATTGAGCCAATAGAAAAAATAGTTGTAGCAGCGCGTGCCACAGACTTAAATTCTTAATTGATGTGTGTCAATAACTTAATTTCAGAGGCGGGTCTTAACAGAGGGAAAAAGTCTAATAGCCTATTAAACGAAAATCTGCGACCAAAAAGTGGACTATATCGGAATAGCCTAAATGCCACGGATAAATCATATCCTGTATTATCTGCGCATCATCTTTCCGTCACTGTAGTTTTTCAATCACGTTAATTTAACAAAACATTTGGAAAAATAAATGGAGTCTCCCTGCAGCAAGAATCCGTCTAAACCCTGGAGCAGAGTTTAACGTCACTTAATCGGACAATAATAGGCTATACATTTTACACTTTTTAAATTTTATTTAAGATTGTCTCACCAATTTTCAACGAATTTATATCCTCCGCAGAACTTTGTCTCCTGAGTTTTGTTCTGTCTTAGCGTTGTAGGTTGCACTGCTAAAAAAGTCCAGCTCAAGTAATTTAGTCTCCATTTGTCTTCAAATAATTTTATTTTAGAAAGTGGAAAAAGTGTCAACTGGATGAGGTAATTCCGATTCTGTCTAATGCAAGTTCACTTGTTTTAGGAAGTTTCCTAAGGTGTCAATATCTTGAAATGAGAAAAGATAAGGCCGGTCACTGCATGCGCCAGTGTCAATAAAATGCCAAATTAGTCAACACTAACCGCGGATAAAGTTGTTTTGTGCAGGAAACGAGTGATGCTCTCTCACGTTGTTGGCATATGTCATGTGTGTGAATTTTAATGTTCAACTCTGGATTAAATGACCCCTTAAGTCATATGGATATTTTTTGCAGTGCAGAGTAACACTGCAAAAATTTAATACATCAACGACCTCTTGTGGAGGGGACGGGCTATCTCCGATCAAGTCCCAGAAAAAAGTTTGTTTTGAGCCACTGGCAAACAAACAGGCCGCTCATATCAGTGGCAGCTCAACGCTAAAATCGATGGCTACTGGCCGCTAAATTGTTTTCGCTCTGCATTGCTAATGGTTATTAAAATGCTGACCGTGAATCGGCCCTGATTTCCATGTGTCTCTTTACAAATGAGCCGACACGCTGCTTTGCAGTGAAACCAATTGCTCAACAGGGCAAACTTCACACCTGCTAATGATTACATGGGCATCGCCCATCGAAAACGTCGATAAACACTTTCACAAGCATTCAGTATGGAAAGTAGCTCCAGGGCTGTGGCACCGTGTGCATTTGAGAGGATTTTCACCTCGCCCAGCTTTACAACGTCAAAATTTGCTGTACCTCACAGTCAGAAGTGCTTTCATCATGAGGGATCAAAATTTTCAATGGCTTAGACGTGCATACATCAATTATTATTATAATTTATGTCGTTTATTGGGAGGAACCAAGAGTCGCACAGGAAAGCAAGAAATCTATTTGGAAATCGTATCTAATTAATAAAATCAGATCACATTGGAGCAGGATCAGTGTTCCCTCTGAGCTGACTGTCTGTTGAGCTACTTTTACTCATTTATCACATGCACTAGTCAAACAATACTTGCCAGAAATTAGTCATTGCTCCGTTTTGTTCCCCATCGTAGTCAACGAGTTGGGAAGTTTTGCTTTGAAAATAAAGATGTAAAGTCCACCGGGTGGCCTAATTAAAATGTAATAGTCTGAAAACAAATGTGGCAATGCAAATTGTCGAATTCTATTATCCTAAACCTAATTACCTTCTCAAGTAGTCTTATGGCCAAAGTAACAAAAAAGGCATGAATAAAAAGCCGCAAATAATAATAATAATAATAAACAGCAGACCCAATAATGTTTATTATTATGTATAAGACTTTTAGCCGTTGTGAAGGCACATATGACAAATAAATGAATTAAGCCATCATTTTTGCTCATATCTTAAAGAGATGAAAATATTGGTCTCGCCTGCTCTCACAGTCGTATAGTTCTTGTTAATCAACTGAAAAGAGACTTCACTTCATGAATTTAATTTTCATGTTCAATGGGGCGTTATAAACAGCAAGGGCCACAAAACTAACGTCCAATTAGTAGTTATCTAATTGTCAGAGACCAGTTATTTGTTTATCTGGGCAGATCTAAAAACTGATCCGCTTGTAATCTTCTTATGGAAATTGACCAGTAACGGGAAAAGGAAAAAAAGGAGTAACCCGGGCTTCGGTAATGAGGGCCTCTGTGCAGCTAATTTCCTAATTAAGGAGCGGAGGACCACCAGCAAAGCCTGTATGCCTCAGCCTCAGCGAGCTTCATAGCCCAAGGGGCTCTCAGGGCGCGCGGCTGCAGAATCACACTGTTGAATGTGGGATATAGACGGTGATGTCCTGAAGGGTGACACAACCCGGATCCAACCAGGTCCTCTTTAGTGTTTTAAGTCCCTTCTCTCCGGAAAAAAAAAAATGAATGGGCTGCTTGACATATGTTGTATGTGCGAATCAAAACACAGTGTTCTCAGACTATCGAATTACACAACAAAAATCAACTGTGATTTAATCTGGTTTACTTTAAATATATTTTAAAAGGCAGAACTGTGAAAAAAGGAAACAAAATCCAATTAGTTAAAAACAAGGGCTTTGTTTTGCCTAAATAAGACATTGGTGGAAGTTAATATTCAGAAGTAAATATGATTACATATCAAAAAGGAAAAGAAAAGAAAAAAGAAAGAAAGAAAGAAAGAAAGAAAGAAAAGAAAAGAAAAGAAAAGAAAAGAAAAGAAAAGAAAAGAAAAAAAGTACACAAATAACTAACTGAACCGCTCTGGGTGCAGAACAGGCCTGGTGGTAACCTATAGCCTCTAACACGGGCCTGGGCTGTTAACCTAAATGAAAAGTGGCAGCAATATTTTCCAAAAGCTTTGGGGAAATAAAATCTATTCAACGTGACTAACTGACACAAAACTGCATTAATCCCACCTTTGAAAGCAATTCAGTTAATCTGCACAATGTCACGGCTCTGTGAATAGAGCTTTGGTCAGAGAATTTGAATTCATGACGGACAATGTGTTAACGTCGGGCTGCAAGACGCACAGATCCGGGAATACTTTAATATTATCGAAAATATCCCTTTAAAGAGAGCTGTATTACAACACATGGACGCATACGCAAATGTCTGCATTTTTTCTGTTCACAATATCTCATTGATGACTAATTTTAGAATTCATGACATTACTGCTTCTATATCTGTGTGCACGTTTAGCCTACAGGTCTGCTGTTACAGGACAGCAATAAACTTTGGCAAGGGAAGTGGCATCTCAAACCAACTCGGAAACATCACTTTAGATGTCCATTTAAACCCCACGACCTCTAGAATCAATAACTTTTTTTTGTTTCAGCTCAGTGACTGCGGACAAGGCCTTTGAGAAACAGTAATTAACAAAGAATGGGTTTTCAATTACAGCCACAATAGAGACTGTCTCATTAAGATTTGCATGATTTTTGGACCAGGAATGCAAATGAAGATGCAATTTACGCACGGTCTGCTGTTCCTATTGTGTTGGCGTGAATGGTTGCGTCCTCCCCCCAGTTCAACACAGGTAAAATAATATTCACGGGTCATTTAAAGGAAGAGAAGTAGTGCTATTACCACCTCTGTATTTCACCAAGTAGTATTCTTGATGTTAATTTGACTTATTTGAACTATAAGCGTTGTCGTTGACACAAATATTTAACAAAAAATAGGTTAATGTGTTTAATGTCTGTGTGTAATGCAGAGTCATTACTGCTTGAGCAATCGTTTTACTCTATCAGCAACCAGAGATGACATTTCAGGCCCACTGCTTGCAGTGATAACATGTTATTATGCACTTCTATGATATTTTTATTTTACAAATGTAATATTCAAAAACAGCTCATTGAAACATTCCTTCTGTTCTCAAGGCATGCTATAAAATTAACCAAGGCTTCCTGTGTGAAGATTAAGTCATTGGATGGTGCTTTTGAAAATTTAGCACATCCATATTTATAACATAATGTGGTTTATGGCAACAGGTGCCATGAATGACACACAATTCAGATTATATACAAAAAAGCAAAATAGCATTAATAGGCAACTGGTTTCTCATCAGTGCCAACTGTCAAAAGTTGACCAAAAATATGCAAGTTTTTGGTTACTTTGAAACCATAATGAAGTAATAGCCCATATTGTTAATTTCCAAGTAGTTTTTTATATATATATATATATCCACATAGCATAAATAACTGTATAAACAGATCATAAACACTGGTTACTCTTTAATGTTGCATAAAGTTGAGAAAGCGCTGTCGCATGGAAAAACTATTATGTCTCATGAACTATGGCAAACTCTTGGGATGCAAGTACCAAATTAATGTAACGAGTTAACTGAGTTACAGATACAGTTAAATGTAACTGAGACAGGCTTGAGAAAACTTTCTCAGGTTATGATCATATTGAAAAAACAAAAAAACATATGACAAAAATTAAAGGAATTGGAAAAAAATAAAGGCAACTTATTCTAAATGAAGAAGCTCCAAAAACCATGAAAGATGTAAACTGTTAAGATGACATGTTGAATCAGTGGTTTTGTTCACTGACTCTTAACATAAAGAAGAATAGGCACAAAACGGTGTTGACTTTGCATAATACTACATATGTGCTTCAGAGAACAGGATAAATGCAGACATTGATGCCCAAGAGGAATGTGATTTTCTGAAGTACCTCTCTGTTAGAACTTACTTTTCTGAGATTGGTTTTTAATCAACTGGTATGTGGCCTTAGCCTCATCTGTCCTCACTGTGAGAGAGAGTGGCAGTGGACGTAGCAGACAGATTATCCAACTCACCAAGTGTTGGGATGCAACGCTGAAGACCATGGTTTCTGATGGGGGCCCATCCAAAGCTCTGCAAGCTTCTCAGTTCAGTTGTTCAGTGCAGCAACTGTCACTCAAACCTTCAAAAGAAAGAAAAAACACACACTCAGAGGACAGACACTTAATTTTCCAGGAAAGCTTTAGTGGAGTGTCACATGTCTGTTAGGAGGACTTGGGGCTAATGGAGAATGTTGTAGTCTTGTCTCTGCTGTTGCAGAGTTATTTCTGTTTTCATTGTGGCGAGGGGATGCAGCCCAGGAGTGATATGTCTGCACTCAGCGGCCACCTTGTAACCATCTCACTTTGAGCTCTGCTTGTAAAACAACATGCAAAAAGCTGTTTGCCTCCTGTGGCTGTCTGTGAGGAATGCTTCAAACATCAGCCCATCACCACCCCCCAGCCCCCAGCAGGCCAAGCATGTCCTCGCTCATTATGCTCCTCTGTGAGCAGGGCCAGGCCAAGGCTGCTGACACAGACCCTGGTGTAATCTCTTTAACCCACCACTGTCATGAGCAGACAAGGCGTGACCACCCAACACTCCCTGCTCCATCTCACTTAGCCGAGGGAATAGTTTGCGCTTCACCACCTAACCCTCTCTGGTTATCACATGGTTATCACTTATGGAGGCGTACTGGAAACACATTTTCTCAAGTATGCTTAACACATAAACTGCATGCACAATTGCTCAGTTGTGTACGCGTGCGCGCACACACACACACACACACACACACACACACACACACACACACACACACACCTACACACAGGATTAATAACTGTTACAAGACCACTCAACATAATCAGTGCAGTTAAAAATTCATATACTCACTGACCCTTGGCGGTCTCATAATTGACACATGCATTTTGCACTGTGGTTATTGAGTAATGAAGCTAAAAGCTAATGAAAATTACATCACAGTAAAGGACATCAGTGGAAGCATTTTTAAATGAATATACAATGATTATTAGCTCCTTGAAGTCATTTCTTAGACGATTACTCTTTACGTTTACTTGGCAGATTATAGGAGAAACATTCATATTAACACATTTGGTATATGACCCGTTAAATGAAAAATAAAATACTAAATTACTCTGAATTATAAGCTCGTATTCACTGAAAGCTAATTTCAATTCAGTTTTAATTAGGCAGAAAATTTCGATAAATATGGTTCTGCTTCTGAGCCACTGGGTTAGGCTGGATTAAGCCACCCAGTGTTTCAGAACGATGGTGTAACATGATCACTGGTGTGTTTGCTCAAGAACAAAGTCTGCTGCCTAAACTTCCTCAGCTAAAGATCTCCTCACACTCAAAACCTCTAATCTGTGCCATCTTTAATTTACCTAAACACACACAACACCTCATATGCTGCTCTCAAGGGTTTATGCCTGATATATTTTTCCATAAGAGCATTATGATATGCAATATGTATAATACCAAACGCTGCATATGTTCAACCAAATTAAATCCACAGTAAATTAGGCCTACAGAAGATTACTGCTCCATCATTACAGTTATGATAGTCTGTCAGCAAGCAAAAGCCTGCTGTTTGGAAACTGTCGCCTGTAAATGACATTATCAACCACCTCTATATGATGATCATTTTAAATACTGTTATTGCCTGCCTGGCTAATTACAGCACTCATTATTTTCCATGTATCTTTTGAATCATTGCCATGTTCTACAGTTTTCCAAAAACAATGGAAACTTTCTCCGTTTTTTGTTTGTAAGAAAGTGCTGAATCGCCACTTTTTGCTTTGCGCCTTGCCCCAGCAAGCAGCACTCTTTTGTTTTAGCCATAATTGAGATCCCACTAATCTAGCCCCTTTTAAAAAATGAAGCAGTCTCTTTGTCAAGCCTTCATTAGGTTAAGATAATATTGTGAGAATGCGCAATTAATTTGCAGTGTAACTTTAATTAATTAAATACACCCAATTTTGTAATATGATTAATGCCACCAAGTTGTTATCTGTATTCTCCTCCAAAATGAATATGTAATAGAAATACGTTGTGCATTAATTGCAGAAATTGGGGCTTTTAGGAACCCAAAACTGGGTTAAGTAATTACAAAAGATAATTTATTAAACCTTAAATAAAGAAACAAACAAGTATAAATTGATATATTAATCATGTGTACCATTATGCGTAATCTAGCTGTGATTTGGGAGAAAATGACAAATCTTTGTTGCGTGCCAAGCACTTGATAAAGGAGATAGTGGTCATAAATTTAGTCCCAGTCAAGGTCTCATTAAAAGAGGCATAATTTAATTAAGAGTTAGCCATCGCCCTCTAAATATATTAATTACCTTGAGCATGACGAGATGAGTGTGGCGATTACTGCTTATTTCATTACAGTCAGTGTTCTGGGAGCAGAGCAAACTGAGGTGGGAAGCTGGCTGTGTTGACAAGATAATGGATAGGCTGGCCTGAGATGAGTTTGGTCACCTTGCCTTGGGTTAAAGGGCTGAGCTCACTCAGAGAGGTGAGACAGAGGACAGCGCAGGTCCTCCAAGGAAGGCACGATGTCAGCTCTGTTTACTGGGAACACACTGAGTAATAATCTGTGTCCAAGAATGCACACAGAGTTTTGGGACAATTATTGCCTTCAGGTAATTATCTGGAGAAAAAAAGTGCAAGATAATTAATTAATCTAAAGGAAATGAAATTCTAGTGCCATTAGTACTGAAGATGTGACATGTGATGTGAAATTATACTTAATTTATGAAAGCATACAAAAAAAAGTGAAAAATTTGAGGTGACATTTTCATTTAGGATCATCTCTAAAGATTCAGTTATGATTTTAAATGTTTCATTACATAAATATTTCAGAAAATCAGTGACAAAACAAAATGATTTCAATCAATATTTTGGAACCCTAACGGCAAAAACTTAATTTTCTAACCACAGCTAACCTGGACTCATGAAAACTTTTAGTTTTTTTTACTTCCAAATGACTAAAATTTTATATATAAGGACCCAGAAACTGTAATCATATCCTCAGAAAATGACTCACAATGTCCACAGAATCAGCCCTGAATTGCTGAACTTGGTGAACCAGCTCCATAAACTGTTGTTTTATATTATTCTCTTGTGTCTACTGTTTGGGAAGGAAGTGGATGTACATGTGCACAAATTTAAAAAAAAAAAAAAAAGAAGAAGAAGTTAATGTTTATTTTTCTTAAGGCATTAACATAACTGCTAAGGTAAGCACTATGCAGCCTCTAGTATAAGTTGATCCTCACGGTCTAATCAGTGGTGACTAATACTGGTATATGGTAGATGGGAGGATGCACAATGCTTTTCACAGCTAAATAGATAGGACTGTCTTTGGGTACCACCTACACACTCACACACACACTTACACACACACACACACACACACACACACACACGCACACGCACACGCACACACCCACACACACGCACACACACCCACACACACACACACACACACACACCCACACACACACCAGAAGCAAGAAGAGTGCAGAGGGGACAGCTCATTGCCCCATAGACTGATGTGTCAATGAAACATACAAGATGTTGCCGCTGCATTGGAGCGATTTCTCCCAGCCTCGCTCCTCTCCTCCCTGACAGCAGGACAAAGAGCCTAAGCTACTACTATCTGGAAGCAAGCTCTCATTCTTGCTTTCATCTTTCTCTTTCAATCCCGCTCTCGCTCACTTACACAAACATAGATGTATGTGCTTGTGCAAACACACGGTGCTCAGCATAAACCCACTGATGCATCCAGTGTACATATAGAACAGGGAAAATGTTTTATTCTACACTGTTAATGAGTGGAGACTGGATGCTTTGTGCAAATAAAACAAACGTAGGTTAACATGTTCTGATTTACAGAGCCCATGTCACTATTTGCTCTGAGTGCTACGTTTTATGTTTGTTTATATGTACATGTGCTTTGAATGTGAAAGGACAGCAGACCTGTAATTGTTCTATTACGCAGGAATAGAATGACATCTACACAAGTGCCAGGAGGTGTCTGTAGAAATAAGATAATTTAACCAAAAATAAAACGAAACAATGCATTAACAAATACATATGGAACAGATTAAACAGATTGGGAAATTTAGAAGTGACATTCCCATTTCAAAGAATATTTACATTGTGCTGAAGTGGACAAAATGAGTATGCAGAACTCACAGAGCACAAAGCTTCTAGCACCATCTCCCTGAAGAACCCCCTCCTCCTCCTCTCTCTCTCTACTTCTAACCTCCTCCTGCTCTGGCCAGAAAATTGAGGACACTCACCCAGCTCTGACTGGCCCCGAGGCTGCTGCTTCCCGATCCCTCTGACAGTCACACAAACACACCTTCAGCTGCTGGCTGTCACCTGGCCCACGAGAAGGACCATGAGGAGGTGTAGGCGAATGGACTAGAACAAAGCAATGACATCCACAGCCCAGAGCCTAGCCCAGACTCCAGCTACGGCCATTCAGACAGGAGTACCACCACCATGGCAGCTCCCAGTGCTGCAGAGAAATATAAAGAGAGAGAGAGAGAGTCGGGCAGGCGCTGGTGTGGTAGTGCACACTGCAGCTGAGCTCTCCCTGCTCTGGGACCCATCTCATTCAGCCAAGATTGCTTCATACAAAAGTTGACAATGCACCAGTGAAAGCCATTGTTGATATTCAACATTTTTTAAATAGCTGAGCAGAATAGACAACATGGCAGGCCGCAAAACTTGGCAAGGGAAACTGACCTGGAGCTTCCCGTTTGAAAGGGTTGCCATGCCGGGCGAGAGGAGAGAGGGCCGTTGTGTAAAAGGGAGAGCTGGTGTGAAAGAACTCAAAAAACAAAACATCTCCCATCCCGGGAGAGCAGAATACAATGCCTTCTGTGTGGCAGGAAGAGGACAATCACCTTGCACGGTCACAAGCATATCTGCATTACCAAGAAAAACAGAACAATGAAATTAATGCAATCAGATCCATTTTAAAACAGGATATTGCATTTCTGACTTCTGAACCGCACTCCTACCCATGGCAGCCACTCCAAACCCACGAAAGAAAAACCACATCAAATTTATGTAATAGACAAAATCCTGCAGCATGCACACAAGCACAACAAGCAGGTATTTAAATTCCATTTTGCCACCACAACCTATTATAAACACTGAAGTAGCATTGGCGTCACCCTGCACAAGCTTGGCTAATGTCCACAGGAATGTCTCACGGAGAGCCATCTATTTCTCTGATGTTGCACAGATGACGCCGATACTGCCTGACGCGACCTGACAGTTAATGGTGTTCTGTTTCTGTCATTGTCATGGTGACAACTGTGCAGATTGATATGGATATTTAAGAAGCCTTTAACCCTCCATCTGTCAGACCATAAGAGTGCCGCTCGTGCCCTGGAAGCTATCAAAAACTGTAATGTAAAGAATATGTGTGTGTGTGTGTGTGTGTGTATGTGCCTGTGTGCATGTGTGGTGTACCTGATAGCCCCAAGGCAGGTCCCAGCATTGTGTTACGTGCATCCTCGTGTCTTTTGGTGGGAGCGTGGTGGGAGGGGAGGCTTGGGGCCTCAGTGATGAATGTAGATTGTAAAAACACTGAAGGAAACACCACCACTACCTGGGCCCCTTTCCAGCAGACCCAACAAGCTTGCTATCCTTCATCTACCAAGACATTATCTTAACGTGCCTAACTATTGCAGTTTTTTTGCTGACTAAGCTGGTGACCAGTGCACTTCCAGTGTTGCAATATACCAACCAATGCTAATATATAGTAGAGGACATGTGTAACCAAATATGTGCCTGCTTATGTATCACCTGGTCATGGAATATGAGAGGGAACATTGAGTTTTGTTCTGTCAGTGTCTTCCCTTGTTCAAAGGACTCTCTCTCTCTCTCTCTCTCTCTCTCTCTCTCTCTCTCTCTCTCTCTCTCTGTGTGTGTGTGTGTGTGTGTGTTTGTGTGTGTATGTGTGTGTGTGAGAGAGAGAGAGAGGGAGAGAGAGAGAGAGAGAGAGAGAGAGAGAGAGAGAGAGAGAGAGGGAGAGAGGGGGGCTTTTTGAGCCAAGGGAAACAGGACCGGTCTGGTCCATTGACATGGGCCAGCTGAGTTTGAGATGTATAATTACATTGATCAGGGAGAAATTACAGCTTTGAGAGAGAGGGCCAGGCCCACATAATCTCATAGGTGTGTCAGAACTCAGCTGGGAGGCAGAGAGAGAGAGAGAGAGAGAGAGAGAGAGAGAGAAAGAGAGAGAGAGAGAGGAAGAAAGAGGCAGTGAACCTGTGGTGTCTTTACTGGAAATCCACATCAGTGCCACCCATCACACACTATTAGCTGCCATCAAAGCACTAATTTTACTCTAGCATTACACCCCCTCCCTGCGGTCCCCTCCCTCCCCTGCTGGTCTGGATGGCGCAGCCTGGTGGGAAAACGACATTCAATCCGCCGTCCGCCCCATTCAGGCCAAATTGGCAAATGACAGCTCTCCGCCTCTCAGATTTCGGGAAGTGAAAGGTACCACCGCCACCATCCGTGTGAGCTCCAAAAGCAGTAAGCCGCTGGAGGGGGAACAGAGGGGAAGGCGAGGACCAGTGGGGCCAAGGAGTGGACCAAGGTGGGTTAACAATCTCCCTTGTCGTGCTTGGTTGTGACGGTGCTGGACAGGTACACAGAGAAAAGAGAGAAGAATGCCTACTCAGCAGATCAAAAGAACTTCCTTCCCTGCAATCAATGGGAAGAGTTGACCTCAACCTCCTAATCACACACTCACCAAATCTAGCTGAGCTGTGCACACAGATGATCATACAGTGTTTGCCCTTATGGAGGTCAACAGCAGCAAGAGGGCGGCACACAGAGTTAAATCTCACAAAGGTAAGAATAGAGACTTGGGAACACGGGCAAACAGTGTTCCTTATGACTATCTTTCAAGGATATCTTTCAGGAAGAAAATGGATTTCCCAGTTTTAAAAAACATGTCTTATCCCTCAGCTCAACAGATATAAACCATAAAAACAACAACCCATTCCTTCTTAGGTCCGGTAAATATTTAAGCCACATACAAAGTGAATGTCCATATCAGGGCATAAGAAAGGAAACATAAAACAAATCTGGCAAGCATATGGAAGCGGCACTCTTTGCAGCCACACAACCGCACATGCACAAACAAAAGGTCTCTCCTCAGTGTTTTGCAATTACACATGGGGAGAAGACACAGAACATATTGTGTTGGACACTAACTGGCCGGCTGACTGAATGGTACTCTTACTGCTAATTAAGTGCTAATGGCAGTTCCCCCTGCAGTGAATACTAATTAATGCTCCATTCTTCTGTGGGCTGAGCGTGTACTCCACCACGGCCTAATGAGCAGAGGCAGGTACGTCTTCTCCCAGGCTGGGTTACAGTAATAAGCACAAGGCAGTGAGGTCTGAGTAAGAGGGCCATACCAGGGGGCTGTTTCCTCTTCCCTAATCTTAACAGACCCCCTCAGAACCCTCACAATGAACAGCAGAGGTAATGAAAGGATTTGTCCTGGAAACTCAGAAAGAAGGCCAGCTTAAGGTGTCTGCGTGGATGCTACCACTAATGTTATAGTCCCTGTATTGGTGTAAATATAATATTAACACAGAAGAACTTCCTGATAAAAAATAGACATTATATGTGTGTGTGTGTGTGTGTATATATATATATATATATACACACACACACACACACACACACACACACACATACATATATATGAGACAACAAAATGCAAATGACAAAATAAGAAAATTCTTTGCTTCAATCATATTTGGAAAATTATGTGTTTTCATTCCTGATACAAAGTGAATTGTACATAACTTAGTGCATAACTATGTACAGACGGTTTGTGCATAACAATGCATAAATATGAAAGTACATCAAAACTGTTTTTTTTTTCTCCTTGAGAAAATTCTTGACACTGAGTACTGTTTAATATTGAGTATATTTTCCTGTGTGTTTTCCCTCCAGAATTACTCCCTGGAAACTGCTGATGTCTCTTAGAAAACAACTTCTGTTTTATACAGTTTCTAGCTCCCTGAGAATGTGCACCACTGAAAAATAAATAAATACATAACCTGTTTGGAGGCAGAAAGCCTGGGAATCAGATTCAAAGTGCTGAAGAATGAATGCATGTGCGAGTATGCGGGTGCGTGCATGTGCGTAAACATAGATTGAGGATGGTATTGGAATTACCTGAGTGAGATAATGGCGGTGCATTAGATTAACTTTCATTCCTTAAATGCAACACATTTAGGCAATCTTGTCCCCCAAAAACATGTCAATGTCTGAAAGGCCTCCCTCTCGCTATCAGGAGCCTCTGGTCCCCCACACTGATGCAGCTGGCAAGGCGCTACCGTCGACTGTCAAAACGCAGCGCCAGATCTAGTTATAAAATAATTGAATTTTCATATCAGAGGGGACCAGAGTCCCAGCAGACAATAGGACTGCTGAGTCCTCTCTGATATTGGCTCAGGCCCTTTGCCACGCGCATGAAATCAGTATGTTAATGTTCCAGGGTTTTCTTTTTTTAAGGGCACTTGTGCTCTCGCAATGTACTACCGATGCGGTTTCAAAAAATTGCAACTATTGATAAGTAGGCAGCCAGCAACCCCCTCGACCCCTCCTCCCACCCAACATGCCCACCCCCCCTCCCCTCAACCCACCAAGGCTCTAGACGTTCTCGCACCCCCATCCTCCACCATTATTAAAATTGTAATTTATTTTTCTAAATCAGAATGACAGCTTGCTTTCTTTTCTCTGCAGCAGGCAGTGAATCACCAAGCTTTAATTACTTTCGTAACTTCGCTGACCCTGTGAGCGTGCGGCTCTGCCAGAGAAAATGGGACCTCCAACAAAGGCCCTCCACAGCCACAGCCGCCTCTGTTCATTCAAAATGCGAAAATTTATCAAACTACGGATTTTATAAGATTTTGTTAACATTTCACCTCCTATCTTTTTCACACTCCCCAAAACTCCCCCGCTTGTAGCACTGCCGCACTCCCAATCTTCTGGCCCACCTCCTGAAGAAATTGGGTGCACAGGATAACTAAACAACCTTATTCCAACTCTGTGTATGCATGTGTGCATGTGTGTGTGTGCGTGCATGTGTGCGTGCATGCTTGCATTTGTGTTTGTGTGTGTGTTGACTCAACCAGGTCTCTCTAGGTCACAACAGCCAGGGGTCACTCTATTATCAGTAACCCCCTCATATCCAGGCCACGGCCTCCACAGCAGGAAGACAGACAGCACAGGGTTCTGAGGCCACAAAGCACAGATCAACAGAGATGAACGCTGCATTTGATCACTTCGCAGACCTTTGGCCCACAGACGTCAGGGTCAAGCTCTATACACCAAAGCCAGTGAGAGTCTATCACCATGCTATCGCAGGCCATTTCTGACAGCAGGTCAAAAACACAGCGAGCTGTTTACCATTCAAAAGCCTGAAATGCCATCTGAAATCATAACATGAATCGTGGCCATGACACTGATGTGTGTGAGAGCCATCTGTGACTTTTAAGTTGAACAGAAAGAAGCTCTAAGCCAGTGCCCTCCTTCTTTATTGCCACAGAGTTCAGGCGTGTTTCTTGTTCGTCAACAGATCCTATTTGGCTCGCATTATTCCTGGTGGCTGTCTTATTTAAGTAGCTAATATGGTGTAATCCCCGCTATCGCTCTCACCTTCTCACTGGCGCATCTCTGTTTTGGGCTGTGCCGCTGTGTGAACCAGGGGTGGGCAGGCAGGGTTGGTCTTTCGCTGACTGCCTGATAATTGAATGAGCGATTATCCCTCCCATTAATAGACAATGATACAGAAAGCACTGCCATATGTACGGAATATTAATGAGTGGCTGCAGCAGCCTAGATAAGAGAAGCGCCATGCAGTTGCTGTAATAGGGGTTAAAACAATTTGCCAGGAGTGCAAGAACCCCCCTCCCAGCCACCCAGCCAACCAGCCACCCAGCCTCCCTGCCTTCCACTATGCTAATCCTCGGTGCTCTCGCTCACTAACTAGGCTCTTGTACTTGGCCCTGACCTCACTGCTGCCAGGGCCAGCCCACCATTGTGTGGGAGAGTGCAAGCAGGGTCACTTGGCAACAGAATGACATACTAATGATGGGAAGCAGGAGGTGTTTACTATTTATATGTTGTGGCACATTTTATAGTGAGAAGAGGATTTGCAGAAAAGATATCTCTGAACTTTCTAAGAAGGGAGTTCTTACATCATTGATACATCAAAAATAATAACGAATCATGACACCTGCCTTTTGTTTCCTTAGTTCTTAAAGAAAATCATTGACTTTGCCTTACTCTTTCATTGTGAATTTGTCCTCATCTGTACAATCAAAATGTTTTTCCTGACATACTGTAATGATGACAAGTTCTAGCGAGAGGAAGCAGCCAGAGGTACAGACTCAGCAGCAGCTAAGGCCCACCATGTCATGCAGGCCTTTCAAACCTCCATCCACATTACATTTCACTGTCTCTAAAGGCAGGAGAGAGCCAGGCAGGTGAAACAGTTGGGGCACAGTTCTACATGAATCGCCATGCCAATCAATATCTAACATCTATTAGCATTGGAAAGCAATATTTCCCCTTTTACTTTGCAATAATTGTGCTTAATGCTGTGAAGTACCTTATCATAGGTCTGACGGCAAAAGAAAGGCCAGTTACCATGGTGACTGTGAAAGCCATTGGTTTCCTTTTCAGCAGAATAATGAACTTCTCTCCTCTGTATGTCACTCTTCCACTCCACTCTCAGCCTCTTCGATTAAATTGGAGTCCATGCGTCCTTGAAATCCCTCATCTCTGCCTTATAATTTGCCAAACAAGAGAAAAACACAGAAAAAATGTTCAAGGCTCAACAAATGCATCGCTCTAGGCCAAGGCGTAGGAGTAGACTATCTCAAAATCAATTGTGCACACAGGAAAGTCTACAGATGTGTATAAAGCAACTACATTTAATTTTTCAACACAAGTAATTACGGTTTAATATTTCAGTAGCTTTGACTCTATATTCAATAAAATTAGCCTTGAGCGATTACACAGGATATGATGGCATACTATATTCATATGATGTTGATATGATCAACATCATTTATACCAACATGGTCTTTATCATCAAACTCTTAAAAAAGAAAAGCTATGTGGCCTTTCAGTTTGAAGAACTCTAAGACTGAGGTCCGACACACATCATGTTATAAAGAGTTAAAGAAAATTTGACTTTATCAAATCAATTGTGATTCAATTTCTCCTGAGCGTACATTGTGCAATTAGCTATATTTTATTTTTCAAAATGCTACAGGCATGTCCCCCAACATCAATGTTCTCTAAAAATGCAAATGTACGATCGTCTCAGTGGTGCAGCATGAACTTTTATAGTGAACTGAGGAGCTTACAAAATTCAGCCTGATGAAAAATATATGCAAAATGGCAGAATATTGTTTAATTTTGACTTATTGTCTTTTTTTTTTTCACAGGGAATAGGCGTAGGTGTATTTGTTATAACTCTCTACCAGTGAAGGGAAAGCATGGTCTTTATCTACAGTGCTTTGACCTAAACTGTACACACCTTATAAAGGGAGTCAATCTGAGCACAATAGGATTCTAAATAATATAATAGAAAGTTTCTTGGGAAATATTTTAAAGGGGGTCACCATAGGCTAAGGATACTTTTTATGATAGTGGCTGGAGGGAGTTGAATAGGTGTATGCTATAGGCCACATACAAATCTGGGGCAATTTGAAATGTGCTGCTTCTTCGAGTTCGATGTTTCTGCCACTACAATAATCTTTTATTTGCCATTCTCTAAGTCGTGACTGCAATCACGGATTGCACCTTTTCCTGCGTCTGCCGCGTCCTTGAGCACAGACCTCTGCACCGCCTGGGGAGAGATGAGGTGTTTCATTCACTGACGCCGGTCGGGTGGGTCTGTGCTCCTGTGATGGTCGATAATAAACCTGCAAGTAATTCATATGAGCCTGGAGAATCGATCAAAAATAAAACACGCGTTTGTTTACAGACCAATGTTAGACAAAATAAGCCCATTAAAGAATGAGGCCAGTTAAACTCAATTGGTCAATTAGAGCTCTGTTTTGTCCGAGACGTTCATTCCTCGTTGAGCCAGACTTGAGAGAATTTTGTTTGTCAAGCCAATTTTGGGTTAAAAGGCTGCAAATGGCCAGGGTGTATTTTTTTCGTTGTCAAACATTATTACCGTGTCTCAACAACATTGCACGCATTTGAAATCATATATTTTATTATTATTTATTTATTTATTTATTTATTTTTCATTTCAGAAGAATATGGTTGGGCCTGTTATTATCAGAGATGGAACTGTACAGACTCAAAGGCCCGACTTTTATTGTAATAAAACGATTTTTTTCCCCTGCGGTTTTATTAAAAACGGTCCATTCTCACGTTAATCTAATCTTCAATCTGCTGTAATCTAATCTAATCTTTTCTAACACAGGCCTAACTCTAATCTTTCAAAAACATTTCAATTATATCTTTTAGCAGTCTCTTGTTAGTTTGAAAGCTTTTAAAGCGTAACTATTTTTATTCAGTGGGACATCAAAAATTGAAAATAGGCTTGTGTATTTTTTTATTATTTTTTATTATTATTATTTTTGTCATGTAGCCTATTTCGCCAACAATAGGCCTAAAAGTTGGAAAAGATCTAATGTCCTCAGTTATTATCGATTCATAATACTTAAAATAAACAGGACACGGAACAGCTGCTGACGGATCAGAAATCATCTTGCAAATTGTGCCACTAAATTTGGCTTATTTTAGGCAAATAGGAGAAGTAGGCCTATAGAAAAAAATAATTGTCAGTTCAAGCAGGCTGCAGCGCCGTTTTTTAAACCCTCGGATCAACACTCGATTATGAGGCAGAGTAAAACGCTGCTTTCCCCAACCCTCGCGGAGATAACCGTCAAATCTTTGGCATAAAGGACGAATTAAGGCAAGTGATTTAGCCCAGAGGCTGTTTAAGCCCTTTGCGCTGTCTCACAGGGCTCACAGGCTTTCTGGGCGTTTCTTTGCAGTGGAAAACGGGCCAACACCTGAACTCACCACAAACACAGAAATGTCAATCTACCGAAAACAAATCATTCCTCAACCACTCAAACACACATTAAAAACATTTTAAAAATAATATGTGGATAACATTTCTTTTTTTGCGCAAAACATAGCTTGATACTGAGCCTCTGTGTTACACCGACCTTATTTTTGGCATTTCTTGCAAATACCATTCCATAAGGGTCTTAGACTGTAGCCTACATCAAATGGCAAAAGTGCTAATTTACTACAGAGTGCAGAAGTAGGCTACATCAGACCTCTCCTCTCTGTAAAAGTGGCATTGGAGCTCCCACATGTCCCATAAATTGCCTTGATAACCATGAATGAGGTCATCGATTAAACAAATTAATTTGTTAATAAATATTTCAAGGTAACACATAGGCAGATTTAACATGAACTCTGTGTCTTAAAGTTTTATTGGAGTTAGAAGGAAAACATTTTTCCCTTATTAAAATGGAAATGTATGTTGCCAGGTATGTCAAATCTAGTCGGATCATCTATTCACTAGAGGAAACCTGTAGTGTGACCACAGTATGAAGGTGTCATCATGAGCTGCTGAACTCACAACAACAAAGACAGGTGCCATCATTAAGACATATGGAAGCTACTGAACCTTGTAGCCTACCATGCACTTTGGTGGCAGAATCACTGAAACCATTTAAACAAATACAAGTCAGCCTGACCAAGTCACTTACTTTCATATAATGCATAGTGATAGACTTGAATAGTGAAATTCCAACCAGACAACTCTGAGTAGCAACCTACCTGAAGCAAAACAATGACCCCCTCCAGCTATGATAGCAAATAACAGCCTATGGGCTATCATAAAATAGGCCTATAAGATAAAATAATGAGGCTATCCTAAAACCTGTTTAACCTAAAAGGGGTTTTGAAAATTTAGCAGCTAAGCCAAAAATAAAAAAAATGGCAAAACAGAGTCTCTAATCAGGACAAACCTTCACACACCTGTTTGAAGTAACTGCCAAACAGGTTTTTAGGGTGGCGGTTTGTCATATTTTTCCTAACCATCAGCCTGTGCTCCAGACAGGTTGCTCAATGCTGCTGTGCCTGAGCATTAACAAGGGGCTTTTGACAAAATACCATTCACGTGGTATTAATATGATATCCTACATTTACTTGATTTAGTTAAAGACTTTCGAAGAATGCCAAAGACTCTGAGCAGTAGAAAGAGCGCATTTCTTTAGCAGCAGGTTTTAAGTGCATTACCTCTCCGTGTCTCGGCGGTGAAACAAGCGAGCATGGCGCCTGTGTTATCTGTAAGACAGCGCTGAGGGCTCAGCAGCCTTTGGCCATGATTTTAACAGAAAAACTATTTTTTTAAAATATGCCCGTCTTTCAAAACCAACTTCATATTTGAGAAGTTTTTCACGACTCCAGCCATCTGAGGTGATTACACAGCCACAGCGCACCTGAATAAGTTCAGCACTGTTTACCTGCTCGAGACAACCAGCCAGTTCGTCATGACCAAGTCCGACCACAGGGAGGCGCTAGTTAGCTGAAACCTGCCTCTGTGAAGTAAACTGTTGGTAATGAAATGAGCAAAATAAGCAGAGAATGCCAGGTTAGATGTATCGTAGCACAGCTTGCTGTAGGCCTTCCGATGTAGATACATTTCAGATTGGAAGCTAAATTAATGTGTAAATACAACCGTACACGTGTTCATAACATTTTGCTGCAAAATGAGACATCCTGTTGAGAAAAACAAGATACACAATGTTTGACAGCACAAAGATAAAACAAATCATGGACAGTAGGTAATTTAAATTACCAGATGTTACCTTACCTGATGAAATGATTATATGGACAGCCCAGCTCTATTGTATTTTCAATGAAGACCACAGATGAATTCACACTGTCTGCTCCCACGTTCACTTTGGAGAGTAGCTGAAGACATGGCATCACAGGTTACGGTCTCACTTCTATGGCTTCGAGTAATGCGGGAAGTTTGTAATTGTTCATAACCTTCTGGCTTTCTTGCCACTGGAATAAGACATGTGAATTCTTAAATTGAGTGGTATTCCCCTTAAAAGGAAAATAATATATCATATTTTCTTTTCCTGAACAAATGCACACTTTGCTATGTGGACCATTCAGATAGGTTTATACTATGTAACATACTTTAAAAGATTGAGAGGTTGTTTTTTAAATGGTGTAATTGGTAGCATGCTTTTCCTCTTTTGTATTAAGCAATGTGGAATTAGTGGTTTATTACAATGGATCACCCAGCAACAGCCTTATTTGTACACTCATCATGAAGGAGCCTGCATTGTTTTCTTGACATCCATTGATTAGTGGCTATGATAGCAGAGATAACCATTCCTAGCCAGGATGAAACACTCAGCATGAGGATTTTTTTTCCCCCAACCTGCTCTGCAGCTCCTCCTAACTGATATTAGTTATTCACCTAAAAAATATTTCCTCTTTAAGTCAGATACACCCCTTCCACTTTTCCACACATTGCTTTTGTGATAACTCCATTTAGCTCAGATAAACACAATGAGGCTAGTTTCAGTCAGGCAACATAAGCAAGGACTATTATAGGTAGAGGATACAAATTTCATGTGTCTGGCTGATAGTTTTAGGTTGCTTTACATCAAAACCTCAGTCATGAGAGGTACAAGCACCAAAAAAAAGTTTTTACTATTATAACAATATGATACATTCTTATTTCAGTAACTTATACAATAACACTTTACAATCCATATCAAATATGTCATTACAAAACACTCCCCAAAGACAGTATTCATATGACATATTTCATAAAGTTATGATAACAAGATTGTTACTTGGCAAAGAATCATCCATGCGCACATTAAAAACACCTTACATAACTTCATCGTGAAAACAGATTCAAAATGTCAGGAGGCTTTCTGACTAACAGTGCCAGAGCTTTCAATATCTGAGGACTCAACAAAACTTGAGTGCACCTCTATCCCACTGTCTCTGTGGAGAGCGAATGCATCTGCTCAGACACACACAACAGCAACACAAACAAGGATGGAGTGACTGCAAGGGCTCTGTAGCATTGAGTCAAACTTTCCAGCATTACCTTCACATCATGCAAAACTATTAAGAAATTGACCTCGGGCTTATGAAAGAAAATGCCATTAAAACTCCATCTGTCAGTCCCAAAGGGTGCTGTACAGGAAAATCCCTTCTTCTCGACCCTCCGATGAAGCGTGGGCTGCTTGCATACAGAGACATCTTGTCCAGCCTACACTGGGCCAGTGCTGGTCAGTCCCTCCTTCTCTCTGTTTTCTTCACGGTGGAGCAACAGACAGCTGTGGGGCGTTGGAGCTGAAGGACAAAAACAGCTGGGAGCAGGAGCTGCACTGGCTGTAGCTGCTGTTTGGGACAAACACTGTCACTGCTGATAATACACAAAGAAGTTCTTCATGTCTGAGACAATAACAAGACCTTGTCTGTCATCTTTGGTCTGATATCTAGTTAAATATTTACTTCATTAGATGTCACATCCAACTTAGGCACTCTCATCAAGATTATGATTTACTCACTCATCTTTTATACAAATTTCTCAATGAGTGATGTTCCTATGAAGGCTGAATGTACAGCACTCTATATAAGCACCACTTTCCTCAAGAGCTTTGATTACAGTTACTATATAAATAGTACTATAAATACACTGTACTACATAGTCATTTAGACTAGCCTACTCTCTGTCTAGGGTTAAAAGTATTTCAGTATGGCATTCTTTTTGTGTGTTGTGGCAATACAAATATTTGGTGGAGTGTCAATGCGTAACATTTGGTTTTTAAAGGACATCTTCTCAGCTCTGAACCTCTGAGTGCAAAATCCATCAAAGGCCTGTAGCTGTGACACCCGAAATGTACGCTGTGCCCAGAGCAGAAATCTTAAATCTGATGGATTTCTACAAGGGTGAGATTATACAATGATAGGTGTGATCATCCCTCTATCTCTCAATCTCCCCACGATCTTTGAGGTGAGAGTTTGCATAGACCAGAGCAATGTCATGGTTATTGTTAGGCGGTGTTTGTGCGTGGTCAGGTGATCGGCCGCTGGTAGTCTGTCTCTTTCCTGTCAGTGCTGTCACCAGCTTGGAGCGGTACTGATCCCCAGCCAGGAAATACAGAATGGGATCAATGCAGCTGTTCACACTTGCCAGCGGCCTGGTGATCTTGTAAGTAAAGTTGACAATGTTCAGGAATTCACAGTTTAGATCCAGCACACGAGAGGTGTAGTAGAGGGTTCGTGTGATGTGGAATGGAACAAAGCACACAGCAAACACCACCAGCACCACTATGATCAGTTTGATGGACTTCTGGCGGGAGGCGCCACCCTGCTGGCTGGCAGATAATCCCCGTCTGGGCCGGCACAGGGCCCGTGCCATCAGGCAGTAACACACCATGATGACCAGGAAAGGAATACCAAACAGCAGCACCATAACAGCAGAGCTATAGTCGACATATTGATCAAAGGCCTCCTGGCTGGTGGTGTCGTGGCACAGTGTGTCGTTGTCCCTCTGGGAGGTGGTGACAAAGATTAGGTTGGGCACCAGGCACGCTGTCACCATAGCCCACACCAGACAGCACACCAGGTGGGCGTGGCGTGACTTAACCAGGGTCATTGCTTTGATGGGGTGGCAGATGCCAAGGTAACGGTGCACGCTGATACAGGTGAGGAAGAGGATGCTGCAGTAGAGGTTGGCGTAGAACAGGAAGCGCACTATCTTGCATGCTGCCACACCGAAGGGCCAGTGGCTGCGGTTGGCGTAGTAGTAAATGAGCGTGGGAAGGGACAGAACATAGAGGAAGTCAGACAGGGCGAGGTGGAACATGTATACAATGCTGGGTTTCCAGGGCCGCATCTTCTTGAGGAACATCCACAAAGCCAGGGCATTCAGTGCCAAGCCGACCACAAACACCAGACTGTAGGACACAGGCAGCAGAATGTATTTAAACTCCTCATCGAAGCGGCAGCTGGAGTTAAAGTAATTAATGAACACCACAGACTGGTTCTGTCCATGGTGGCTGTTGGTGTCAATGTCCATGATCTGTCTTCTGTGTGCAACACTCCCAAGTCAACAGATGACAAAACCTTTGGAGGAAGTAGGAGCTTTAGAAATGTGCTTCTAAGAAAAGACACAACATTGTGGTCGATTTTTCATGGTGCAAGTCATATTTGAAAATTATTTAACAATAGCCTGTGCCTTAAAATGTTCTGACCAAAGTTTGATGGCAACTAAACTCTCTGAATTTTCAGTGTTTTAAAACATGTTAAAACTTTGCCGATATTTGTTACATAACTATTATGATCGACAGTTTGTGATATGCTACTTACCCAAACGCGATCCTGTAAGAGAGCAGGCTACAGAGCCGAGCTGGTCTTGTTCCAGTGTGGCACACAAATCGTCTTATTTCTACAGCGTGACTCTACACCGTTCAGTTCATAATGCCGAAGTTCATTCGCTCCCAAAGTCCAGCAAATAAAGCTATGTGCAGCTGGAGACAATCGGAAGTTTAGATGAATGTCGTATTTCGGAGTCCATGGCACCGCTGGGCGGACAGTTACTCAATCAACTGTGTGCGGAGGATACAAGACTGGTCTATATGGCTGAAATGGGAAGTGCAATTGCTGAGTGGACAAAAATGACACTCCGAAAGTCTCCAGTCAAAGTTAGGAATTCAAATAAGCGAGAGCACTGTGTGAAACAGCTGTAAGGCTAATTTAAGAAATAACCTCTGCATTAAATTTTATGCTCAACAGCCTATTTGATTTGTTCAGCAAGCCTTGGCAATCGCTTACAAGACATTACTGTTAAACCGTGTAGCCGGTACACATATTTTTTATGTTACCATTTTGTTGTGAGAGGAGTTAAAATAGCAGATGACTGTAGTAATATTCCACAGTGAGTGGAATGTTACTACAGTAATGTTATAATGACCATTTTACTGGTCATTATAGCATTACTCATTTTACGAGAACAGGTGTGGCATTTTCAGATTCAGGTTGCATGGAAGTGTGTAGCCAATAGTTCACCTCTATCTGAAATTAAAATCTTCATCAGCTCTTAGGTGCGCTGCAGCAGCATTTAGTGCCAGTGGATGATAAAAGCCTACGACATCCGCTTTGCAAAAGTTAATACTTGCACAGGTATACAGTATATGGCTGTTGCAAAATGCCGCAATTGCGTTACTGTGGGGGCAATAAAGGGCTAACAGATTATATTAGAAATCATCTTTCTCTCTCTCTCTCTCTCTCTCTCCCTCTCCCTCTCTCGTTTTAAGAGGTGTTATAAATCTGGAATTATAAAAAGGATCATAAAGAAATAAAAGCCGTTAAGATGGACAATAGGCGTTGACAGAGTTGGTAAACGAGGTGACTTCAAGAGAGTCCACGTGAGGCTTTAACATTATAAATTTCCTAAATCTTAAGGACAAAACAATCAGGCAGACCTTTGTAGACCATATACATCTGGAGTTCTGTCAGCAGGAAATAACCTAAACTTGATGGCTCACAGAGACCAAGGTCTGAAGGGATAAGGACCCATATCAATATGCTTATTGCCCTCTGATTCATGCTTTCACACAAAAGTGAAACTTCAGATCTTCAATGCTCTACATTGAGAATTAGTTCATACACAGCACATCATCTTGGGCCTTTTTTCATTGTCAGAAATACATTAAAATAGTCACGTGAATGTTGTAAAGTATACATTTTTAGTGCACCAGTTGCACAGCTCATTGCAGAGTCCAGGTCAGTACTCTTGAGACCACTGACCGCACTGCATGCCATTTGTTTATTTACACTTTATTTACCTTAGGTTATTCTAGCTTTGGCAAGCAACGTATCAAGCAGCAGTTCTGATCAGTCCAAACACAGTTTTCAGAAACTTTTAATGATTTGTTTTAGCCTTCTTAAGAGCCAGATATGTGGGGCTAATAAAATGGGTACCAGGAAATTGTGACAACCACAAAATGAATTTGAAAGTCAGTTTCAGATGCGTTTCTATGACTGCAGGCTTATCGCACACAGCCTTAACTATCCTGATATGATCATTGTCATTAATCTGGTACTCCATGCAGATTAAAACAAACGCTAAAAATGTTCTGCAATTATTTTTGACCCAGATCTGGTTATAATAAGCCCCTTATTTTTCCTCTGTGTCCCATATGGAAAATGACCCCTCACCTATATAGCTGCAGTGGTGACCTGAATTTATGGGTGAACATGGCTGCTGCTGGTGGTGTGTGTCTCAGTGTGTATGTGTGGTGGTAGCAGTGTGTTTCCCATGTGTGTATGGGTCAACCATGGTGATGGTGATGGTGATGGTTCAGATGTCTGGAATGTGAGTGGGCCACTGACACAGCATGGTCCTTATCAGAAACCCACTCAGTTCAGAGTGCAGGGCGGACGGTTTTACAGAAAATAGAATAAATGTTAAGATACAGACCAAGCTGCTTTTGTCAGATGCATATGAAAATGTAAAATGTGTGACTGTATTTGTGTGTTTCTGCTTATTTTCCTTTTTTTGTTGGTTTGTTTCTTTCTTTCTTTCTTTTTGTTTTAAGTTTCCATGTGGACTGTGCACCCATTTTTAAATGTCTTGTGCAATTCAGATGACTTTAAAAAAAAAAAAAAGTATGATCAGGGGATTGTGTATCATTCATTCAACCATGTGAGTTCAAGAGAAAAATGAGTAGGCATTGCAACTTTTTATGTAGATGTACATAGTGCTAAAGAAAATTCCCAGCTTCCTAGAGAGGGTGACGTCACCACAGCAAACCTGTCAGTCTTGTCTGTGGGTTTGCCTATGTGGTCAGTGACACATAGTATCTGCTGTCACAGAGCAGAAGGATGTGTTGGTTCATGCCTTAATAAGTAACTACTCCAACTGAAAGCTACAAGCATAAAAACAGACACACTCACAGAGACCAGAATACCACAGTGTGTGTGTGTGTGTGTGTGTGTGTGTGTGTGTGTGTGTGTGTGTGTGTGTGTGTGTGTGTGTGTGTGTGTGTGTGTGTGTGTGTGTTTGGCATCAAATTTGCAGGTAAACTGTCTTTATCTTTTAACTGAGCTGGTAAAAACAAATTTCTCATGTTTGCACATGTTGTTGTCAGCATTCTAACCGCAGTGTTATATTCATTAAAAGTCTTGTAATTACATAACATAACAGTGGGAAGCATTTTTCTTGTTCAGTCATGCAGAGTGAGGAAACATTCACTAATGCACATTTTCAAGAATACTTTCAAGGCCGTCCAAGCAGAATGAAAATGCCTATTGCCTTGAACCAAACAACAGAGAGAGCACTGATTTAAGAACATTGTTAAATAGTACAAATTGTGAAAATAATGATACTTGGCTTAAGTTTCTTCCTAACACGGTAGAAAATAAGTTACCTATTCCTACAGTGGTTTTGTTTTTCTGCTATTGTGTGATGGCACCTGTAAGCCTGCAACATGAAGAGAAGCAAAATCCATTTGGCAAGGGAAAGTGAATCTAAAAACATCAATCACTCTGAGATATTAAATCATTCAATGCAGAATTTCTCTTGACTGAAACCTCTTTCGTAATGTTATGCATTTCTACACTCTCAATTTCAGGGAGTAAAGTTTCTCATTTGCAAAAAATAAAGTATGCACTGCAAGTAAGCTCCCAAAATATTATTTACCACCCAAACCAGTAACATTTGGGGGTGCATACCAAGTGTTGCGAAGAGTCGCGATCGCAGTGTCCTGGGTTTGAATCTGACCTTGAGCCATTTATTGAATGTCATCTCCTCTCTCTCCCCTGCCTTTCCTGTCCCCCTCTGTCTCTTCTGTGATTGTCAAATAAAAAGTAGAAATGGCAAATCATCTAAAAAAAAAAAAAAAAAAAAACATTTCTCATGTTGCTCTGACCAACAGCAGTGTGAAAAAAGCAGCACACTCACAGACTTACTGGTTTGGGGGTCAAAATAAATCACACATTTGCAGCATTCCATACATAGTTTTTGTGTACCTCATACAGCACCTGCTGTTACCTTGGATGTGCATGTTTTATATTTTATTAAAAGGTCTCATTCCACAAACATCACCCATGAGCAGAGCAGAGCTAGAGCAGTAAGTATATGTTATGACTGAAGTGACACCACACATCATAAGTACAGTATAGCATTATGAGTGGAGCACAGAATGCAGCAAACATCTGCTCTCATGATTGCATGGCAGCATTGCTCAGTGACAGTCAAGTGTTGCTGTAGGCACCTTAGCTTTAAAGGGCTGCATTAAAGATGTACAGTCGGCAGGGGCAGTGATTAAGTGGCAAGATAATAACAATATCAGACAGTAAACAAAATGAGATGCATCTAGTCCTGTCACATGAACTTTACACAGGATGCTCTGTTAGATATGTACAGCTATACATTTTATGCCCCATAGATTTAACTGAGTATTTTTACAAGCTCTGTTCCAGGCTCAATAACAGCAGAGTCATGGAAAGCACACAAGGGATGGAATAAATGTGAATGGTAAATACAAGCCTTGAGTGAACACAGAAAAATTAAGGACTGTATCTTTTTATAGGTATTTAAAAAATAATTTACAGCAACATCTATGTGACCTTGAGACCATAATCAATATTTATGGCAGAGTAGGTGACAGTAATTGGAGATACACATCCTGAACCATTCTTTCCATTCATACCTCACACTCATCATCACACTCTGTCATTATCTATCAAGATGAATGGGTGAATAGAAGGCTGTGCAATGACTGTTTCCTGGGTTATGTTCCCTAAGCCTTGTTGACACAGACAAACCTTTGTTACAGTATTGATCGAGTAAATGAAAAGGTGGCAGGGCTGTGGCATAGTCCAGCTAATGGCTGTCATTGATATCCATTCAATCTCTGCTCTTTTCAGTTCAAGCAGTTCTGACGATCCTCAGTGAAAGGGTTGACGCAGACTGTGAGGCTTCGGACTGTCCATGCATCGTATCGCTGACAGTCAGTTCCAGATCCTGGGCAGGTTCTCGAGGATCCTGCGCCTGTGTGAAGGGTTAGACACTCCTGCAGCACATAAATCCTCCTCTGTGATGCCACTGTGGAGAAGTCAAAGATCTCTGTATCAAACATGACTAACTTCAACTTCAAACATGACAATTTTAACGTTTGCTCCAATTTTACTTAACATTAAGAACATTAACATTCATTTATGACATCATTATTTGGTGAGGGGTTTTTTTTTTTTTTAATCCAAGATACCGACACTGTCCGTTACTTTCTTCTCAATCTAATTTATTTGATTCATTTCATTTATGTCTTTTTAAATCTTAAGTAAAGCACTTTGAATTGTCTTGTGTTTGAAAGGTGCTATACATATGAACTTGCCTTGCCTTGTCTATGAGGTGATAGCATGCACCCTGACAATTTGCCAGGATGTTGACATGATGCCTAACTATAGATTTAATGTGGAGCCTGTCGTTAAAATTCTTTACCTGAAATAATCCAGATCATCCCAGCCATTGAGGTGGAGTCCCAGAGTGTATTTCTGCAGACCCAGAGTACTGAGAAGCTCCCGCACTGTCTCTGGTGCACCTTGCAGGACAGACACCTGCATTGAGGTAAAACAGAGAGAATTTTTACCAGACACTGCAGAGACAGCCAGTGGTCAGCTCTTTGTCTGTTACTGAAATGCTATGTCCTACCTCATTTTCCCAGCTGAAGCCCCTCTCATCTGGCATGGTAGGACCATTTCTTTGGTTTAATCTGTGATTGGGTATGGATGGGCTTCTGTGGTCAGTGGGAAAAAAGTCCATATCACTGAGGGACTTGGCAATTTGTAAGGCAGTAAGGGAGTTGTCCCCTGATGGTCCAGGGTGCTGCGGCTCCACCATCCAGGGAGCTGATGCCTGACAGTGCGGTAGACGGGAAGAGGAATAGGGGAAAAGAGATGGGGTCTTTGGGGCCCTGATAGGACTGGTCCTCTCTGGATGCAGCTGAGTTTGATCTCTTCTGGTTTTCTCCCTAATGATAGCTGAGTGGTTCATATACATGTTCCTCAGGTTCTTCATTGGCAATACAGAGTCCTGAGCAATCTTTTTACCCATGCATTTTGCTCTGGGTTGTAAAACTTGTTCATGGTATTGTGCAGTGGTGTTACTTGGTGTTGGAGGTATGGGGGTAGGGTTTTTGGTTGGGAAAAGTTGATAGGAGGAGTTGGTTTGTGGTGGATGATGGTCACTGGTTGGTGTGTAGGGTGGCAGGATGGCTGGAATCTCAATCTCTGTAAAGTCTGACCTGCGAGAGGACTTCCTGTCAAAGCCATGCCCTCCTGCAAGTTTCGGGAGCTGCAAGGCCTCATTTCCAGACCAGATCACCTGAGGGTCTTTTCGCTGGGTTGGGGGCTCCTCCACCCTGCGTGGCACTGATACACCTTCAAAGATGAAGTAGGCAGGATTGGTGTAGCTGCTGGGGGTTAGTTTGGGAGGAGCTGCTAAGGACCTGCAGTGAACACATACAGTCAATCTTAGGGAGATCTGTGTGAACTGAACTAGATCTCCACATGCTGGCCACACCCTCAGTTCTCAGTGTGGTTTCACAGGACTTGACAACGTGTTATAAAGCACATATGGGTAACAGTCTCCTCATTGGGCTTACATATGACTAGAAGCCCTGTTTAATTAGGATATACACCAAATAACAATAACATTTTGAATAAATAATCTACTATACATAAAATACTATTGACGACAATTTATCTGCTAAGAATAATTTAGAATTTGCAATTTTGGACTTATGTTGAGTTTTTCAAAATAAATTAGAAAAGTAAAACCAAGCGGTTCTCTATAGTGCACATACTTTGCAGTTCAGTATCTGCTCACAGTCCCATAAACATTCCAAACAAAGTCTTGCTGCCCAGAAATGTGGGCATGTGACTTCACATGCAAGCTGATGCAAAGCTGGATTAGTCTCCGCTCTAGTGAGCCATTGCCTTTCAGCTGAGGGGTTTCTGGTGCTTTGCACTGATGCTCAGAAATATGACGAGATTCTCACCTATTTATTGGGTTACGTGTAGATCCAGGCGACATGTGTCCCCTCCCATGACCTTTGTCGTCCTTCTCAAAACAGAACCACTCTGAAAAAGTCAAATGACATAGATGGATAACGTATTTCAAAATCAGGAAGACAAGAAAGTCTGTGTGTTGTGTGTGCAGGATAAAGGCTAGGGCAGTATGAGATGTGAAAGCATGGCAGTGTTTGTGTGTGTTGTCGTGGTGCCTGACCTGATGGCATAATACTGCCTGTATCTGTCCTGTGTCAGTGGCTCAGGATGCATCTGGTCAGGATCAGTCAATCAGGAGCCAAAAGAGGAAGCGGTCGAAAGATGCCAGCAAGTGAAAAGCCAAGCCATGGATCATTGAGGAACCAAATAGAGGAAGCAATGTGAGACTCACAGGAGAGCCAAGGAATGCGGTGACAGTCAAGATGAAGGTTTAGTAGGAAGTGATAGTGCAAGCAAGGGGCAGTGTAGGACAGTAGCCACTCTGGCTGACCCACCGTATATCTTCTCTCGTGTTCCTCGCCTTTCTGTGGGCACGTGGACCCGGACTCGACCCCTTATAGAGCCCATCTCTTCACCTCGGTGACTCAGAAATGTCTCAAACTGCTCCAATGTACCGGTAAGTGAGTGCAGAGCCACACAGCATTCACCTACAGCAGATATTTAAAAAGGTTATTCATAGGGCTCTGGTTAACAAGGTAACCACTAGGGTGTAAAGGTATGAATTATGACAGATAAAAGACAAAATGGATTGGCCTGTGACCGACCGTATGACTCAAACCCGTCACATGACTTGACAGACAACAGCAGGTGCTGATCTTGAAGATACTCCATGTTGGACCCAACTGGAAGAAGCTATACCAAACAAACAAAGAACACAAGTTAACAGTTGGATTAAAAGGCATATTTTCAATCAATTCAAAATAGACGGAGCTTCTAACCTTTGGCAGTTGTTTGGAGGACCAGCCAAGTTTGAGAAACCCTGGCACATCACAGCTCTGTGAGTCATTTTCACTTGAGCGTTGTGTGTCTGTGAAGAAAAAACTCATCTCTGTCATTTTGACTCACAGTGTTTCAGATGAAATGATGACCGCCTTTGAACTAACGACATACCTTCTAGGCAACATGAATGGAACTCAATGAAGAACTTGGCTTTGCTGGCTGTTTTCACAATGGCCTCAATGCCTTCAAGCTCAATCCAGGCCCTCTCCATGCTCGGATTTAGGTCTGAAATGTAGGGCAACACTGGTCACATAACCCAGGGATTCTGTTATATTAAATCTGTATGTGTGTCCAAAATACCACAACAATGACAGCACCTGTTTTGGAGATGAACTGTGATGTCACCCCTACTTGGTATGTGGCAAACACAGGTGAGTGGTCACTTGTGAAGATATCATCTGTGCAACCTGGCAAGAGACAAGTCCCGTTATTATTATTATTATTATTATTATTATTATTATTATTATTATTACACTAAGCTGCACCAAAATTGCACCAATAATGCTGATGGGAAAATGTGAGTATATTAACTTGAAATTATATAAAATACTTTTTGCAACTGTTTTGATAGATTTAAGCATTTATTTGTGAAGTAGGCAGATCTGAACAAAAATTTGAGGCAAAAAGTAGTGTAGTGACTGGGTCATACGATTCTGCTACTTCCTGGCAATTTTTTCTGGTTTGATAGCTTGCTGAGGCTAGACAGAAACAGAGACTTACACTGAATGAGAGGAAATGACTCTTTCTTTGTGGACCACAAACCAGGATGTAGAGGTTGACCGTTATTCACTTGCAGGGCCACAGACATTTTACAGTAAAACAATGAAAGAAATACCCTCGAATGTCTAATTCGAGAATGCCGCATCAGATCCATTGCCAAACTTCAAGCCTTAATCATTTCCTTTGCTTTGCTGTCTTTTTCATTTTGTTTTTGTCTTACCCAATTGTTTTTTCTGTTTCTTTTTTCTTTCTTCTTTCTTTTTTTGTTATGATCTTTAAAGCTTACCATACGAGGTGCAGATGATATGTGTCTCTGGATAGGACTTCCACAGAATCCTGTCACACCATGATGGAACATTGACTCGCACCTGTAGAAACAAACAGTTTAATTATATGTCAAGACACTGTGTTTGTTTAGCAATGAAGATATGATGCATGGCAGACGTGGAAACATGCAATGGGGGGGGTGGCTCCATTCCTGTTATGCATGACATTCCCTTTTCAGCTTGTGGGGTAATTTTTAACCCCCTATTTTTAGTGGTCCTGGCAGCTGCTCCACTATCCCCACAGACCCCTTAGTAAATTGGGATTAGATTACACATAAAAATATCTTTGGAAATGAGCCATTGGTATAATTAGAATATATAAGGCAACTTTTCATGGTGCAGTATTTCTGTAGCATCACAGCCATATTCCTATGGCTTTAAGGTGCATTTGACAGTGTCAGACTCTGGAAAATGACTCACCCCTGAAGTCTTGTACTTCTGCCATAGGTAGCAGTCTCTAGAGCCTCGCTCATACCGATAGGTGGGTGGAAATGTAATCTTCTCCTCCTCTTAACCATGACAAATAAAGCAAATGTACACAGTTTAAAAGTGATAAAGAGGAAAGAAAAGGCATATCAGATTTAAACACTTGCAAATACATTTCATTTGCTCATTTTTGCCTACCTAGATGCCAAAAGTACAAGGGGAAAGTTGCCAGATAATCACAGGAAGGTGTTTGAAAGTCAGTTATTAACATGATCTGTGATGGACAACAGTACCACTATTTGAAATGTCCTAAACCCCAAATTTCCAGTGATCCCAGTAAGTTAGAACAAACAAAGATTTTTTTTGCAAATATGATTTCACTCAGGATTGAATCAAAGACTGACATAAGTGATCAAAATCACAAGCATTTTCGATGCCCCCACCACAATATCATTTCTCATAACCTGCTATACAGAAAGGCCAAAAGTAGACTGGAACTCACTGAAATTGAGAAAGGCTTTTCTCTTGTGTCTCTCTCGGGTCAGCTGATCAGCACACATGAGCTCCTCAAACTCTCTCTTGGACACGTGTTTCAGAATGTCCTGGAGACAAGGAGCGTGAGTGGGGAGCAGGAAAAGAGGCTGAATGTCTAGAGATTTTCAGCTGACCAGTATGCAATATTTTCAAACTGTGATGGCAGGATAGGCAAAGGGTTGTACATGTAAGCACTGTGCTAAAAAAGGGTCTGTGATGGATGAACATACAAATAATGACTGTTTGTCTGACCTGTACATCCAAGTCCAGTCTGTAATTGAGGTCTCCACACCAGAAGAGATGGTTGAAGCGCAGGCTGATGTCAAAGGCACTGAGCTGCTTGTCACCCAGAGAAAGCAGCCTGAGGATGTCTATGAAGTTTTGGTTCCTCCTGTGAATGACACATATGTAATAGATGGGTGTTTATGGGATGCAACATTATCAAAGTGCTATGCTGTACTATGTCTTTTTTTAATTTTTTATTTTATCAAATATATTTGTAATGTGATGTCATGAGAGCTAGAGTCATAGAGGGGAGGTATATTCCCTCCCAGTGGCTGCAACAAGGACTACAAACCATTATGGCATCCATTAAAAGACAACTACACCCATAGTCATCAGGGCAGTGAGAACAGTAGTTGCCCAGCTGAAAGATATAAGTTGATTGCCCTAGTGAAGTGTGTGTGAAGGAAAGGAGAACAGACTAGTGAGAAGACAGGCTATTGTTGCAAGTTATAAGTAAAAAATCGAACTGGAAGTTATGATTTAGATACCTGTTAGGCTTTCTGTTTCCTGTCTGCGAGAGATAAGTTGACTTGTTATGAGAGGACTGAATGTATTGAGTTGAAACTGGAAAACCCCGCCATGCTGTCTTTATTTTCTGCACCCACACCACAAAGCTCCAAGAGAAAAGCTCCTGGCCTCTCAAGACATCACGGTAGATAGTTTTGCTAATTGTGTATTGTTGTAATTATGTCTTGTGGTATGCTGCCAGGAGAATGCAACTTTGAGGGTTTTGAATCAAAACCCTTTGCGGGCTGGAGAAAAAGCCCTTCAAGGGTTTTTAGACAATTCTCTTTCCTATATGCATGAGTAAATAAAGAAACTATAACACACTAAACCACATTACAAAAAAAAAAAAAAAGAAAATTTTTTTTCTTTACCGGGGAAATGGTATATTTACTCTTGCTGACACACCCAAGACACACAGACACAGGCACACAATATGGTGAGTGAACACATCCCTGTCAGTCCACATACATTTCCTTAGCTTTACAATCAAAATGTACCTAAGGACTTTCTCACTTCCAGAGGTCAGGTGGCAGTTCACAAACCCAAAAGACGTCCCGTTGAAGAGGAAGGAGACCCCAACAGCTCCCTTGTTTCCTGAAACAGGAGAAATACCCTGTGAAACCTCTGAGTTAATAAAAACAAGATTTTGGTTCCTGTTAATCATGTACTGCTGGTTTTGGCTGTTGACCATGGTTTGCTATGCTTTCTGTGTTTACTTTGTGTGATTATCTGAGCGGAGGTGTTTTAGATGATGAGATCATGCAGGGCACATTACCCAGTGTATTCCCCAGACCAGTCTTCACATTGGCTGTGCTCACATGGCTGATGCGGCTCTCGTGCTCCGGCTTCACAAACACTGCAAGCCTCATATTCCAGAGGGATTGCACTGCCACCTGCAGGACATGACGCCACATTACAATGTGTCACAGGAGTGGTCTCTGTAACTAATCATAAAAACTAAGTCTTCATAAAATGTTATGAGGAAAACATTGTCAGTATTTGAAAAATATAGATGATATATTCTAAAGTAGTAAAAAATATACTCCTACAATTAGCTGAAAACCTCTTAAAAAAAAAAAAAAAAGAAGAAGAAGAAGCTTCCATCAAATTCCACTGTCAGTTTCCTTTGAAATTAGCAATCATTTTGTGTAATCAAATTTCCAACAACATAGGTGGCCACATGACATTCATAAGCATGTACAATACATTCTAAGAAATTACGCTTTATTCAGTTTTCTGGGCAATGTTTCCCTGCAGGTGCCATGGGTGGCTTTGTCATTCCAAAAGCAAATAAAATTTTATTTTAACTTTTAGTGGAGATACCAAAGTTTCCAGAAACCAAATATGTCATGTTGAGTTACAGTTAAATGAGCATAAAATGATTCACAAAACTAGATATTTAGATATGTAGATATTTTCTATTTGATGTGATGATGTAGCCACAAAACAATGGCATCTTAGGTTAGAATAATTCACGCAGTACAAACATGATGCAGCTTCAGTGAAGCACTGCAACCACCAGATACAGAATATGCACGTGGCATTAGTATAAAAAGTTGGATTTAAAAAATATATATATGTTCCTACTTTAAAGCTACTAAGGAGGAAATTGAGTTTAGTGGGTTAATATTAATTAGCGAATCTTTTTTTCAGAAAATACTGTAACATTATAGTCAACGTCTGCATGCTATTCACAGGGAAAAAAGAGAAACAAGAAAAGGATCATTACTTGTTTGTAGTCAATGTGAGTGTAGCTGCGAAGGGTTGCCTTGATATGTTCAGTCCACTCTCTCTCCCCCTGAGGGTTTTCTTGAGTCCCTAGTGCGTAGATGTCATGAGGGAGCAAGGCGATGGACTCATCTGGGGTGTGTCCCAAACCACAGCAGGTCACCCATGACTGTAGGCTGCGAGGAGGAGGGGAACCACCTGAGCGCCAAAAAAAAAAAAAACACCATAACAAAGCATAGGAAAACTGTTAGTCTGATTCTTCAGTAGTTAATAAGTGACTCCTCTGTGACTGCCATCAGTGAAAGTGATTATCAGTACAGTCAGTGTTACCCATATTCCAGGTGCCAACAAAAACAGAGACCACGTCAGGTTCACTGTGCTGGGAGTGTCTGGTTTTCATCAGCTGCAGGAGCTGGCAGAAGGCCTCACGCTTCTGTAGGAGATGACATAATTACTCCAGGAAACACTGGTGTGCAATTAATACTGAGACTTATAGCTGTGTTTACCCTTGCGCTCTCAAACATCAGCTCCCATGGTGTGTTGTGATGATTGTCAACCACCATGTACACCTTGGCCGGACTGCTCTGGATCTTGACCAGCTGCAGGACTGGACCACAAAGGCACATTATACAGCAGATCTGTGAGCAGGGAAAATGTGGCAGGCACTAAAAGGAAAGCTTGAGGTTGATAGCATATGAGTGTCTGCTTACTTCGGTCATGTGAGACTTTCTCAATGCCAAATGAACCAGCCTTCCTGTCAAAGAGCAGCACTCCTGTGTCCACATCCACAGAGACAGTCTGTCTGCCGTAGCGCACCATTTTCACCTGGACAAAAAAAGGAACAGAAAAGTTGTAGCTAGATTATCATTTTTGTCTAATCTTGTCCCATTATTTTGAAGGTACATTCTGAAAGAGCTGCAACCAAATATAACTGCATCACAGTATATATACAGAATTGTGTAAGCTGTATGATAAAGTGTCCCTTTCCCCCTGATATACCTGAAATGAATGGACAGGCAATGGTCTTGTATGGTTCTTCACTGAAGTCACGATGACAGGTGTTGGTTCAGGAGTGGGTGTGGCAGAATGCACTGCTAGATTATGATTGGTCACCGCATCCTGTAGTGCTTTTAATACCTCCAGAGGCAAAACATTTGCAGTGTTAGAGTAAGAGTTCAGTTACCTTTGTCTGTCACAAATAAGATTGGCTTATTTTCCATCCCTTACTGGGAAAACAATTAAGCATTGCCACAAAGCTCCAAGACTGTAAGGATTTTACCCAATGCAAATGCATACCCTTTTCTCCAGCGAGGAAAGGAGGCTGACCAACGCTGAAATCTTACACAACAGGCCATCTAGCTCTGCATCTGGACCCTTGCGCCAAATAGACAAGAAGACTGTTGATGCACATGAATGTTAAAGTAGATATGCACCATTTTTGCTTTCAAACTTTTTGCCTAATGAAACACTAGAGGGGGTTGCTGTTTCACAATTTCTTTGTTTTCTCTGTTTGTGTAAACTGAAGTACTCGTAAGTCGGCATAGTGCACATTTGGTTTGCACCTGTGCCTTGGAGCATGTCAAAGGGCCGCTGGGATGGTCAAACACTTTGGCCAGAGTCTCCAGGCTTGATAGAGTCAGATCAATCTCACTGTAGATCAGATAAGCACAAATAACTCTTTATGAACATGATTAAGGAGTTGTTTTCACCAATATTTCTTTAGCAATTGTTTTTATCCAAACTGTCCACCCCAGTGAAAGATGAAACCCCATGCATGTCATTTAGTGCATACAGCATGCCTAGCTGTACTGCAATAGTAAAGCAATAGTATAGCATCCTCTTTAGCAGTAAGATGCAGTGTGATACCAACCTGTTGAGCCCTTGGCAGGCAGTGCCCAGAGTGCGTTGAAGGTGTCGTAGACTTGTCGCCCCTTTATGCACACTCTCAATATCAAGGGGCAGCTCGCTAAATAAGTACCCACTGAGCAGACCAATCACCTCACTTGCCATACTGTTAAGACATGAAAAGAGAGAAATATTTCAGATAGAACAGATGTTACTACATATTTCTGCAGATTTCTGTCTTCTCTTAAGCACCACAGAACTACTGGCCAGTTGATTTCTGAAGGTTTGTACAGTATTTGAGATTGTGTTTGACCTGGAAAACTGTACCTGGATGTGTTTAGTTCCTGCAACTTATTCAGGAAGTGAGCATGGGGTGCTGGTGTGGCTGGTGGCCCTGTGGTAGACGCTGTATTGACTGAGGCTAGAGCTGGAGGCAGCTTCTCGTCATCTGTGCATCCATAAAACATGAATTTTACATTTCAAATTAGCTGAATATTGCAGTCCTGTTGGAGAGAATCTTAGTGACACTTTTTCTATATGCATATGAGTGTGTATTCATTTCATTTGTCCTATTAGATGACTTAAAGAGGATGCATGATGCAATAAAATGCATTTAATTTGTTGATGAAATGTTGTAATAACAGGCAGTCGACCCACCTGAGCTCTCATCCCCAGTGTCTGTGTCTCGCGTCACTGGGTAGAGTAGAGGAGTGACCAGGCCCTTATGGGGATGCTGGTACCCCAACACCAGGTCCTCCAGTGTACGAAAACAGTTTACCTGCACCCCCTGTGTTGTCTGTAACACAAACACACACACACACACACACACACACAAGAACCCGTGCACACAGTTGTCACTGTATATGTATAAAGCACATGAATGTGTGCATGCTCACAGGCTGTCATTACTCTAAACATGACCTTGAAATGTCACAGAAACAGTAAATACATGAAGCTGATAAGGGACACCTAGAAGTGTGCAAAACACTGGTGGTGCAGTCATTCCTTAAGATAATATCTTAAACGAATCCCTGTAATAAATTTATTTACAGTTTTAGAATGATGTATTACCACAATGTATTATCACTGAATACATAAATATTTTAGCATTATCTATTTGAACAAAATAAGGTTGGACAAGAAGAAAGAGGGCAGCAGCAAATAAAAACACATATTGTAGTTATAAGGGTGGGGGAGCTATGAGGCATAATGGATTAGTTCAAGCATGTAAATAAAAAAAAATATATATATATATGGGAAAACCTCAAAGGAAGCCACAAGTAATGTCAGCTGAAAATGATGGAGAGTTTTAAACGACTGCTCTATGAGAAAGATCTGGGATGAATTAATTTAGGAATCCACATGAAAAGACAGCGGAAAAATAAAGATTCCCAGTTGATTAGAGTAACTCAGATAGAACAGGAAGGAAATCATATAATGCACCAAAACAAAAAATACTTTCACGGTCACAAGTGCGATAAATTACAAGCACTTCAAATGGACACAAAAATAGGTTCAGTAAGGCAGCCACTAAGCTGAAATACATTTTTAGTGAAGTGTCTTAATACCAACAGAGGAATTAAGGCATCAACAAAGATATCTACAGTGTCAAAGGCCACACAAAGCCATGAACAATGAAAATTATATTTAAGCACAAATCCGTTGCCATTAGAATATTAACTGCTACTTATCAACCTTTTAAACCTCTTAAACCCTGCTCCGGTCGCCAGCAACCTCATCCAACATGCTGTTTTTCAGAGGCTGTAGCAGGCTCAGATGGCTAGAGTGAAACTAGTGTGAATATATTGGTATCATATGAAACAAGACAAGGCATCCATTGCTTCCAAAAATGTCACACTAGGTCGGGAAGAGGTTTAAATATTGCTCCAAAGTTCCTCTAAATATTGATGAGGGAAAAATTAGCATGGCCATTTTCAAAGGGGGCCCTTGACCTCTGACCTCCAGATATCTGAATGAAAATGGGTTCTCTGGGCACCCACAGGTCTCCCCTTTGCAGACATGCCCAGTTTATGTTAATCCCATGCAGCTTGGGGCCAAAACCATGCGGGTTTTTGCATGCAGTACAAATGTGTTATTTTGGCCTATTCTAAAATGCCGTATTTCTGCATACTGGGGCCTAAACAGGCTTCAAGTTGCATAAATTGGGTATGACTGGGTGACTTTTGGATTCAATCAGCCCAGTTTTATTCATGTGTGATGATGGTAGCCCCCACAATAGCCATTCCATTGTCATCACTGAAATTTGACATCACTGTATAAAATGATGTATTGTAAGCTCTAGGATAATCACAGCCTCATGAAACTTTACAACCACAAACTGGAGACCTATGGCATTTGGAGGATGTAGGGTTTTCTAGGTATACTGACAATGCAAGATTTGCACCAAATCTGTGTAACAAATTCTATAAACCCCCAAACTGCTGCAAAAACTTATGAGACATAACTGAACATGGGAATGGCCATCATATACATCATATCATTACATCATAATGTCATAACCCTTATACACTCTAAAATAAATAAATAAATAGAAGATCCCCTGTCCCTCACTAAAATAGGGGGAGGGTGTTAAACAACAAAAGAGTCAAAAACTCTTCATAACAAAACATAAACAAAACATAACATCTTTAACGGTGCCCTGAAACTTTGATATAAGATTGCTCAATATGCATCGAAGACTTGTCTTTTATTTGTCCTCCTTTTATGTTCCACTTTCCTACTGTACCCTCCTGTTGCTTGTACGCTCATAACATGAAACAGCTTACTTGTGATCTCAACATCACTAATATAACATTTATGTCTGAGTGTTGTGACCAATTTGAATCTGATGTTTCATATGATATGTGCTTACAAGGGAACAACCCCCACTCTTGTCTGGTAGAATTAAGCAGAAGTAGCCGGTCTATTTGCATGACAGAAAAAGACACATTCAGATGAAAGAGGCGCCCCAGAGGGATTCAGAAAGCTATGCTCCGCACCCTTCTAAGGAGATGAGATAAACCTGACAGCTACATCCTGGAAACAGCTGTAGCTGGCTGCTACAATTCACTGTGTTCCAGTGTTCCACTACCAAACTGTCTAAAAACCTAAAACACATGCAAATATTCATGTATTTAAGCCGTAGCCAAACCTACTGTGATACCTACCTCAAAGACCTGCACAACCTGTAGTCTAGCACCATTCAAAGCAATACAGAAACTGAATTAAGAGGAAATAAATGCATTCACATACTGCGCACATGCACGTGCACAGGTATCGACACACATTCACAAAGTTAATAACTAGCCTACACTAGATCAGACCAAAATAAAAATAATAAAATAAGTTTTTTCCCTGTGTCCCTTTTTTATAAGATTTGTTTTCATTGTGTGGTGAGAGAAACCATTCTTTGGCACAAGCTACGATGCTTTTCTGCCAGGAACTCTTCAAATAGTATTTTTCAACCCACAAGAAGCTCTTGAAAAGCAATTAGAGAGAAGTGAACAGGAATAAGAGACAGTGACAGACAATATAGGCTCAAAATATCTCCATGGCCCTCCTGGAAAAACAAAAAGTCAAGCATGCGACTTCTTTGTGAGTTAGTGAAGCGAGTCCAGCGGGGGAAAATGCTTATTGGAGGCTTCTACTGACAGCAGTGGAAAAACAACCAAAATAGACTTTGGGAGTCCTCGTTTAAAAACGGGGATATTTCCAAGTCAAAGCCTTGTAAATGGCTGGTAGACAATCATTACTGAACTCTTGCCATTGAAGTTTAATGTGCATATATGGCTAAAAAAAAAAATGCCAAGGCTGGCTTGTGGTTTGTCCACTCAAAATTTTTGTTACTTTCTTGGGGTGTATGTCTGTATGTGTGTGTGTCTGTGTGTATGTATGAGAAAGAAAGAGAAAGAGTCAGAGAGAGAGAGAGACGGAGAGAGAGAGACAGCGAAAGAAAGTGCATGCTTTGTGCTTGTGTGTGCTTTTCTCCACTTTCATAATTAAGTGGTTTGCGAACTAAATGGTCCCCGTTAGTCAGAGGATCAAAAACTTAGTCATAGTGTTACTGGCTCAAACCCTGCCACATCCAACAGCTCCATTATGAATAATACAAACGCCCTCATACCAACACACACACACACACACACACACACACACACACACACACACACACATACATCAAATAAACACACCCATTGGACAATGACCTAGTGTGTGGGTAGAGTAGGAATCTCTGAGACACACACACAATTTCTTCTCTGTGCTGCTGACATCATGGTGCAAGCATGCGGCCACATGGTAGAGATGCCATTCAAACAACAAGGCTTCTGCAGTTGTGACAGAACCAAAAACACAAACATGTTCCTGTTCTCCATACACCAGCTTATAACAAGCCATTGTTTGATGCCTCTAACTCCATCTGAATGTCTGTGGTTCCCGCTGTTTGTCTGCTGTTTCTTTCCTCTGCTCCTCATGCTGGACACACAGAATAAAACGCCGTGTTGTGACGCCGGGTCAGACACTCACCTGCACCGCCAGGAGGCCGTCTGCGTCAGGGAGAATACGATAGGTGTGCACATGACGTTGGAACCTTTGAAAACCAAAAACAACTCTGTTACTACTGACAAAGCACATTATCACAAAACGCTGGTGGGCAAACATAACATTTACAGGGAAAATCTACTTCTATTTGGTGTTGAAATAAGGGCCAGATGCCTTGTTGTAGTTTATGACACTGTAACTTTCGCATCAGGGCGCCAATGATTTTGCAGATTACTAATGACGTGGCTTGTTTTAGATCTACGGCATATGAGGGACATACAAATCACTATCTCCAACAACACTAATTGTGTACCAGAGCACCTTCAGGCTACAGGTCACAGGTGATTAGTATGTCACAGGATAAAGGGGGAACAGGAAAATAGGGAGAACAAGGAGCACAGATCAAATGTGTAGAGGAATTATTGAAATTGAAATAGGGGATGAGATATTGGGGGAAAAAAAGCGAAAGGGAGAAGAGGAGGTGCTGTGAGCAGCCGGGCTCAGCTCTCAGGAATGTGTCTGGCCTGGGCTGATGAGCAGAGAGAGCAGTGTGGTTGCTGGAGCGCCCGCCCTCTTCCAGGGGCCCCAGGGAAGACAGAGGGAAAAAGGGGAAACAGGGAGCCCTGAGCCAGGCTTGGACTGCCTGTGTTGGACTGTGTTCGGACAGGACAGCCTGAACGCTCCAGAGAGTGTGGTGTGTGTGTGTGAAGTCGGCCCAGCCCTTAGGCAGCCCTGTAAGCCATGGCACTTCCTATGCTGCCTGCTGGCAGAGGGACATGAAACTGATGGAGATGACAGGGGGAGAGAAGCTGCTGAATCCATTCACAGATGGAGACATTAAGCAGTAAATCTTGAGTTTACGAATACTTTCCAATTCTTTGTGCCAAAATCCAAAAGTTTCACAAAAGTCTTAATTAGTTGTGGTTCCACGTGGAACGTCTTTTTGTGTGGAGAAAATGTGTCGCAAAAGAGAGCTCTGACGCTGGGGAACATATGCTCCTTTGAAACATCCTGATCAGTTACTATGTTGTGAAATGTTTAAAAGAGGTGCAGGAGAAATTTCTATTACCCCCTTTACTAAGTAAAACAACCATAATTTGGACATACATAACAGAATTCAGTAGCTACTATTCAGAAAATAAGAATAAATTGAATTATTTCTGAGCTGTAGAGTCAGTGTGTAACCACTTAAATGTATTTTTCATTTGCTTTAGTTATACATAAAGGGGTCAGCAAAGACGCACAACTACAAGAGCTTTACAGTTACATTTATATTACCACTCTAAAAGATGTTACGTGTTGAAACTGACTCTATATTATAGCTATAAAAAAGCTCTTGGATTGAACATAAAGCCTAGGAAATCATAAAGTTAATCAAGGTCTGTAGAGTGTGCCAGCTGAGGTAAACAGCTGAGCAAGGATGTGTGTGTGTATGTGTGAGATAAGACAGAGAGAGAGAGAGAGGGTGTGCAAAGATCTCAAGATAATTATAATCATACAGTAAGATAACAGAGGCTGTAAATGACTTAATTACCAATCAAAGCTGAAAAAGCTCAAAGTGAAAAACAGAAGAGAGAAAGGAGACAGGTAAAGTTAATTGTGACTGTAGTGCTTTAAACTGTTTCTGTTTGTGTGTGTGCTCGTGTATGTGCTCTGTGTGTATGTGTGTGTATGCGTGCATGTATGTCTGTGCGTCTGTGTGTGTTATACTCACAGCAGGCACAAGGCGTAGGCTCCTGGCACAGACTCACTGTCTCTTACTAGGTAGCTGCCATCCCTGCCCGCCCGTGCCAACAAGTCCTCCGCATGCACTCGGCTGATGTCACGATGATACCACGTTGCCGTAGTCATGGTGACCAGTGTTACGCGAGTGTGTGTTCATTAAGATAATCCACCGAAGGTGAGGAAAATGGACATGGCGTGACACAGACCCAGTGCTGAGTTGACTGTGTGTCAGAGTCACTCAGACATCCAGCGAGGAAGTGGTCAGCCGCTCCAGTTTGTTTTGTGTGGTCCTCCTCGGTGCTTAGAGCTTTCCCATGATCCTTGTCTTCATGATTTAAGTCTCAAAGACAGCAGAGGCAGCCCAACACCTTGTCTACATCAGCTAGCACTTCCTGGGTCCCCGCTGGGTCCCTCTGGGTCACACATCCTGTTGCACTGGAGGAAGAAAGAAGAAACATCCAACTGATTGTCATGTGTGCCTTCTTGAACAGCAGCCCCCTCGCGACTAGCGGCTCCAGCCCACTTTCCCAAGAATGTTGTCCTGTAGAGAGAAGGAGAGTGCCTCACTTTTTTCTGCAAATGGCTGAACACAGATAGATGTGTTGCTCCAACAAACACAGACCATCATACCACTGAGACAGAGAGAGAGAGAGAGAAAGAGGTCAAGAAAAAATAGAAAGAATTGCAGTAGAGCCTGAATGAAAGCAGCTACCCCTGAGGCTATGACAGTGCCTGTAGCTTAACCACAAACACGGGCCCTCCTCCTGTCCCAAAACAAAAACCCGAACAACATGCAAACAACAGGAAAGCAGAACCAAGAATGGCAAAACAAACAAATCATGCCACACACACAAGTCGGCGCCCACACACTCACACACATACCAGATGGAACTCAGTCAGCACTAAAAGCAGGCAGGCATGCAACAGAAACCAGACTAATTCAAATGATTTCCCAGCTCTGTTGCCATATAAGGGAATAGGAACGCCCTACAGAAAGTTCAGCTGATGACTGCAGTTCCCTCTGCTTCTTCCAGACCCAGATTCCATTTGGAGTTTGTCTGGATGGATGTGGGCTTATCCAGGGGTCTTACTCCCATGCTGGATGTTTGTGTGTCTGTCAGAGGCGTCCCATCCGCACTGCGTGATCTCTCCAGCGGTTCCTCAGTGTGCTGTCAGAGCAGAGGGAGGGCACAGAGAGAAGCATAGGACAACCCCCATTAGAGAGCAGGGCAGACAGAGGAAGTGACTCGCCATTCCAGATGGCGGACATAGCCAGGAGAATTCATGCAAGGGGCTCGACTTCACCAGAAGTGTGTGAAACAGCAGACTGCTTCCTCCTTCTGTCTCTCTCTCTCTCTCTCTCTCTCTCTCTCTCTCGCTCTCTCTCCCTCTCCACCTCCCTGTTTTCTTTGTCCCACTCCCTCTTCCCCTACTCCCTCTTTCCCTCAAATTCCAGATAGAAAACACAGCTTTGCATACACAGGTGGGCTGCTTGGCCAAGTTCCAGTAGCACTCCCTTCTGTTTTTTGGTTGTGTGTTTTTATCTTCAGAATTTTCCTCCTTTAACAAGCATATTTCCTCTCTCTCTCTCTCTCTCTCTCTCTCTCTTTCTCTCTCTCTCTCTCTCTCTCTCTCTCTCTCTTCGTCACTCTCTCCCCCTTTCTCCTCCCCCAGTCTTTCTCCTTTGTCACTCTCCTCAACTTCCCCTCTCTTACTCCCTCCGTCCCTCTCAGCAAAGCAGCCTCCATATGGTTATGATCATCCCTCTCTCTCTCTCTCTCTGACTCTTATTTTTGCCCTCAAAAACGACACCCATCATTCCTCCTTCCTACTCCCCTCCTTCTCTATTAGCTAGATTGTATAACTCTGTGGGAAACTGTTTGGTTTCATATTTGCTGTTCTGCCTCTCACTACTCAGCAAAAATGTGCCCACCACAGACCGCAGGCTCCATAAAACAAACAGACACAAGCACAGCCCCATCTGACTGGGTCCAGTTAACCATGAATTTGTTATCAATTATTTCCAGTGTCGCTCATCTAGCATATCTCATGTGAACAAGAGCATGTATCATATTGATATGATCTTACATGACAAAATGAAAACAAATTAAGGAACTTATTCAGTGTCCAGAATTATTGTTACCAACTGTAGTTGCCCTTAGAATTTAGAAACATTAAACTGTGAAATTATGAACTTCAGGTAACTTTTTTACAGCATTTTTACAGCATTTTTTAAAAATTTGATATGCTGTTTTTCAAGGTCATAGAGGCTGTACACGAGCAAAGGCACGGATTAGTGCTCGACCCGCTGTTAGCTAAGCAGTTACTCCAGTAATCTAGGTTGAGAGGGATAGGAAAGCTTTTTCATACATTGAAAGCAGCAGCAAACAATTTGGATAGATACAGAAGGTTTCATTCATATTTGGTTGAAGAGAGATTTAAAAAATAAACAAGGTTATCAGTGTCTCTTAGGTTAGGACAAAAACTGTGGTGCAGATCTGTTTATAATGAGTCACGCCCAAGCATGTGAGCATTACTGTAAAACTGTAGTATTCACCTTGGAGTGTTTGATAGTCTACCACAAAACACCAGCATCTGCTGAGTCAGAATAATTCATAACAGCCATCTCAGTTGAAAGTATATGTAGTATTCCTATTATCATATTTGTCATTCTTAGAGACAGCAAATTTTTTTATCATGTCTGAGACTTATTTATTCTGGTCGCTTTATCCTCTTCCACTCCAACCAGTTACACCACAGCCCTGCTTATAAAAACAACGGATTGGATGGGATATTCAGACAACGGATCCATTTCTAGGAACCACCCACTCACTTTCATTTTCCATGCTCTCAGGCCATTGTTTTGTTTAACTTCAGTCAGTCCACCACTGAGCTACATCATAAAAAAGAAATGCACAGTTGTGAGGATTGCGTGTGTACATGACTGCAGTGGGTTGTGCAGACTTTAGCCAATCAACTCCTGCCTTCTAAAGGTTGCAACCTTACTAAAACTTACCAACTGATGGCAGCAACAGCTCTTTAAAGTCAAAGCTTCAACTGGGTCGAGTCAGTGAGTAGTCGTTGCTAAAAATACAACTGATGAAAGGTCAAACGAGAACTGAAGAGCATAACTGAGGGAAAGCTACCAGGTATACCACCTGTACCTGTCCAATGCAGTCTTGAGTTCATACTGCTGGCAGTGATTCAATATCAATCAAATCAGTGATGTAAATTATAGTACCTGAGCAAATAAATATTGCAATCTGGAGTAGATGGAGACAGCCCATTGCACAGTTTAACAACAGTCCTATGACAGCACTGATTGGCTAAGAAACTAATAGTTCCTGTTATAGCGCCACTGTCTCACTTTAGCAACATACTGTATTGTTAAGAAGTGGTAATACCATGGTGGTGTAATGCCTTGAGACCAGTCATTAGTCAGTATTGACTATATAAAGTGTGTGACTAAAATGGCAGAAGCTTAACTGTAAGGGGCTTATGGGACTATAGTAAATGTATCCTCCCACAGCTGAAACTGGAATAACAAAACTCAACAAGGCAACTGGTCCACAAAGAAGAGATAGCCTTAATACAGGTTATTTTTAACCTTTTTTTCTGGATAGAATGAAGTGGTATATTATAATCATACAAATAGAGACACAAATCTGTGTAACTGTGGATCAAACAGTGCATCTCTGTGATGTGATCATATATTGGTATCAAAGCAGGTATCAAAGACCTGTGATATACAGTGGAGAGTACATGCATATTCTAATAGATCCCTTGTTCTGTGATTCACTGTTGGCTGTCTACGATGATTTAGTAAACCCATTAGAGTAGTGAATATATGAATATGAAGGGAAGGTAATTTGAGTTGCTCTTTTAGCAGCTCAGGGTTTCCTTGAGAAGTCAGCAATCAAGATGCAGGGAGCGCAAAGGCCGGTAAGAAGCTTACCAGTAAGACACAGAAGACACAGAGGAGGCCTATAACACAGTCCAGTCCATAAGCAATCCTCAAGTATCTAGCCATAACCTTAAACATCAACTGTAGGTGTGTCATGGTTTCTGTGTTCATTGACTCTTGTTTTAGGACTTTATGTTTAGTCACTTTTTGGTTTCTGTTCCCCCTACTTTCCTTCTGTTTTTTGGTGTACTGGTTTCATTTGCCCTCTCTATGTCACTCTCGTTTGCCCAGTTTCCCACACCTGCCCTGAGTTTGATTTACTATCCCTGATCATTCTGGACCCAGCAGAACCAGCTCCTTGAAAAAATTATTGTACAGCAGCTGTGGTTCAAGAAGAGGCTGTAGGTGAGTCATTTTGTCCCCCATTTAGATGTTGTCTGTTAAAAACTAAACTATTTCCTGCAAATCAGCTCACTTGTCACACCATTAGACTCTAAACCTGCACCTTGGTCTTCTTCCAATCAGCCTACCACTCAGTCAATTAGGCCCGTCTGGCCCTTGGGGGTCCACACAGCCACCAGCTTGCCAGTTGCCAGCATGCTAGCCTCCAGCCAGCTAGCCACCAGCATGCTAGCCTCCAGCCAGCTAGCCACCAGCATGCTAGCTTCCAGCGTTATGATTCCAGTCTCATTTTCCCAAACCCAAGCTGCTGTCTCTGCTGCAGTTGCCCTCGCAGCAGTTCCAGTCCCCCAACCTGCAGCTCCAGTCCCTGTTTCTCAATTCAGTGTTATGGCTCAAGACCCAGTTCCTAGTGGTGGAGTGGCAGCCTCAGTCACAGTTCCCAGAGACCGAGTGGCTGTCCCAGTTCCCAGAGCCTAAGTAGCAGTCCCATCCTGAGCCACCACGACCAATGTCACATCATCCTGGCCTCCAAATGCCATGTTGCTGCAGTCCCAGCCTCCTGTGTCACAAGTTCACCTGCCTGCTTGTCTGCTCATCCCAGAGTCACCGCCACGCAGTATCCCAGAGTCACTGCTGCCCATAGTCACTGCTGCCCAGCGTACCAGAGTCACTGCAGCATCCAGACTCATCACTGCCCAGCGTCCCAGAGCCACTGCTGCCTGGTGACCCAGAGTCTCTGCTGCCCAGCGTCCCAGAGCCACTGCTGCCTGCCTCTGTGCCCAGCCTCGAGTGTGATTCCACCCACACTGCCACCCTTAGGAGAGGTTCCACCCTGGCCATCCGCCTCTGGAGCAACTCCACCCTTCATGTCCACATCCTTGTTTTCCACACTCTGGCTGCCCACCCAAGCAACGCCTCCCTGGTTCCCAGCACTCTGGCCACCTGCTCGAGCGCCGTCACCCTGTTTCCCAGTGTTCTGTCCATCCACCTGAGCGCCGCTGCCCTGGTTCCCGGCGTGCCGCCCACCTGAGCACTGTCTCCCTGGTTCCCAGCTCTCTGGGCAGGCTGCCAGAGCCGGTGTTGTTTGGGCAGGCAGCCAGAGTGCATTGAACCAGGGTGAAGACATGAAGGGCAGAGTTGCTCCAGATGCCAACGGCCAAGGTGGAACCTCTCTGTAAGGGGACAGTGTGGGCAGAACCACACTGGAGGCTGGCCATAAAGTGGGCAGGTTAACGTTCCCCTGAGTTCCTAGAGTCTCTACTCCCTGTGATGCCAGTGTTTGCCTTTGTTTGCCTGGTCCTAAGTTCTCTGTTCAACCTGCCTTCAGTCTCCATTAAACATCCTACTCTTCAAGCCTGTTTGCCTGCCTCTGCTCCTGTGTTTGGGTCCACTTTCCTGTCAACATGTGACAATAGGTCTGTGAATATACATTAATTGATGAATGATGCACATTTACTGTTTTACATTATTCAGTTATCAAGACAAATCATACTGTCATGTTGTCATAAGTAACTGACCATGAGACAAGGGAAATAGGCAGTGTTGGTTCCTTTTAGTCACTGGACCCCAGATGAATTTTGTTTTGCAGTTGAAGGGCAAAGGCAAACTGTATCAGAAAAAACTGTACAGGCCTATGATCAATATAAGAAGTAAGCCTATCAATGTGCAATACATTAGTTTAGAACAATACTGATGATTTAATAACTAGACCAATGAGCCAATAATGTAGCCAAAGGGTTTTCAAAGGGCTAAACAAAACTTCATGACAATATAAAAAAGCAGGATTTAATATCTCAGGAATATCACAAACTAATATGTGAATCCTTACTTCAGTGAAGAAAAACAGTCAGAGTTGTCAGCCAGTCTGTCCAAATTATACGAATAAAAGCGTAGGGTTTTATCTGTAAAAGTCTGTGCACACTCAGTATTTAGTCCCTAGGCAACAGTCTGTGTGACTTGTCCTGCCAAACTGTAACTTGAATTTTAGTGTTACATAAAAGCCACACATTTCACATAAAGGAGCTCTCACATATCACCGCTCCCCCAAAATGAACTGTTTTTCTGTGAATGTCTTACAATGGAAACCACTGTAGTTATACAGTTCAAAGCATGCATTGTGGAACAATTTAAACCTATTTCTAAACTTAACTTGATACTGACAGAATTACTTGAATATTGGAGTGACATAAGTGAGAGGATAGAAATTACACATAGAATTGAGGCATTAAACAGGTCAACTTTGCAGACTCTTCCTGGTGAACTTTGTGTTACCCCAGCTGATGATCCGGCAGTGTAATGTGCAGCAGGGTTGACCGGCCTGGGCAGCTTTAAAAAGATCTCAGATCCTGTCCCCATATGACGGGGTAGCGCAGACACCCTCAGATCTAAGTCATTATCCTTGGCTGGCAAAGTGTCAAGATCTTCAAAAGTGTCAAGATCTTGAGTTCATGCACCCATAATCCATGCAGCTAATTAATTAATCAATTACACCTAGCTGTGAAGGTGGCAAGATCCTCCACCAATCCAGCAGACGGATTTACTTTGTGTCATTTATAGTGTCACATGGGGGATAGATCACAAACAGTGTCTTTCTTTCTCCAGTACACAGCCACGTAGATGGTAGGAGAATCTACAAGCCAAACCTTGCAGACAGTTTTGACTAATTGTAATTTTTAAAAAATAAAACGTTATGCTGATCTTCTAAAAACAACCTGTGGTAATTACACATGATGACACATGATGACACATGATGAAGCCCCAATTGGTTCGTTATTTTGCCAAAAAAAAAAAAAAAAGTATTGAGTTCATGCACCTTGGTTTTTCATCTAAATAGTACTTTTCATGACTGTACCAGACTTTTTGATATAGCTGATACTGTTCACTTTTTGAACTAGTCTTGTCTACAACCATAAACAGATTATAATTTCGCAAATTTGGTGACTCTGTAATTCACTCATCACACATGACTGATAGTGACACTAGATGTAACCTTGTTGTATGCATGTCAGTTCATGTCAGCAGGTCACTTATGTTTCTGTAAGCTTGCCATGTGGACAGATTGCGCAAGCCTTGGCACAGGAGCCATCTGTCATCCAGGCTACCATAACAACCAAAATCCAACTAATACCACTCTACTCCTGCCTAAGCCTTGGCTGGAGGAAGGGAATTCCTTGAACGCTCACTTATAGCTCGTCCACAATTGACAACCTTGTAACTCTTGCAAGGCTTTGATTACATTTCGCAATGATGTAGCAGCTTAGGGCCATTAAATTACATAATGATTCAACACAACATTTACTTGGCTATTAAGCCATCAAAGGTGTTACTATAGCCAAGTCTTACATGTTTAGTTCACAGTAATACAGACAATTACACATAGCCTCCTGGTCATAGCACCCTGCCAAAACACTGGTCACTTATTTTCTGCAAGTGGCATATGTCACATATGACATGCATGAGTAAGGTGATTTCATTGTTGATTATATCCCTATTCCTGCAGCTAGGACTGGACAAAATCAAATATCACAATATTTTGACCAAATACCCCAATACTGACATCGTAATGATATTGTGGGGATGGATGACTATTGGTGCTTTCACAAAATATTTACACAATGAAATTTTTGATAAGCAATCATCAGTAATGCCTAAATAACACCTAAGTGAGTAAATGAAAATAATAGAACAGCATCAACAGTTAGGTAAGAAAATATATCACTTTGCTGTAGTGCAGCCTTTAAATCAAGAAAAGACAACATTTATTCCATATCACATTATTACAATATCGAAAATCCCAGATGATATCAAGTCTGATATTATGATATTGATATAATATTGATATATTCCCAAGACCTACCTACAGCTATAATGAAAATACAATTCAGAAGACCATACATAACTATGAATAGACAGAGATGTGTGCAAGCGTTGTGTAAAGAATAACTTTGGAAGTTAAATGACTCATGTAGGTTAGAAATTCATAGAGATTGGAGCAAAAATGGACATGGAAAACATGCCCCCCATAGGAATTAAGCCAAGGACAAGACCTGGTCATTGCACTCTATATGTAACCCAAACAGTCAGCCCTCCACCCCAACACACACTCTTTTAAAAGACACACCTCTTGAGGCTTATTCCTTTCAAGTAACATACTTGCACTTATATTTAAACACATTGTGCACCAAAACAGCAGTGGTCTAATGAATTAATAAGATTGTCTCTAAAAACAGTATCCTTTGACAGGCCGTGTAAGCTGAAGGGAGGGATGAAAGGTTGGGAGGTCGTTGTATAAAGGCACAGGAGAGGCAGTGGTAGGCGTTCACACACACCACACACGCTCAACTGTGACGGATTACAGAGCACAACAGAGGAGACTCATTCAGGGAACTGACGACCGGGTAAGCTGATTCTCTCGCTGACCCTCAGTACACAGAGAATAGATGAATAGATGATAATATCTCAAAAGCACAAAGTGACAGTTGTCGAACAAAGCCATACTTTCAGAATCATTTACTGCAGATTTTTTCACTGTTGTTACTTCACCAGGATACACACTGCAACCCTTTTTGTATGATGCATTTATTGGATCTGAAGTCAAGTCAAGTTTGAGGAAAAGCTTTTTGTCTGTATTAACATGAAATAATTACATGATAAATCGTGAAATGGCATCATTCTGCTGGGTGACTGTCAGCAGGATTGTGATGGGCCTGTGCTGCAATAGTTATGAGGTCATTAACATGTGTGAAAACTTATAATTACAGCAAACAAAAAATTGAAGTTAAATCCAAAAGTAAACTGTGCATCTGCATTTTAGTTAAAGCATTGTGATACTGCAGGCAGCCAAACTTTAATAACTGGGTCTTTTCTTCTTTTTCCAGACACCGTCAGCAACTTTGCCTCCAACATGTCAAAGTGAGTACAGAAGGTTTCCTCTCCTCCAATATATTCAGCAGCTACTGTGTTACTGGTAACTGGCTCAAATCACAGGTTAAAAGCCATGTCTTTTCAATTTATTTTTGAGGCATTAATTGACTTTCAACGTAAATTCAGCAAACCTGTCAGCGAATACCATTCAATACCTCTGTTAACATCACAAGAGTTAATTTGTGCCATCTCAAAATTAGGCAGTATACATCCAACAGTAATTGTGAGAATACCAAATGTTAATGATCACTGAGTTGGCTTGCAAAAGGATGTAAATTTAAGGGACTATTTTTAAATGATACAGAATTTCTCTTTCATTAATTGATTGAACCACTTTCAGTAAACTGATTTTATTGAAATGAGATCAGCTTGAGAGCAGTGCAGGGATGAAAGTAACAGTCCATTCACAAACACAGAGGAAGAAGCTCGGCAGCCAGTGTCATGACCTCTCAGTCTAACATCTTAGCAGAGGCATGTAGGGTGTCTGTCATTCCTCCAACACTTCAGGCTTATAGGATATGGATAAATCCTGATTAAAACGGATTGCACGGATTTGATCTTGGAAGAGAGGTTTAGAAGACAAAGGAAAGGTTTTAAAGGGATTATCAGGTGCTCGCCATAGGAAAAGGCAATCACCACAGAGGATTACTTGTTTGTTTATACTGTAGATGCATCCATAGTGCAAAGGTGGACAAGGTGAGATATTAATACAAACAAAACAAATTTCCCCAGTGGTGATAGTACTTAAGCACAGTTTTCAGGTACCGGCTCTTTACGCAAGTATTTTCATGGTGTGAGACTTGTGCAGTTTTTACTGTACTACATTTATCTGGTGGCTGTAGTGCCTGGTTACTTTGCAGAATAAGCTTTTACCTGCAAAACATAAAATGTGATCCACTTTTAGAGCTGAAACTAGCAAACAGTAAATGGAGCACAGCGACAACAGTAAAGTACTTCACAGACAAGTTAATGCATCAAAATGTAAGACTCTGAAAGGAACCATTTTTCACAATGCCTGCTTTTCCTTTTTATATCTAACTACATTTTTACTGATGATGATTCAAATTTTCAAGGCAAGACTTTTACTTTTATTGGAGTCTTTTTTTTCATTAAGTGCAGGATTTCAGTACTTTTCCACAACTGATAGGGGAGTATTTGTCAATTCGTCTATCCATCACAGACCACAACACATGATGTGTGTGAATAACAGGCAACATGTAACATGTTATGCCTGTCTGGGTAGTGTGATCCTGAGCAAAACACAGGCCATTTCTACCTTGAGACAATGTTACGTAAGTGTTATGCTACAACCAGATTAGATAATAATGCCAGCAGGTGCATTGCCACTCTGAACACTAATCCACGGGTGGGGTGGAGGGGGGGTGGCAGGGCATCCTATAATTGGAACTGACAACTGACAGCAGAGTGGTAAGTATAAGATATCGTGGACTAAGACCGCTTTGGGATTAATACAAGACAATGAGTCATACTTGGCATTAAAAATCACAATGCCATGCAGTTGAGGACAGGAGGAAATAAGATTTACATTTGAAAATTTGACTACATTTTATATATTACATCTTTGATTTCATGTTCCCTCTCTCTGCAGGATTTTCAAGAAGACCAGTGGCAATGGCAACGTAAGTGGCCTCTGTAACACCGTAATCATTACAGATCATTTCATAGCATGCATTTGGGAGCTCTAGTGGTTCCCTGAAATAACAACAAACCTCTTCTCTCTCCTTCACTCAGATTGCATTGTACTTGGGGAAGAGAGACTTTGTGGACAACGTGGATTCAGTGGAAGTAGTCGGTGCGTAGCCTGTGTGCTTGTGCATGCTCATGATTGCACATTTATGCGTGCTTTTGTATAATCCACTGATCTTACCTGTCTTCTCATTTGTAGATGGGGTGATTAAAGTGGACCCAGCTAATCTTAATGGCAGAAAAGGTACTTCTCTCTCAATCACTGCCTGTTTTCTGGAAATTATATTTTATGGCATCTGAATTCAGCTTACCTAATATACAGACTAATGTGAGGGTATGCCCATTGCCTTTGCAGTATTTGTCTACCTTGCTTGTGCCTTCCGCTACGGCAGCGAAGACTTGGATGTGATTGGCCTGTCCTTCAGGAGGGACATCTGGGTAAAGCGTGTGCAAGTATATCCACCTGTAGGAGGAAACTCACCCAACACTCCAATGCAGGAGTCTCTGATGAAAAAAGTTGGAGATCAAGGATATCCCTTCTCCTTCCAGGTAATGTAGTATGTATTTTTCTCACTGTGTTTACATATTAAACTACTAATGAGTCCTTCAGTGCAATTCCGTATTCATCAATCACAGATCATTTTTTCATACGCCCTTTATTTTTACAATCATGATTTTCAAATTTATCAGTATTTCTCCTCTCTGTTTCAGATGCCAACAGATCTCCCATGCTCAGTGTCATTGCAGCCTGGACCTAACGATGCTGGCAAGGTGCAATCACAGTCCCCTTTCCTCGTTTCTTTGCTATGACACTCATTTGCCATCTTGAATTTTTTTTTTTTACATACAAAACATTTATTTTTTTCTTGTCCTATTGCAGGCCTGTGGTGTTGACTTTGAGGTAAAAGGCTATGTCGCTAACGAGCCCGACAACGCAGATGAGGTCATTGAGAAGAAGTATGTATGCTCTGCTCCCAGCCAAACTATATGATTGAGTCCAGTCAGGGTAAAGTTGCAGGTGCAAGATTTTCCCCCTGACACTCTTTGCTTGTCTTTTTTTCTGCTCTCAGGGATACCTGTCGTCTGATGATTCGCAAAATACAGTTTGCACCAACCACCAACAAAGCCGGACCCAAGGCTGATATCACCAAGCAGTTTATGATGACTGACAAACCAGTTCACTTGGAGGCCTCCCTTGAAAAAGAGGTATGCTAATAATGACACACTTAGCATTACATTATAATGCTGCGGGCTTATTTTATTTTGTTGAATTGAATAAAATGTGTTGTTTTTACTTTCAGACTTATTACCATGGGGATCCAATCACTGTAAATGTAAAAATCAACAATGAGACCAGCAAGATTGTGAAGAAAATCAAAGTCTCCGGTGAGTAGTGGGAAGTGTGTGTGTGTGTGTGTGTGTGTGTGTGTGTGTGTGTGTGTGTGTGTGTGTGTTCAAGCAGCATATATTTGAGCTGATGATTCTGACAATGCTTTTTTCTCCCCATCAGTGGAGCAGTCAACATCTGTGGTGCTCTACTCATCTGACACCTACACCAAGCCTGTCTGCACTGAGGAGTTTGGGTGAGGCTGTTATTCTAACAAAATATCTTTTTTGTATGATTGCTGTCATTTAAGATTAAATTCAATTAATTTAGGGGGTACATTTTGCATTGTATTCAATAACTTGAAATCCTTTTGCCATAAAATTATTCTTACATTGTTATATTGTTATGTTTTATCTAAAAACTAATTATTGAGAATAAAAGATCTGTCAATACTATGTGAAATGCATTTTAAATTAAGTTTTGTACTAAGGGAGCATTAATTAACCCCAACAATGGCTGTTAGACAAGCCAAACATGCATTAATAACACAATAGCATTAACAATGTGATTTCATTTGATAGTCACAATCTCTGTTTCAATGCCATACCCAGGGAGACAATCAATGCCAACTCAACGTTTGAGAAGAGCTTCCAAATAATTCCCCTGCTGTCCAACAACAAAGAGAAGCGCGGTCTTGCAGTGGACGGACGGCTAAAAGACGAGGACACCAACCTAGCGTCCACCACCCTGTAAGCCAGTCGTTAAGTCTCACACCAAAGAGCTTACAGTGAGCCTAGGACAGGTTTTCATCCTCTTATTCTTGAGTGCTGTTGATATAACCCTGCAATGTAACATCCACTTGTCGCGACTTAAAGCAAACACCCTTGACAAAGTCATGTAAACTATTCCTGTCCATTCACAGGAGTCAAGGACAAAAGGAGATGCAGGGAATCATTATCTCCTACAAAGTCAAGGTCAATTTGATTGTGTCCAGTGGAGGGTAAGGCCTGATTCATCAAAAAGTCCTTTTGCACGGCATTTTCACTCTTTATGTCAAATTGTACAGATTAAAAATATTCTTCATTATCATTTTCTCTTTCTACCCACAGACTTCTGGGTGGCCTAACAGCAAGGTAAACGCCGATTTATTGCATCTCACAGTGTGTCACTGATATGTCAAAAATATGTTTTTGTTCAAATTTCTTCATGTGTTTTGGTTCTTTGCAGTGACGTCACCGTAGAGCTTCCTCTGACTCTGATGTCCCCAAAACCTGCAGGTGAGTGCATTGCTGTGCATGCGCGCGGGAACTACTTTTTGCCAGGGGGTGCTGCGTATGGGGTGGGTGGGTGGGGAGGGGGGTGCACCTGCGCGCGCACACACACACAGGCTCCCTTTCTGAAACGTTAACGTTAGCTCCAGCTGTAGTGTCCCCCGAAAAATGGTCAAAAAGAGGCGCTTCGTAACACAGAGAAGGCGACTTTATGAAGGAGAAAGTGAACGTTATGTCAAAAAAACATACTCATACGTATCTTTGCGCATTTTTAAGTGGTTATACGGAAATGCGGGACCTTTTCTAGTGGGTATACGCCGTATACCTGCGTATCACGTAGACTACACCACTGATTTGGAGGCTAAACTTTCAGTGACAGACAACCAGCTGTGCGAGCGCAGCGCAAACAAGTGAGAGAGAGTTGCAGCAGTATCCCGCTGTGCTGGCAGACTCAGCAGCAGGGACGGTTTCTGCTATGGGCAGTGCAACTGCCCAAGGCGCAATCTACTTGGGGGCGCACGAGAAAAAAAAATCACTAGTTTTCTAGACTACCGTATTGACCCGCACATGCCGCGGCACCATCAGTCGGCATCAGGCGAGCCCGCCGCGGCATCATCCGGCACCGCGCCCACCCGGTCAGGTCTGCCGGATCTGACAGGTGAGCTGCCTCATGCTGGCCGGTGCCGCGGCCGGCTCGCCTGATACCGACTGATGGTGCCGCCTGATGTGTCTCGGTGTGATTGCCCCTCTGCACGCGTTTTACATGTTTTTCGTTTTCCTTGCATTAGGTGCAGTAGATTAATACACGTTTTACTTTCTCCCCCTGTCCACACCTTAAGTGACTGCCACAATCAAGTCATTTTCAAAAGAAAATGACTTTGAAATGTGGTAAAATTAATTTGACATTTATTCCACCCCTCCTCAGCAGGGGGTGCTGCAGCACCCTCAGCACCACCCTTCCCGCGCCCTTGTTGCTGTGTGTAAAATCTACATATGACCCTTCACATAAACTCCAAAAATAACATTGAATCCTCTGTAACAAAACTGATTAAGTTGTGTTATGTCCTCTCTCCTCTTGCTCCTTTGAATCTTCCCATCGATGTGCACTGAGCAGAAGTGTAAGTATAACACAGAGTGTGTCTGTCATGCATTCATCACTCAGATCACTCCAGTAATTTATCCTGTATATGGCTTTGATGTGTGTGACACCACACTTATGCTTTTCTCCCGTGTGTTTGTGCATTATTTGAACTGCAGCAAAGTGGAGTAAAGGCCTCTTTAGTTCAGGTGAGGTCACAACCAATGCAAATACTTTTCAGGGTGTTCACTTCCTCAGGGACCACAGGATATGTACTTTCCATGGAAATATAGGCTAAATTTGAATACCATGTTGTCAGGTTTACTTCATTCAATGTCACAAAAAGAGCATTATCTAAGTTCTTACATGCTGTATTTCTAAGAGTGATATGTAAATAAAAGGCCTTTCATAAGGTGTGGCAAAAGAAACATGGTAGTGATAATGATAGCCCTTGAATGATGTTGTGCTCCACCTTAAGCATGCCTGCTGGTGTCACCTGGCTGCTACAATTGTTTGGAAGATCCTGTAACACCATTGCAGGATGTATGCAAATTTGGGGAACTTGCACAATGGTTTTACTGTACTTACAGGGCTGTACTAGATGTATATGCATTTTGTGCTTCCATGGGGAAAGAGGGCGAGGCTGCATGAATAAAAGGGAACATATGCGTTTCTGTTATTCATGACTGGGCTCAGTAATGCTATCAAATCCGATGCAGTGCATTTCACAAGATTTCACAAGGTGTGATGCCGGACTCAAAAAAGCAGCTCATGTTGTTGTTGTTCATTTCATTAACCCCAGGTCCGATGTAAATCTTGAGTAGAGTTCCCCTGGAGGAATCAGAGGACCAAAGAAGGAAAATCAACTCACCGACGAAGAACTGAGAACACAAAGGAACTCATCACCAGAGAAGAAAGGAACATCAAAGAATCACTGTGGTTATTACAAACATTTGTTTCCCTCTATCTACACTATATATTTCTTTCAGGTGTTGTTATCCAAGCTATATGACTGAAAAAGGCATTCTAAGTCCCAACTGTGAGCGATGTGTTTCTCTAAGGCCTGCAGACGTAGCTTCAAACACAAACATTTGGCCCATATGTTTTTCTTTCACAAGTGAAATGTTCCATAGTATAGAGCATAGACATTTTCTTTTTGCATATGGTATAAATACAGAGGCTGAAGAGCTTCACTTATTCATTATCTTTATTGCTGTGCCATTAGGGCCACGCAATAAAATGACTGGATGTACAGCTGTGGGATGAATGCCCTAGAAAACCCCTAACAGTGGCAATCTGTGAGGACAATTGAGAAATAAACACACTGCTTCCCACATTACTCCCTTTTCTCTGTTTATTTTGTTCAGTATTTCCATGGCAGTATGTCAACATTTCAGTGACATATGTACATTTATGATCCATGTTATATGGTTTTGTTTTGTTTTGTTTTGTTTAAATAAGAGGTGTAGTCTACAGTGAGCTTTACTTTCATGTCAGCAATAAGTTTGTCACAGGCAGTGCCACATTTCATATTTGGATAACACCATTTAGAATAAAAATCAAACACTCAGCTTGAATTCAAACCTTGCTCTGAATTACACAGCTACAGATGAAAATGTGCTATAAAAAACATTGTACTATTCACTTCAAAAAGCATACTACAAAGATCATTAGGATGTAGCATCATCCATATTTCCATTAGCGTGTATAAGTCAACCCGACCAGACTAGAAAATTCTGTAAACATGCTCTGAGACTATTTGTTAGCCCAGATGCTTTTCTGTGTGGCTTAGAGCCCTAAAAATGAACTCAACACTCAGTAGATCCAAAGAACCATCAAAGAACCACCAAAGAACTGTGTGGTAAAACTTGTTGCTTTTCCTGTCTCTCTCACAAAATACAGCTTACAGTAATAGTCTGATGCATGCAACGCACAGCAAGAAGACAACTTATGCACACAAACTGTATGACACACAGCACATGGCTGGGCAACATATCAATATTATATTAACATCATGATATAAGAACAGAAATCATCTGGGATTTTAGATATTGCAATATTGTGATATGGCATAAGTATTGTCTTCTCTAGATTTTTTAAGATCACATTACAGCAATGGGATGTAATTTTCTGAACTTATTATCTTATATATCTAATATTTTCCTCTACCTGCTTACTGGTCATCATATTCATATCATTAATGATTGTCTATCAAAAATCTCTATAAAAAAAAGTCAAATATTTTATGAAAGCACTAGTTGTCATCCTTGTATTATTGTGTAATGACAATAATGAGGTGTTCCATCAAAAAGATCGTGATATTTAATTTTGTCTGTATTGCCCAGCTGCACACAGCATCCTGCATATAAACATAACATAAAAGGTAATGAAATGGGTGAAAGAAAAGCAAACACAGCGACTCTTGCCGACTACTTGTTCAAAAACTTAGTTAAGAAAAAATTCCAGTGTAATGACTATGTTATTTCATTTTATTTTATTTTAATAAATTATTTCCCTAACAAGCACACTCTTCATCTGATCGGGCTTAAGTAAAATGTTACTAGAGTAAAGTTAGTTGTTACAGTTATTTTCACTCTTTATACCTGTCTTTATAAACATATACTAAAAATGTCGACAGATTGGTTAGATTGTCTCGTTATAAGCGGGATGGAAATGTTGAAACGAACACACAAATTAAGTTTTCTACATGTAAGTTGTGTTTGCTACTGGCCGCTAGGTTGTGCTATTTCACTTCCGTGGGCAAGAGGCAACAATAGCGCTAGCTGCTGCAAGATACTCTATTTGCTGCTCCACGGTCCGGACATCATTAGCTAAGTCAGCTAGCTGTTGTTTATCTTTGGATAAAATGTCAACCACAACCGGCGGTGGAGAGTTTGGCAACCCTCTACGAAAGTTCAAGCTCGTCTTCTTAGGCGAGCAAAGTGGTAAGCTAAGCAAGATTAATTTGAGCCGTGTGTAAATTTGGTCTGATGTGAAGAATTTGTTCAGAGTCGCTAATGTTAGCTAGCGTGTCCACAGGCTAGCAAGGACTCCAGCAGGCTTGAGCCGCCGGTGCTGGGGCGACAGAGACGTTTCTAGTATAATGTTGAGTGTCGACACGGACCGAGAGAGAGAGATAAGGAAACGGTTCAGGAGATTTTCTCATTCGTGACGGTGTAATTAACTAGCAAGCTCAGCTAACGTCGCTACATCGCTAAGATAGCTGAACACCCCACTCGTTGTACAGCAGTTGACCGTTAGGAGTTAGCAAGTTTGTCAGTTGTTTGATTTCTAAGCAAAACAAAGAGTAACCACTTTGGTCACGAATGAGATAGTACCTGGATCTTCGCCCTGGCTTATGTATGATGTGTGATGTATCAGCATCACCTCACCAACTGCAGCTAACGTTAGCTAACTAGCACTATGACTAGCTGTGCTTGGCTAAAATATACAAGCAGCAACACTGGCGTGTGCTAGCTGGTGTCAATTTCAGTGGTGTTGCCACTATGTTTTGATACAAATTTTTGCCTCCCAGAAAGAAGATCTTTGCTTGGGGAATAACTACATAACGTTTAGTGTGTAGATGTAACGTTAGCCAGCCGCATGCTAGTTCAGTCACTAACTAGGTGCCCACAGCTGTTTCTTGCTAAGCCACGTCGGCCGGTGGGTCCAGGCCAACCTGCCTGATGCAGCCTCGGCCATTTAACGCCAGTCACAGGGCACTGATGCTGCCATTAATTGGACGTGATTGTATTTTATAAGTGTTTGCCTAAATTAGCAGTGAATGTCCCGTCGTGAAATAAATATAAAAAAGTCCAGCCATTTCCGTTATCCGAGATTTGTGGCTCCACCCTTACTGCCAGCTCAGCGCGTGGGTTCAGTGGTCCACACTGCAACAGTGATGATGATGATGATGATGATGATGATGATGATGATGATGATGATGACAGCACTCTACTCCCTGTGTGACTCTGTTACAATGTCACTGAGTCATAATACGCCTTGTGACATTACTCTCTAAATCACTGTAGATCTTGAATGGATAATGGCATAAGTGTAATGAGGATTTGGCCATGTACATTATGTCGTCCTTGAGGGCCAGGCTGTAGATCTAACTCTATGTCTTTCTGTTCTTGTTTGTACAGTTGGGAAAACCTCGCTTATCACCAGGTTTATGTATGACAGTTTCGACAACACTTACCAGGTAAAAATATACACACAAAGTCATCACAGCATGCTCTGGAACTGGTAAAATAAAGAGTTGTGTATTATTTATACATTTTGATTAGAAGTGATTAGAAGTCTTTTAAGTCTGTCCCTCTTAATATGTTCTACTATGTAGTCTTCCTGCAACTCTGTACCAACTTTTTTGTTGGCTATAAAAGCCTTGTATCCATTTCAATACAGACGACTAAACTTTCATGCAATAATTGTCTTATAGGCAACAATCGGCATTGACTTTTTGTCAAAAACCATGTACCTAGAAGATCGTACGGTAAGCTGTGTCCTCGTCACTGTGATCTTTATCATTGCCACTGCCTCACCGTTAACTCTGCAGAACAGCATGCATTTAGTTTGCTTTGTATGTAGGAAGCATCAGTTATTTCCCTTTCACCGTTCCACATTGTGTTACCTCATAACTTCATTTTATCTTTCATTTTGTTAGACTTGTGATTATGTTTTTAGTTCCATCATCATTTCAGTTTTGTTTTGTTGTTGTTTTTTTTTTTTTTTTTTTTGCTTTTTTTGTTTTTTTTTTTCTATCCATCCCTTGGTTGGGTCACGAAACCCACCCGTTGCCACGTTCATTGCATGGTTGGCCACAGATTCGGCTGCAGCTCTGGGATACAGCTGGACAGGAACGTTTCCGCAGCCTCATCCCCAGTTACATCCGCGACTCAGCCGCTGCTGTGGTGGTTTATGACATAGCCAGTAGGTATCATGGCCTTGCCTCGCCTCCTTGTCCTTTCCCTGTTATGCGGAAAGGCTGGAAAACAGTATTTAGCAGCCTGGCAACCCCACTGGACAGCATAATAAGAGTAATGTTCAAGGCGGTTTTAGATATATTGAAGCATTATCCTAGTTAAAGTTTAGATGGAGCTCTTAATTTCGGCGTCCAGGGGGGTTTGTGCTTCTTAAATGCTGTGACGTATAAGGGAGAGAACGATCATAACAGCTTAAGTCAAGTTTTAGCAGCTGCTCTTTGTGCATGTCTTATTAGAGGAACATGGTCTTCTCTGTGATATTCTCTATTCCTCCATTTGCAAATTACGGTTACAGCCCTGCCATCTGCACTATAACATTTTATTTATGCAACGTTTTGGCACATAGGGCATACCTTCCTCAGGCATGCCTTATTAAGATCAATGCACCGAAACCTTACATAAATGGAATGACAGACTGTGTACGGGAGTCTAACCTTTATTTGCAAATTTTTGCCGTTTTCCCAGCACCCCATCATTGAGGGGTGTATAAGAACCTTTTGCTTCCCTATTCATCCATGAAAGGCCATTTTCATCTCTGACTGCTGCTTGGCTTGCAATTTCTTTATGTCTTTCCTGTTCTCCATCTTCTTTTTCTGTCTTTCCCCTCTTTTTCCTCTTCCTCTCGGTCTGTCTCTTCTCCCCCCCGTTCCAATCCGCAGGTCCGGCTCCAGCTTTGGGACACTGCTGGACAGGAGCGTTTCCGTAGCCTAATTCCCAGCTACATCCGTGACTCCACCATTGCTGTGGTAGTTTATGACATCACCAGTGAGTCAGGGCTGTACTTTTAACTGTTTTGTAGGAATCTAGAGCCGTGAGAAGGAAGATATCTTGGCATAGTGTACTCCTTTTATATTTTTGCCAAGAATCATTAAGCTAGGCACATAGAATTCTGTTAACACATCTTTCCTTCTTCGAGTTCCTCTTACTCAGTACTTTTGCTTACTAACACTTAACTACTGTAAGAGCTGTTCTGACCTAATTTACCTTTTAATGAAGAGTAACGGCTGCTTATGCACACTTTTATTATATCCAGAATAACAAATGCCATTTGTCTGTTCAGGCTACACTTAGCTGATGTGTACAGTAATTTTGTGTTTTCTCATCCTCAGATCTTAATTCATTCCAACAAACCTCAAAGTGGATTGATGATGTCAGAACAGAGAGAGGAAGTGACGTTATCATCATGCTTGTTGGGAACAAAACAGACTTGGCAGATAAAAGGTATGTGATTGCGTGAGGTGTCTGAATGACAATGGTGATATATGTGATAATTTTTTTAAAACCAAGAATGACATAGATTGTAATGATAACATCATACTAGAACAAGACGTTAGGTTGTATTTATCTGTGTGAACTCTGCCAAAGCCTGGAATCCCATTTTTCCTCCCTTCGGTGTATTTGGCATCTCATCCAGTTTTGACTCTATCATCCCTTGGTATTTTGCTTTTTCCAGCATTTGTAATAGTAAATTTAATTCCTTAAATGTGTTTTTGATTTCTTATAATTTGATACAATTTCTGTTCTGCATTTTTTTGTTTGCGTTTGTTTTGTTTTCCTTTCCTGGTCTGTCTCTCCATGTCATTTTGAATTTTTGTGTTTTCCTCAATCCCATGCCACCACACTCCTCTCCCTCCCCTCCCTTCCCCTCCCCTCCCGGGACCATGGCAGGCAAGTTTCTGTAGAGGCTGCAGAGAGGAAAGCTCGTGAACTCAATGTGATGTACATAGAGACCAGTGCCAAGGCTGGTTATAACGTCAAACAGGTTGGTGTCCAGCAACAGCGGGTGCATACTGACAAAAGGTCCGGGTCATGATGTCCTGTAGGTCAGGCAGGCCAACTTGTGACGTCTGGAGCGTGCAGCTCTCACTGTATTCATTAATGGATCAGAGTGTTGCTATTGTTGAGTGAGTGATCTCAAATCTTTCCCTGCTGTCTCATCTTTTCTCAGCCCAGCAGCCCCTCTCTCCTTTTGTCTTTCTCTCTACCTGTCTCTGTTATAACTTAACTAACCTCTCTGTCTCACCACAAAAAAACAAACAACTGAATCTGTGTTGAGCTCTCTTTGTTTTTCTCTCCATCTCTTCCTCTCCTTTTGGCCTGTCCTCTTTGCGATGTTTCTTTCCATATCTGTCTGTTCGTCCATCTCCCCCTCTGCTTTGACCTGAGCAGACAGATCACCACGGAGGAGGGCGAGCAGAGAGCTAAGGAACTGAATGTCATGTTCATTGAAACCAGCGCAAAGACTGGCTACAATGTCAAACAGGTAGAGATCCTGCTCTCTCAGGGTAGTTTAGCTAAGTCTGCCCTCCAAGTCTATACTTAACCTGGTTTCTTTCTCTTTTCTCCCTCACCTGGCTCATCCTGACTTGTCCTAGCCCTCCCAGTTCAAATCCGTTTGTTTTCACCCCCCACAGATTTAGCTTTTAGAAGTTTCAGCATCTATTCACATTTAGCACAGGATTATTGCTATTGTATGTTTTTGTGACGTGCTTTTGTAGTTTTTGTCTTGATTCACTTGAACCTCTGCACCTTTCAAAATGTTTTGCATGAATATAATGGATTTGCTCAGTTGAAAAGGTTTGCACAGCAGCCTTCACTTTCATGCTGTTACCTCAACCAGTAATTGATATTCCATGTTGTTTGACTGTCTGAAACAACAGACAGTGAAACAGCATGAATTGCTTTTTGTATTTCCCTATTGTTAGACAAACGATAAATTACCCAAGAGCTTATAGTTTTAACTTATTTGGTTTAAGTACCTAGATTTGTGATTTGGCAGTGTTTTACTTTAGACTTCTCACACCTATCCATATTTTATTGAACTTTTTTGGAAATGTGTTAAACTGTCTAATTCCTCTGACTTTGTTCTATGTGTCATAGCTGTTCCGTCGTGTTGCGGCTGCATTACCTGGGATGGACAGCACACCAGAAAAAAGCAAAGAGGATAGTATCCTTTTTCAAAATTGCATGTTTCATAAAATTGTATGTTTTGTAGGTAAATCCATTATTATTGCAGTGTCTTTTATTAAGACTTTATTATAAATTCAGAGTTGGAAATTTGGCAATATGGCAGCTAGTGTCTGGTTGGTACTTTATTGGTCAGAAAAGAGAAGATACAGCCAGGTAGCTCCAAAAAAAAAAAAAAAAAAAGGCTGAAGTTAAATGCAAATTCACAGAAGTTGTTGCTTAACCCTGGTCCTCTCAGTGATCGACATCAAACTGGAGAAGCAACCAGAGATGACTGTCACCGAGAGCAGCTGCTCATGCTAGTACACCTCACACCCGCCAAACCCGCCTCCTCCCCACCAACAGCTTGTCTCTCAGTGGCCACTCGCTCCACCCATGGCTCTCTGCCATTGGGATGGAAGACCTGTCTTTTCCCTTTTCAACTCAGTGACTTTTCGGAGTAACCGTGTGGATGTGCTATACTGTATTGAAACAGATTATCTGGAGAAAAAAATGGTTTAAAAGTAAACATTTAAAACAAGGAATAGGTTACATATGTTCAGATTTTCATCAAACTGCATGGCATTATATAGGATTGCAGACTGACATAGCTAACTGCTCTTGAGTTATTTGCACCATTCGGAAGCCTCAGTGCTGTCATTGTCGTTGTAAAGTAAAATTGCTTGGGATTATTTAAATGACTGCAAGGCTGAGGTCTCAGTTCCTTGATATTTTGCCTTTTTATTTCCAATGGAGAGTTTTTGGAGTATGAAAACTCAAATGTTCTATCTGTAAGATAAATAATCTGTTACTGATTATTTCCCCATTTTTCGGCTTACTTTAAGGAAGTAGGGACAGTTTCTTAACAGTGAATTCTTGACTGCTAACTGTCTCATTGCCACGTGTGGCTCAAATGAACCCTATTCATTGAAGATGGTTTATGGGACCATACATTTGACATTATGTATACATAACACATCTAATGGCATGAACAGCCAAAGAATACCACAGTGTGTTAGTCGACCAATTTACATGATTTGAGACCTTGTTTCATGCAAGTGTCCTGAAGGGATGCGGCAAAAGGGATCTATAACCAACTAATGAGGAAATAAATATTCATTTTCATCAAAGGGAAGCATCCCAAAATTCATTAGAAATGACTACTAACCTGAAAACTGTTTGTCAGCATTAAAACTATAGCGACTGTCTTTGCAACTTTGTTGAATTAGCTGCACGCATACTAAATACGTCTGAGGCCAAGAGGTGTTCCCTGTTCATAGATGCACCTTCCTAAGTACAAAATTTAATAAAGCCAGTGTTGAGTTTTTCCACGCTAATGGATATATGTCACTTTGGTCGCTATGACGTACTCACCATCTCATAACTATTTTGTGTTGTGTTGGATTACACTATCGCAGGAACATGCAGCATGCTCATAATGCAGGATTTATATATGGATAAGAACACAGATGCCTTGCTTGTTTGTTCACCAACGTTGTGCACTGAATCAAGCCACAATATTGTAAAGTATACAAGAAGCCTGCTGACTGGTTCATGGCTTCACTAGTCGTTTTGTAGAGCTGGTAGATAAGAGTTTGTTCTCAGATACAGCTAATGCTTACTAACACCCTCGCTGTAAAAAGTGCAGAAAAGTTAGTTGCCGTAGCCTTTACTGTATTATCACCTGTGTAAGACTGTTGGTTTTATGTTTTTATTTATTTTGTAACTCGGAACACATGGATAACGTACGCTTGACCAAAATTGCAGATACTGGCACGCATGTTGACAATTAGTTTTATTATTTATTGTTTGCGTGTCTGCTGGGACACTACCTAAAGGCAAGATTTAGGCCTGGTAACGTCTTGTTCTCGTCACACTGCTAGAGAGGACTTTTTTGCAGTGTGTCTAGTCGACAGATTGGTTTCCAGTCACAGGTAAAGGCTGAACCTCTCTCCAGAAACACAGCGTACCACACAAACTAATTAACTAGCCATAGCACAACACACCTGTCATTTGCTGTAGCTTGTTTTGAAACGTAAACATTCTTAAAAAGGCTTAAAAAATGTCAAGTATTTAATTACATCGAACAACCGTCTTAACCTTAGCAGCTCTTCTATTACTTGTCACTGACTGAATACTCAGCTTTGTGCTCTTGTGTCTGTCCATTTGAAATATGCTGTCTACTCGTGTTTAGCAATGTTTGTGTGAATAATGTACTATTACTATCTGATGTATAAAAAGGAGAGTTAATGAAACATCCAAGTGTAGGCCTATCACATGGAATAAAATAAAGATATTTCACCAAAGCCTTTATCTCCAGGCTCTCTTTCCTGATGAAACACTGATGTAGTGAAACCTCAGGTAAAAATAATTTGGTGGTGTTTCAGCACACTCTTCTCACACCTCAAGCACTAATGATCTTTAATCATGCGGATTGTGTTCATCAGTAGTACACAATGTGAGTGAAAATTGATGAGCTTGTCAAATAGTGGGGTGTGTACCTGAAACTGAGCTTATTGGGCAATGCACGTAATCTTTGAATGGAAAAGGTGGGGCCATGTATGTACATGAAGCTGCGTTCCACACAGTCTGGTGAAGCAGCAATTTCACAATAGCTTTGAAAGGGCTTTATTTATTTATTTTTCCATTAAATGTCATGTTTGACAACCTCCTTTAGACGGTTTATAAATCCCGGTGTTGAACCAAACTATAAGATTGAAGAACAGGTTTGACATGGATAAGTCAGTGGTACAGACTCAGATGAAACTGATGGCTTTCCCCTCGACCTTCCAAGTTTGAAGTTTCAGTTGTCATATGTACAATAACAGCAGCAGAGCAATGTGATGACACTGAAATATGTTGGTGCCAGGCATCCATCCAGCTAAAAAAAAAAAAAAAAAAGTAAAAATACAAAGAAACAGAATAAAGAAAAAAAAATAAAAGAATAAACTAAACATGACGGGTAACAATAGTAGTAATTTGTAATTTTTTTTTTTTTTTTTAAAAAGGAAGGAGGAAGGAAAAAAGGAAGGAATTAGGACAGAGAATTAGGACTGAGATAAATACTGTCCAATAAAAAGTGCCAGACCCCTCCAGTAGTGTCTATCACCCAGCCCCGTTTAGAGTGTGTGTGTGGGGGGGTCAGTGATTCATCAGTTCAGGGGGAGTGCGTGGGAGGGTGGGGGTGGGAGGGGGGAGGGGGGAAGGTGTCCAGTCCGAGGTGTGCAGGTCCTGCAGGGCTCGATGACGATGCGCTGCGCTCTCTCTGTCTGTCTGTCTGTCTGTCTGTCTGTCTGTCTGTCTCTCTCTCTCTCTCTCTCTCTCTCTCTCTCTCTCTCTCTCCGCAGCTGCCACACCAGGCAGGGATCCATCTACTACTCACATGCCAGTATTTAGTCTAAATGTACACACTGACCAAACTAAAGCCCTGAAAACTGATCGTGTGGCAGAAACTGAATTAATGAATTGTGAACGTTTATAGGCTACATCCGATTTCTAAAACCTTGATCCGGTGAATTAGCCTGTTACATAGATATTGTCATGGCTTTAATTTGGATTCCTAGATCACTGTTCTGGTCTTGAATTGTAAATAAACTGTAAGGTAAAAGTTGTGTTATTTTGGATGAATAAAATGAAACAAGATAAATGTGAGGCACTAATATTTTCAACTTCAGCTGCAATTCCAGAACTACACATTCTGTGCCGTTTTTTTTTTTTTTTTTGTTTTTTTTTTACCAGAAATTTTATGTTTATGACAGCTAAATTACATTTTTAAAATATCTGCTGTTCATTTTATAGTCACCAGTATGCCCTCCCCTCCGCCCCCTTTGATTTTTAAACTACAGCAGTGTCTGTAAGAGCGTATAGGCCAACATAAACGTTCATATTCCCAACTCCACATGTGTTTATTGTGGAAATAGCTTTAACATTTAGTCATGTGGTCAGTTTTTTGTGTATGGGTTTGTTAGGAGCACTCAAAAGGCACCAACACTGAGCAATTCACATCTCACCTTCCCACTCCCAGCCCACGGTAATCAGCCTACTACACAATGTGTCTCATAACTATAACGAAAAATCATACCCGTGCTGTTGGGACACAGAGACTGCTATTTGTAGGTTTATTATAAATTCTGTCTCCTATGGCATTGCCTTAGACCTGAAGGGTTTACATCAGCCGCGCGAAATGGTAAAGATTGTTGTGTAATAACTATTGAGTCATGTTACATACTTTTGTTTATTTATAGCAATGTTGTTTTTTCTAGAAAGGGAGTACAATGTGTTACTGCTCGCGCCGTCCTAACACACCTGTAAGGCCTGCGGATTCCGGAAGTAGTGACGTCGGGAGGACGGGGAGTGTGAAGGTAAGAAGAGAGGCATGGCTCAGGAATCCGGCACAAAAATCTTGTCCGACTTGATTGGTGATCAGTTTGCATATATTCGTCTCACCCACCGCGCACATCCAGAGAAGCCAAGTTCGTCCGCGGCAGGCCAAGCACAAGGCTGAGCAAGTCCCGGCAAGTTTCTCTTCAGGGGATACACACTCTGCCCACAGGAGAGGTTTAGTTTATTTTATTTTTACGGAGCCGCATTTACAGGTAACATGTCTCATGGTACGAGTAGGCCTACTTTACCTGATGAGGCGGTCTTCTGCGACTTCAGGAGACAGTGCTTATCCACGGAGAATTGGTACAACAAGTATGACAAAAACGGCATGCAGGTGTGGGTCGAAGTCCCACCTGCGGCACCAGGGAAGCAGAATTCACCCAAAGTTCACAAAATCAAGGTAAGCCGTATTCTCACGTTTTCCTGTAACATTTTATATCCTTTTAGGCTCTCTGGGTGGCTTTGGCCTTTGACATTGCCATGTTGTGTAAGCACAGTGTCCGTGCGTGTGTGTTTCAGTGTAAAATGGCCATAAAAGACGTGTCAGCTGCTACCATGTTCGACGTCCTCCACGACAGCCAGTACCGTAAGACGTGGGACCCTGCCATGATGGAGAGTTTTGACATCGCCCGGATCTCTGCTACCGCCGATGTGGGCTACTATTCATGTGAGCGCTCCTATCTGATGCAGCCTCTTATCACATCACATTCCCCTGCTTTGTGTGTGCGCCCTATGGACCCCACCATAAACCTGTTATGCATGTCCTGCAGCTAGAGACCTGACATCTGAGCTTATTGAGACAGAAAATTATACTTTTGACTACACCTCCTCTTATGGAGCCCATATGGAGTCTGCATAGTGGTGTAGCAATCAGCTGCACCAGCAGGCCCCCTGGATTTACTGTATTAATCTTTAATTGAGTCAAAAGGGTGTATTGTGTATTGTGTATTGTTCATGCTGGCCAACAGTGGAGTACTGTGGGCTTTTAGTTTGAGTTACATTAAGACAAATGCAGTGATGATTTTCCTATCAGCAAAGCGCTCCCTTTCTGTTTACATACCCAAACCTGATTGGTGTCTTGGTAACCGTCCATGGTGCTTCTTTGTGTCACACCTCTGAATGTCCATGTTTCACTCTTCTACCAGAAACTACTGTTTTTATCCACACTTTAACACATCAACACAGCCGATGCAGGCCCTTGCTCCACCGGTGTATTTATAGTCACAACAAGAAGTGCACTTGCTGCCTAAGCTGGTTCGCTCAGTCTAAGGTTATGGTGACAGTGAGAAACAGAGCTGATGAAGGGTGTCTCAAGCCAAGGTGTCTTGAATTGTTTTTCTCGTTCACAGGGCTTTGTCCCAAACCGCTGAAGAACAGAGATGTGGTGACGCTGCGTTCGTGGCAGGTGACGGACGAGGATTATGTCATCATCAACTACTCAGTCAAACACCCGGTACGGCACCTCCTCCGCACTCTCCCTGCTATGTAGTGACCACAGTCTGTCAAACATGCCATCACTACAGCCCGCTGACCTCTATTGTCTTTGTGTTTTCCTGTGCACTGATTTTCAACAGCCATTTTTATCATCCGCAAACACCGGCCTTATCTTGTATTGATGTTAATGTCACATGTCTAAATGGCATGACAATAAGTAAAAATGTGTACATGTGGGAGCACAGCTTGGACTTGAAAGAGTTCTTTAGTTAAAATTAGTTAAAGAACACTGTTAAAGGTTATTTTAATTTGTGTTTTGTTTCAATTGCAGAAATATCCTCCTCTGAAGAACTTTGTGAGAGCTGTTTCCATACTAACCGGCTATGTGATCAAGCCCACGGGACCCAACAGTTGTTCATTCATCTACCTCTCACAGGCTGACCCCAAAGGTTAGACCATATGCAACTTCATTCAATTCAAAGACGTTTGACTGTGTTACAACTGTAATGTCTTTATGAAGCCCTTAAGTGGAGCTGCTGTTTGATTTTGCCCTCTTCGTTTTGCTCCAGGTTCTCTTCCGAAATGGGTGGTGAACAAGGCCTCTCAAGTTTTTGCCCCCAAGGTACGTTCTGTGACTCAACTAGTCTTCACAGCAGAAGTTTTGTTTACTTGTAGTTGATAGCAAAGTTGAAAGTGAATGGGTGAAAAGGGAGTGGGGGAGAGAGAGAGAGAGAGAGAGAGAGATAATGAATGAATCCCTGGAAACTATTAGAAAGTGTGCTATCGTCACGCGCAAACGGGAGTTAGGGTTTCAAGTCTCTTAAAGAACAATGGTTGCCATAGAAACCCAATTTAAGGAGCTGCTCTCCTGACAAAGGACTATCTCAGCCTGAGCCATTGCTCTCTCTCCTGGCAGAACTAGTTCCCCAGGTTTCATATCTGCTGCTGCTTGAAACTATTTAGACCAATGTGTGTGTGAAACTGAGATTGTGAGAGTGACATCCTCAACCGCACGAAAACTTTGACCCGTTCATTACCCATTAACAGCTTTCTCTTCAAACAAAACTCGTCACCCCCCTTTCCCAGCACTTAGAAGGAGTTGAGATGTAAGGCTTGGGCTGAAAAATTCAACATAAGAATAATGTTGATCATATTCTAAGAAGGCAAGGTACCTTAACAGTTGGCAATTGATGGTGACAGTTTTGTTTGATGAACCAGATATTTAAAAAAAAAAAAAAAAAAAAAAAAGTTGGTGACAGTTTTGCCAGATGACAAAGGCAAGATCGCATTTATATTTAAAACTTGATTGGCTACCATAGCAAATCAGGCATCCCATTCAGCACACACTCCTTTTATGAAAAAAAAAAAAAAAAAAAACACTTTAAACATTAGCAAATAAACAGAACCTTTATATTTCAAGTATTTAAACATATAAGCTGATGAGAATAAGAACACTTCACAAGTCCAACATTGGCCTGTAGCCTTCAAACGAAAAAACAAAAAAACAGCCCAATGAAATACTGATTTCAAATTAAAGGAACTGTATGAAATGGTAGGCCTAAATCCAATGGTATTATGTGCTTTTATTTTGATATACAGTTGTAAGACTTCAACTTTCATGTCTGAATATTCAAACATTATTTAGTATTTAAACACTGAGGCTAAGGCTACGTTAGAATAAGAACACTAAGAAACACACAACTATTCATCTCGTTTTCAAAATTTAGTTATTGATTTGAGAGACATCAACTGTTAGTTAATATTATAATAGTTAATATCAACAGCTCATAATTTAATGCACAATATTTTGTAACCAGATTTATCTTGAGCTTTGTTGATCGAACATGAAGGTGTGGTATGATTATTATTATTGTTCAACCCTTCACATACTCCGTTCCTCTGTTGACTTGCTCCTTCCAGGTGATGAAATGTGTACACAAGGCGGGACAGGACTATCCCGAATGGAAACAGCAGAACTCTCCAGATCAGAAACCCTGGTTGTTTCCAGAGCAGAACGTCCTGCCCATGATGGACCCCTCCGAACTGTCAATACAGAGAGCTGACTCGCTAGAAAATGTGGACGAGAGCTTGGTGGCGGAGGAGCAGGAGAACGAAGATAGCAGCTGTGTCCCAGCGGTGCTGCGGGACAACGGCTGGCCAAGAGACACTATGGGATATTCTCACACAAACGCCAAAGAGCCTTGAGACCAAAGTCCTGCGGTTCTGGACATCCAAATCCTCTGCGTCCAGTCTGTCCTCAAATTACACTGTATTTTCTACAGTTTTCCCGTATCCGTTTGCCTTTTGGGATGAGCAAGACAATGAAGTGTTTACAACTGTCTTAGCGGATGGAAATGAGCACTGAGCTAGTTGCCATTCAGATCAGTCCTATACATCTCTCAAGTATTTGCCCCCTAAACTGTACTTACAAAGTACAGAGGTGTAGGGTTTGATTGCAGAATAGCTACAGCACTAAGTCTCCCATCAGGCTTTTTTGTAGCTGCGTTGTTGTAAATTACATGTGAATAAGGTTTGAATGAAGGGGATTGAAGTTAAGCAGAGCTGCCCGCCGCTCGCTATTTGCCTTTACAGTAGACTGATAGAAAATGAAGAGTTACAATCACCAGTGAAAAGTATGAAGTGAAATGTAATTTTTTTTTTTTTTTGGTCCATGTACGCTTGACATCTGTACTTACACTGTTGATTTACTTGTGAAAACATAGAAATTGTTTTAGTTAACCCCTTTTTAATTTTTGGTGAATGTAAACATTGAGGCAAAGTTATTGGAGCCTTTATTGGACACACTTGACATTTTAATCACTTTGTTTTTTTGTTTTTGTTTTTGTTTTTTTAATCACACCCATGCATTTAGTCAAATTGTTGAAATCACCCTTAATTTAGTTTGTACAGGAGCTATGGGCCTGGACAGAGAGTCAGTCTGTCTAACAGAAATACAGTTATTGCGTTTACAACACACATAAACAATTTCACTCCATTGTCACTGTATATTTGCCAGTATCTATCCACCCCACTTTTTTAAAACAAGGAAATCCCTGCAGCTTTATATTTAAATATTGTATTTATTGAATTGTTGTGCAATGGAATTCATCACACTAAGTTATACAACACAGGATTTGTACGTAGTAAGTTGTAAGTCAGTGGGATTAATTGGTGAGCTCAGTGATTTAAAATCTTAAGGCACAATCATTTTTCCCCCCCAAGTTAAATATTGTATTGTACCTGAAGGATTGGACACTCCTAAGATTATTTATTTAAGTTACTGTCTGCTCAGATGAAGTTATGACAGAGCAAAGAGGGACTCTGAAATTAGACAAGCTCAGCTCTTGAAGTTTGGTTTCTGAAGTTATTTGACATTACCAGTGTCACATTGTCTTGACGTGTCTTTTTTTAAATAAACCCCACAAGGTTAACATGCTTTGGTAATGACTGTGATTTACTCTAGTTTTCAAATGACTTCTGATGTCACTCTCAGCAGAAACCCATCCAAAGTGGAACAACAAGTTGGGCCGCTGTTACCAGAGCAAACCGGCCCAACATACTTGAGATAAGCTGCATGACTCAGGATGAGCTCTTACAAGTATGCAATCAGACTAGAGTAACTAAGACTCAAAAAATGTCACACTCAAACAAGAGGGGCAAACAAAAATATTTCAATGAAGTTTTATTTTGATGCAAAAAAGATGTTGACCAAGGCAGTTGTGTGAGAAAGGTTTAAAAAAGCCTTTATTAGTATGGCTAATGCATGGCAAAGGTTAAGACGCACCTTCGCATTGCAGCACACAGGCCTCCGTCAGGGTGACTAATCAGTGTTGAGACTCAAACAAGACATATATGGGAAATGACAGGAAGTGACATCACAGAGCAGACGACTCAAAATGGATGAAAAAAAAATCCTAAAACCCACGTACATACAAAATGTAGATATGAATCACAATGAACGAAAAAGCAAAACACACACCTCATAAAAAAAATGTCAACACATGAGCTCATGTCCCCTGAAGAGAAATAAATCAAATTATTAGAAAGGAGAAAAAAAGGGAGCCCCGTGTTGGATTTCATTCATCTTCCAAAGAAGATACACTCCTCTCTCTATTTTTCTTCATAATTAAATTCTGAATTCCATGAGATCAGGCTCATGAAAATTAGGTGGTACATCTGTGGACAAAAACAAATGATCTCAATGATGTCAACTATTAGCTGTGCACCAACAGGCTTACGTTTTGCTGCATCACATGTATTAAAATCCATCTTTACAATGAACTTGATGCATACTGCGATACGGCAGCAACACGTTTACAGTGCCAGTGTATCATGACAGGGCAGCGTACTGTACCGTGTAGCCCATCTGTTCAAGAATGTCAAGCCTGAATGTCATTTCTGTGGAGCTTGGATTCACCTGTCAGTGCACAAAGGGGAGGGGGGGGGGGTTACATAAGGGCTGGGTCTGTTCAAATCCTTTGTCTGAGACCTGTACGTTTGTTTGAAATGATTCTGCCAATATGCTGTGGATGACTTGCTGTTCATATCTGTCAGGTTACATCTACGTGCTATACATGCTGATCCAGTGGGTGTGTCTGACCTCCTAACAGATCATGATGTATTGTTTTGGAGGTATTTGATATACACAGAACTGTATGGAAGCTGATCATGTGTTGTGTCGGAGCCACTTAGTATACCTAACTGTGGGATGAAGTGGAAAACCTGTGAGTCAAACCCTTTTAATTTAGAGGAGAAAGTGGCTGCATATTTTGTTATCCTTTATTTACTTGTTTTCTGTACAGACAGGATCCTGATTAAGGTTTGAGAGATTCCTTTTTTAACCATAGTGGATGCACTGCATTAAAACATAAGCTAAATTGTGTACTCTTTATTATTCTCTTAGTTAATGCATGCATAACAATATAGAGTTATGTTTTGTTTATTGTACAGAAAAAAGACATCCAATCATCCATCCATCCATCCATCTACCCACCACACCACTCAAAAGGCTAAATGACTCTTGGATTGTTGTGTTGAAATGTACACACCAGTTCAGAGGCTCTGTGGTTCAGTCATCCTTATACCACCTAATCAGGCAATAATAATCTAATTTAATTTACATCAAATATCAAGTTACAATATACAGTCCATTTTTTCACCACCTTAAGAGCATGTAGAAAATTATAATCAATATCAAGAGTTTGGCATCTAAAATATACAAATTAAATAAGTAGTGTGAGTATGAGTGCATAATCAATTCCATGTGTAACCTGGTAGGAAAATGTTTTTTTTTTTTGTTTTTTTTTTTAAATTTCATCTTAATTTACTACTTCACAGTATCAACGCAATACCGGGTTCTTGATGCTCGTCATTCAACTAAATTTATACCAGTATATACACACTGTATCTTTCATACACACTGACATAACTGCTGATAATCGAAAAGCTGAATGTATCTTTATACAGTGATATTTACAGTTTACAGCCTATTGGAACTATGTTGAGGTCCTGCTGTCCTTATATCGTAATATCTCTAAGTATTAAAAAAACACCGAGGCAAATGTGTACATTTATTGCACTCGGTGATCAAAGTGATCTGATTCTGTGACGAGCTGCACGTAACCAAGGCTTGAGTTCCAGGTGAACAGTATGGCGATGGTTAATTCAATAACTGTAAGTGTCTAAATGTTACAAAACAAACTATCAATGCTAAAAACTTTTGTTATGGATTATAAAAAGCAGCATGTCAGCCATGCCTCTTGGTTTTCCCTCTACCTGATGGAACAACACTGGTCACAGTAGACGGGAGAGTGTCTCGCTGTGTGGCTGAGAGAGAAAACAGTGTTTCATGTGCTGTGCTTGCATGTAGAACGATGAATTGGTCCATTAGTCATATTATCAGTCATCCTGAAGCTGAGACAGAATGGAGGCTGGAGTCTGTGGGAGGAGGATCATGACGTGTGGTGACGTATCCATCCACCAAGGACATCAGTCCCACGGAGGCTCTCTCGCTCTAGCTCCCTCCCCTAGTTCATGTCTCCCTCTAGGTGATCTGCTGCCACCTAGTGCACAGTCCTCTCCTTCTGTCTCTGGTAGTCTGACAGAAAAACAGAGAAAGCATTAAAATCCTCTAAACGATGTCAGTTCAGTGTCTCCCCATCTGTGTTGTGTAATTTGCGAAAAGCCAATTACACTCAGTTCAGTGCACAGTTAGCTTAGCTAGGTGGCTACAGTAACCCTGAAAATACCTGAGGAGCTTTAAAGCAGCACCGAGCAATTTTACAGCAAAGTTTCTTCTTTGCATTCTACCCATATCACCGTCTGTGCATCTGCAACTGAATACTGCCCTCACCGGTTCTGTACAGTCAGTCGCACTCATTTGATGGTGAAACAGTCATCTTTGATGGTCACAAGCTATTGAATATAGAGGTAAGTTACACTTAAGAAATAGAAATGTTAATGTGTCAATGCTTTGTCACTGTCAGACCAAAGCTCCTCTTCCTCTATGATTCTACCCATTCAGTGCCCACAGCAAGGAACCCATGCTATTTAGATTAAAATAGCTCTTTCTGAACCCCAGAGAAACTTTGGATATTTGTCTCATGTAAGATGTACATTACTTTAAAAAAAAAAAAAAATTAAGCATCTATGCATGTGAGCTATTTTTATGGTCAAAGAATCACTTAGTGATCCTGTAACACTCTCAAGGGTGGCAGGCTATCCCAGAAAAAGCCATTTAGTATGTCTTGGAAGCCACTTATCTTAATCCTGCAAAATAATGTAAATTTATCGCACACTGACACTGTATGTAAAACCTGGAAGCAGGTAGGAACAAAAGATGAGGGCCCCATGTACCACCATGGTAGTTTTTCAGGTGCTGGTTTTGGCAGAACAAGATCAGACTAACAAGGTAAATAGGTTTATACAGGTACCTGCATGAACCTGAGGAAGCCTGCACAACGACATAAGTTGTTCTTTACCATGCATGGTATAAAGATAAAAATGTACTGAAATCTACTAGAGGACTTGCAGGAGTTCAAGGGTGCATTTTTCAAAATCTACCTTATTAGTCTGGAAGCAGATAGGCTTTTTGTATATACCTTACAGACTATTATCATCATCATCTGGATAGGAATTCATGAAAAAAGTGCAAGCAACACTTACTGTAAGGAAAGAAGCGCACCCTCATCAGAATTTCTCGAGCAGTCTTCAGAATCTCCACAGCCTAAAGAGGTAGAAGAAAGCAACGTAATGCAAGCTCACAGTAAAAATGGACCCATTAAATGATGACGTTTCCTTCGGCAAGACTGGTGACAACAGCGTGACACTGTTCTCATTTCAGTCAGGTATTTTTTTGTGTGATTTTCTATTTATCTCCAAAGGGAAACTGGTCTTTTCATTTGCCAGAGTTTGGCACAGGCACAGGATTTTAACACCACCCCCCTATCTTGTAAAAGGATACCAGGTCATATGTCATCTGCATTATCTGATGTTATCATGTGTGTGACAGCATCAGGAATAATATAAAAAAAATATAAGTTTATGAAATACACATTTAATTGTTTCCCCACAGGAAATGTTAGATAAGGTGCACCTAAACACATAATAATGTGCACGAATGTTGGAGTAAACAAACTTGATTAAAATAATGTCAATTACGTTTAAAAAGTCACATTAGACTCAGCTCAACTGTAGGCAAATAAAACAAACCTGTAAATACAGGGAGGAAAGCAGAGCAAAAGTCTTGGTTTACAATGTCGTGAAGGAAAAAAATTGAGGTTACATAGGCTATATACTAATGAGCAGAATACTAGTGTTTTAAACACAGTATACTGGTGTTAGGCTTTTGATATCAGCTCAAGACTTAACAATGAACCTTTGTGGCACTGTGAGGCACCCAATTTAATATACTAATTGGTGGCAAAGTTAATTTTGGCAAGAAGATGTCACACTTGGATGCTTTTTTTAACAGTTAAAGCGGACATGTTGAACTGATGATCATCATTTCACGGGTATATGTAACAGCTTTCAGATGAAAAGTGGCATCACTGTGCAGTATCCTTTCAATTTCCTGATATTCTGGGATGAGAAAGACAACACCAGCCTCTTTATAAGATGTATTTTAATTTTTACAGTGCTGCTTTGACTTACCCTGGAGTGCTCTATGTCTTGGAAGTCAACCTCATTCACAGAGAGCACCTGGTCTCCCTCCTGTAGTCCTGCCCTGTGGGCATCGGAGTCTGGAACCACCTGTCAACACACAGCGTACATCAGAAATCCCAATGTGGAAAAATCAGGACAGCAAGCAATGGTACGGCGCATCCCTAAGTATGGAAGACATAAGCAAATTCACACACCTTGGATATAAAAATTCCCAGCTGGGAGGCCTTGCCCCCGCGGATGTTAAAGCCCAGCTGCGCCCCTGGAGGTTTCTTCAGTACGATGGTGCGTGGTAGGAACTGTGTGAGCTCATTGTTGTAGTCAGGGTGATGAACACGCTATATATATACATAATACACTTATTATCATATTTCTTTCATCATTGTAAATTGTTCAGAAGAAAATAACAGATATAGTAATATAGTACATAAAGTAGTTCCACTGCTTAATATATTTATACACATTTAAATGTGTGGAGATCACCATTACAAAAGAGAGAAAGCTCCACTAGCATGAGATTTTTTTCTTAACTAGCTTCAGAATTCTAATTCCTACTTTTGACAGAGATATAGCCTACATGGACAAATGTATTGGGCCACACCCCTTTATCACTAATTTAGGTGTTTCATTCAGTTCCACTGCCACGAGTGTATAAAATCAAGCACCTAGCCATGCAGTCTGCCTTTACAAACATATGTGAAAGAATGGCTTGTTCTGCGTAAAAGTGGCCAACACTCTGCTGACTCAGTAACTGCAGACCTCCAAACCTCCTCTGGCATTAACATCAGCACAAAAACTGTGCATCGGGAGCTTCATGGCATGATTTTCCATCGCCGAGCAGCCACATGTAAGCCTTACATCACCAAGCACAACACCAAGTGGCAGATGGAGTGGAGTGGTGTAAAGCACGCTGCCACTGGTCTCTGGAGCGGTGGAAACGTGTTCTGTGGAGTGATGAATCATGCTTCTCTATGTGGCGGTCTGATGGACTAGTCTGGGCTTGGTGAATGCCAGGAGAACATTCCCTGCCTGACTGCATTGTGCCGACTGTAAAGTTTGGTGGAGGGATAATGATATGGGGCTGTTTTTCTGGGGTTGGCGTAGACCCCTTAGTTCCAGTGAAGGGAAGTCTTAATGCTTCAGCTTACCAAGACATTTTGGACAATTCTGTGCTTCCAATTTTGTGGGAACAGTTTGGGGAAGGCCCTTTTCTGTTCCAGCATGACTGAGCCCCAGTGCACAAAGCAAGCTCCATAAAGGCATGGCTGGGTGAGTTTGGTGTGGAAAAACTTGACTGGCCCGCACAGATTCCTGACCTCAATCCCATCCAACACCTTTGGGATGAACTAGAACAGAGATTGTGAGCCAGGCCCTCTTGTCCAACATCAGTGTCTGACCTAACAAATGCTCTTCTGGATGAATCGGCAAAAAATCCCACAGACACACTCCAAAATCTTCTAGAAAGCCTTCCCAGAAGAGTGGAAGCTCTTATAGCTGCAAAGGGGGGACCAACTCCATATTAATGCCTACGGATTTACAATGGGATGTCATAAAACCTCTTATAGATGTAATGTGTTGGTAGCCCAATACTTTTGTCCATACTGTGTACATGGCTTGATAACTCTTGACAGCTACCCAGATGTGTTTGTGAGTTACTTTTCCCCAACTTTTTACTCCAGGTTTCTGTTTTAGAGTAGCTCATATTTTATAAACGTGTACATGATATTTTTGTTGTAATGCATGTACTCTGTGTAAATCTGAATCTGAAATCAGCACTATTTAAACCAGGACAAACGCAGGTGAGGCTCGGACCTCCTGTGGCGCTATCCATGCCGGTGGGTTCTCATAAGAAGGTAGGAACACCACTGGGAGCTGGTAGTCATCATATGGGATCTTCTGGTCCATGGTGTACAAGAGCTAGTAGTAAACAAAATACAAAACAGGTCATAGTCGGAACATAACACTGACCCCCAAGTATATATCGTAGGGAAAACTGATGTGTGTTAACTTATAAGGTTATCATGTTCTACCTGACAGCAAAAACACCTGCAAGCTACATGCTAACAACCGCTAGCTTGTTAACAGGGCTGTTCTCAGGCAAGCGGATTCTGCTCTTTAACGTTTTAGCTTTCGTTATTGTGCTTTAAGCTATAAAGGACCTTAAGGCAAAACTTCTCCCCCAAAACACATCGACCGAAAGCGACTAATAAAACGACAAGAGAAAAATCTCACCAGGCTAAAAGGCTAGCCGTAGAGCTACTCCCTGGCCCCGCCTTCTTTCTTCTTCGTTGGGTTCAGTGGTAGCTGGCAAAACGCTTCAGGGTGCTTCAGCGCCACCTGCTGACCTGGAGTGTGGATTCATAATTTGCATTGTATCTACATAGAAAACAGTCGTGTTTTCTGACCCTATTAAAAGATGCTTTCCAATATTTGGTTTGTTATGGTAAAGAAAGGTATCCTCTGTAAATGCCCACACACCTCCTAAACTGTATGTGTCAGAAACCAGAAGTTATTTCCATTCATTTGGGAGTGCAGTAATGACTGTGTTGAGACTGTACCAGGGAAATTTCCATACACATGTGTGTCAACTTGAATTTCACTAGAACTGCAGGTCAGAGAGTTCTGCAAGGTCTCACGTGTTTCCCAGTGCATGGAAATGTAGATAGAAAAGTCCAGCCACACAAATCAGTGGGTATTTTCTGCTTAGCCCTCTAATAATTACAAGTGTGTCTTGGGGATACTAGCACACAATTTCAATGATAAAATTAATCCTCCTCCTCCTCCTACTACTACTACTATTAGTATGACTATTACTAATAATAATTACAGTCTCCTTCACAAAGGGCTATACTATAATGAGAATAAAGCCAGTCAACATGACCACAGAGAAAGTAAAGACAAAAAAATTAATAAGATCAAATAAATACGACTAAAACATAAACTAAATACATAAATACATGTATCAAACATTTCAAAAAGCTTTCGCAAAGAGAAAGTTTAGTTTTTATTCTTTAAATATGTTTAGTTTTAGTTTAGTTTTGATGAGTTTCTAGATGAGTTTCAGGGTTTTTTTAAACTGTTATTAGATAACTATTACTAGGCTAAATTTAGGAAGTTCAAAAGAGGTTTTACAATACAAACACACCACATTTGACTCACAGCCATGTCCACATCCTTTTCACATCTAGTTTCAGTTTAGTTTTAGTTAACCATAATAACCTTGGTCTGAGTTCAGTGGGTAGAGAGTTCAGGGACTCTAACAGTGAAAGCCCGATCAACCACAGTCTCAAATCGTGACCTGTGAATAACCTGCTGGGCTCCACTTGCAGATCTTAATGGTCGAGAGGACGCATACCTGATCAACAAATCAAAGATGCATCTAAGAGCAAGGGCATTTAAGGGGTTAGAAGTGAGTGGTAAAATTTTAATATCAATGTGAAATCTAACAGGGAGCTAGTGTAGGGAGAAGTGTAGGGAAGTGCAGAGATGTGATTACACCTCTTTGGCCCAGTAATAAGTCGAGCTGCTGCTCTTCATACCAGCCAGCAGAGGGAGTTGCTGCTGATACCTGAGCAAAGTGCATTATGATAATCAAGCCAGGAACAAACGAAAGCACGTACAACTTTATGTAAAATGACCTAATTTTAGAGATTATCTTGATATGAAAGAAACATGACTGGACAACATTTTTGACTTGATCATCAAAACTGAGGTTAGCATCACTAATCACAACATCTTTATGGTTATTTACCAGCATATCCACCAAATTAAGACACTCAAGACAGAAACCATATGAGAGTACTAAGTCTAAGGTGTGACCATTGGAATGTGTGGCCCCTTTAATAGATTGAATGAGGTTAAATTGTCTATATTATCTAAAAATGACAGGTGAGGAAATGGGAAGTACAATGAATGTGGAAATCACCACGGAGAAGCAACTGTAGTGTATGAAAAGTTTGCGGACATCTTTTTAGCATCGCAAATATTCTGGTGTAGACCATCATCTCTGAACAGTCTGTGTTTCCAGAGAAGGTTAAAATTTTCATTGTAGGAAACATTATGGAAGTCACAGGCCAAGGAGAGACAAGTGTGCAGTGATAGTTTCCTGCTAAAACGTTCAAAACTGCAGCTGAATGTGGAGATTGGACTGGATATGTGCATGGAGTTCCCAGTTTTTTTCTGTTGAAAAAAGCGTTGAATAAGTGTACAAAGTCAGACTTAAGTAGCTGAGGCTGCTGGTTGTGGGTATCATTGGTACCAACATGGACAATTATTTTATCAACACTGGGCAAACTAGATAAAACCTCAAGAACTTTGTAAGCAACATCACCGAAAGTGGAATCAGGATAACAGCCCGTTGTTGATAATTTCAGTCCTGATATTCCAGAAACCTCTCAGCAGGGACCTCATATTGCTCAAGTTCTGGCAGGTTTTTACAGTTGGCGACATCACAAAATAGAGTACTTCTCTCTGTATATTGAGTGATCCAAAAGTAAATACTGCTCTCATGATGCTTTTTGGCATCTTGGCACAGAGATCGCCAGCATGCCAAAACATGCCAGGTCTCAGTCAGTGGCTGAGTCGTTGCCTTGTCATTATAGCCTGTTGTTGTCTGTCATTTCCAAAAAGGTTACTCCCTCCTCCAACTCTGTTTTTCGTATTTGATGCAGTGTCTTACCCCTAATTCCTCTTTCACATTCTTCATTCCACCTTCTGGTTATGAGAAAGTGTCACTCAGACATTCCTAAGACTATTCTCATTTCTTTTCACCCCTACTTGAACTGGATGCTGGAAACCACAGGGATCCTACTTGGGCCTCCCTCCACTCTGCTCTATTTTATGTATTTCCAATTCTGAGGTAAGACAGGCCTGACCCACAGTCCTCCTCTCTTCAAAGTCATGTGGAACAATAGCTGGATCAGATCAATACCAGATGAAGCCTCTCTTCTTCCACCCATTCTCTTGCCCATATCACAGTCAATATCGTTAAGGTGAAGAATGACATCCCCTCCAAAAGCCATCTGCCATAAATAATCTGCAGAGACAGGGAAAACATGAAACCCCACCCTTCTGCTTTTAGAGTGCACAGAGCCATGCATAAAAATCTGCAGGTATTCAGCCCAGATGTCAAGTGTTTCCCTAAATATTCTGAGTCTCCACTATTCCCACTCCTCATCACATGAAGTACAGAGAAGTCTACCCCATGCAAAAGCACATGATGGCACTGAAAGTGCAAGAGACAGGCGTCCTTCTTTCATTTTGTTCCTGTGCAAAAATACAGTCTATTTGGTTTTGGGTATTTTTATTATGATGCTGACTACTTTCATTATGATGCTGACAAAAATCATAACTCATGCAAAGAAATCATCATTAACCCTTGCCCACATTTTTGCAACAGGTGCATGTGCTTTATAGCTGACAAAGAGTCTAATGCAAGGCATTGTTAGTAAGAATCTATTGATAAGGACAATGTGAACTAATGGCTCTCATATTAATTACTGTCTTAATTTTGCCTATTCTCATAATCAGTGTGAAGGTTTGATGGATTGCTCTGGTTCAATAATAATTTTTAACTAATTGGTGTACGTGCGTAGCTTATCTATTTGTATCTGCAGGGTGTTTATTCAGCTGCAGGACACACCTGTATTTGTACACAAAGGATGTGCTATGCGAGAGTTACTCTGTTTGATTTGGTAGTCCAACTGTATGTTCATATACTAATTAACACATTACCACACAATACTGGAGGCAGGTGTACTCTAGTGTATTAAAGTCTCCTTGGGGCAACCTACAAATGTTAGTGTACAAATAATGATAGTGTGGGCCTACCTGCACCCTCAGTGAGGCACTTATTAATAGACCTACAGCTGGCCAAAACCAAAGTGCTGTGCCACTGAAATCCAGTCCTCTAATAAATACCCTAATGACTGTCAACAGAAACCAGTGGGAGAGGAGGGGGAGAGTGGGGAACAATCAAAAGGATGGAGATAGACTCAGGCCTACATGCAAAGTCTTGCCAAGAGAGGACTTATGGTCTGATTCACAGACCTGAATCTGACTGTGCCCTGTCACAAGCTATGATTATCACCATTAACAGCAAAAATGTTTGATGTCCTCATCCCCTGCCCAGTCCTATTATGCTGAGTTCATGTAAAGTGCGTTAAAAAAAAAAAAAAATCCTATCTATCTATCAATCTATCTATCTATCTATCTATCTGAACGTAAATATATATTTGGAGCATGCGTGAGAGCACGGGAATAATTTCAAATCAAAGCAACGTTTGAAATTGCATTTTTTTCCCCGTGATTATATCAAGTGGAAATCCCAAAACAATGTGGTGGCAGCCGTTTTAGAGGCTACTCTAAAAATCTCATGATATACCAAGAAATATATTTGGAAATATGCCAAAAATGCAGGCCTTATTGTAAGGAAAACATTGCATAAATGTTGTCCATTGTGTACATTTTGCTGTAGACATAAACTGACTGATGTGCATTGATGTATATTTTTAATCTTTCGAAACACATCCCAAACGTTGCCCCATACCCTTTCTGTCAGATGTTTTTGTTTTTCCATCCGCGCGGTCGGATAATTTCATAGCATAGGCTGGTTTATCATAACACCTCACCCAACTAATTACCGGTGGTGACAGAGAAGTATTCAAATGTGTGTGTGTGTGTGTGTGTGTGTGTGTGTGTGTGTTGCAGCGCTGCTCTCCTCAGTCAGCCGCAACTTTTGCTTTCTTGCCTACCTCTGTTGAATCTGGTGGATCCTCCCTCCTCCCTGCCCCCTTGCTTGGGTTACACCCCTTAAGTTGCACCCATTCATTTGGGGCCATTCACATCCCGTGCACGGATTCACTAATCCGAGAGTGGACTAGATGCGAGTGAGGAAAGGCAGTGTAGCTGTTCACTCCACCTGAATGCGCCAAGGAGTCTGTGGCAGCCTGTTGACTACATCAGCCACTATGTAAAGAAAACTTACCGACACAGCTGTGTTTTAAGGTAAGTCACTGCTGACTGATGCTTTCACTGTTCAGATAGATAGATAGATAGATAGATAGATAGATAGATAGATAGATAGGTTTGACTTGACAACTCTTGGTCCTTTAAAAATGCACACATCAGTACACAGTTTGTCTCGTTATGTTGTATATAATTAGTTTACATGTATATTATCTGTTACACTGGGTCAATAACAATAAAATATTGCATACACTGCACGTGCATTGTAGCTGAACTATCTTGCATATCTGATTGATGAGCAGCACAGGGTATTATGACAGCCAGACAGTGTGGTAGAAAGATTTTTTTTTTCTTCAGTTGACACAGGACATAACAAAATAACACAATCTACTTTGTTGAAATGCAGATGGAATCAGTACATATTATGCAACCTGTCCTCTGCAACACACAGTCATTTGTAAACTTTATGTCACTGTGTCATCATGTGTTTTGGGCAGTGATGGCATGCAGAACTTTTTTTAAGTATTCTATCCTCTATTTGTCCCTTGACACTGCCAGTGACAGTGAATAAATGGTGCGGTGTTTGTTTATGATCATTTTTTTTAAAAAGTCAGGTGAATCTGTTTAGATCAAGATCAGATTAGATTTAAAGTTTCTACATAAATATCTCTCTCTCAGCTGTGATTTAATCAAACATACCTGCATTGAGCAATGTGAGTGAAATATAAATGACGGAGGTACATGAATTCTTGTTTTTCCCTTCTGACACATCATTGTATATCATAACAAGTTAACAACCAACACTGAATTCTTTGAGTGAATATTTCTCTATCATCATTTTTACGTGTATAGCCACCACATTTTTTTTCTTATCAAACCTCAGCTGACTGCCAAAAGACTGAAGTGATAATAACTGTTTGTTTGACTTGCCAAATCAAATTAGGAAGGTGTGTCTGTGTGTATGATCCTGGCTGATACTGCAGGTGTCATTATGTGTCATAACCTTGATTTTATGGAGAATTGTTAAAAACTATTCCCTAAGTGTTTTTAAAAAATCTCTGTTCATATATAGTTATTTCATATGTTATATGTTGTTTTACTAACCATCTTCAACTGCAAAATTCATAGATACCTGTCCACTCAAGGAAGTGATTGTATATAAGTTGGAAATTTTTTTAATAACAACTTCAGATGTAAAAACATTAACTATGCCTTTGGCCAAGTATGTTAGAAGTCTTTAATTGTTCCCTTATTTTAATGGGGACATTTCCACTTCACTTGCTTATGCCACTGTACCTCTAGTCGGTGGCGCAGGTGTTTTTTCCTTTTACCAATATTGCTCAACAGTCAGGTCAGGTGTAAAACTTCCTGGTGGTGTTTTAGTTCCTGCAGTGAAACAAGGCGTTTAAGTTTCACATCTCTCTTACATGTGGCGCTGCATACCTGTCCCAGCACGTTCTCATCATCAGATCTAAAACATGCGAACACTCTCATGAACGTAGTTCTAGGGATTGTGCATCAGCGATTTAATTCTGTTGTGCTTGTTGTGTTGAATAATGTAGAATGTATAGTTTCACACATTTTTCTCAGTGTTATTTAGTGTATCTGTTTGCATAATTAGCCCAAACTCTGAAACTCACTCAGTACCTGGAGGCCTTAATGCTGCAGCTTGGTTATTACCCTGGAGGCCTTTACTAAGAAATACAGGTAGTTATCCTCAGTCATAAGCCAAGACAGAGGATTGCTGGGAAAAACTCAAATCATGTCAAACAACTAACTGCTGGTCTACAACCTGAATAACAACACATTTCTATTGAACATTTTCCCTTTTTTCCCTCTGGCACTTTTGTACACTGGAATTAATGGTGTCTCTTTTCCATATAAATTTCAACTGATTGACGTGTCTTGGCTGAGAGGCCAAGACACATAATTTCCCATGTTTGTCCTAATGGAATGGGCAATAACCTGGCATCCGAGAAACATGCCCTAACCTGTTTTCAGAGCACTTGCTGTAGTTTTTTCCCAAGCTACATATGTCACCAATGAAGTTCCCCAATCTCCCAGCTTGCTAGACTCATATCACAGCTCATGCCCAAAGACAGGCTAGACTAGTTTTCTTGTTACTTATAGGCTCTTGTTATGGCCACTGCCTCATATCCCCCACCCCCCCAGTGTGTGGATGTGCCTGTCACTGTGAGTGTCTGTCTACTGTGTTGCAAAGGCTCGAATGGTGTGACTTCACTCTCAGGCCAGCCTGTGCTCCTCTCTCAATACCCCATGGTGCTGGCCATTGTAAGCGCTGCCAGTAGCTATACCCCCTTGCATAGAGGCTCTATTGAGGGGGTTATTGAGCAGGGATTGCCCTGATACCCATTGATATTCTCTTTTTTTCTCTCTCTCTCATTCACTTTCTCTCACAGTCCTTTTTTTTTCTCCCACACTCCATAGGTTTAGTGAATCAAGTCAGGCCTCTCCTCATGTAAAGTGTCCAGAGAGAGAGTTTTCTATAGCCTCCATCCATCTTACTTCAGGCCGGGTGTACCAGGTATCCAGGCGGCACAGAGCAGGACCCGAACTTCCAATACAGTGAAATTCGGGGTGATGACGTCACACGACAGTTGCTGCAGAATTTGCTGCAGGGGCTTCTATAGCTGCAATTGGAGGCAGCCAGTTGAAAGGAAGAGAAGGGTGAGTATTTGTAACTTTATATTAATGTATGTGGCAAACTGAATGAACCCTGATTATGTTTAGCGATTATGATCATTTTCTTCATCACCGCTTCACACTGTACTGCAATCCCCTTGAGTTGTATGTTTGTTTAGTAACCTGTTCCAGATGATTCATGCTAGCCTACTTAGACAATGAATCTGAAACCCTCTCAGAATAAAGGCTCTTTGAAGGGTATCAGTTTTCAGCTTCCTGGTGCAGCATAACCTTTATAAAATCCTTGTGATTATGGATTAACATTCCACTGGACTAGATGCAGGCCAGTGTGAAACATTTTCCCATATAACTGTTTTGCAATAGGAAGTGTAATGTCTCAAGTGCAGTGAAAAATACAGTGGATGCATTTTTTTTTTTTTTTTTTTCATTTATTCAGACTTGTTGAACAAATAAAAGCATTGTAAATGAGGTGGAGAATGCACAGCTGAGCATGTGATTGTGTGCCAGGACTAATTAGTAAATTCACAGCCCTTTACATACTTGTAGTGGATGGCTCTGGAACAGGATCACAAAGGGGGGATGGGGGTGGTGGAGAGTTTCAGCGTCTGTAGGGGTGGACGGTTTCTGTGTGTATTTTGGCACGGACCGAAGAAGCGTTAAAAGAAGGTGAGGGTGTGTTGTTTATGGTAAAAGCGGGTGAATGGTGCTAGTTGCCCAAATTTGTCACAGGACTGAGCAGAGAGCGAAATCAAGTATGAAGAAATGTTGGAATTGCTCCACAGTCTTGACGGATCAAGTTCCCTGTAGCATACCATTCACAGCCCACATACATACACACACACACACACACACAGGTACAGAGGATCACCTGTCTAAGTAACTGCTGAATGAGTGTTGATTTATTTGTGACTGAAAATCTTAAGTGTGCACAGGTTTAATTATTACATGCTCAGTGTAATATTCCATGTTGAAGAGTCACATATGTAAAACAGCAACCTGTTCTTTTCATTTTAGCATGCATGTTGTTGGTTCTCAGTTGTCACTCTGGTCTGCCTGCTTATGCTATGCTGGATGTACATTTGTCTAGTTACATTCAACGACAGAGAGGATGTTAACTGGTGAGTGATCATACACACACAGGCGTATATATGCACACGCTGCACACACTACAGCTCACACAAAAGCCTTGAATCCTTTATTTTTTTTGCTAGTGCATTCATTGACCTTTATGCTGGTAACCCCTGTGCTGCCCTCTATTGTTCCATTATCAGGAAAGCTTTCACGATACTGAAACGGTGGGTGAACTGGTTCATGGTGGTGATCATCATCTCTGCACTGCTGACCAGCTACTGCATTTTGCTACTGGTGAGAAATTTAAAAAAAGGGCTTAGATATATACTGTTGACCTATGATATTTCGCCTATTTGACGCAGAGGTGTCATAATTTAGACATAATAATTGAGAAGGAGTGGGATAATAGTTCCTGCTGGGGAAACTGCACAAAATAGCTGTCATGGTTCTCCCTGGAAATGATCTCAGAATATGGCACTCAAAGTACTGCACATTCATCCTATAGGTAGAAAGCTCCCTTTACTTATCATGAAATAAGTAAATAAATAAAATTACAGTAAGTGAAACTGTTTATGCAGAATCTTTAGTCGTTACAGAGTGTTTCACCATGGCATACTTGTACACATAATCCCACATAAAACAGTAAAATAGTAAAATATGAATAGCAATGCTATAAAACAAAAAAAAAGCCTGTAGTACAATAAGTAAACCATCTTACACAATCAATGGCAAAACAATGATTCTAGTCTTAAGTCACTTTTTTAATGTTGATTTGATGTAATATCACTTTTGGACTCTCTGTGATCTGTTTAATAATTTAACATCATTGATTACAGCTCTTTGCACTATTCCAAGTTGTCTTGAGGGTGCCACTGGACTTACATTGGGTGCACAAGGTATGTTAAATGTTTCATCGTTCAGCCGTTTTTCTGACTTACTGAGGTCTTTGAGGGCACATTTTGACCAGCTTTCCATGTCATAATTGGATCTTCTCTGCCAAGATCTTCCTGATTTTAGGTGTCATATTCGTCGTCTTGGGCATCGCAGGTATAAGCATCCAGTGGCAAAAAGAATGGCCGACTGTTCTTCTGTCACTCCAGGTAGAGTAGACCAAAGGATTATGTATGACGTGTGTGGCACTGTTGATGGGGAGTATATAAATTATATGTTTGAGTCACACATGGCTGGGAGTAGTTATAAGCTGTCAGTATGTTTGATGTGTGTGTTGGCCTCTTGGCAGGCTACAGCTCCGTTCTTGCAGCTCGGTGCGGTTGGAGCCCTGACGTTGCTCAGCTGGTTTGTTTTCTGTGGCTTCCACAAGGCCAGAAGTGCCGGTTAGTGTGCATAGCATAATTTATCATCTTACAACATTACAACAAGAAACACAGGCACAACATCTTCTACAGCATACATATTATCTCTATATTAAAAAAGTCAGAGGAATAGACATTTTGAAATTGGAATTAATTTCTCCGTAAGTGCCTATATATTTTTCACTTTTGGCAGTGGGAAGCCAGTGCTTTGGCTTGAACCAGAAAAGCTTTACTAAAAGTTGCGGTAAAATAAAAAACTCTGATCCAAGAGTTGAAACTAAATGTTGGGAAGAATAATAAAAAAAAAAATAAGATGTGTTGCCTTTTCAAGGCAAGCACATAATTACAAATCACAAATTTACAAGTGTCTATAATTTATGGCTTTACAAATGCACAGATTTCCACAGTAATTCAGAATCCTGTGTAGTGATGTGAACGTGCAAGATATATGCAAACAGTACATTGTTGGATGTTCACATAATACATACAAATTAGGGGTGTAAAACCGAACCATAAAAAACTGAAAACTGTTCAATATACAGTACATCCTACATAGCTGCAGCAGTGATGGCTGGACCTCCAGGCCAACTGAGAGTTACCTTGCCTTTGAAAGAATATTTGTTGATTTCATATTGTTATTTCAAATCTCTGAATGAAAAAATAAATGTTGTTTTTGCTAATAAGACAAAATACAGAGTGCATTGGAAATGGCAGTGTTTTTTTGTTGTTTTTTTTTTTGTTTTTTTTGTACAAAACAAACCAAACCAAAACCAAAACTATGACCCGTAAACCGCTATACAAGCCAAACCGCGGGTTTATTGAACTGTTACATCGTGAATACAAAGTAATTTGCAACTGCCATATGCACAAAACAATGTACATGTCTGTTCCTGTTTAAGAGAAATAATAAAAGAACCGGTGTTACAAGGTTTTTGAATGGCTCTCTTTCAAAACATTCATGTGTTGGCACTGCTGTACAAGTCTGTTAAGACCTGGGTTAGTGTAAATGTGAGAACAGGATCATCTCTTTGTTTGTCTTGCGCTCCCCTCAGGCTCCAAGATCCTGATCGCAGTGGTGTTTGCTGTGGTGTCAGCAGCCATCTTCCTCTGTCCCTGCTTCATCCACTCCCCTTGTCTTATTGAACTGAACGAATTACCTCCCAAACCTAATCTCATTGGCCACCGAGGCGCACCAATGGTGAGTGTCTTTTTTTTCCCCCACGAAGCCCTGCAGATTCACATGGTCCCTCATATTATGAATGGTGTCATCATCAGTATAGTTCTGAAAAAGCTGTCAAGGAAAACATACGGCAGTTACTAATGTGGGTTGTGTTTTATTTATTCAAAGAGGTAGAGTATTATTTTCATTTGAATGGCTAGCCACCAAAACCAAAAAAATGTAGTGCTTCAGGCGATGAAATAATCATAAGCTTCCATCATTACTCAGGAAAAAAGACTCAGTATTACCTACACTGATGTAATACACCATAAAACAGCAAATTCTGTATCCCTGGCTCAGGTGTGAATAAATGTCCAGTCATGTGAGGGTCCCATATGCCATGTTATTCTGTCCTTGTTAGTTTGCTTTGCTCCTGGGTCACCAATAAGCTCAATTTAACACTGTGCATGAGGTTGTGTGTTCACACGGCTTCAGGGTAGTTTGTGAATTTCAGCACACGAGTGTGTCTCACCCATCTGTCCTCGCTGTGTTCAGCTGGCTCCAGAGAACACCATGATGTCGTTCACAAGGAGTGTGAGGTGCAACGTGACAGCCTTTGAGACAGATGTGCAGCTCAGGTATGCAGGGTCAAGACGAGTTCATGATATAGCAGCTGAAAATAAAACAGCAAAATGCATTTTAGAATTTTTGTTTGTGCCTCATAGCGCAAAATGACTATAACATACAGTATCAGAGGGGGCTTGATCAGTGTCAGTGACTTAACAACTAGCCTGGTGCTGAAATATAAAAATTCCTATTTGCTGCTGAAAGAGGTTGATAAAAGTCATATGACTTACAGCGATGCTCCATTAGGTAAAGAGTGTTTTGCCTTCATTGATGCTAATTCTTGTTGTTTGGTCAAACCTAGTCAAGACAACGTTCCCTTCCTGATGCATGACAATGCCTCTGGGTTCCTGCTGAGAACAACAGATGTAAAAAAGAAGTTCCCCACACGAACCTTCAACCACAGCAGCAACCTAACCTGGGAGAAGTTACAGAGCCTGAACGCAGGTGACTGGTTCCTACAGGTAAGGGCTGGGCATAGAGAAACGCTTGATCCTCAAGTGTGATGTACTTTTCACTGTACCATGTGGACCAATTGTTTATGGTGACAAAATCTAATCCTAACCTGACGTCTCTGACTTTATAGACAGATCCTTTCCATTCAGTGAGCCAGCTCTCAGCAGAGGAGAGGGAGACAGCCAAGAAGCAGACTATACCCTCCTTACGTGAGCTGCTTGACCTTGCCCAGAAGCACAATATCTCAGTCATTTTTGACCTAAAAAATAACGAGTACATGGATACTGTAAGGACGGTTGAGACCATCCAGGAGTCTGGCATTGCCCCAGGCCTGGTATGTGTAATGCGAATCCCTTCACTGGAAGTAGATATTTTATGATAAATCACATGTTATTAAGGTGCTGTGTTTCTTTTTCACAGATCCTCTGGCTTCCTCCGGCAAACAGAGAGTATGTAATGGAGAAGGCTCCAGGTTTCATACAGGTCTATGCCAACATATCTGCCATGAAAGAGGAGGGAGGGAACCACCTGAATTTGAAATACAGCGCTTTGACTTCAGCAACAATCAGGTAAAAAAAAAAAAATGAAACAAAATAACCCATATTATCTACCGTAGCTGTGCCAGGGGGCACGCACAGTGGTGTGTTAATTAAAAGTGTGTCTGTAGCATGCTGAGACACAGTGCTGGTGCTGAATATAGAGACACATGAACAGCCTCTGGGGAATGAGATTCAAATAATGTTTTCACCCAGGAGTGTTGTGTAATGGCTGCACACACACCCATCTTCAAAAGCTTCCTGAAGAGAGTATTAGTGGAAAGAGGGTTTTGATATATTTCATAGTGATGGTAAAGTGTCAATTGAACAGACATGTCTGATGGTTTTGAAAGTTACAGATGGCGTTGTTTGCTTGATGAGACAGGCCATGATTCCTGAATCATGTATTAGCTCTTCAGTCACTGTACAGCACAATTACTGGGTCACTTACTCATGATCATAAATGAGATTTTTTTTATTGGCTTGCTAGTGTTTATACTAAAATGGTAAATGGTTTGTATTATAAATGTTATATGTGGGGGTTGCAGAGCTTAAGATAGTACTGTCTGTGCTTTTGGATTTGTATTTATGTGTATGTGTATGTGTGCATGCATATCATGTCTGCATGCAGCTTTTATGCTTTGTTTTGTTGCTGTGATTGTTTTTTGTGTGTGTCTTGTGATGTGACTTTGTTTTTGTATGTGCTGCAAAACAGAAACCTGCTATAAAACAGTTTTTGTATCCAAGTCAGTCCGATTATAATTGCAACATCTGCAATGTCACTTTTCAGTTTTTTTTCCCTGTGTAATAAACATGAAATGAAAATGAAAATGTGGCAAAATGCTACACTGAAAAAGAAATCTTCATCTTAAGTAGTCATTTAGTTTCACACTCATCTTCTCTTGTCTCTCTTGAAACTGGCAGATTTTTGACTTGTAACTATAAATAATGTTGAAACAAGGCAGAATAAGGCAGATCAGCCCACTGCTATCAAAACTGTCACTCGATTCAAGAAAATTCTGGAAACAATTTGATTACTGTTGGAAACAAGTTCTCATCCCACTTGCAGGTTTATTTTTTTGTTTTGTTTTAAAGGAAACAAAACTTACTACAAGATTAAATGGCTTTTTAGAGTCTGTTTTGCAGCAAATTCACGAGGCAAAATCTGAACTACATAAATGCCTTCAGATTATACCTAACTTAAGTACTAACCTGTAATGTGCCTAACTTTCATGCCAGCAGTCAATATGTGAGAGTGGGTGTATGTTTTTTTTTTTTTTTTTTTAATGATGCATATCTCATTTTAGAATGAATCTCTTTGTACCTGATAGGGAACTTCGGAGCACGAATGTGTCAGTGAACCTGTGGGTGGTTAATGAGCGCTGGCTGTTCTCTCTGCTGTGGTGCTCAGGGGCCAACTCTGTTACCACCAACTCCTGCCACCTCCTACAGGACATGAACCAGCCTGACTGGACTCTGGTGAGCAACACTTCTACGTAAACATACAGCGGCACATATAGAGGAAGCCAAGGCAGACTGCTGTTTGCTGTGAAAATCAGTCTTTACCCCACCTTCCTTCCATTTCTCTGTTCAAATGTACACAAAATCATTAAAAATGTGCATCAGAGTGGACATTTTCCCAGACATGTGACATACTCTGATTGTGTGAGGGTGTTTGTGTGTTTCAGGCACCTCGTAATTACAAAATCATATGGATTACAGTAGACCTTGTGTCTATTCTGGTCATGTGTGGACTCTTCATCTTACAGAGGTGAGCTGAGCAGTGGCTTGCTATACACAGTAGGGACAAATGTATGATTTAACATCATGTATGAGTCGAGAATGATTTTTCCATTTGTTTTTCTTGTTTTCCCCTAGGAAAAGATACCGTTTAAATCATACAGAAGGTAAGTTTGATAAAATATGGTGAAATATTCAGAGTAATCAATGCAAGAAATTGGAGCTCTATTTTTCAAGATGTCGGGTGATTCTGATTGTTTCCCTTGTTAAACTGAGGATATATGCATCTTCATATCCCATATATACAAATATCTCCATACATCAGCAAACACAGTATAGATTGCTAATGGGAGAAACAACAGATGTCATATATCTGAGTTTGGATTTCTCACTGAGGCAATGAAGGTTAATCAAAGTTATATTAAATGGCATCTGAGGTTTACATACTCGAAAACAAAACAGCCGAAATATCTCCATTTGAGCCCGTTTGAAGCTGAATGGATGCTGACTTCATTTTGAATGTTTCAGCAGTCTAATTCCATTCATTGTCTTGAGCAAATCAACCACAATTGTCATTACACAAGTCATGCAAAACATGTGGGACCAAGCAGCAGACCCTGGGACACAGGATGGTTCATCCTAAAAATGATATTAATGATGTGACTCCCACTGTGACAAAATTATTGCTGGCAGAATGCAGCCCTTCAGCTCAATTCACATCTTCTGTGTGTGTGACTCTAAGCAGGGGCAGAGAAGCCGTATCCAGCCTGGAATCAGATAGACATGTCCCCCTTCTTATCCTCGGAGTAGCACGGCCTGGATCCAGCAGCAGATGGTTCTGTCCGGAAGCCGACAAACATCCCTGTCCTTACCACCAGAATGGTTCAGGCCTGGATCAGGAAGAAAGGAAGCTGATTTGAATTAGCATACCCCACTGTATTTTGAAGCCATGTAAATTACAGAGTGTTCCTTTTTACAGAGATTACAAGATGTGAATCAAACATCGGCATGATGCCACATTGGATGGCGATTTCAATGTATTTTGTTTGTTTTTAATGGCCTGTGAGTCTCCACAGAGCGGTTTTATTTTTTTAAACAGATCTTTTATGTTTTTAAAATGGAAAATGTGTCACTTTTGTTTGACAGTGTAGCCATAAGAGACACATGCAGACCTGCACTGGATTTTTTTCAAGCTGTCACTTTATGTCAGCATGTCAGGTTTTGGTCATTTGAGTCTTTTTTCCTCCATTATAACAGCACTGCCTGTAAATACGTGTCTGTAACATGATTTTTTTTCTACATTGTACTGTGTGCTCCTGTCTGTGTGGTGCGTGTGTGTGTGTGTGTGTGTGTGAGAGAGAGAGAGAGAAAGAGAGAGAACTGTCTAACATGGGTCTGTAAGAATGTCCATTTTTATAAATTAAATGCAGTTGACGGGTGTGAAGTGAGTACCTTATTTCTCGCACTACCTCATCTCACCACTAGATGGCAGACATTGCAATAATATGAACAACAGGCAGCTCCAGGCTGATCTACAGAGGGAAATTTTCATTTTAACTCTACTGTCAAGACACAGGCCTACAGACTGACATATTATCGGTCATTTATGATGTTATGATCCAAAATTACATCTAATTAAATGTGGTCAAGCATTTAAGCTTTCCCATCTTTAAAATGGCAATATTGTTATTCCCAAGGGTGGGACAAAAAAAATCAGTTTTCCATCAAGGCGAGGCAAGTGCGAGGGGAGGAGGCGCTTGAAACGCTTCTGGGACTTTTTGCCCAAACTTCTGGAAAGTTGAAATGAAACAACTTCAAGTCACCGTGTCGCATGTTGCCTCGTCGGGTGGTGAATCACACCGCTGACCCTAACAAGTAACGGAGAGTGTCCTGCGTCAGGAACAAACCCAAGACCTCACTTTTTTTGTTTTTTTGGAGGGGGAGCGACACTTCTGTTTTGTACAGTTATCCAGAGCCGCTGCTGCAGTCATACTCTGTCCCAAGAGCTGACGGCTAATCTCTCCAAGCGTGTAATTCACATTGTATTTCACTTTACGGGTCGGCTGTCCACCATGGTACATAAATATGGTAAGTAGGGGACATCTTCATCTTCCACAAATCACGTGTTTATCTGTCAAAAAGTTTCGCAGCGGCTCTCGGTTAAAGTTTAACTTCATATCCAAGTGAACTAACACCGTTTTGTAGTCTTTTTAAGTTAGCTGGTAGACACTTCAATACTAATTCAAGTGTTAGTTTACTGTCATGATGTTTTTTTTTTTGTTTTTTTTTTTTAAGACTGGTACGCTAGGTAGAAATTTAGAATCCCCTCGGACCCCTCAAGAAAACAGGAAGTATTTTTTTTAATAATCCATAGGGAATGCAATGGGGCCATGAAATAAGATCTGTGACGGACTGTGTAATTCACCGTTTCCGGGTTTTCTTGCATAAAAATGTCAAAGTTCAGGTAGCTGTGAAGTAACAGATTTACCTCCATGATGTGCATCATCAGTCCAATGTTTTAATTATAGCCTCAACACCCACTGGGTTCAACAGCAAGCTGTGCACCGCTATAAGCAAGAGAAAAATACCTGTTTTCTTTACCTTTTTAAGTTGCCAATCAGTCCAGATCTGTATGAGGCTGTTGGCTAAAGATATGAAGAATTCTCTTATAAAATTCAGATTTCTTACAATGCAACCACAGGTACGTCCAGTGTGTCTGTGGTACCCAAAAGTGAAAGTACGCTGACCCACTTATTATGATATTATCTCCTTTGGTGTCCATGCACTATTCCCATAGGTTTACTGTGTTGTTGTATCATTCAGAAATTATTATTATGGTCATTACAGTTCATTTTACTCAGGCTTGTGTCATTTGTATTGTACCCCCTACATAGGTAACTTTTTATAAGCACTAGAAAACTGATGAACTTTTCAGGTTAACCCTAGCATCCTCAGTTCAGAGCACCATTAACCTTGCCCGGTCAACATGGACAGATATTCTCTGCTGATGGTGTCCTGACACATGTACTTGTGTTGCGAAGCAGACACAGAGCGGGCAGTGGGGCTGCTGAGACAGTACCAGGCCAACCTGACCAGTCCAGAGGAGCAGGCCCTGAAGACCAGCGTGGGCAAAGTGTCGGACATTTTTGGCAGCCAGCTGTTTCAAGCACTCCTCGGTAAGAGACACACAGCCAGTTTGGGGGTTGCAGAAAGGTTTATTTCAAGACTCCAGCCTCGGTTTATAACATCAGAGTTCCTCTCAAAGTGAATGGAGACCTGTTGTGGGCTTTCTAATTAGCTTTTTCCTTTAACATTTTGAGTTCAGCAGGTAATTCATCTGAGTGCTGCGTTTGTTTTGCAGATTGTGCCTCAATATTCATGCTATGTCTTTATCTGTGTCTTTATCTTTATAAGTGCCTGTATCCTCTGATTTGTCTGTGTTTTCTTGTTATTGCCTGCAGTCATATGTAGACAAGGTCAGGTTATATTAATTTGTGTGGGAAGTTAACAGAGTCTAAACATTTCACAATTAAGCCCCATGAATGAAGTCTTTCAGTTCATCTCACAAAAGGTTTGCTGTATGCTTCCCCCTGTAACATACTGAGATTTTAATGAAATCCCAATAAAGACCCACTCAACATGGTCTACCTATACCCTATAGTCCCCTGAGAGAGCTTGGTCTAAGTTCAGACTTTCCACATTGTGAAACGTTTGAGTGCCATATATTCATTATATTTTGCAACAACTTTTGTAATCATGACCCAGGTCATCAGTCAGAGGAAACTAAAATAGTTGTATTGACTAGCAACCATCAGGCTGTAATAATAATATGCTCGTTTTGCTGCTAGCTAAAGAATGACTCTGACAGAAGCATGAGTGCGGCGGAGCTTTTAAGACTGCAAATCATCTATTGAACCACTCTTGTGTGTGACCAGCTACACCTTTATGATATGTTTGGGTCTTGGGGAATTCAGGGAAGTTATTGTGAACCTTAACCTCAGTTCTTTTTAAAGCATATAAAGCAAATTAGTTCCATTTAACCAATGGTTGAGTGGTCCTTCTAATTACCACGGCCATGGTATAATGATGCTTGCCCTTGGGTCTGCTGTTGCTACTGCTGACCCACTGCTGTTCCTCTGTTGAGGCTCTGCGGGGGGAAGGGCTGCCATAGCTCAGGCAGGGGCGAAGAAAATAAGGCTGGCCTTGCCAGGGATGAAAACACAACTGAATACACACCTTTCTGTTTAGCCTTGTGCCCATTCCAACAGAGAATAAATCTAGATATAAGATAAATTAATAATAATATGTTCCGAGTATGCAGTACCTTGTTTTAGGTTGAGTGTTAAGTCGCATAAAAATAGGAAGTGTAACCCTTTTGGCTTGCTACCTCAGGGCAGTCAGTGGTCAGCTAAGGATCAGCACCCTGGGCCTGGTGGAGATTCAGTGTCTTGCTCAAGGACCCTTCTGCAGGGTAGATGCATGTTGTCACAGGGACTTTATATAGGTGGTCACCTTGCCAGGATCTTCAAATGTGGTTTATAGCTTAGCCACATCTTTTATTTCATGCTGCAACACTGGCTTTTCCAAGCCAAGGGGTTTAGACCTTGCCCTTGATGTTTCCAAATACTGACCTGTCTACTCCAGCAAAGACACACCATTCAGTGGAAAGGAAAGCAGTATCCCAAGGAGACTTTCTTTTTGGATCTCTACATGATTTTGACACCTGAAACATTAACATCCATACTTTCATCGGTGCAACAGGTTGGTGTTGTTCATAGGTAACCTGCCATTTAACTGAAAGGTCCAGGTTCAAACTTGTGTATTTACTAAGCATCCTTCCTGCTCAGGTTTTCATGAGCAACACACAAATTCCTCTCAAGTTCCAGTGACGATGCTTGACTTTGCACTTTGTTGACTTTGGCTTTTCCTCGGAGGGGGCATGGGAAAGGATCAGTTCCACTTTGTAGATTAATGACTAAACGTACCTGACCAAGACTTGTCCATTGCTTTAGTGTACATAATGTGCAAGAACTCTTCAAACTTTATACCTTCTGCGTTTTCTGGAGAACTTAGTGAGTCCCTGTAGAGGGAGACAAACAAAAATTGAATTTCCTATGACTATCAATAAACTCTGGTGCTCTGGTTTCCAGCTACAACCCAAAGACATGCAGGTCAGGCGAACTGATAACTCTAAATTTCCCATAGGAGAGAGTGTGTGTGATTGTATCCATGTGTTAGCCTTATGACAGACTGGCGACCTGTCCAGTGTGTTTCCCTGTCTGCTACTCCATGCTGAGATACGTTCCAGCCCCACGTGATCCTGATTAGGAATACGCAGGAATGGAAATGGATAGGTAGATAGATAATTTGGTAATTATATCAGCAAACTAAGGGTTTTGATTGAATTTACATACAGCTATTTCATTATATTTATGAGTGAAGAATGAGGAACAAGAAGATTCTTTGAAAAAAAAAAAAAAACAATCGGAGTTCCAAAATCAAGATTCCAAACATTCCACAGCGGGAATGTTCAGTCCAGTCGAAGCAGGAGGTAGAGACGAAAATATACAGCGCCAAGCCTCTTCCACAACTCTGTCGGCCTTGCTGGAACATCTCCACTGAGTCTTTAGCATGGAGAGGAAGGAGTCTGCGGTCTGTGTGTCTCAGGTGCACATCATGATCACGATCACGAAGCTCGGCTCTTTACTTGACGTGATTCTCATCAGGCACAGCAGAGCGGAGGAGCCAGCGCTTCACAGAGTTAACAGGAATACACTGCAAACATTACTCATCCTGTTATCTTATCCTCTGTTGTTTGCGTTCACATGCTTGAGGCCATGGTGAACTTGTTTGGACCATTTTCTGTTGCCACTGTCACTGTTGTAGTAGACCGCTGTTGGAGAGGAGAGACCTCTTTTGGGTTAGTTATGTTGTTAGCTCTCTGAACGGATTCCAGATACAAATTCACAAAAGCTGCACCAAAGGTTGTTTTTTTAAGCATACGAGAGTTTTATAACCTCAAGACAGTCATAAGCCAACACAGCACAGATACAGTGCAGTGTTTGTTCACGAGATCCTGTTGACTATGATGTCCTGTGGGAAGCATGAGAGGTGTTTGATGCAGTGTGGGAAGTTTGAGCGTTGGCCACTTGATTGGATGTCTGCATGGTTGCACAGTCATGAACAAAGGTTGCCTTAACTGTGCACTCACTCCTTTTGTTCCAACATACAAACATGCAGTGAAAGGCATGGGGGGGATAGTGGCAGGCAGGCAGTTGGGGCACACACACCGACAGTCAGACACACACACACACACACACACACACACACACACACATGCACATTAAATCACAGAGGATCCCAAATGCCAGGAGATTATTTTATTGAGGCAATGACAAGGGGTTGAATTGTTTGCCCTGCCTAGAACCCTCAAATTGTGACCTAGTTTTTCCTGAATGTGTTATTCTAGTGAGCTGTGGGTTGCTCATCATCATGTAAAGAACCAGGGGCACATTCTTTTTTTGTATGATTCACCCAGGCAGGCAATAGAGATGACTCCAATCCAGTTGAATAGGTACATTGCAAAAAAAGGAGGGCCACAGCACACACACACACACACACACACACACACACACTGATCCTGTATGCAAAGTCATTTGTAGAACAGGGAGAAGGTGCAGGAAACCCCCTATGACTGTGACAAAAAGGCTCAGAGCTCCGACCAGACTGTTCTAAAATAGACCCAACATCAAAAAGAGATCTGGGAATAAGTCCTGTGAAAGCGACTTCTGGCTTGGATGAAGCAGGGTTTATGTTTTTTTTTTTTTTTTTTTTTTTTTTTTTGTTCCATGGCCAAGAATTTATGTGGTCTTTGAGGGCTGGAACAGCGTGGAGAGTTTTTGGAAAGTCAGTGATGGAAAAAACTCTATACTTCATTTTTTTCTACGACTGTGATTTCTAATTTCCAAATACAGCGCCTCAAGACCTGATAAAACTTTTCTATTTTGTTACCTCTTCCTGGAATATATGAACCATGTAAATGAGGTGTTAGCTGTGTGATGGCACGCAAGGTGTCCTAGGTACCAGCTAAAGAACAAATCCTGCAAGATTTAACAGGGTAAACATTTTTAAGAGTTATTACAGGCAAAAGGCAGCTGCTGCTCCACCAAAGGCTTTACAGAATTATAAAACAGTAGGAGAAGACAAGCAACATAAATCATTTGAGGTTTGGTGGAAACCATTTTCCAATTTCACATATATTTGGTGTGCCAGGGATACCATCGGCATGAATTTTAGCACTTTACTCGAACATTTGAACATTTGACTCTGCAATCAAATTGCAAACTACTCAGTTTGGCAAGTTTATTCACACTTTAGGGGGTCATGAAGACACCACATTTGCTCTTTGATGCATAAAATATACAATGGCCAATAGAGTGCATATTATATAATTGATAATGCTCATTCAGTCAAACCTGTAAGGTATGGTGATGGAAATGCAATTAAAAGACATTGGTGGTTATTGTACTGTTGTAGCAATGCACCACCCAAAGCTGATGGGTCATCTTATGATGAGACTAGTTCTTTTCTTGTCTAGGATATGTTAGCTTTAACAGCAAAGACGGGGCCTACTTACAGAGGGGGCCTGTGTGTGTAGCTGTGTATGTGAGTTTCTGTGCATGCGGGCATATGTGTTTGTGTATGTGTGTATATGCGAGTTTGTGTAAGTGAGATTGCTCTTTAGTCAGCTGGGCAGCAAACTCCTCTGCCCACACATGGCTTCACTCCTCCACATTCAGACACAGTGATGAGTCACATGCTCCATTCTTACACTTTTGTTCTCACAATGCCTTGTTGGGACATACAGACTCCCATCTTTCACACATGCATGCATGCGCACACGCACACACCCCCTCACACCCACACACACATATACACGCACACACGTACGCACACACACAGGGAACAGAATTTTATGTCCTTGAGTTTTGCCCAACAAAAGACACATATTGTCAGTCAAAATAGATGTTTCAGATTTATCAAGTTGAACTAGACATTCTTTGCAAACGCTTCTTTTAGCCTGCTTTGTCCTGAGATTGAACTTGGGGTAGTTGTTGCACTCCACAGCAACCTCTTTATGTCAACAGTGCAGGAATGGGGCCTATGTGTGACATCAGCAAAATTGTCCCACTGCATTCTCATCAAATGGCTGCCACTCAATAGGTGACCACAGGACATGGGCGCGTAATGACCTGAGAGGTGATGAGTGGAGACGAGAAGAGAAGGAAGGAGAGCAGTGAAGCTCAGTTATTTAAAAAAACTCAATTAAAGAAGAGAAGAGTTATTGGGAAACCCACAAGGGACACCCATGACTTAAAAAAAGCCCTCATAGTATTTTATAGCATCTTGGATAAAGGCATTGATCAGACGGCATATGCACATGCTTGGCTCATTGTACACTCACTTTATAACATGTACAAAATGTGTAAACAGCTCATTATCTCTACCATTGCCCCTTAACCACCTTCCCTTGTTGATTAACTTGGATCAAGTCGGAGTTATGTTAGAACAAAAAATATTGGTTACTGAGGGTATTTTTTTTCTTACTGCTATATCTTTTCGTTCTTACTCATATATATTGTTGTTGCCTGAATAGCATGTCCTTCGATATGTATTTCAGCGTCATGGTTTGTCTGTGCTGCTAATGGAATAGATCGATCCATCAATATGCATTAATACATTTTAAGTTTGTTTCCGTTTCTGCAAAAAGAGACCTCAGGAAATAGCTCAGAAAACTGCCAGTAAAATCACATTTGAGTGCAAGTCTGCAGCAGAGGTTATGTATTTTGCACTGTAAATTATAGCTGTAAATAACAGGTTTTGTATGTGTTTCAGATGAATTCAGGACTTTTCAGTTACACGCTGAATTTATCCAAGGTGTTTCTTATTTAACCTTATTCCTATATGAAACTTCAAAGCCCTATTAATTAAATGACCTATAGACCAGATACAATCTTGTGATGGAAGAGAAGAAGCAAAAAGTCTTCTTTTTTATGATATTAGTATGTTCTGTTGTAGTTTCAGCTGTGCAGACAGTGAGTGACTTGATGTTGAAGACCTGAGTCGGTACCTGAGTCATATTGTTCAGGAGCAAGATAAGAGCATTTGCAAAAGTGTAGACGGAGCTTATATGTGAACAGATGTCCCACCCCCACATTTGCACCCAGAGCACCACTGAGGAAATCAGAAATCTCCCTATGTGTTCATCATCAAGTGGAGGATTCTTTTGCACAACCAAAGTAGTTCACGTTGTTAAGTAAGGCAGCAAAGACTTTCGGATAAGGACTGAAGTTTACATCTAATATTTGAAACAAGCGACAAGGAGAAACAGGTAACAACATTAACAAAGAAATTATTATTGTCATTATTTGTTAATCGGTTAATTATTTATTTATTTTTTTACAGATATTCAGGAGTGTTACGAGGTGACCTTGCAACTGAACACGGAACCGAATGTTGTGAAAGAAGATAGCAAGCAAGACGTGTGGGAGGTAATTTGCTTGCTTCACATTATAGAGAGAAGAAAACGTTAAATGTTTACAATGCATCTGCCGTCACACACACCGCTGTGTTATCTTTCTGTGCAAGAGTTTACAAACGCGTGGCATCGCTACCTTTGTCCGTCTGACTTTCACATGACCTCAGAAATGTTACTGGAAGTGATGACTGAGACCCAAACTTAGAGAGTGAGAGTCAGGCAGCACAAAAGTTGAAGAAAAGGACACATGGTTGCAGGAAGAAGATGACCGACTGAGTCAAAAGAGCATTGGTTAGAGCATGTGCTCTTCAGTGGGCTGCTCTGATGAAGTCACCCAGACCTTTCATTATAACAAATGTTTACAGTCACATGGCCACTTAGAATATTTATAGCGGAACTCAGAGAAAACAACCACTCCAGAGTTTAAGGAGAAAAAGCTGGCTGTGTGTGTGTCATGAAAATCTGGATCTTAGATCTCTATTGAGGAGCATCATATAACTCTGAATTCATGCGGTAGGAAGTGTAATATCAATAAGTCCATTTTTTTTTTTTTTTGGTAAAGTAGTCATGTCACTGATGTCTTAATAGCCCTTGAGTAGGAGGGGACCCCTGACTTCATATCACTTGCATAATTTAATATTGCCTCATAACTTTCCTCTAGCTATGCCAGAATGTTAATGAAATTGATCCTTGGCTGACTTCTATAGCCCATTTAGTGAATGCTCTTTGGCCTGATTTTTAGCACTGGGATTAGAAAAATGCTGCCTTCAGTACCTACTGCTTTATGCATGTGTCTTTCAGTCTGTGTGTATGCATGCACACAGCAGCAAAAACTACAGTATATAGTACAGTGCATGCAGTATTAATATTAGGATATCGAGGGTATGGAATGCTTGGGGTATAAATTCATAGCGGTGTCAAAAGCATAACCCCTCCCAAAAAAACATTACTTTCAATTTAACATTTAAACATTATATTGCAGCGCAAGTTGTAACTGTATGAAAGCCTACCTTTGAGTGGGAGTAGTGCAGCAGTTCAGGATGATGTTGTGCCACAGGGTAGATACAGATACTAGCAAGCTGAGGATGCTTTCACCACTGAGGACAGACCAGACACATTCCTCAGCCATCAACGTCCCCCACTAAAATAACTGACTCATTTCATCAAATGATGTTTGAGATTCGGCTTGTGAAATCCCCCGAAGGCCCATATTCCATAACAGGAGCAGCAGGCTATTTTCTAAAGCTTTCACTGTTCCCTTTTATTATCCAGCGTGGGAACAACTTTAATGTGACTGGTTAATGTGCTCAGTAAAACAAAATGTATTGCTTTGCATACAAATTATTTGGAGGTGCACAACCCTCTTACAGCTGCTTAGTTAGTAGATATAATATTAGCAGCCTTTTTCAAGTGTACTGAACAATACAGAACTGGAAAAGGTAATAATGACACTTAGATTGCATGTAGAGAAACTGAGCTGAAATAGTGGTTGGGAAAAAACATTGCCAGTCAATTCAAAATATGTTATAGAACCTAAAAGGGCTTGCTGGAAATCAGTTTTAACATGCATAAACACAGCAATCCAGACAGAAATGCATCTAGAGACATTATGCTGATCGAGTCGCTGAAAAAACTGATAGCTATAGTTGGGCACTAGAGCAGATTTTATCCAGAAATGCCAGTGCAAATATATGAAACATTTCATGATGAGATTGACAGCAGTGACCACTTTAATGAGTGAAAGTCTGAAAGGTTAAGTCAGTGGAGTTAAAATTGATTGTTGAAATTATTGACAGTGAACTTTGCAACAGGTATCAGAGATCAGGCAGATATATTTTGCTGTTTTTGAAATCACTGATATGACAAGAGATGAGTTTTAAGAGTCTGTCACTCATTGCCATCACAGTAGTACCATTTCTAGATATGATTAATGAAATTTACGCTACAAGCCGTTTTCTAAAGGGATGCAGCGAAACACCAACCGATTAAACTTGAACTTGGCAGTTTCACAGCCCCAGATGGCAGCGAGAGGCAAATATCTGAACTTGAAGGACATCAATGCCCAGACATCATGTAAGATGCAACATAATGTCAATAAATTTGAACATGCTTCAGACCTCAGTGTCCTTTTAGTAGCAGGTGCAGGTGGAAATTGTGTAAAGTTTCAAGCATTGCTGTGAATTGAGCTTTCTCTCGCCACAGTGCTTTCTGCTATCTATTTTTGTGAGATTCCTAGTGACCCTACCTGCACCAAAATTTTACTTTGGTATCCAGGATGAATCTACAACATCTCAATTTGGTGATTTGAAGGTAAGGGCTCTCTTCTCTGTTGTAGTCCTGCTTTGTGATTTAGGATGATAAGAAGGGGGTATTTTTATATCTTACTTTCCTTACTGTACTCATCATGAAAACATAATAATATCGAATGTGCTTTGTGATGTGGGACAGCACTGTAGGACAAAAGTGGCTGAAGCTCTGATGAGCAGCATAAGCTCCAAAGTGAAGGTGGTCTTAAGCAGGGGAGAGAGAAACACTGTGATATAGCACCAGCAACACTTAGGCAAATCCAAACAGGCAGAGGCTGGGGAGACTACCACACCTTCTTTTGATGAAGGTGGAGTACAGTCGACTGACTGCTCTTCACACTGGCCAATGCTGCATGCATTGCCCCAAGCCCCATTTAGCACAACTCCTCCAGCATCCCCTGGATCCTCTCCACGGGTTCCTCCCAGCCTTCTGATTCATCATTGCCTGTGTAAGCCATGACATATTGGCACTGGGGCTGGAGAACCACATCCAACAGGCAATGGCAGAGGTCAGGTGTCCTGTGGTGGCCCAGATTGGAGGACCTGGTACTGCCATACACAGAGGGGTTGTAAAGGCCGTCTTTCCCCTGCTGCACCTGCCAATAACCGATGATTAGGTGGTGAGTAGAGATAAACTGCAACTTACCCTGATGTTTTCCAATCAGTCAACCCACTCCCCTTCAAGGTCTTGTCTTACACCAAGAGTGCACACTGAGATACCAAGATGGTACACTCTGAGAACCTTGCACAAGTCATCCGTCAGGCTGACTTGTCCTTCAGGATCCCCACATGGGACAGCAGCACAGCATGGAGATGACCAGCCCCAGGGGATATACTCAGCACAACAATGTTCTCAGGGCCTCAGGCAGACTTTACTGCTCTGTCTCAGAACTTCCTTGAGCACTTTTGATCACCCCCACCCCTATAATTTCATTAAAAAAGACACACAGTACTTACTGTAATACTTATTGACCTCAACATTATAATACCAACATCTTTTGCTGAAATGGAATGACTATGTAGGTTGCAGCAGGAAGGAAGGCAATCAATGACAGGGGAGCAACAACAGCCAAATAATCACTCCTCCCATAGCTGGGAGGTCACCCAACTTCTCCATCTTCTGTTTGGGCATTGGCATTTGACTACATAGTATTAAAGCACTCTTTTCAGAAAAAATCACATAATGTGGTTAATTAAAGTTAAAACCTACACGAATTCTCATTTTCTTTTGCCAGATTTTTGAAATGCATTTAAATCATTTTGGATAGAAACCTAACCATTGTCCAGATAGATGCTTATTCTTCTCTTCCCAGAGCCCAGTCATGGCCTTCTTTGGTCAGACAGTACGGGTTACTACTTGAGTAGTCTCAGTCCACCTGGTACATTTCATCATGTGCTGGGTGGCATCAGGGCCTGGTGCCCCATGGCCCACTTCACTTCAGGAGGCAGGGCTTAAAGGAACTGGTCCATGACCATTCTGTCACTGTGGCCCTCTTCGCCTCTAACCAGGAGCAGGTGGTTCAGGCATCCTGGGAGTCCGAGGCATTTTCATGGTTTGAGTTTGTGGGAAGACAGAACGAGTGTGAGATGAAGCAATGCTGTCTCTGCAGCAGCTCGCCATAAACTGCCCTCCTTGCTGCTTTTGTAGACCCACCAGGATGATTGCTGATGGGCTGCAGCTGTGTCGCATGGCCCACAGGTGCGTGCAATTATAGGGCTTTGCCCTCTTCTCATGGAGAGCTTGGCAGTCGCCAGCCAAGATGCTGAACCTCTGCTGCTGCTGATGGTGCCGTGTCCTGAGGGTGAGGGCCTTTGTCCCTGTTGTCACAGCTCATTTAATGCTTAATGCAGAAGACATGACAGTAACATAATATTGTGAAATCTAAATATGACATGAAATATTTACATGTAAAATATGAAACGTATGATGTTGACATTTTGTACTATAACATGAAATTTCCTATTATCCTTCAAATAAAATACATTTATGGGTTAAGATTGGGTTGGGTTTACATTTAGGATATATATATATATATATATATATATATATATATATATATATATATGGGTGCATTGGTTTGGTTGTGGGGTGAAAAAAATTAGATAAATAGGTGGTTGTACCCCTGTGTGTGTATGTGTGTACTTTCATTCATCTACACATGTATAGTCATACACAGTGTAAGTCCCTTTTCAGAGGCTTTGTTTTTTAATGTAAAAGTGATAGTACATATTCAATCCTGACATCAGATAACTCTTTAACCTCATATGCTCACATTGACAAAATTGTGTCTTTTATCCTTTCATGCTTTAACAGCCCCTCCCCCGAGTCAATCACTTAATGGCAATATGTTTTTTAAAATTCATATTCTCAACTGCATTATGTATGGTCAGCTGAATAAGGAAAATGCAATAAACTTGTCATTTTCTAGATTGAATTAAATGGATACTTTAATGCAAAATGTTGTCTGGTTCATAACTCCTGCATAACACATAAAGCTGAGTGTATGACATGATTTTCATCAGAGCTTAAAAAGAGGATTCTTCTGCATTTGTAAGATTGCATAAAGGACCAGTGACATAATGTTAACAATCTATTTTTTCATTATACAAGGGTTACAGAAATTAATGTGAAGTATTTGCTGGAATTAGGGCAATTTGTCGCCTCTGAAGTACTGGCTTAGTCAACCAATGACTGCCCTGACCTTCCCTGACATGAAATGCAGAATAAAAGGAGTGCTCAGTATAGCATAATCTGACATAATTTGCCTCTGAGAAGAGGACCCAAACCACCCACTGAGATTGTGTTGCGAATTTTTTCCCCCCGTCATCCTAAGCTCTTCTGCCAGCATTTCTGTGATCCACCTTTGCTAGCTGCTAATTCAGTGCAGCATGGCTCCTGATCTTTCCCCTTTTCATTCCTGCATCCCAGCTGCGTGTAGGGCCCAGGCATAGCCCTGGCTTGAGAGGCTGGTGGAAGGACGCAGTGGGCAAAGTGGGAAGTTTTAGAGTGATTTAGAGAGAAGCAGAGAGAGAGAGAGGCAGAGAGAGAGAGAGAGAGAGAGAGAGAGAGAGAGAGAGAGAGAGAGAGAGAGAGAGACTCAATGGACAGCCAGCAAGGTGCTCATCAGTATTCCAGCCATGCTGTCACCTGAGTGGAGGATGGGAGGGAAATTAAATGAGTCTGCAAATTCCCTGATTTGGTGCAGAGTAGCAGGTGAGCATAGAGAATAGCTCTTTGGAAAAGAAATGAAAGAGATTGAAAAAATAGTCTGTTATTGTTTTCATAACCTTTGATTGTCATACATTTGGTTTTATTGTGCAATAACCATGGTGCTGGATTACTTCAGAGCTGATGGCTGACATGGATTTTCTCTTTTATTAGCATTGTATGACTTGCCATAATTAATTGATCTCCACTCTGTCTGCACAATTGTTTGTGTGTGTTTGCATGGTGTGTGGTGCAAAGGACATACTCATAGCTGCCACTATTAGACAGAGCGGCCAGATGAGAGGGCATGGGGGCTGCCCTGGCCCTGGCAGCGTCAGTTGACCTACCTGTCAGCATTCCCATTTGGGAATGGAGCCTTCACAGCAAAACTCACTTATCATCTCTGGAATAACACACAGCATGTCAGATTCATACAAGGCCAAACCTCTGTAAACAATAATTGAGACGAAAATACACTCTCACTGATGTAATTGTGATTATTTGTGCGAGAGCCCACAATGACTGAAGCTGACATTTTTACCTCTAGCTCTCTTGCTAGTGGGTGCGGCAAAACCAGGTAGCCTGCATGGTTAAGGGTGTGTGTGTATTTGTATAAACATCACATTTTGCATCTCAACTTGAGATCAAGACCAGCTTTCATTGTTACTTGGAGGTGTTAGCTGTGGGGGAACACACCACTTGTTAGAAGAATCACTAAGGTGGATTTTTGCAACGTTGCATCAGTGATGCCCTGCCCTGAAGCCTGCCCTCTGCTGTCAGTGAAGGGTTTGTGTGTTTTGAACTGTGGAAATGATCTCAACAACTCTCAGGTATGCGTGGATGTCTAGCCCATGTCTACATTCAGTGAGAGCTTTTAGTTGCTGTCGTATGAAAATCTGTCTGTGACGAAGTTCAGTTATTTTAGCTGATCTGCTGTCATTTGGTACTGGCTGTGTTTCACTGTTTGGCATGTTAGACTATACTATAAGGCCTCTGACACAGTGAACTGTCCATTTCAGTTCTGTGCTGGTCTTCTGCCATTTCTTCTCCTATCCTCCGGTTACTGTTTCCACAACAAATAGTACTCTGTGTCCAATAATGAAGACCTGAAATCCTGGTAATGACATTACCCAGACTGATGTCCTCATGTTTTTGTTGCCTTTTCATTTTACAAAACTCTCCAGCTCCGACCACAGTGCAAAAACTGAACATTAGCCATGGTTTCGTATGTTTTCTGGCACTAGCTCCTGTTTAATTGTGAAAAGATGGCTTGATGCATGGCATCTTTAATATTCATGAGTATGCACTGCTCACTGCTTGAGGGCATTTTTTCTGATTTTACATGTTTTCCTTCATGTCTGATTGTTAACCTGTCTGACCTGCTCTGTCCCATAGGACCAGGAGGAGGGGGTATCTCGAGTTCGAGTGACCAGCAGCAGGAGTCCTCACAAAGTGGAGCGGGTGTCTGGCTTGGTGACTCGCTCCCATGTTCACATGCCCAAGGTCAGTGCAAAATGTACTTCTGGGTTCTCCTGAACCAAAAATAATGTTTTCCATCAAAGACAGACTGCAGCTTTTCCTATGTGGACCCCAGGAGACTACGTACGGCATGTAGAAGCAAATAATATAGATTCTCACAGGCAAATGAATAACCTGCACTGAATAAGCCTCCTACTTATACTCGCAATACTTGAGATGAATACATGAGATGTTTTTGACTTTTGATAAAGCTCATTGCCCTTCCATTAATGACATCATTTTCATCTTGGCTTCTAATAATCTGTCTGTAGCAATGATAATATTTTTACTAACTAATAAATTAAATTATTGAAGTCTTTTTTTCGTCAGTATTTCAAGGCTCTCACTGATATTTTGGCTCTGTTATGCATGACTTAGACGTATGGTTCTTGGTAAAAATATTTGGTCAGGAGTGACACAATAATTTTGTCAATATTGTATCACCAGTTTTCTTCTGTCCCAACTGCAAATCTGATCACTAAAGGTCAGTTAATGCATTTAGCCATGTTGAAACTTTCTGTGTTATTATGTGTTCATATTAGGTTGTGACCTGTTGTATGATCAAAAAGCACAAGCCTAGTGTTTAATAAAGACAGGTCTCAGAGGTAAGCCCTGCTCCTTGGTGTTGTGGAAGGCGGCATGTTCACATGCTTTCCCCATTACAACACGGCCAGCGGCACATGGCAGCACAATGCCTGCAGGCGTTGGCTTTTCAGCTGAGCCCAGAACTAGTGCAAGGGGCGGGGGCGTGAGGATCGGGGGCTTGGACGGGTAAAGGGGAGGGGGATGTTGCCTGGAAGCGCAGCGGCATGGAATCACTGTGCTCGTATGATAATGTAATATCTGCATAAGAATACGGTGACAGTACAGTTTGACTCCACGGCTCTCAGAGAGGAGCTGGTGTGGATAATATGGAGCTGCATGTGTGTGAGCACCGACTCCCTCTCTCGCAAGGAGGAAGGAGGTGGGGAGTGGAGGAGGCGCAGAGAACCGGAGAGAGGGAGGGAGGGATGGAGGGAGCATCTGAGAGAGAGAGAGAGAGAGAGAGAGGGAAAGACAGAGAGAGAAAGAGAGAGAGGGGGAGGAATAGAGAGAAAGAGATAGTGGGGGAGGCTGGAGAGAGCAAGGCGGCTGAGAGGCGAGGGCCGGTGCAGTGCAGAGCTGGAACGGACACCCAGAGCTCAGCCTTCCTCGGGTTGCCATGGAAACCACATTCCTCCCCCGCCTGCATCCCTACAGACTGCTCTGACTCGTTCTCTCTCGCTCTCCCTCTCTCTCTCTCTCTCTCTCTCTCTCTCTCTCTCTCTCCCTCTATCTATCTATCTCTCTCTCCTCGCCTCTTTGTGTTTTTTTCATCCTTTCTTTTTCATTTCTCTTTTAATTTCAGCCTTTTTTTTTAAATTGTCAGTCTTTACACCGTACACTCTCATGCACCAAGCACATTTGTGAATCCATGGATGATGCACACTCAGCAAGGACTGTGATTTTAGATGCATTGCTCTCTGTAGCGAGGTAAATGGGTAATTACACAGAGATTATTATGCATTCCCATACACACATGAATGCAAAGACTTTGTTATTATCTCCGTGTTTCTCTCTCTCTCTCTCTCTCTCTCTCTCTCTCTCTCTCTCTATTTTTTCTCTCTATTTTTACTCTCCTTCTGTTCACCACCGTGCTTCAGTAATGCCCCCTCTAGTCATCGCATTTCTACCCACACACAGGGCACCTAGCGCTGTCTCTCCTTGGTTATGGTATCTGTCATGGACGTATAGCATCTTCCCCATGTTTTTCTCACCTGCCTCACCTTCCTGTTACCATGTTTCCAGCATGTCTCGTCACCTATACTTATCATCCCCCGTTTTATAGCTCTCTCTCTCTCACTTTCCGTTTCCCACTGTCTGGCTGTTTTTGACAGCGACTCTCTCTCTGCACTGACCTGTCTCTCTCTCTCTCTCTCTCTCTCTCTGCATTTACATACACGGTTCCTACGGCATACAGTTTTGATACAGTCCTCCTCTCTCCTCATTCTTCATACAAGCATTTATTCTTCTTTTTCTCTCTCCCTCCCTCCCTATTTTCTCCATTTCTCTTCTGTTTTTCCCTCCATGTGTACTCTTTCTCTCTTCCTCTCTCTCTTCCTCCTTCTCTCATTATTCTATCAGTTGGATGTGCTGTGTTTGGTATGTGGTGGAGCAGCTGTTCTCTGCCACTGGGGCCTATTAATAGGAGTCTTAGCTGTGTAGCCTTTGTCTTCTGTCTCTGCATCTCTGGGAGTGCAAAGTGGTGGCTCCTTGGCAGGTTACTTCCTCTTTTAGTGCAAAGCTAATGTATTTTTCTCTCTCGCTCTCCCTCTCCCTCTAACTATTCATCATTTCCCCCGTTCTGCTCCCCTCTCTGTCTGCTGGTCTCCCTCTTTGCCATAATCACTCACAGTACCACACACACTCACACACATATGTCTTTACAGATGCCTCTATGGCTTGGCGAGTGGTAAAAAATGTCTCCAGGCCCCATTAAGTGTAAAGATTCACCTAAATTCATTCTTCATGACAAAATGTACTATTGTCAGTAGTGGTATTAGTTTCATTGTAGTGTTTTCGTTTGTGAAGAAGAAAAGTGGATGCTGCTAAGATGTAATGATACCTGAGAGAGACTTGTAAGTCTTACTTTCTTAATCACCCACCCCCACCACACACAGAGAGAGAGAGAGACAGAGAGAGAGAGAGAGAGAGAGTTAATTAAGGCTGCAACTTAGTATGTGTTAATGTGGAACTGCCTCTTTAAGACTGCCTCACTACCGTCTGGCCTTATATGGTTCTGCTTCCTGTCAGGTGACTAAGGAGTAGTCACATTGCTTCTTGGAGAAATGCATAGAAATGGCTGAAAAGCTCATACACGGCCTGTCTAATGGTTGGGGGGTGTAATGTTTATAATGGTTGTGTGTGCGTGTGTGTGTGTGTGTGTGTGTGTGTGTGTGTGTGTGTGCACGCGCTTGTGTTGGAGGGTGGTGGTCCAGGTGGGTTTATGTAATAGGGGCTTTGCAAGCTGACACTAGGCTGATAGTGGTGGGGGTGTTGCTGCTGCGAGGTGGGATGCAGAGAAGCAGCCCTGCTCAAAACCGCAGGACAATTCCCTCGTTTATGCCATAAATCACAGGTCCTTCTGTTTCATTTGTCAACAAAGGGTCAGAGGTTACCGATTTCATTTCACAAGATGAATTACCTTATGCCGCTGATCCAGATCTTTCTAATCTAAGCCATTTAATTGGACACAGTATTTACCAAGAAGCACAGGCATGCACACATGCATTCACACATATGTACACAAAAACGCTCGTGTATATGTGTATATACACGCATGCGGGATGTGTGTGAGGTAAATGTCTCTTTAGTATTCCATTTATTATTTATGTAGTGGTGCAGTATTGTTTGATGACATAGTTCCCCATCCAAAATTTAAGAATATTCTTACTGTGTGTGTTCCATGATATGAATATTAGCATGATGGAGTAACAATAACAACTACATGTGTTCTTACCTCATGAACAGGTAACAAAAAACTAGCCTTTTATCATGTTCTGGAGTGCATAAAAATGTTGTTCGCATTCTCCAAATTTATAATTGCAGTTGGGGCCAAACTGAAATTAGACATATTACTCCATGGATTATTGTTGTTGTATTACATTGGTCTATTTAAAAAAAAATTGTAGGTACATTTAGAAAAATACTTGATGGTTTGGTTTGCAACTTGGATTTCGGGGCATTAGCTAGCAAATGTATTTGGTTGCACACACAGTTTTTCTTGCCCTCATCAAAATGTGTGGTACTGAGGACAATTTTCTAGCTGCATGGATTTAAAATGACCTGCCACAGGCTAGCAAATCACAAGCTTGCATTTGCTTGGAAGAATAATCAAATTTTAGTACTCCAGTATGATCAAAATAGAAAATGTGCTCTTTCTCTTACAGTCCATATATTTGAAGTAATTTGGAGTAATGTGGTTTCATGTTTCAGCAGTGGCCATTATCACAGTGGCATGTGTGTGTCTCAAAGGGTGAATGAAAATGGGCTTTTGCTGAACTGTATACTGGGTTACAAGACATGTACAACAGTCCTACACTAATATCACAGACTTTTTTGTCCCTTTGTGTAGTTCTGGTTGGACCAGCCCATGTTAGTTTCCTGTATTTCTGTTCCTGGTTTCTATACTCCTCTTATACAGAGAGGGTCAGCAAATGATTGGCTCTGTGGAGACCTACCAACATTTCTTACATTTCATATTATGTAATATTTAAAGGAAGAGCATTCTTTTCCCCAGTGGTACTAGAGACGCCTACATATACTTACATAGTATCTTACATATTGCAGACACGTGTTTATATGTGCACACCCACACATACGGATAACATATCTATGTTCATTCAGTGCAGGAGTGCAAGCAGTCTCTTCTCTCAGTCTACCTCTCCTGCCGGTACCATTCCATTTTCTCTATTATGCAGTACTGCATATTTTTCACTGTAAACCCCCCTGACTGCATAGCACTGAATTTGATGTGGACAGTTTATAGGAGGGACAGAGTGAGGGCAAGGAGGATGGTTGCAACATGTGCTCGGTCATGTGTGCTGTGATGGATATGCTTACATCGTCCTTTCAAGCCACTGCCTTGAAGCCCCGCCTTAAAGCCCTGATTGGCTTTGGCAGGGTTTGTGACTGCATCCTACAATGGAATCTGAAGCTCTCAGAGGTTTACAGTCTCTCTTTAAAATGCCAAACTTTTCTGTCTTTTTGCTCTCTGCTTTCCAAATCTCTATGTGTTAGAGCAAGAGAATATCATGATAATAAAGTGAGTTATCGTTGCATGTAATTAAATGGGGCTGAGCCCGCTGTGTGTGCCTCCTGGTAGGGCTGCGACATAGTGCAACGTGCACTCACCCTAAAATCTTGCTCAATTAAACAAGAAGGTAACATTAGTGAACACATAACATAGAGGCGCGATCTTTGATGTGCTGATCAAAACGCAAACGTGCACGAATGTGTGTTCTTGAATAGTGTCTGAGTAACACACCGATTATGTACAAATATACTGTCTCTCCCCCACACAGACACACCCAGTTCCATTCCCCGTCACATTTCATTAATAATGCATATATGCAGGGCTTTAATGGCGACACTGTAACGCTCCCTCTCAGTTCTCTAAAAAACAAACCTTCACCCCTAGTGTCAGTGTATTTTACATCCAGCACTGATCAGTCCTCAAATTCATAAGCATGCAAAATGGCTCACAGGCAGTCCTATCGCATTACTGAAAATATAACTGCCACAGATACATGAAAGCCAGATCTATAGTCTCTCCTTCTCTCTTTTTTCTCTCACACATTCTCGCTCTCAATCTCTTCCTCCACCCACTCGAAAGCTCAAGCGTGTAATCTTGTTGGTTGCGTACACATGTGTTGATGTCATCATTGTGAACATAAAATATTTCCCCTATGGTTCCTGAATGAGGCATTAGGAGTGGAGTGTTCTCTTATGTTGCTTCATTTGACACAATCCTGTACATGGGCAAGACTGCAATGTACAACTAAAAAAAGGAAGAGGGAGTGAGAATGATGTAAAGTAATGCAGCGTGATTCAAAAGCATCCACTGTTAAGAGGCAAGTGTAGTGATGCCCAGGAGGAAAAGGATTTGCATCTGCTGCACCTGCTCCATTGTTAGATTATTTACCGATGTGTGCTGTGACACAGAGCCCCAGGTTGTCAGTCTATAGCACAAGGAAACTGTTATGCTACAGTTGAACTATAGATGACCGTGGAGGTGAGCAGTGACCAGTCTGAGGGACATGGGTGTTCACTGTAACTTGGATTTTGTCTGCACTGGGCTGATGTAAAACACGGATTAGACTGGCTGCCAGTGGAACCTGGTTGAAGGTAGGGATTAGCAAAGCACAACGTGAGCATCCACACTTTTTCTATAGTGAGAAGATGTACAAATACAGCCCTTTTCTCATCCCTTGATCTGTGAAACAGTATCTTTTCACCTAAGGCAGGGAGCAGTGAGGTTTAGGTGGTGCGGCCCCTTTAAGAGCAGCCAGTGAAGCGCTCAGTCCTGTTGGTGCTGCTGCTGCTGATGGCAGCGCTGCCAGTTGATTGGTTGTGGCTGTCAGGGCTGAGGTGCTGGAGGGATGCTGCTACGTATCTCTCTCTCCCCCTCCCTGCCTCTCTCTCTCTCTCTCTCTCTCTCTCGCTCTCTCTCTCGCTCTCTCTCTCCATCTCCCTCTCGCTTGCTCACATCCCTCTGAATAATCCACATCTAGGGCAAGCAGGCTGAGAGGCAATCCAGTGCTCAGCTCCTCTCTGCAGGCTGAGAAAAGAGAGAGAAAGAAAGAAAACGCTTCTCAACGCAGGAGGAAAAACGTGAGGAAGAGATTTTGACAGAAAGGGAAAATACCAAGACAACACAGAAGAAGATTTTCATCTGAGGATATCATTTATTTATACATATTGTTTGTATATCTATATATATATTTGTACACACGCATATAGATATTTATATATATATATAAATATATATATATACATACATTTATCCCTGTACATAACTGTATTTGTGCTTGTCTGTTTATATTAATATTTTTATATGTATTTGTGTGTGTAAATATATATGATATATAAACAAATGAATATATATATCTATGAATTTATATACATATCACTGTGAAACCAGAGAAGCAAGAGGAAATTTCTACCATCGGGGCTGGTCTCTGATTGTGTGGTCATATACAATATTTTGAATATTTCCTTTGATCTTCTACGTCAAGAGGACGAAGACTACGTGCCCGTTTTTGATTTTTGTTTTCCTGTTGCTACTTCCCGCCCCTCAAGTTTTTTTCTTTTTTCATCCGCAAGGAATAAAGAGGAGAGTAACAGGATTTGATGAAACGGGAAAATCTGTAGAAATTCCTGTGATTAGTGTTATTTCCATCGGCGCTACCGCTCTGTGAGCCGATCGCAGCGTGCTGTGTGAGATCTGAGGAGGCAGCAGAGACAGAGTGCCACGCCGCTCAGCTCAGCGTCAGCCCAGCCAGCACAGCCAGCATGCACAAACACCACCACTGCTGCAAGTGCCCAGAATGTTATGAGGTGACCCGTATGGCTGCCCTGCGCAGGATGGACGCCCCATCATATGGAGGAGACTGGCAAGCCGAACCCTATGGATACCCACCTGGGTATGGGGGAGGCCAGACCTTACCCCCTCCGGCCTCAGGGGGAGGTGGAAGCATGGGAGGAGGAGGGGGCACTTTGGGGAGAAGTAAGGGCAAGATAATGTCTGGTGGGGGCCCTGGAGGCCCCAACCCCAAGGGCCAATCCAAGGGCGGCCCCAAAGTAAACGGCAACAACTCTGGTGGGCAAGGAGGATGGTGGCCAGAGTGCACCTGTACCAACCGGGAGTGGTATGACCAGGTAACATCATCTTCCTCGATTAGTTAGATAGCACATGCAATGTAGATTTCTTCATTGTCTGGCAGAGGGGCAGGGAAACTGGTAACTGGTGTTGCTGTAGTACAATCATGAACAACTTGAGAATTGCTGAGGCTGTTGGTTTGTGGAAGAGGATTCATATTTAGTATTCACCTCAAGCCCTCTGTTTCAGACTCTCATTTTTTGTCTCATTTTTTGTCTGTGGAAGCAGAGGATGAGTGAAGAGAACAGAACATGACTGATCTAGCTTAATTACAGAGTAGTGATGTTTTCCCTGTTTGGATTTGATGCAGATGAATAATGCTAATAGATTTAACACACCAAGTGTATTACATTAAAGGCTTAACGCTGATGCAGTTATCATAGGCTAAAAAGAGTAGTGCATTTTTATTCACTGAAAGAAACACTAAGACTCAGTTTGCAATTATATTAAGTTGTTTCTCAGCACAATGACTCACATTGCGCCACAGCCAAACCTATTTCTCCTCAAAATTTGCAGATGGCATTGGTCTAACATCAGTAGATTTGTCAAAGATCAGCTAATGGAAGGATTGTCTCTCATCAGGTCAGAAAGTAGATGAAGGCAATGATGAGACCGATCTCTTAAATCAGTTCCATTCATGGCCTCCATTTTTTTTTTTTTTTTTTGTAGCAAAACATTTCTGCTTAGAAGAATCACAATGTACTGTGATGTCTAAAAAAAAAAAAAAAAAACAGGAGAATCAGCATCATGCCATGTCCAAACGATGCTGCTGTTCATACTGTACATTGTGTATCAAGGCGCTTCTTTACATGCACTCCAATTTGCATCTTTTATCTCAGTTCATTTACCTCAAACCTAAAAAAAATCCATGTGATAAAAGGTCAGAGCAGCTTTAGCAGCACAATCTGTAATTAAGCAAGGTGCATGTGTGTGTGCATGAGAGAGAGCTCGAGTGGGGGAAGGGAAGCTTGGTGAGCATGAAATTCAAGAAATGGTTCTTGCGCTGCATGAGTATGTGTCTATGTAGTCAAGCATTTGCGGCAAGTGAAGGTACTGTATTGTGCATACTTCCTCCATATATGACCGTGTTATGATCAACAAGCACAGGGCAATAGGAGAAAAAAGGTGAAAGGAGGCACAGGGGTAAAATGGAGGCTGAAATTTCAGTGGCAATGTGGAATAGATCCCCCTGAGCTGAGCCCACATATGAGCCGCAACCTGACTGATATTAGCAGATTACCTCCACTACAGCCAAGGAGAGGTTTTAGCTGTTAGAAGGCAAAAGAGATTGAACAACACACTACTTTCTTTGGACTCGTGTTGCATTGAAAATCTATTGTAAAGCCCTCCCTTATCAGCTGCACCCAGACCAATAAGGCACATTTCATTTCTCACACGTTTAGAAGCTCACAGCAGTTTTGATTATGTAAGCATTTATTGTGCCTGATTTTTTCTTCCATCAGTACCACCTAAATATCCTCACACTCATTTCAAGCAAATGATACTCCATATTCAACATAAATTAGGGTTAATTTTTCATGCAATTTTTTTTTTTTTTGTCGACTGCATGGTGATTTATGTAAGGGTCTCATGTTGTTTGTTGCTGCGATAGTACAATATTGAAGACCTAACGCTTCATAAATAAATTACTCAGCGTAGAAACCTTACTGGTCTTATCCTTTCGAAGGATCCATTTGAGGCATCCTCATCTCGGTTTGCTCCCTTCCTGTATCATGCATATTATATGCAATACACAGAAACTCTGTGGAGAAAATGTCCAACCTGGCATTCATGGCTTGAATCCAAGAGCATCTACTTCTAACCAACGAAGGGTGGATGAATTTCACAATAAAAAAAGAGCAGAAATTAGAGAGAAAAGGAATCGGAGATGATCGGGAAAAAAGCAGCAGTCAGAGGGGTGAAAATGCTAAGGTTGGAAAAGAGAGAAATAAGCCAATAAAGGGAGGCAGCAGGCCTGGAGAGGGGGAGGGGGTTATGTAAGAGGAGGCAGTTGGTGGTGCTGTCAGAGAGAGAGGAAGAGAGGCCCTGACACTGTGGACAAGCATCTGTCCCTCCATCTCCTAAAAGGGCCTGTATAGGGCCAGTTTGCACATTCCTGTCCTCCCTCTTCATATCAGTGGCTATTGCGCGGCTGTGGATGAACATATCAGCAGCCACACACCCACCCACACACACACACACACACCCTTCAGATCCCTCCACCACCTTCCCGGCTCTCCTCAGTCACCATTGCTCATCCAAGGATGGGAATGTGAATAGTACCCCTCCCCCATTACCTACACAGAGCTCACACAAGAAGCCGGGGAGCAGGGCAGGCGTTCACATGAGCAGCAGTGATCATACACGCCCAACCACACATGTCTGCTATCTTTTAGACAGAGCTTTCACAGGAATTTGTTTTTTTACACTAGCATGATGAAAAACTACATTAATTAACCAAATTATTTGAGATTGCTGATTGTACTTTGATCATTGAGCCTTCTAAATTGTTCCTGTAGCCACAAATAGTCACGATTCTGATCACTGGACATCTTAGATATAACGATGCCACATTGGCTGCATCTCGGTTTTTTGCCCCCCCATGTCATATATTTATGAAAAAAAGATAGTATGGCTTTTGTCAACGGCTTGCTAGGTTAATTATGGATGATTACATGTGAACTCGGTTGGGATTATAAGAACATTCTTTAAAACAAGAGCTTTTGAATTTCCATCTGAGAAAAGTAGAGACCTCAGCCTATTGGGAGGCTTCAGTCAAAAAGCTCCCTCTCCCCCCGCGGGCTCCAATCTGTCTTTGTGTGCTCTCCAGCTCTGTGGCTATGATTAGCTTTAAATATTAATTGGATTTTACTTTATTTATTACCAACAAGATATTAAACTTACCAAAACGCTTCTCTAAACCCCATGCCATTTTAGACCTATTGTTTATTAGGGGATATGGTCTCTTTGGTGGTTTTTATAGTAATGCACAGGCATGGTGGGCATTCCATGTTCAGCACTCCCATAGGTGATTACTACTTGAAAGCCTTTAGGCCTTGATCAGGAAATGCTTGTGTGTGAGTGTGTGTAGTTGTGTGTGTGTGCCTGCATATGTTATCTCTTTTACAGTTACATTGGTTCATTGGTGTCACTGGTTTGTACATGTATCTGATGAGATTTTGGTCAGATATGATTTGCCACCCCTCTTACAGCAACCCAGGGAGTATTAGAGGATGGGATTTACAAAAGCTCTCTGTCCAAATGTCTTGAGCCGGATCCCCTACTGTGATCATGAAAGGCTCCATCTGAAACCTGGAATATTCTCATCAAATCAAGAGAGATTCATCCATGAGCTCATCTCAAAAGAAAGCAAGACGCATGAGATCTGCATGACACCTTAAACTGGGGGACGTGCAATCAGCATTTCCCTGCATTTTCTGTAGAGATCTGATGTGAGCGATGTGGGCAAGATGGATGATACTTTCATCGCACATGCAGGTGCAGTGTCTGTCCATTTGTTCAGGCCATTGCTACAGATAACTAATTCTTGGTTGTTGGTTTTTTGAAATGCTCTGGCGAGCAAGATAAGGTAATTTGCATATATATTGTATATAACATTACATGTCAGCACTCTCATTGGCTGATTTTCTTTTCTTTGATAGGAAGAATATGTCCATTGCAAGTCAGCAGATCTGTAGCTTGGGGTTGCCGGTGTGATTTGCGCAAATTAGAGGGGAAGAAGGGAGGAAGTGGATGGAGATGGGAGGACAAGGAGGTTTCCATAATGATCCAATAATCTAACAGGCTCAGCAAGATCATTGCCCTATTTACATAGGAATTAGGAATGGAGAAAAAAAACAGTTGATTAATTGTTGGATGTAGCGTCAGATGTCATGAAAGATGCTCAGCTCAGCAGGCGGGACCCTTTGACTCCTATATCCTATAAGAGGAGGTTTAGTGTCACATTTGTCGAGTGTCCTGGTGGGCCAGACCCAGACTAGAAAGTGTTGGGGTTTTTTTTCTCAAGAGGATCAAGCCTTCATCTCTCTTGGCTTGTTGCTACTTCTGAAATCACAAGGCCATGCAGCCTGGACCTCTAGAAATGATATCATCCTTAACACTGTGCTTTTCTCAGTAATTTGGGGAACAAACATGCAAAGAAATATAAATGTCTAGGCAAACACTGCCTTTCTTAGGCCCAGTATGTATGCATTTTCTTCATTAATCAATGTTGGTGTACATGTAAAAGCTAGTATAATAATTAAAATATCAGTTACATATCACAATTCACTGCTGACTCACAAAAAGCATTAGTTGCCGAGTGCTATATATCAGGATTAGTATGGGGTTTTTTTTTGGGTGCTTTTTTTTTGTTGGTGCTTTTCCTTATAGAAATATGCTTAACTTTGTGTATTATTACAGTTGTCCTATAGGTGTTTGCTACTTCACACATTTACAGCTCCAGATGACAGCGAGAGGTAACTATCAGAAACACCTGAAGTTCACAACACACAAGTGACATAATGTCAGTAAACTGCACACACCACCTTTGCGTTTACAGACCTGGGCAGACTGTGATTGGTTTATGTGAAAGGATCTCAAAGAGATGAGAGAGGAAACGGATATAATGTCGGTGAGTCCGGTTTACAATGGATGGAACAACTGCGTGTGCTTATTTTGCTTTTAGGTTTTGATTTGTCACTTCCTGTGTCTACCTACCCATCACCAGAGTTTCACTTTGGAAAACGGGGTGAATCTATAGGGTCTGAATGAGAAGGAGACGGGCACTCCTCTCCGTTGCTGCCCCATTTTTTGATGTAGGCTAAAACAGTTGTATTTTAAAGAGCTTTTTATTTCTAACTTTCACTTCTCCATTGAAGTGTCGCTGTAGCTATGCCATAATGGCCTAGCTATGGCATGGCCCGGTTTGAGCACTTTTAGTTCTGCATCGGAGAGTCCAATCTCAGACAGTTGTAGTGCCCAAAGTGATTGATTGAATTTAGCGACATCTTGCAGTCTGTATAATTTGGATATGAGATGTGCAAATGAACATCAGAACATATTTGTAAACCTTGAATCTCTTCAACTGGCTCCATGTCGTCTTTTCTATGTAATGGAAATAAGCCGCAAAACCAGGAAGAGCAGCGATCTGACAGACCAAACAGCGCACTTGCGATGTTGTGCCGCCCTACATGCAGCTAAATTTGCAGCTAAATTGGAGAGGTGCATGTAGGCTATGTCAGCAGGCTGTGTAGGAGCCACAGATACCAACAGCTTTGGAGGCATTTCATTGCACAAGTATAAAATGGCCTTTAGTGGAGCATAAAACATTTCTTGTGCTTAGACCCACTTTGTAACATTATGAAAATTTTTGTTTTTGCTCGCTTTGCAAGTTTGGTAATAACTGTTACCACATTCAAACCTTACAATCAAGCAGTTTTAGTAAGAATATAAAACTGATACAGCAGGGCAGTGGATTCTCTGACACGAGGTCTGCAACCTTTACTCATATGTGATCTTTCATGCCTGCTATTTCCTGTCCTGAAAGAAGAGATCCAGGCAATAAAAGCCCAGTTCAGTGCAGTTACACCATAATCTTATTAGCTGTGATGATCTGCTGGTACGAAGACTCACTAGTCTTTCTCCAGTGGAAGTAATTGCTATGTTGTCTTATTGCCTGTCAGCAGTTGCACCCTTATGGCCACTTGGAGTTTTTCAATTGTCATTGCACAAGGACGCCAGAAGACCATCCAACACTTTTTATCCACAGCTGTTCATCTATGGGGTTAGGTTTGTGCCTGCGGATGACTGACTGTGAATTATGTGTTTGAGATTGTAAGTGACCAGTGAAATTGAATGCCATTTGCATCTAAATTTAATTTATAGATTAAATTAATTGTAATTGAATAAATTTAACTAGAAAATTTTGATCCTTGGGGCATAAGGTTTGGGGGGGTCACCTGTTGGTCAGTCAGTATATTTACATAAACATAACAGAGAAAGTAGATGACATGCTGTTTAGTTTTTGTTTTTGTTTTTTAAATTTTTATTGCTTCTCAGGACTTTCATATTATGTGTGATTATATCTGCAAGCTTCTGCTGTTCCTACATACCTGGATGTTTCAAGAGTTGGATTTGTGGCTTCTGAAAGCTTGAGCAGAGTTTGCAAATTTGTTCCATATGTAAAAGTAATTTTGAAACTGTCCCAATAAAATCAAAACTAAATAGTGAAATATGTGAACTGAACAAGTGCAAGTTGATTTTTAAAAACTTCAGATCAGGGCCGCAAAACATCTTAAAGCTAAAAGTAGCTTCTAACTGGCTGAAATCATAGATGTGACTCCTACATCTTTCGGATAAGAGTATTTTACAAAGCGTTTCAGCACTAAAAACAGCTCCTAAACTCATAAGTCACTAAGATTAAGGGATGGCATGCAGTTGTGTTTTCCATACTTTCCAATACTTTGATTTCTGCCACTATAGGTTCAAATTGCTGAGATGAAAAAAGCTGTTATTATTACTGATATTGCTTACCAGTCTCTATGGTCATAAAACTCTGTTCCCTCTGCAGGCTGCCATGCCTCCCTGCCCCGCTGCTGCACACACACCTGTCCCAATGCATAGTGCATGTATAGATTACGTCATATGCATACATATCCTCTATATTATTTCCATGATTAGTTCAACGAAAGATATCCATCCCCTATCAGCCATTCGCAGTGGGCATAATAAGGAAGTTCGTTTACCAGTTTTCCCAATTCCTAAGGAAAAGTTGGTGCTAGCAGTGTTGTGAATTGGTTTTAAGAGAGAACTTAATGCTGTTTAGGAGGACTCTTACTGATAAGATAAAATGCTTTGTGCATACAGCTCCTGATTACTGACATACAATTTCACTGATCGCACAGAACTGTCACAATACAGCAGTCATATAATGCTGTCTGGTGGTACAAAACTCACCCCATATGTACCCCTGTCTGTCTCCTTCTATCACATTCTCCCTCTCTCTCTCTCTGTCTCACACACACACACACACACACACACACACACACACACACACATATAAACACACACCCATCCCTGATATAGACTTTTACCCCAAAATAAAGTCTGCCCATAAGATTTTTTAGGAAGGGAGAAGACAGTGAATTGCTGCAAATGCACTATGAAACAAGGGAGACAAGGTACACTACAATATTTATGTGCACTTTTACAAAAGTTAGCTTTTTATACACCATAAGAGGGGGCATGGACTCAGAGCTTGAGAAAAGGCCGGTCAGACTTTGACGTCAGCGTGCCGAGGAGAATCTGACAGCTGAGCCACCATTAGGGGAGCTGTACAGCTTGATCTGTGATGGCCACTGTAGCTGTGACCCAGGACTTGAGTTGTGTTGAATCCCACCTCCTACACTTTCCTTAAAAGCCTCCACTTCGTTGGATTGTTGTTGTTTTTATTTTTTCACTGCATTTGCAGACCTTTGCGTCCACTCTTATTGTTTCAACATGGAGGTCTTCTGCAGAATGCAGTATTCACGGAAATATCCTGTGCCCCTTGCCAGTGCAGTCATGCACATCAGGTGTATTGCTTGTTATAACTCAAGTGGCCATAAATTCTGACTACATTTTTAGTACAGTGATGTGATGTATGTGTTGGTTGTTGTATGGTTTTACAGGTGCATTGGCCTGAAGCAGCAGATCCTGTGTGTAGAGGTGTGTGTTGCTGGAAGCAGTTGCTGCCATGCCCCTGTGATCCATATGGTCATTGTCAGAGGCCCTGCCAGGGCTCAGCCCCCTATCAGCTTGCCTGCTCCCCTCTTCTCTGGCTTTCACTGCCAGCCAGGGGAGAAGAGAAGAGAAGAGAGGAGAGGAGATGGCTGTTTGTTTGTTTACTTGCCTGCTTTGTTTTATTTAGGTTTTTTTTTTTTTTGCAGATCACAGTAGTGACTGGCCTAGAAATGCAACTGTGCTGTGCAAGGCAGGGTGGACTCCTGATTCAGCGATGGAAGCATCGGCTTTTTTTGTTAGGGAGCAAAAGGAAGGGGACAAGGCCTTTGATGGGGAGGTGGCGCGATGTGATGGAACTGAAATGTCACACTGCTATTGTCATTAATTAAATACTCAGTTGGTACTGTGTAATGGACAATATGTACAGAAAGGCAACAGAGCTGTACAGTACATTTCTTTTCTTTGAGCCATCTCCTGTTATCCTGTGCCCTATTCCCCCTGCCAGGCTAAGCTTGTTTTAGCAAGGATGCGCTAGCATCCTCGGCAAGCCGCACTACATCACCCACATGCTGCCATGGAATATGTGTGTATCAAAATCAATATCGGTGAACAGTCAATCCCTAAGCCTTCTGATTCCCCTCTGTTTTTGTGGGGGTGTGTAGTTGCTTTCAACAGTGCTTACGCGTTTATTCAACCGTTATATCTACTGTTATTTTTGTGATTTCAGACTGCAGGCTTTATGCTCTACTCGCTTCTGCTGCATGTATATGTGGCATAGATTGGGCTCCATGGATTTCGAATAGCACTCACGGTATGGAGTGTCATGTTTTTCATTCATTACAATATCGGCTGGTTAGTAGTTGTTGAAAATCATGTCAAACATCATGGGACATTGTCTTAGCTCCAATTAGGGACCTAGTGTCTATTTTTTAGATAAATTGTATAGAATAGTGAATGTGAAAAGGCACTTTTTTGTTTTTCCTTCTTCCATTTTCCGGAAAAATGTGTGTGGGGGGGAGGACATTTGGTGAAGCAGTGCATTTCTTACCATGTGTAGCTGCTCTGAGTGCCATCTCTGTCTAATGCATTATCCAAGCAGCCCTTCAGCCATTTGGTCTGGCCTCTTATTTTTGTTTTTTTTTTGTTTTTTTTTTGTTTTTCAGTGTTCTTCATTTCTCTCATCCACCCCCCGCCCCCTCCCCTTCTCCTCCTCCGCTCTTTCTTCTTCATACATAGTACAAATCAAAGGCTTCGTTTTTGGGTGTAGAACAGCATTCAGAGAGGATGCCGCAGCAGCAAAGAACTTCAGACCTGTGCTTCAGTGTAATTAGTGTGGCTTTTCTCTGCCATTTTATGACGACATGCACATGCAGTGCTTTACACAAATAAGGCACACTAATGCCACCTAACCCAGCTGTAGACGAGCTGAAACAGACATGATTATCTCAAACATTTTTCATGGCTAATTTTTCTGGTTCAAATATATTTATGGAGACTCTTAAGTGTGCAATGGGCAGAGACACAATCTGAGAATAGAAAGAGGTGGTAGCTAATGAAAGCTGAGCTTTATTGGCAGTAGCCAATGTGCTGAGCATAGTTAATGACAATAAAATAATGTCAATAATAACAATGACATTCAAATTATTTGCTGCTCTTTAGATATAATACATCTTACTGGTTTGACTTGTGATATTTTTCCTCCTGCTTCTCTGTCTATTAACAAATGTGTATCTCTGATTATTGCTATTAATTTGGTCTAATATTTAACAAGTGCATTGTCTTGCTGTTTGTTTTGTCTAGCTTCTAATGACAGGATTGGGTGTGTCATGATTCAGCTAGAGTTCTTTTGAATGCAAGCCTCCTTTTTTGCCTCTGCACCTTCTGTTTGCAGCCCTCAGTTGCAAGACAGTTTTTTAAGAAGCAGTCGTCCTGTTTGCGCTGATCTCGATTTCTATAATCTCTTACAATTGTTAACAGTCCTATGTTCCAAACTTTACTCAATGTACTCTCAGAATTATTGTGCTAGTTGAGTTTTAACTAGCAGTACTTAGTCTTTGCAACTGTTTAATATGTGAACAATATACCTATATATAGAGGCAGCATATGTGTGACTGTAATGGACCCCCTCCCTCCTTCTCCCTAGTGAGATGACAAGATGAGAGGGCAGCCAGCATTATCCAGACATATGGCTGTTGTATGTACACAGACCACAGCTGATCCTTTAACAGGCCCTTTGGTTTATTATCAGTCATTATTTCCTCTTAGAAGGGATGTACTGCAGCTACCCATTGAGCTTGGTGTGCCAAGGAAAAATAGACATGCATCCCAAACGCAGAGACAGAGAGAGGACAGAGTGAGGCAGAGTGAGATACAGAGAGAGCATGCCCTCACCCTGTCAGGGACATAAACAATACAAGCAATCCCAGCTTAATATCATACATTTTATTACACTGTTGATGGTACATCTCAGCTCTGCAGTGGCTTTTATGGAGTTATTATTTTCTGTTTCCCCCTGTGTGTCTGTATATTTTTGTTAATATGTCTGCACTGTTTTATAAAGACATTGAGTCTCTGAGTCTCTAACTCATCTATCTATCTATCTATCTATCTATCTATCTATCTGTCTGTCTGTCTATCTATCTGTCTGTCTATCTATCTGTCTATCTATCTATCTATCTATCTACTAACTATAAATAGATATATTGCATCTTATATTTTATAAGATAGATAAATAGATATACATAAAAACAGACACAGCAGTTCTAAACATCTTGACCTTTCCTGTTCACCTGTTCTGTGTCCAGCACAAAATACACATGCTAAACAAATTAGTCTCAGTCCCTCCTCTGCAACCCTACTTGAATGAACTCATACCCCATTTTCATTTTACTGAACTTTTGTATGACTAAGCATGGCATTTGGATTAAATGGGTAAAATGAAGACTGGCCAGATTACATGCTGGATTATGCTATGTTATCAAAGTTTGTACTTAGTTAATGGTCAGCAGGCAGCAGACCAATGTTTCAGTTGGCAGACGACAGCTTGGCACATTTCTGCTTGCTGCTGATGTATTCATCCATGCTTTGGTGTAGGGCTGCTCCCTGAAAGTTGAATCATCCATCGGAAACCCCCGAGTGGACTTGAGATTCCTAAAATCAAGCAATCATGTTTCTTATTTATTTATTCATTTAAGATAGTTATGGGGCACTGCAGTATGACAGTAACACAAGTCACTTTCTCTTAAAAATGCCCCGGGAATATACTGCAGTAGGGAATGGAAAAATATTACATTAACAGTACAATTAATTGGATTAATTTATCAGAGAATTGGGGAGGATACAAGATTTCCTGTCCTACGATGGCAATGGAACAAACAACTTGCATTCATTCTCTACAGCCTTTCCCGAATCTAAACCATAACCAATTTATGTCTAATCCAAACCTTAAACAATAAGCCAAAATGACCACTCACTATGTGACTTCGTCATCCTAGGGTGAAAAAAAGTTGAGTGCAGGAGTGCACAAATTGTCTAATCACTGTATTGAGGCACCGACCCTGAGTCAACTCTGGTGTATTTCTGTCAGTTTCATGTAATGATTCTTATGGTGTTGTCGTGACTGACAGTCACATAACTTGCACAACTGAGTTGATGTTTGATTTATAAGAAATATGAGTTTGGAGTGATTTACTTCTTGACTCAAATATCAACCCAATATGTACTATGTTATATTAGGATGCTTGACTGATAGGTTATTGGGATCCTCAGTACAAATTTGAATCCCGTCTCCCCTCTGAGATCTCTGTCATTAATGTCTTTTTATGCCTGAGGTCAACGTTATTTAATGCATGATAACATTTATTCCCCCAATTTTGGTACGTAGAAAAAAAGGAAATCAACAGCTTGAAAAATCCAGAAGTGTTGTTAAACAGAAATCTCTGAAATGAAATGACTCTGAACATTGCTTTTTGAGTGTGAACCATATTTCCTCCTCAGCAAACAAAATATCCCATCATTACAGTTTTTGTCAGATAGTTCTTATAATGCTTGCAAGCGAAAAAAGGAAACCAAAGAGGCTAAACAAATTAATTTCTTCTATTATTTCAAAAGAGAAAAAACATTCTGAGGTGACCTCTACTGACCTCTACAGAGAGTGAATAGCATTACAAACAGAATTTGATTATCTTCTCCACTGCACTGGCAGAGGAGCTTTACTTGAAGTCAAGGTTATTATGAGCATGATGAGAAAACTTTGTCAAAGTAAAAAATGTTATTCCTTCTATAGGAATTAGACTAGACTGCTATCTGCCCTCCACTTTAATAATACTATTGAACAGTTTTATTGTAAGGATATCAGTGTATCAGGCATAAAAAGACTAATTATATGCTGATGACTTTGTTTTCTATGTGCCTGAATTAGAACAGCTGATAATCTCTCGATCATTTTCTTGATTAATCAGTTTATTTTTTAGTCTGAACATGTCAGAAAATGTGGAAAATGTTGATCTCAATTTCCCACAGCCCAAGGTGATGTCCTCAAATGTCTTGTTTTGTCTCAATATTACTTTTCCTGTCATAGAGGAGTAAAGAAACCAGAAGATATTCACATTTGAGAAACTGAAATTAGAGAATTTAGAAATTTTCTTCTTAAAAAATGACTCAAAAATGATCTAAATAGTTGGCAATTAAGTTGACAGTCGGCAACTGATCGATAATTTGCATTCACTCTTGTGAATTTCCCAGTTTGGCATCAATAAAGTATACCTGTCTATCTATAATTTGATTTATTGTTGCAGCTCAAGTCTAAATCAAGTATGTCAATCCCAAGACTATTTGAGATCATAGCTGGTTTTGGGAGAATATTGGGCCTCAAAACCATCCAGTGAACAGTTACAGCAAATGAGCTTTAATCTCTCATATTTGGTGTGATAGTGTCATGTGCTGTAGGATTAGGGCTCTGTTCAAGAGCAACTTGAATCCAGTTTTGCAGAGTGCAGAGCAATATTTATTCAGGTGGCCGTCTTCCCCATTTCACTTACTCATAAAACAAATTCTGATTTTTGCTCCCATGTTTATCCCAGAATCATTTTAACCTTCATTGGTTTTAATCTTTTGTCAGGGTGGTGTATTTGTGGGTGGATATGAAGTAGATGATCCGTGGCCCCAAGTCTCTAGTCTCCAAACTTTATGCCCTGGTGCGACTGGATGAAAAAACATAGAACAGAACAGTCCCACTGTAAATGACTCACCAAGAATTTGGTCTCTGTTTAGGACTCATTTAAAACAAAAACCAGATTATCCTCCATGCATGTGGCTTTTTTAACTTTCATTAATTCATACAGATTTTGATTGTGGTTTGATAAAAGGACTCAAGTGTGTTCAAAACAATTGTGTCATTGAATTTTTGAATATATTTAATATATCTTAAGGCAGTACAGTTGCATTTTGTAAATCTGCAAATTCACAAGTCAAAAATCTTTTATTGCTTTTGCCATAGGGTGGTTGGATTGCAGTCTGGCACAGCACAATTCAAGTGGTGGTATTTCCCATGTAATGGAGTTCTGGAAGACTCTTTGAACTCTCAAACATTGTTCGGTGATTTGTAATTAAACATACACATTTGGCTTACATTTGCGTTGCAGGACACTAAAGTTTTCCATAGGCTGTTTTATTCCAAGAGTAGCCTTGTTAAGTTGTTTACAGGAATAGACCCAACTTGTTCTCATTGCCACTAGGCTCAGGCCAGTCTTTGTTATATGTTTTGCTCAAAGTAAGCATTGGCCCAATTCTGGTCTGCCATCTCTGAAACATTTTTGCACATTTCTTACAAGGACTCAAATCCAGATCGTTCGCTTTCAGTTTTTGGGGGTACCCCTTGATGGACTTGTGCTGCGGCTGAGTGAAATGCTGTAGCTTTCTCATCACTTCTTGCTTGTTGGCAAATTCCTTCAAAATGAAAATCAGCTAAGCCACTATCATATCCTTGGTGTGTGCAAGATATGGCACATCTGTTTTCTGCCCATAGTTTAACAAGGGCATTTTTGCATTCCAGACATTTCTCTTTTGTTTTTCTCAGTAAAACTAATGGGGAAAAAAGAATAAAATAATTACTATGAATAACTGCAGATTGGGGCACATCAAATGTGAAATAGCACCTCAAGTCAAGTAAAGGTCATTTATTTATACACTCATTACATACATGTCTCAAAGAATGATTACACCGAGATGTAACTAATAAATAATGAATCACAAAATAAAATGTTGTAACAAGATTGCACATAATTCAAGCACAACATAAGGAAATGAAAGGAACCACAAGACCCATATATCTTATTTTGGAGTGGCATAACAGGCCTACAGACCAGGCACCACCACTGAGTATAAACAAGGAAACAGTCCAAAAAAAAGAAAAAAAAACTTGGGAGAAACCTTAGGTGGGACCCGTTACCAGGATGGCATAGTATGAAATATGTGCAAAACAGGAACATGCACATTAACATGGATAATAACAATGAGGTAAAAAAAAAAAAAAAGAGAGACAGAGAACCTTGATGTGGAGGAAAGATCTGGTGCCAATGTCCACAGGAGCCAGGGCAGCACCCGTGTCCACTGCCAGATAGAAACAACGAATCAAACTGGTGTCTGAAAGGAAGTTATCAAGAGCAGGCAGCCACAGGCACACACAGAGCCATGCAAAGCATAACCCACACACATCATATATCATATATCACATCATCTATGGGGGCTTTCACACTGTTTGGTTTGTTTCAATTGGACCGTGGTTTCTTTTCTTGCATTCGAACTCCCAGACCAAACAAGTGAAGTGAGGTCCACCAGAAAAGTCCGGACTCGCTCAGGTCCAAGTGAACCACAGTAGGTTTTGTTTCAAGTGAGAAAGCAATCCAACCTAAACTACAGGAAGTGAACTATAACATGTTAACATATATATGCATAACAGCATATATACAGATGAATGTGGAGGCATATAGCCCATATGAAAATACCATATACACACCTAATCATCAAACACATCCCTCACTTGTCCTCTGTGTGTTTAGTAAGAGGTGTACACATTGTAGACACTCATTAGGGCCTGCCTTCTGCTCTGGTGCATTGTTCTTGTCTCAACAGGAACTCATATTCCTCATATTGAACAGCTGTTTTTACATGCTAAAAACATCAAAGCATCGTAATAAAAAACAAGATTGCGATGGCCATACATTGTTGATCCATTGTTCTGTTATTGATTGGTTGTTGCAATACACTGGAATGGAATTTTCCTAGTTAAGATTCTGTCTAATAGGTGGAGGACCTACTTAACCACATGGCATTTTTCTGGAAATTTTGGTATGATTAACAGAGTGCCATGTGAATACTAACCTGACCTATTAAAAACAGGCAACAAAATAACAACTTTGCATGGGAATTGGACGAAGGAAACGGACTGTTAGGTGTGAAAGCATCTCGTGTTGATGTTGTCAAAGCTATGGTAGGAAAAGAGACTATGTTGAACTGGGCACTTTACAATAAAAAATAAATAGGTTTTGCCCACAGAATGGGGCAAAACCTGTGTAAGGGGGATTTTTTTTTTTTTTTTTTTTTATTTATGGAACAGTACGCCAACCAGTAATTGGAAGTTACAAGGGTGTACATTAGGAATGATGGATGGTGTGAGGTAAATATGATGCGAGCACATGTAACGACCGGAGTACCTTAGAATCAGATCTGGCATGAGTCAGGAACTACTAAAGGGAGATCAGAATGAGTGTAATGTGATCAAAGTCTCTGGTTTTGGTTAATGATCTAGTTGCAGCATTTTGCCGTGAAGGCTTTTAACACTGGAAAGAAAACAGCAGGCAAGAATACAGGACGTTACAGGAAAAAAGCCTCACTGAAATGAAATCAAACACCTTATGGTGTGCTTATGCACCTTATGTCATGCACAAACTACATATATAATGTATGTTTGCATTCTAATCAAGCAAACATTGGCTTATTTTTCCAACAAATTATTTTACTGAATGCATATCTGGTCTACATTGTGCGTTTTCATACCTGCAAGGATACTAAGGAGAGGGTTAAGGCGTTTGCTGATGGAGACAGACTGCAGAGACAGCTTGTGACTTAAACTACCGTAATGCCCATGCCTTAAGTTTGTATTCATTTATATAAAATGGAAATCATCACTGGAAGAGAGAGAAAGTATGTTACTAAATATTTATTATGTCTCTTCCACTTGCTACTGTAAGCAAAGTCAGCAGGCCTGATTATGCTGTTTGCAGGTAACATACACCTCAATGGAAGTCACTGCAATAGTTTTTCCTCTGCTTTTGAAAGGCCATTGTTTTTCCTCTCTTCCTCAGCTTTAACATTTGATCTGATTCTTTCAGAAGCATTTCAAATGTTCAGTTAAGAAAAATAGAAGGAAAGAAAAAACTAAAACCTTGAAATGATCTTATTAGATATAATGTGGGACTATTCTCTGCTGACATGCTAACAGTACTTTAAAAGGTCAGCTGTTACCATTCAACACAAACAGGAAGATAGCATTGTGTCTAAAACCAAGTCCTTCTAGTTTGTGACAGGGGAGATGTTTGTAATGCTTTAAAAAGAACAAAATAGATAGTTGTGTTTCCGTATGTTTTACATAACATCTGGCAAAAAATCGTGGGATTGTATTATGAAATATAAGCTTGACTTTTAAAGTGTTGCTTCATTTCTATGATTACACAGATGTAGTGCCGCTGCCAGTGAACCTCATAAATGAGCGCTAACAGTTGAATGTCTGACCGTCCATTTATCAAAAATATAGAAGACTGAGACGTCTGGATCAAAAAATAGATTGTCTGTGGGAGAAATGAACAGGGTTTTCCTAATTCCTTCACAGTAATTTGGCATCTGGACATTTGTTTGTATATAAAAAGAGCAAATGTCTTGCACATTTTTTGTAATGTACACAGTTTGTGTAGATATAAGAAACAAATTGCTATTGGCTAGATGGTTAGCCACTCTTGATCAGCGTTGTAGTGATTCTCCCTCCATTAATACTTGTGTTCTCATCCTTGAAAAAAGATATCAGATCAGCCAAAGAAATGGACACGATTGCTTACTAATCAGGTATTTAATTTATTGTTCATTTTATTTTATGACTCCCTAGCAAGTTAGAATGAGTCTTGAATTCACCTGGCAAAGCCTTTCACAGAACGGCCAGGTAATGTGCACCACAGTTTTAGTTTTTTGTTAGCAGCATAATTATTTTGTTTGGAGAGCATCAGCAGAATTCAGTGGATCCAGTCCCATTTGAGAGAGATCCACGCAGAGTAAAAAATGTTAAACACCAGCTTAAATCACAGACTGTGACAGGGATGATTAACCTATGTGAAAACCCCATGTATTTCCCCCAGACGTCAGATCTGGAATTCCATGTTTAGGCAAAGGTTTGGAGTCAACATTACATCCGACTTCTTCTTCTGTAGTCAGTGAGAAAACAGAAATTACCAGCTGATTTTGCAGCACATATCTGTCATTTATTTCAGTGATATGACAGCATAATATAGTGTGAGAGTATGTTCTTTTTTATCATCGTCTATTTTAGCCCCCTTCGTTTGGGTTTAGATGTGTGTGTAGGTATATCACTTTTGAACTGGAATAAAATCAGCGCTGCCACACCTTTTACAAGCTGACAGCTTGTAACTGATAACAGCAAGGATGGTGTGTGATGATGCAACTGTCACTGATATTGAGGATCCTGCTCTGTGGACACTGAAATTGCACCGATTGTTGTTTGATTGAATGCAATATGTCAGAAAAATGAACTGGATATCTCGTGTCAGAAAAATGCTTGGTCCTCCATTCAGAATGTCGAGGAAAGCAGGAATATGGAGCCCTCCACACATGAGAACCACAGAGTGCCTTTTCAGTCGGACTGTGATGCAAGAGGGGAGATTAGGAGAGGAGAGGAAAGGATAGGAAGGGGAAGAAAGAACTGAGGAAATGAGAGGCGTGGAGGAACGAAGGGGGTGAGAGGAGCAAAAGCCAGTAAGGGGAAAAAAAATCTAAAGGAAAGAAGGGGAGGGAAAAGGAAAGGAGAAAAGCGCCTGTGCTCAGACACAGCCCTGTGTGTTGCCATGGTGCAGGCTCAGTCAGAGCTGCACAGTAGCTCTGCTCCTCAGCTAGCTAATTACCCACCCGACTGCAATGTTGATACGCAGGCGGCCAAGAGCTGCTGGATTTCCAAGGGCTTTTTTTTGATTGGTGCACTGACACACTACAGCAATCCAAGCATGTATTCATGTACTTTACTGTGGAAAATTGTCAGCATTCATTGTAATTTACATAGATACAAAATCAGACAAAGTGCAAATTTCTGTTGCATAGGATGTAAATATTTTTTTCTCCTGGTTCGGTTGGTAACTAGTCCTGCTAAACATGCAAGTGGTGTTCCTCAGTGTTACCCTAATGTAAAGAGCCCTTCCAACGCAGAGCTTCATTGTCAGTAGACCACTGCTGCTCACTGCTACTGGAGAGCCTGCAGATCCTGATCAGCCTGCTTATAAAACCCAATATAGGCCACTGTGGATTAATATTCACCATAAAAATTCCAATTATGTAATCAGCCAAATCCAAGCCTTGCATATGCTCATTGGAATATCTGAATGGCCGGTGATGTGTTTGGCAGGGTGCATCGTTTCTCTGAATGAGAGGAGTGATGCAGCACCGCGGCCGTGCACTTTGGACCTGAGATCTGAACTTGTCCTCAACTGAACAAAGAGCTAAAAGCGTGTCAGTAATTGCAGCATTCAGTGCCGAGTTCTTTAACCAGGTTCACATGAAAAGTTAAGGATTAATTCTTTGCTTGGTCAACACAAAGATGTGCGATGTGCCACTGGGTAAAACATACGTAACTTGTAGAGCTGTAACGGAAATCAAATGTCATTTTGCTCTGATTATAGTCATGCGCTTTCATTTAATTGTGTATGCAAACATAGACATAGTTTCCAGTTGTCAGAGCATCCCCAGAGAGGTTGGCTATAAAATATTAAATCAACATGTGTTCTCTTTTTGACACTCTGGGACACTTTGATTAAGTAATTAGCTGTTTTCATCCTGTTTACAGTACAACTACAGTACAGCACCGTAAAACCTCATTCTCGTTTTACTCTCATGACCAGTCTTTTACCAGTCTAGATCACATTACATCCAAGGCATGTGTATAAAAATGTATACTGTACGTTTGTTGAATACATCCAGAACTATCTTGTTGCTTTCATAGAGAAAAATTCTTCTTTAGTGACAGTGAATCACATGCAAAATTGTCTTAACAGAGTCACAATGCCAGTAGTATGTGAAGTTCAAAGAAATATTCTCTGTAATTTCATTGAGAGCTAATGAGTTTTTGACTTACATCATGTTATTGGTTGGATATACTGACTGTCTATTTTCTCGTTTTTGTGGAGAGTTCTTCTGTTCACCAATTTTTATATTTTCAGTTTAATCATTCATTTATTCTTTTGATATAAATAATGAAATCTATAAATATTGTTATGAATGGAATTCTTATATCCTAATATTCATATTGAATGTTCTGTAGTTGTAGCTCTGTTGTGGCATATATTTTCAGCCTCCGTCCACTCTAATGTAGTCCTCATGTTTTGACAGTGAACTGGTGAACAGTTAATGTCACAGAAACCTAGAGAAACATTGCAGCCAAAGCAGCGCTCGTGCCGTAGTGTTTTGAGAAGAGTGTTTGTGTCATCTGTCCAAGACATTAAGATGGCTGCTCTGATCTCAGCCGAGAAGCCCTCTCTGGCTGGGCAGTATGGACAAAATCCAATATCATATTTTTGACCAAATACCTTAATATTGATATTGTGAAAATATTGTAGTGGGTGAACGTTGGTTAATAAGTTTAGAATTGTCTTTAAAACTAGGAAATGACAACACATATGCCATATAGGCTGATATCCAAAATCCCAGATGATATCTACTCTCACATCACAATATCAATATAATATCAATATACTGCCCAGCCTTAGCCTGAGCACACCCTGAGGTGGGCAGAGGAGACGGGCAAATCTGGACCCTCAATGGGAGGCAAATTAATTTGGCAATCATCAAAGTGCTACAAACGTTTAATACAATGCCCTGTTTTGTTCTGTTTTTTTTTTTTTTTCCCCTACTCTTTGGCGCTAAATACATCAGCATATGGATAAACGTGCTCATGTATTCATAACTATCACATTGAAACTAGAGGCATGGCGCTCGTGTTTGCTGCCTCGCTCATTGTCCTACTTACTGTAATTCTTCATCACTTTCAACACCTACACTCATTGTGAGCCAATATGAACTCAGTCAAGGGGAGTGAATGGAGATATGTGTGTGTCTGTGTGTGTGTGTGTGTGGGTGGGTGGGTGGGCGTTCCAGCGGAGCTTATAGAACAGCATGAGACCTCAGCCATAACGGGAGCGTTCGTCCTGCTGTTTGCAGTGCTACAGGGACGTCGGACCCCCGGGGATGTGGGGGCCGTGGTCTTCTTCAGGCCTGGAGCAACATGTAACCCTGCAACAGTAAATCTCTGAGGGAGTCTTCAGTGCTCACTCTTCCTATTACTGTCATTACCACTATATCAGAATTTTGACTTGGGAATCAGAGTACCTCAAGCACTGAGGTTTCCATTTCTATTAGCCCCCCCAAAAAAATATAATAAAATGAAAGCTCAGTTGAATTGAAATAAAATAGATAATCCTTAAAATTATTTTAAATGCAAACCGGAAGACTTTAGGTTTTTCCCTGTCAAAAAACAAACAGAGGACTCTGACAAAAAGCATTTCATTTCAGGATCCTGCTTTGCAAGATAGCAGACAGATGGCAGAAGGCTGTTCATAAGTGGCAGACAAGTTGAATTTGATTGCAGCTGACCTGTGAGTAAAGGCTTGTGGTGGAAGGTAAGGAAAAGGATAGCATGAAATTCAGGGTTTCACTGAAAATGAAAGGTACTGGCTCCTTTTTTTTTGAAAATGAGCAGCTGAACTAGTCTGAGCTAATGAGCTGTTTCAAATTTAAATGAGCAGAATGGTCTTCACTGCATGCTCTTCCAAGTCCCAAAAGCAGAGGGCAGTGAAGATTAATGGACTCGGTGGATTCAAAGTTGCTTGTTTCACATGACGCATACATTTCTTCAACAAAAGGTGATAAATGAAAATTTCAGGGAATAGCAGTTTGATTACTTGTTTTTACAATGGAAAGCAAGAATATTTGATTATTTTGGTTTAGGGTGTGGGTTCTGGATTTAGAAAATACAGTATGGGCTATTTGTTAAGCCATTTATGTTCAGAGGCATCACTGAAGTGCTGGAATTAATACTGATGTGGGTTATATCTGGGTAAAATAGTATTTCCAAATAAGTTTTCTGTTTTGTTGTTTCCTGCTTAATGGTTGGGGTTCCCCATATAATAAAATAGCACAGTTTTTAGCCTAGGTCTGGTATGGGCATGAATGCCAAAGGAATGCAACAATAACCACAAGATGGGGAAAGGATTATTGTGGCAGCGTGGTTGCAATTTGAAGGATGAAGAGGCAGAGTGTTTGCCACACGCTGAGGTTCATGAGGCACAATCACAGTCCAGTGTCTTCAATTTAAAGTCCTCAGACAAGAGTGGAAATGGCAAAAATTTGTTGTCTAAAGCTGGAAGGGGCTAAAGTCAAGGCAGCTCAGAACATAATGCTCTGAGGCAATCAGGAAAAGTAAGGAGAAAACGAAAATGAGAAAAGTGAATTAAACAGAGCAGTCTGCTCACATGAAAGAGATTTACATCGTCGTGGACAGTCAGGTTTCCTTTATTCTTTTATTGGTGGGCAATTGTGTTACAGATGTATCGAGAAAGTAACAAGATGATTGATTAACTAATGGATACTGCTTAATTTAATAAAGGGGCTATTTCATAATTAAGAAGTGTGTGTGATGTTTTATGGAATTTGAGTCAGAGAAGAAGATGCCGAGCAATGTGCAATTGTGAAATGTGCTCTGAAAAAAAATTTGTTTTAACCAGTTTCTTATAAATTAAGATGCTATTCTCAACCAGTGCTGATATTATGTGCAGCACTAGTTCCTAGCTCACTCATCCTCTTAAGTCTACTTTCATTTCTTCTTCCTCTTCCCACTGCTGCCTCCTTTAGTTGCTCCCTGCTAGCCTTGGAAGCTGATAATACTGATCTTAATGAAAGTAGTTTTTCTTGAAATTGAAAGATAGGAAATAAGTGTGATTGCTGAGTGCTTTTATGATCAAATCGAGGTTGTATATGTGGTGTTGAGTGTTTAGTGGACTCAGTGGGCATCTCTGCCTCGACACAGCAACACCATACCAGTCTAGTCAAAGGTCAAAAGTCTCACCGTGTCATGTCAAAACGAGGTCACTGCCTCAGGACCAACATCAACATCCTCACAGCATCATGCACAACACGTACCCTACACACGCAAATCAAGACACAAACAAAACCAACCTGCAAAAAGAGAGATCTATTCAAATGAGTAAAACTAGAAAATTCCCTTCTGCAGTATAAGACCACAGCAACTGAATAATTTACCCTTATTGATTCAGGATGACACAATGTGATGTTCCTGAAAGCATCAAAATGGCAGCACGCATTTGTGCACCGTTGCCGGCACTCAGCACAGGCTCCAAAACACCAAAGAGGAGTAAGTGTTTCTCTCAGCTTAGCAACAAAGGATAGCAACTAGTCAGGAGCTGTGAGGTAACATGCTGCAGTGACCTCTGATGTAGAGAAAGCAGTGGGGGTGGGATTATATGAAGCATACTGATGATGCTCACACATGACAGGCCTTCCTCTCTCTCGCCAGGCCTGGATTGCGGTACCTCAGCACAGCACACATACGTCCAATCATACCGTACTTTTCATTGTTTGTGACTGAGCCTGTTGTAAATGGGAAATAATTACGTCAGTGCTTTTGTGGTTGATGTAACCTAGCTGTAGTTTTGCCACACAGTAGGGTTAGATGATGATTTTTCATCCAGATTCTGCTGATTCTCTCCCTCTTACCAACACATTATCATATTGCAGCTTCTCTGTGGGCATGCCGCTGTGGCCGGTCAATATTGTCCAAAGTCCAAACCTGATACAATTTTGAACAGGTTCATAAATGCTCAAGCTCAAGCAACAGGGCTTTGTTATGAATATGCATGATAGCTAAGGACTTTTCTTGATGTGGCTTGCGCTCCTGAAGGTCAAACTAGCCAGCTCTCATTTGGAGCTGCTCACCGTGACAGAAAGGTAAGCCAGAGCATGCTTTAGTAATATTACATAAAGATGAGGAGGGAGTGCTGCTGACAACTGTGATGGGCTATTAATTATGGTTTCATAAATGTGTGTCTGTGGTGTGTGTGGGTCGGGTGGGAAATAGTCACAATGCTCAGTCATCATACCCATCAAATCTGAAAACTTGGAATTTTAATGGCTCTGTCTTATGCGTGAACTAATTAATTTCCTTGTGGCTGCCTTGTTGAAATGAATGCCTCCGTTCAGCTGGCGTTATAAGAGGGGAGAAGGAACAGTTGACCTTTAGCGCTATGGGATTTTCTTTTATTACATCTCATTATTATGCCTTTGTCTCGGACAAATAATGCAACATTGGGGTTTTACAGCAGCTCCGTGGTAAAACACCTCTCGCTGTCATGTGTTGTCCCTCTCTGCTCCATCCATCTGTCGCTCCTCTCTCACCTTGCCTCTCTCCTTCCCTCTTCCCTCCGGCACAGGGGCCACAGCATGAATGAGATGTTGGGTGCATGGTAATTGAGTAGCTATTGATTGGACTGCAGCGTGGCATACGAGAGGCCAATGAGAGCCAGAGGATCAGAGCAGCACCACTGACTGCGTCTCTTATCCCACATTCTGCAGGAAAGCATAAACGCAATACCACTAGAGGCACACTCTTCCATGAGAAAAGGGCGAAACAAGTGCAGTTTGCAGATAGCATAAGCACGCCTTAGCACGCCTTGTGTCCCTATCTGTCATCAGCTCTAACTACAGGCACAGGAAGAGCTCCCTTCAGCATTGGCTGTATCATTTGACTGACTGGGCTCATCATCTGAGTGGGGTTGACTGTCATATTTCACTGTGATGTCACCATTGGAGACTGAGCTGCCATGTCGGTGTGCCTGGCGAGGGAGGAATTGATGTGGAAATGTTTGCTAAGGAAAAGGGGGTTATTGCCCTGTCAGCATGCTATTGCTATGCACATGCTGAACCCTTTTGTTCTTCAGCCCTGTACCCGCGGGGAGGCTGAGGAATTGAAAACGCAAGTAGTAGTGCTGATAGGTGAAGAGCAGTCAGGATTTTATGTTCCTAAGGTGTGGCATCTGTTGTCATTAACAGGAATTTAGTGGAGGGCAAACTCAGTTTAAGCGGGTTCATTTGTGCAATAGAGTTTACTTTCCCGTTTAACCTTATAGAAGTCTTTCTAAAACAATGTGTTGTTTGCATTATATTAAAAAATAGACTGACAAAGGTGTTTGCTTTGTGGTGATGATCAATTGTAGTTCATTGCATTCCCACCATGTAGGTAATATCACTGTTCAACATTTGTACACATATACCAAAATGAGGTTTAGACTTATTTGGTAAGATGCATTATAATAGTTTAAAAAAATCTAGTATTTGTTTTTTATTGTGCAATATTATAACCTTGGAAGTTAATCTGTTTGCCTGCCTAACTGTGCACCGTGTTTACGGATGTATGTGTGTTAATAAGACTAAAATATCAGGAATCATGTCTCTAGACAAAGATAATACAAATGTGTGATACTGAATCAGTATGCCCAAAAACCCCATGATGGTGTTTTTTGGACATACTGTACATGAATTGGCAGTCTCTCTGGTCACAAATGGCAGGTAAGCATCCATTTCATTCATCACGTATGGATTTGTGAAAGAGCACATGTGATGTGGACAAGCGCCGCTGAAGGCAGTGGAGCAGATCCAGCCCATGGCCAGGCATGTGCGAGAAAGAAGCCACATAAACTGCAGTGAGAGCACTGAGAGGTGAAGCAAGGGGAGGCGGCTAAGTGGGCTCGCTGGCCAATAACGTGCAGGCACCGGTTGCCATGGGAACGCATTGATTATTTAACAATTGGGATGGAGCCTGTGCCCTGCGCTTGCCAAGGTTCAGTGGGAGTCTTTGTAGCTTTACTATCCCAAGGGTCTGCAGCCAAGTTAGCGTTCTGTGGTGCAATGCCACAGGGACATGGAACACATCCTCTATGATGGTGAGAGACAAGAGACAGACATAGACAGAATCAAAAATGAATGGATAGCAAAATAAAATTATAGATTGATAAATAAGAAATTTGGAGAACGGTTAGGAACAGATGGGTGAATATGAGAAGTGAGTGAGAGATGTACAGCACTGTAGCGAGTGGGTTTTCATCACTTCTGGTGGTCAGTGGGGATTCGCTGTAATACTCTCCTGCTGGGAGAGCAGCCTGGTCTCTGTGTCTTGTGTGTGCGTTTAGCATTTGTGTGTGTGTGCATGCCTAAACATGCTTGCATTTGTATGTTTGCATGTACAGTCTGTATGTCCATACTGCCAAAGCCATTCCTGAGCCCCGCATTGCAGCCGGGCAGAAGTGAACAGCAACAGCTGGCTAGGAAAACGGCCCTCAGTAATTATTGTTTTGAATTAAAAGGAAATTATAAAGGATTCATGATAATCTTATTCAGATTTGGTTAATTCCAGCTATAGCCCTCAGTGACACCAGTGCACCACACCTGCAACCTTTCATTGTCTCACCTGCAGCCTCCTTGAATTCCCTGACATACATTCACCTGCAACACACAGATATACATTCACATCCTTTACTGAGTGGACGTTAATCTGTGAAACAGTGCATTTGTTTTGACTTCTGCAATCCCCAGCCCTGCCACCATGGAAGGAGAATTCAGATACGTCGATATAAGATGTTTTTTGGGTCTCTGCCTTTCTTAAAGCACAACGCTCTGTGCTAAGTATGTGTTTTATAAACTTACTGTAAGCAATACTCATCTTATGGCTTTTAATCAGCTCTCACTTATTACAAGCTAGTCTGTAGGTGACTAATAGGTGACTTAAACAAAATGTTGCTGGCTTGATCCTTACATCTGCACTACTCACTATCTCTGCCACAGTCAAACTGAGCAAGGAATCATTGACTCCTTTGTTGGCATTTCATTATTCTTAGCAACTCTGACCTATGAATAAATGCATAGACATGCTTAAAGATTAATTCCAGTTACCTTGCGTCAATTGCCAAATGAAGTAATCTTAATTCTCTTTTCTAATTCCCACGATGAGACAACACACACTCTACTATGGGGGTCAGATAGAAGATTACCCATGCTGAGATTATCTTCCCCTATTCTTTTTGTTTACTTGTTATGTGAGATACAGATACAGGGATTACCCAGCAATCCCAGACTAGGATAATGCTGCTGTTTTATACAACTGATAGCTTTATTGTTTTGAATCTCTATTTATAGGTTCTTAGAGCAATTACCGCAGGATATCCCATGGCACTGGTCAACTAACAATTGTTATTTATGATAAGCGCTACTGGCTTTATGCTCTAACTGTTGCAGCTGTAATGTGTGGTCTCACAGCAGTGGATTCAGTAGATTAGTCTGTGTCAGTCACTCGGGGACCACCGTAGCCTGCCCCATATGTTATCCTCAGGCTATGCTTCACCACTGACTTGCACACTGCTCGCTGTATGTGACTTGATTGTAGGTTTCAAAGTAGGTGTTCACTAGTGTGGCTGCCATGGCATCTTGTGGACTCCAAAAAAACACGATGCAGAGGCTTTTAAAATAAACCCACACTGGTGGATGGCATGTGTTGCCTCATTTTAAGATGAAGGAGACAAAAGTGAAAACCATTTATGAGAAACGTGCGCACACAAGCCCAGTAGTGAGCATCTGTTAGTCCATATGCAGATTACAACTAAGGCCTGATTGTGCTGACTGGGAAGGGGGGTGCGGGGTGGCCACAGCTGTCCAGAGTCATAGCACATCACTGCAGAGTGGAGCAGGTCAAATACACATCCTTGTTCACTGTTGATCTGTAGTGCAACCTTCATTACCAGGGAACTCACTCAATCACTCAATGAGAATCACAAAGTGGCGGAAAAATGAAATGACACCAGGGAGTTGCACAGCCTTTGTGCTGATGAATGATTTTGATCAAAGCATCAGATCTTTCAATTTTGTGTTTCAAGTTATTGAAGGCCTCACTGTCTTGTCTTGGAGTGCTGAGTGGCACACGCATTGCTGCCTCATCCAGCTGTGATTTAGCATCTCTCTGACAAGCTGTATGGACTGAAAACCCTTGAACAGTGGCATTTAAGCACCTCTCAAGCGGCATACTCCTTGATGTATGTGTGGTGTATATGTGCGTGTGTGTGTTTGTGGTATACTATAAAAAGGGTTGAAATATGAGTAAATCTCACCAATTTTTTGTTACAGCCTGATATCTTCAACTTTGTTTCGTGACTAGTGAAGGGTTGAGGATGCGGCATTACAGAGGAAAAGCTCTCAATCTGCAGTTATTCAGGGTCTGAGCCACAAAGCCACCCAACCATCCGTGCACAGACAGCTCCACAGTATTTAAGAAAGTGGCACAATATCCCAGCCTATACATCACATCACAATATAGGAAATGTGCCTATGTCTGCATATTATGCAGGGCGATGGCAGAGGTTTCAGGAAGCAGATTGGAATCAGCAAGAAACAATGCAAAAGTCACAAAGCATGGAAATTAGCAAGAGCTCTATATGAATATATTAATACAGAGTGGAAGGTTGGGTGAGGTTGGGGAGGGAGGGAAGGAAGAAATGCAGCCTGTGACTTTCTTCTCCTTGTTGGACCTCAGGAAGTGTAGGTCCCCTAGCAGCGCTGTCAGCATCCCCTCACCCACACAGCTCAATCAAATCAATAAAAAACAAACAGCCAGCGTGCGGGACGAGAGAATGGCCATCCAGCTAGTTCTAGACAAACTACTGTCTCCTCCTTCTGCTTTTCCAATTTGGCAGCCTTCTTCAGCTCCTAGAGTTTTCCCCGTCCACAGACCCACATTGAAAAAGAAACACCCACCAGGTGGCGCAGTGGCTGCAAAATTGATTGTACTGTGTAACTTCATGTTGCATTCATACAAAGGCTCTACCAGCAGTTTTAAAGGCTGATATGGATGCAAATATTTTTGAAGATCTTTGAGTTGAAGATGAGTTAGATATGAACATGTTCATGTAAGAAAAAGCCAAGCATTTGGTGTCTCAGGGTGGGAAACTACATGAAACAGCCTTTAAGTCATTCTACACTAAACCACTGAAATCACCCCAGTGTCCAACCCATTCCTACCTTTGGGAAACATTAGGCCTGTAAATTAACTATTATTTTTCTGAAGACATTATGCAAAAAATTAAATCAAAAAATACAATTTCATAGAAGATTTTACAGACTCTATTGTGGGCAGGGAGAAACCTCTTTTCTGACCAGTGAATATCCCATATTTAGAAAAAGTATATTGGTCTGATTCTAATTTATGCAGAAAAATACAATATTTATTTTCGTATGTAGTGATTCAGTAATGTTACAGCTCTCTTTGTATTCTGTCATACAAGCTAAGTAAGCTAAATGTTATTGAACCATAAAATCATGTATTCTGAATGAAGCACTACCTACTGTTATTTCTAGACTGTGTGAAATGATAGTGAAAGGATGGGGATGATGTGGAATGAACGTGTTGTCCCAACAGCTGCAACACAAGCCGTCTGCTTTATGAGGTGACCGCAGGATGTCTGGCTGCAGCGGTAATAAGCAGCGGTCTCTCTGCCCCAGTCTTCATTCTCAGTCCTCACACCTTACCATGATTTCCCCCAATCTCACCCCCGAGGAGACACACTGACTGTTCCCATGGCATCCATTCACTTGCTCTTGACTAATAGTGTGTGCGCTGCATACGTCTGCGAGCTGCCAGCCTCACACACTGAAGTAATGCGTATCTCTTCGTATTCACAGGCCAACCCTCCCCCCATCATTGTCAACGCAGACTCACTAGATGCAGGCCCTTATGTAAGTATCTGTTCTCTCTCACTCTTGCTATATATTTGTCTCACTCTCACCCCCTCTGTGGGTGTTTGTGTGTGTTTGTGTGCATGCGTGAGTGTGAGTGTGAATGGATGGGCCCCATCATGGTAGCAGCATGCTGGTTGCCATGTGGACTAACATACATTATCCTATTGACCCTGCCTGTTTGTGGATATTGAGTATACAGCAACTATGCATTTAGTGTCAATGTGTATTTGCATAGAAAAGGAGCTGACACTGAACTCTCTATCTATCCATTCTTCTGTCTCTCTGTCTGTCTCTTGGTAACAGTCCAGTTTTCTCAATGTTTAGCCTGTATGTAGCTCTGCTTCATATTATGCATTATTGTACAACAAAGTGTGATAGGATTTAGTGCAGATGAAACATGCATGCTGGGTTTTATTTCTTTATATTTTTAGAATATGACATAATTCAGGCTCAGTGATGTAACTAACTTTGTGTTTTGTTTTGACAGGTGAATGGCAGTGATGGGATGTATAAATATGAAGAGATCATTTTGGAGAGGGTAAGTTATACTGTACTAGTCCCTTGCTACCCTTTTTCACATTTTTCCCCTCCACATCTTTTCTGCATTACTCTCCCCCTTAGCACCTTAGCTTTGAGATGGATGGACCTTTCGCCACTAGGTGGCAGTAAACAGCTCTGTCTTCTGGTCTGACTGGGCCAAGGAAAATGCTTTTTCTTTGTGATATTATATGAGAATTGCACAAGTTGATGTATGTTAGTGAGGTTGTGCTTATGACATCACTTCAATAAGAGTGTCTTTATGTGGTATCTCATGGGAGCATAAAGTACGTAGACTGCTGCCAGTGAAGCATAGTGTTTTACATAATCGTGATGCACATGTCATCAGCAGGCGCCAAAAATGTAAAGTGCTCTCCTGTTCAATTGTTCAGCAGGCACTGCTGCACTTGTCAGTAGCCGGGATCAGCCTGTAGTGCTAGAGCTTGGCTATATGTTCCTGTTCTTGTTATTCCTCCCACATATAAATACATCTCCAAGCCCATGATAGATGCATAGCATCCCCCCGTCCTTTTCACTCTAAATGGCATTTCTGCATGCAGAGAGCTTAAATAAACTATATAAAATCACACTTTAAAAGGTTTGTGGGTGTGTAACATTTGGTGTTTAGGCCCAGTGTTCTTCTTTTGGCTCCAGAGCAGCGCACTGGGAGACCTCAGTCTTCCACTGTCCTAATTTGTTGCGACCGTTGCTCATTAATTATAGAAAATAATAAAGTGAAGTCTTTTCTCAGCTGTCTTGTTTGCTGCCCGTCTCTGCGGCCATGGCTGTCAGATGCAGCAGTGTGCCTGGGCCCGCTGGCTCCAAATGGGTCCTCTGTCATTTCAGAGAAGAAAGACGGGAGATGGAAATATCTACTGTATATACTGTAGAGAGAGAGAAGCTCTGTATCATGCAATAGAAATGATGTTTCTCAAGCTTGTCTAAATAAATCCACTTTCTTATGGACACAGTGCAGTTCTGCTGCCCTTCAGTGAGTTGATGCACTGTGCGTGACATTTTGAATGAAGTGCCTTCATCTAATGGAATACATATGCATTGAATTATCATTTGTCACATGTGAGGACACACACTAGCCTGAGGCAGTGGACATCAAAAATGCCCAGAGAATCCCCTGAGCAGTCTGCAGTGATCACGTGTTCCTCTGAGATACCAATACACTTAAGTGCCATATCCCACTGACCTTGAGACAGTAACAGGTCCATCACTTACATCTAAGTGCATTTGAGTGTGTTTGTGTATTGTATGTGCAGCCTGTTGAAAACACCAATCATAACCTGTGTGCAGGGGAATTCTGGCCTTGGCTTCAGCATTGCTGGAGGAATGGACAATCCCCACATCCCTGATGACCCAGGGATCTTCATCACCAAGATCATCCCAGGAGGAGCAGCTGCTATGGATGGACGTCTGGGGTAAGTCCTCTTCCTCCTTACTCTGCCCTCCCTCTCCAAACTGCATTCCCTCCCTCTCTTGTTCTCTTCTTTCTAAGCTCCTCTTCACATGCTTTCCTTTCCCTGTTCTCTTTCTAGTCTAACCTTTCCACTCTCTTCGCTTCTTTTCTTCAACGCTCTCCACCACCGTGTCCCGTCAGGCAGTGCTGTGTGGGAGGCAGAGCTTCTGCAGCCCTGCGCCCCCAGGCTCTGTGTGTTTCCTCAAAGTTATGATTCACTGGAAAAGCAAAGCCTGAAACATGCAAAAATGATGATCTTGAGTGCTTTTTTATGTGCTTTTGAGCTTCTTGTTTATGTTAGGCCATAGTGTTCTCACTGTGTGTCTGTATGTGTGTGTGTGTGTGTGTGTGTGTGTGTGTGTGTGTGTGTGCAGTCTTCTTGCATAAGTGAGTCTGCCTGTCTGCAGTGTGCAGTGAATTAGCTCCATGTTATTATCCCGTTGACTGACAAGGCAATGTGTGATGTATATTAAAAGCTGTTCCTCCACAGGGTGAATGACTGTGTGCTGCGTGTGAACGAGGTGGACGTGTCGGAGGTGGTCCACAGCCGGGCGGTGGAGGCCCTGAAGGAGGCAGGGCCGGTGGTAAGGTTGCTGGTCCGGCGGAGGCAGGCCCCACCTGAGACCATTCTGGAGGTCAACCTGCTCAAAGGGCCCAAAGGTCAGACAAACACCACACCCTTCAGTGCCATTACCCACCTTATTATTGCTCTGCATGCCTCCCTTCAAGACCTGTGTAGATAAAAGAAGCTCACTGTCAACATGTCTTCCTTTCAAAATGCTAAATGACATAGTTTTCAGTGTTTGTTTACTATAAGCCAGAATTATGTGTGCCTGTGATGTTGACTTAACACAAAAAACTTGTCATAAGTGAAAAATAAGTGTTAACTTTTGTTAAACAAATCATTAGTTTGTATATGATGTCCGAGCATGCAGAGGAAAATAACAGAACAGCTACAACAGTCTAATAAGGTCAGAAAAGTGCTATTTACCATAATGCAGCCTTTCAAGCCAGTAAGAGACAACACTTTTGCCATATCATAAAACTACATGAGCCTCAGATCATGATATAAATTTAACATTTATATATTGCCCAGCCCTAGACTCCTAGTAATTGATCAGCATAGAGGTGGCAGCTCCAGACAAGGCACTCATCTCCAAAATATGTCACAATCAGTGGATTTTCAAGAACAAAACTGATCATCGATAAGCAACCAACCTATTTGACTGTTTATATTATTCTGCCAGGGCTCGGATTCAGCATCGCAGGAGGGATTGGCAACCAGCATATCCCTGGAGACAACAGCATTTACATCACCAAGATCATTGAAGGAGGAGCAGCCCAAAAAGATGGACGGCTGCAGACTGGAGACCGCCTGCTAGCTGTATGAGCCTGCATTTCCCCTCGCCTCAGTCAAATAGCCAATTTGTAATTGATAAGTCATTCATGAGTTTCTATCATCATCTGTTGTTTACTGGCAAGTTGAAAACATACAGGGTAAATTAAATCAACACAAAAATACAGCAATGGTTGTTAGCAACACCCATATGCAGATAGTGGCTGCCCACCCCACCTGAGACAATGCTGTGGCTGGGTGGTTATGCGCTCCATTCAGAAGCCTGTTGGAAAACCTTCAGTGCATCGTCTGTGTGTGTGCCCCATCCTGTCATTTGAACAGAGGAACTCAGACAACACACAACAGCGTGGCTCCACATGTGATTGATAAGCTGCCATAGTGCAGCCTCAAATTCCAGAACAACTCTCCAAGCATATTTGTGCCAAACTGTGGCAGATAAAAAAGATCCACCTGCAGATCAAAAGAGTAACTGTGCCATTATAAATATTGGATCTGTGTAAGGCTACTATAAATCAGAAAAAAAAAATCATCACTACTACCCGTGTGAAAAAAAACTGAATAGAGAAGAGAAAACAGCTATCCCTAATCACAGATTTGTCGTTAGTTATAGCCTGATTGCAGTTCTGATCATTTTGCACTGGTTAAATTAAAATATTTACAAGGAATTCAGTCTAAGAAGAGAAAGTGTAGACATTCTGTGAATCTTCAGGATTTCTTCCCACTACTTTTGACCTTTCTTAAAACTGCACAATACGCCAACCCGTGGCTCTTCTGTTGGATTTTATTTTGAAATCTCATAATGCCTGCAGGCTATACAGGTATATGTGATGTGAGACATTGTGACAGTTCAGATTGCAGTGTGGAATAAGCTGGGTCTATTATACAGTAAAGACTGTACGGTGTTGATGTAAGGATTTTTTCTCCCCTTATTGCTTCTCTTCCTTGTGCATTCAGGTGAACAACATCATCCTACAGGATGTGCGTCATGAGGAGGCGGTGGCAGCACTGAAGAACACCTCTGACATGGTGTACCTCAAGGTGGCCAAGCCAGGACCTGTGCACCTCAATGACATGTATGCCCCTCCAGACTACTCCAGCAGTACGTATCTGCTTCTTCTTGTTCTAGTCATCCTAGTAACAGTACACACACCACTAAACCTGTGCACAGAACGCTTGAAGTCCGTGTCAGATCTACAGTGTCTTCATGTCTGTCAGTAATCCATAAGCAAGCTCCAAAAGAGGAAAAGGTTGTAATCTGTGTATTTGATGTGAGGTAAAGGGTGAATTACAAATCGAGGTCCATGTTACTGTACTCGGTGCTAGGCATCATCTTTTTATCTTCCTGAGAGATGTTTCAGAGGGCCTGCATGAGTGGTAGTTTTGGATCACTGTTCTCTCCCCAATACCGCTATGCCCAGACACCCACACAGTGAACACACACACACATAGACACACATACACGCACACACTGCTTCCCACAGCAACAACAAGCCCAGATCTCTGCCTCCCACTGAGTGTGGATGGTTTCTCACATCCCACCTGCTCATGAGAGCCCACGATCTAGAGCTCCTGCCTCACAGTTTTCCACAAAACAGTGATTTAATGTTAGAGGGGCCACTGAGCTTCTTTTTTTTTTTTGTTCTAAACATTTGCAGTCGTCAGGGATTTTAATGAATGCAGACTTAAGCCAGCTCTGACAGTATGACCCATAATCAGACGATCTGCACTTGAAACAGTTTTGTCATACTCAGCTGCCTCTATAAAGAATGTAAAGCTCAGGGAAAGAGGTGGTTTTCACCCTTGTGAGCTGCCCTGGGTTCAACCACTAGTAGGCAAATTGCATAATTATCTTAAAGGACTACACCAACTTTTTCGAAATGTATCTGTTGGTAAATTTGCCCTATTTGTGATGAGAGCATTGGCAGGGGAAGAAAATAACAGCAATTCTGGATTACTTATATATCTCCTGATACCATATCTATTTTGTGTATGCTAACATGTGAGCATCTGCATATAACAGAGATTTCTGCCAGAAATGCATCTAATCTACCATAAACAAAAGATACATGAGCCAATTTCCCCAAAAGTCAGTGTAGTTTTTTTAATAGTATTAACAATACAAGATGGACATTTAACATACACAATATAACATACATAATGAATTTAAGATGTAGTGACAGTGATTTCATATTTTATTTATATTTTGGTAGTCAGTGTGCAATTTTTGGTTCATGCTAACAGTAGAATACAGTGTGTCTCCCTTGCCTTCTTTGGGGAGTGTATCTGTATTCCCAGGGCCCTCAATGTATTTTTTCTTCTATAAACCATTTTCAAATACCATTTCAGATATTATTTATTGGACATTAAATTATCTTAGATTCGATTAGATTTTACCTTTATTGATCTCCTGAAGGGGAAATGCAAAATATATACTTTTAGGTTATCAATTTGTGTTAATATAGATTTAGATTTTTGTAGATTTATTTATTTTTTAAAAGAAAGAAATGGGACAGTACATGTTAATGCACATATAAATGTAAACACGTGAGATTGTAGCCGTGTGGCTAATTTCCATCTCTAGTCCCATGGGCAGGTTGGTGTTGTACAACATTCATTCACAATAACAACAAAACAAAACAACAGAACAAGACAAGACAAACAACATAGTTGATCATAAAACATACAGGCCAAGGCTCAGGGGACCATGCGCATTTCACCACAGCTTAAACACTAAATTAAACACTAAAATTATATGTCGAGGGGCTGGTTAAAGTGCAAAGTGCTAAAGTGTAAAGTGCATTATTGTATTGCAAATTGCCCAAAAAATATAAAGTGCTATTTTGATTGCCTAATACTCAATTGCATATTACAATAATCTAATACCAACGATGGTAATTTGTGATACCTAGAGTACCTAGTTATATAGAAGTATAAAGTGCTTGTTGCGTTGCACATTGCCCCAGTGCCTAATTAGTGAAAATTGCACATTACCCGATTACATATTGCAATATATGATTATATACCAACAATGGTAATTTTATGATACAGAGAGTACCCAATTATGCAAGAATATAAAGTGCGTGTTGCATTGCACATTGCCCTAGTACCTAAAAAAAAATAAATGGAGATTTAGCCTAATAAATAGAAAGAAAAAAAAAGAGGTAGGAATATTATTCTTGGAATGAGGGAACATGGGGCTGTTTTCCTCACAAAAAAAAAAAAAAAAAAATCCACTGAGGGAACATAGTTGGTGAGAAAACAGGATGGTCCCCCTCTAGTGATGTGCTGTGCTCCTGGTGGTGCCTGTGTTGTGATCATCCTTCCTTTCCCTCTACTGGTCTGGCCCTCCCTCCAGCCTTCCCCACCATGGTGGACAACCATGTCAGCCACAACTACATGGGGGGCATGGAGCCCAAGCCAGTGTACCAGCCGCCTCAAGTCACCCCGTCCAGGTACTCGCCAGTCCCGCGCCACATGCTGGGGGAGGAAGACTTCACAAGGTCAGTTGCTGGCTGGTTGTTCCAGAAATTTTTTTTTTTTTTTTGCATACATTCCATTTCTATAGGCTCTGTTTGTCAAGGTTTGACTAGATAATAGCACATGGGTTGCTTGTGGATATTCTGTTGAAATAATAAGAGCAATTGCCAGATATACATTGTGTGGGTGAAGACACAGTTATGTGGTTGTGTTTTTTTTTTTTTTTTTTATGACTAAGTTACTCATTCCTAAAAGCAATTCATCCGCTTATTCATCTATAGTATGCTTTGTTCCTAGCAGCCTCCATTTGCTTGCTGTTTTTCAGGTGCTACTTCATGGTGTGGTTTTCTTGGAACTTTCATTTATGAAGTTTATTGTGCTTTGTGAAGCAGCCAGTAGAGGTGTGACAGGAAGCAAGGCAAACCCTCGCCATTCGTTTACTTCTTTTAGCACATGAGGTCCCCAGTGGAGTAAAGAGTATTGTTGCTGGACAGTGTGTGGTGACTGTGTGCTGACCAGATGCTTTTTAGAGCAGGCTCTGTCATTTCTTGTTTTGTTCTGACTATGTTTTAACCTTTGACCTCCTGTCCAAGTGCTGGATCAGAAGTAGCATTTATAGAGGCTTGATTTGAGTGTCCAATAGGCCTTGAGTCATCTTAACCCACAGCTCCAGAGAGTAGGCTGTATTCCTCCTGTATGTGTGTGTGTGTGTGTGTGTGTGTGTGTGTGTGTGTGTGTGTGTGCGTGTGTGTGTATCTTTGTCTGCATGCAGGGATCGTTGCCTCTGTTTTTTTTTGTTTTTTTTTTCAGAGTGAATGCGCATATGTTACTGGCTGACTTTGTTTGTTGTGTCGCACTGTAATGTCCTTGTACAAGATGTTTACATGCTTTACATGTGCATTTGTCCCGTCTTTGTGTTTGTTCCTATTTGTGCTTTGTTGTGTATCCTACACTTGTCCCATTCACTGTTCCTGTACCCCACAGCAGGGCTGAACCTATTTACAGTGTCATCCACAAACCTGGGGACAGCAAGGTGCCCCAGGCCCTCTACAGAGGCTTCTGTCCTTCCCCTGCTCCCTTGTGCCAAGGTCCGCCCCCCTTCTCTGGCAGGTACTAACCTAGTGCATCATGCCTTGCTTAGCTAACCCTCCTCTCTATACCCCCATGCTGCCCCACCTTCAGCCACTCACGTAGCCCAGCATCTGGACCTGGCATCAGACTGCAGGGGCAGGGCAAGGGGGGAACGGGGCCACCTGCCTCACCACTGGTACAGTGTAGCACATCTGTGCATGAATTATCTTTGACACGAGGAGAGGAGATGGATGGAGAGCAGAAACAAGGCAACAGACAGAAGCGAGGAGATAGGACGGTGTGATGGAGGGTTGATATTTGTGCTGATGGAGTTCTTGTTATGAAGCAAGGCTTTCTTTTAATCTTTCTGCCTCTATACAGTATGTAAACATCTATGTTTCCTCTGTCCCAGTCCACCTCATGTCTACCTTTCCTTGTTTGTGTGCAAGAGCTTTTAAGTAGTGCTGCTGTTTTTCATGTTTGGATGACATATTCACACCGCTTTCCCCTGAACCTTCTCACATGCAGTGATTTAGTAATCCTCTTTTATCACTGCATATGAACTGTGCTGAAAAAATACAATACCAAATCTGTAGTACACATACGTTTCCCATGTTTCATGGGAAATTAGCCTATTTATTTTTTCCCTTTGTGTTTTCTTGTTTTCTACAGTTCATATTTTAAAATGTCTATCCCTTAGTCATCATTTGTCCATCCGTTTACTACCAGTTTGGCTGCATCTATAGATCTAAAACAATAGCGCACTGTTAGTTGCAGTTTCAGATGGAGTCATACCTGCTCTTCACAAACACATCTCCACAGGGGTGAGGCCGAAAGGGCTTCACGCTCACACAAGCTGCTCATTTCCATCTGTCAAGAGACATCGCTAAAACCAGGCCTTTGTCCCTGGCCAAGCTACCGGTCCTCACTGCTCAAAACTATGAATATTCACAAAAATGGCCATGTTTTAATTTGTGTTTGTGTTGTTGAGAAAGATTTATGAATTGCAAGAGCTGTTTTTTTTTTATTTTTATCTTTTATGTCTTCCATGTTTGTCATGTTTACAGTGTGCACAGCACATCCGTCATCCATTGCCTTATGGATGAATGCCTTGATGTTGCTGTGTGTCGACCAATGCATTATGTAATGTGTTTATTGCTAAGGTAGTGCAGATTGTGCACCATGTATGTCATGCACCAGTACCAATATGTGATTGCCTGTCTGTGTGAGAGAGAAAGAGGGAGAGAGACAGAGAGATTCATGTATTGGTGTATGGCTGTAAACAGGAGCAGGTTGTGGTGTTAGAATCAAAGGACAGTGCAAAGGAAAGAGGTGTAGAGCTAACCATAGCCACCCAACACACCGATACTGCTTTGCTGCAATGGAATATTTTGCCTGCTGCTCTTCTTATGTAAATATAAACACCAAGCCTTGCTCTTACCATAAATGTATTGGGAAGTGAGAGGCTGATCCAGCACGGGCCAGCGAGCGAGTAGCGGCGGACATTCCTGCAGCTGTCATGATTCATCTGCATGCTGGAAAACCAGGCCATGCACTCAGGTCCTACCCCCCTCATCTCACAGGCAGCCCATGCTGCCAGTCCCAATCACATGCACTGACATACTGAGACATTTGCTCATAATGTGCTGACACATATGCACATAGAGAACACACATACTGTAAAATTGCATACTCAATGCAATATAATGCAGTGCAATGCACAATGATGACATGTGCACATACCTGGAGGTATGTATCCTCTAAACCAGACAGCACATAAATCACCGGTGCAAATGCAAATGGCTTACATATTGTAACCATGCATGCACCTGTTTGCCCCCAGTGGGTTTGTATGTCATGTCTGTTTAATAATCAGAATAGAGTGCCTTTGTCTCTGAGGACATCATGGCTGACAACAGACTTGATCCCAATCACAGCAGATCAGCATCCAGCTCCATCAGACTGACAGGCAGATAGGAGACACCTCCCTACAGCCCCAACAGCATCTCCATTGACTCAGACCGGGAGGGGTTATTTTAGATGGATACTATAGTAAGCACAGGCTTCCAAAGAAGTGGAGCAGGCTGGTTGTGAGGAATGAGTCAGAGCTCGTATCGGCCCTCTGCCCATCTGCACTTCCCCCTCAGTGGTGTCATCACAGACACATCCCCCGACATCCCCTTCCCTTCTCCATCTGATATTATCCCCCTTCTGCAGAGATGTCATTAGATGCATCCTCACCAGCCATGTTGGCTGTTTTTGTCCTTGTTAGCCTGAATTAGAGATAGAGATTTCTGTGTTTGAATCCGTGTGTGTTTGGTGTGTACAGTGGCAACAATGAGTCCACAAATAACCCCCCCTCCATATCAGGATCACAGCAGTTAAGCAAGTATGGAACAATGCTTCTAGTTAGCCATCCTTTTTAAAGAATAGCTTGTGTAAATACAGCAGTTTGACTGCAGTGGCAGACAAGCAAATCAGTAACTATGTGTGTTCGTCACACACACCAGAAACCTTTGACTTGTCAATGCAGGATTTCAGTAATCAATACTTTGGCTTCTAGTAAGCGTTTTCAAAGGCCACAGTGCTAATACACAGAGTTTAAAGTAAAGCAGATTTAGCTGATTTCTCGCTTCTAAACTGTTAATCATTCATCACTTCTATTTCATTCTTAGCCACACTGAGAGGTATGAGATATCTTAAACTGTTTGTCACTTTAGCAGTGAATACAATTTCATCCATGTCAAATTAGAAAGAAATAGCAGCTTGTGAAGAAGAGGCAGCTGCAGAAAACCTATAGGTAAAATTTAAGCAGTGAAACCAGAGGAAAGGAAGAGAGAGATAAAGCAGTTTTTTTTTTTTTTCATCTGTATACGTCTGTATACACAAGCACTTGTGTGATCCTTGCAGGGAAAGACAGAGATAAAGTGCTGTGAGAGGCAGTGTCTGTTTGTGGAAAATGGCGTCCATCTGCAGTGTCCACCAGTAATCAGCCAAGCAGAGCCAATTACTGAGCTGAGCCCAGGGCAGCATGACCCGCTGAACCCCACAGCCCAAATATCCATTCACAGCTTCAGGATTGAGCTGCCACCGCCTCAGCCAAAACATTGAAGCAGACAGGGAGAATACAGGAGGGAGGGGGATACTGAATTAGAGAGAGTCCTAGGAGACATGGCTGGGCAGAAAGAAAGGGTTTTACAGCTCTATAACTGTTTACATTCCTAGCATGGATGAAAAGACAAGGGGGAAGGGAGGGGAGGTACATCCCGTGATAGGGAGGGAGTGCTTGATCCCTGCGTTCAAAACCTTTGGAATTCGCTCACTTTTTTTCATCAAAGTGCCCGGGCCATTCATATGCTACTTCACTTATGTGCAATAATGCCGCATGGTTTCATGGTTGGCCGAACTCTGTACCCAGCGACACATAAACAAGCATGCAGCTCCCTTGGCAAGCACCACCAACAATAAGATAATAAACAGATGCCGTTTGCTGTTCAAATATTGCACAGTTGCTTATACATTCTTTTGCTGAGAGGAAAACCATGCTCGCTGTCCAGCATGCGTTCAGGTCACAGACTCCTAGGAGGGTCATGGCAAAGGCCTGAAAGTCAGATTCAGCTCCTGAGCTTCTCAATTTGTTTACACTCTGACAAATAAGCAAGCAACTGGTGGGAATCTGTCTGCCTAGTCTCCAGAGGGCCAGGCTGGCGGACAGGAATGCTGGTGTGCCGTGTAGAGAGGTTGGACCAACAGTGATGCCAGAGCAGAGACAAGGGATAGCATGTTGTAACTAAAGGATCAGATTTGGACAGCCTCCACATCTACACATCCCTGTCCTGATGCTTTTGATGCAATGCGGCCCTGTTGACAGGAAGACCAGTGGCGAGAGGTGGGTGATTCTACCCGCTTCCTGTAGAACAACCCAGGGATGATTTGCGTGGGCGGGTGAGGGTTAAGTCTTGCCTTGCAAGTGATGATGGGGAGAGAGGATTTGTGACAGCCCAAAGAGGAGCTGTTTCCCATCACAGCCCAACAGGATGAGATAGGGAACACCAGGGCCCGTGCACCAGAGCTTCTAAAAATTGTAGCCCCTCTCAGTGGCGGGCCAGAGATAGGAAGCGGGGTAGAGGAGTAACACCGAGCAGAGTGATGTGTCACAGTCGCCATGTTCACGGTGAACATTTCATCCTCCATGTCGCTGGTGAGGACCCTGCCTGAACGCACAGTTAGGAAATGCTCTTTCAGAAGCAAACACCAGAACCTAAGGTAACCATGGAGATCTGTGTGCCTCGTCGAGCTGGGATGGGAAGCTCAAGCTGCAATGCAAGGTTATATTGAGCTTTGACGAGTCTGTTTTTTTTAACACATTTAAAGACAGTTGGCTTTTGTGATATAATGCTTTTGAGCTTTTATTTGTAAAACCTATGTTGTGTTCAGGGTCATTAAAAATGGTTTATGGAAAAAGTGCAAGACATGGGAGGCAATTGTGTGCATGTTTTAAGTGTGGGCAGTATGGGCACTTTAAACCTCTCACTGGACCTCCCATATAGACACAAACCTAAGTGGAGTGCTGTAGACCCAGAACCACCATGTTACTATTGTTCTGCTACTGTGCTCACCGCTGTTAAAGATTCTGCCTTAGTCGTTGCTTGTACAAAAGGCTCTCGGTGTCTAGATTAATTTTGCTTTCAGTGAATCTGACAGAACTGTCTATTGCATGTTTAACAATACATAAACATACTCATGAAGGCACTATTCAGCATTTCTAAAGTACGTTTTGACTCATGCTACCAAGCCACTTAGAACTTTCCATGGCTCTTCATCTATTTTAGTGGAGTGATCAAGGCTGTTTCCAGTGTAGTCATGAGTATGATCCCAAATGTTTTAAATGCTGGCTAGGCTGCAATTGATGGGAAAAATGGTCTCAACAGCAACTTAGAGCGTAGCCATTAGGGATTGAGTAGGAATTGTTCCTGTAGACCGCAGGCTGAGTACTGCAAGAGAAGACCACTAATGGGAACCATGCGGCGTTTTCTGTGAAGAGAGGCGACTTTGTGTGTGTGTATGTGTGTGCATGTGTGTGTGTGTGAGTACTTCTTCGTGTGGCTTCCTAGAGTGTGTTTTTGCATTTGTCTGAAGCATGTTCTCTTTTGATGGCCCATAGCAGTGGTTTGGCCACTCTAGCATCCTAAAGCTGAGGCAGTCTGAATAGCCTGCCGAAGGATGACTCATAGTGGCTAAAGCTAAAACAGAACTCCAGCTGGTCTGTCAAGCATGAGATTGCTCATTGTGTCTGTGTAGATTAATGTGAGAATGTATATACCAGATTAAGTATTTACGTGTGTATACATGTGTTCTTTGCCATGGGATTGTCATGCCAAGAGGAAAATGTGATGGGAAACATTTGGTATTTGGATCTATTTGTGTTGCTAGTTGTGTTATTAGTGAGTAGTGTTGCCCCAGTGATACTGTTTACAGTGTTATCACTTTGATGCACATTATCCTTATTGGTATAATTATTATATGAATATCATGTTTAGCCATTTTATTATGCTGGTGAATTCAATTCAATTCCGCGGTTGTAGATAAGTTATTGAAATGGTTTATTCAAAAGTATTTAACTTCAAACATGTATAAAATATATACCACTGCAAAAAGAAAGATTTACAAGCTGTCTGTGTGTGGCTGCCTGGATTGAATGTAAACCATATGTAAGGATCATAAACCATAGGAGGAAGAAGAAGTTGTTTTCCTAAACTGCCCCTGTTTCCCCCTCTGTCTATCTCTTTCTTTCCTTCTTCTTTGGTTACATCTTTCTCTCCCTCTCTCTCTCTCTCTCTCTCTCTCTCTCTCTCTCTCCTGCACCCTCCCTGCCTGTCTCCGCCTTCCTCTCCTGTGCTCTCAGTCCTGCCCCTCACCCTGACGCTGTCACTCTGTTTGACAGGGAGCCGAGGAAGGTGCTGCTGCACAAGGGTTCCACAGGCCTGGGCTTCAACATAGTTGGCGGCGAGGATGGAGAGGGTATCTTCGTCTCCTTCATCCTGGCAGGAGGTCCGGCTGACCTGAGTGGCGAGCTGAGGAGGGGTGACCGGATTTTATCAGTCAGTATCTCAACCTTTATCATGCTTGAATTCGACCCCGTTGAACTGCAACCACGTAATGATCTACCAAACTACCTAATGAGCTAATGATCAGTTTGAGGTAGAGCTGAGGGGTTTCTAACCACCTCAAAATAATGAAGAGAATTTGCCTAAGGGAATCAATGTACTATATTATTGATTACATACTAAAACCTTAACCAGAGGGTATTTAGTCATACAATGTTGCAATGATGCATTCAAATAGATTTTTTTTTTACTGTTTGACTTAAACATTTAATAACTCAAAACATTATCACAACATACTGTAACTCAAGGCACAGCTCTGTTTTACTTCAGTGCTGTGAAATGTTGCCAGCATAAATAAATATTTTACAGCCTCAGTCAAAATACATGGAAAACTGTTTTTAAGATACATCACAGTGTTATTCATTCTATGGAAAGTTTCAATAAATCTGACAGTAAATAAATCTTTTCACTCCAGTCAAATAAAATATGAAGATAACCAGAAGTGGGGAGACTTTCTTTCAACAGCGAGCGCTAAAGACAGTTCTTGTTGTTTCTGAAATCAATCAAGTTGGTGAAACCAAATGCCTATCTTTGTACTGGTGGTAAAGATCTTATGATTTTCATTTGTATTAGAATATTCTTATTGGTACTAATGCTTCATGTGATAAAGCATTAGAAACACAACTGCACTTACTGGTCCCCTTTGGGACTTTTTTTTTTTTTAGTCATAAGACTCCTCATCATAGCAAGGCCAGGTCTTATCTGCACAGACTAAAACGAAACAATCCAGTTGAACTGGACTGAAAAAACTGAAAAAATCAAATATCACGTGTTTTCGACTAAATGCTTGATATTAATATTGTTACAGTATTGAGGGAATTGGTGCTTTCACAAGATATTTACACAGTGAGACTGTTCATCAGGCAATGCATTTACTGTAATGCATCTTTTAAAACCAGGAAAAGACAATACCTATGTCATATCATGACTATATAAAGGCTTTATCTAGACGGATATCACAATATCAATATAATATCAATTTATTGCCCTGCTTTAAGGATAGGTTTTGTTCCTTGTTAAGACTTATTGGTAAACATGAAAAACTCTGTTCCCCTGCAGAAATCCATAATTTGACAGCCCATGAATATCTGATCTGGGTTTTATTGCTGAGATTCTCTATTCCCGGTTTGTTGCAGGTGAATGGGGTGAACTTACGAAATGCCACCCATGAGCAGGCAGCTGCAGCACTGAAGAGGGCTGGTCAGACTGTCACTATCATTGCTCAGTACCGGCCTGAAGGTAAAGCCCTTCTGCCCACTACACATTACACACACACTGAGTTCACACGTTTTTACTCCTCATCAAATTAATGAATGGTGTCAAAAATAAAATCTTCAACCCACAAATTCGACACTTTAAAAAGTTATGATACAAAACTACAGTTAACAACTAATTTTAGATTTCCAAAAGCATCATTCAGTCCTATTAAGGTGTTAGGTCCTGTTAATACAGAAGTGTAGACTACCTGGCATGGCTCTTGATGAAGGGCTCGGGCCGCTAATGAGGACAGTGCTCCTGATAGGCTCGTCCTAGGAACTATTCAGGTTCCGGGGCGGCACTTCTATTAGCAGGCTGAACTGTAGAGCCAACTGCAAGGCGGGCAAACGAAACGCTGTTGTCCTTCCCTGACCAAACTTCGGGCTCTTGCGAGCAGTGCATTTCGTGGCCACACTGAACCGGGGAAGGAGGGAGGAAGCTTGTCAAGCGAAGAGCGCTTACAGTGAATCCATTATCGCTTCCGAGGAATTTTTCAAAGAGCAGAAAGGAAAGGTGGAACACAGAAGTTCTAACTTCTCTCGCTACCGATGCGGATGGGGGATGGGCTTGAATACAACAGCAGCAGAGCAGAAGCCGCATGAATTCCCTAATGGCTCGATGAAGAAACCACCGGCTGCGAATGCGAAATAACTCTAAATTGCACTGAACTGAGGTGAGACAATTATTTCCTGAGCGCGTCAGTGTCGCGACAAGGCGGAAAGAATGACGAAGAAAATATTAGCGCAGCATGGTTACTTTGTAGCAGGTACAGAACACTGACAGTGGTGTAAGGCGTTACATTGTAGCACAGGTTTAGCTCTCCTGTTTCTCTACTGAGCTAGTTTGTGGCTATTCTTAGCTATAACTTATATTATGCTCCAATGATAGAAAAGGACTGTGTACTTTGCCTCTTAAAAAAAAAGAAAACAAGGGCCACAGACTGGCAGCACAGACGTAAAAGTTTGATTCATACGCCTTTGAATAGCAGCTTAGCTCACCTATCACAATTAAAGTGCACATGACCTTAAGAGGGAAGGGTGATAGCCTCAGCCCTTGCAGTTTCAGTGTAGTTAATCTAAAATGAAATAATTATGCACTTATTTCAAGATTCAGGTTTCATGTGCAGTTTTGTGTGTTAGCTAGAACCAACATGTGTTCAGGGATCGCTGAAGTAGCAGTGTGTGGTTGTTGATGGCCACCCGAATTCATTAAAATGTGATCAGGTGATACCGCTGTTCCGCTTATGCAACCTAAACCTATAGGTGGGGACAGAGGTGTGGTTAAAACAGGTGTGTGTCAGCTTTACTGTGTGTATTAGTTCACCAAATGACCTCACCGGTGTATTGTCTTTGATGTTTCTTTGGATGTACCAGAGGTGTTTTTTAATGTAACTCATAAAAACCTCTGGCCAGGAGTGGCTATATTTACATTTCCTCATTTTTATCCTGATCTGACATAATTTCCTTCCCACAGGTTGGTATTCTTTTATTACCTAGGGGACATTGGACCCTGGAAATCTGTTAACTCTTCCGTAGTAATCTGAACATGTAAATGGACTGTCTATTAATAGAGTTACATTAGTATTTATATTTTTATGAGTTTCCTTGGAATTCTTTACAAGTGGAATTAAGCATGCCACATGAACATGCTATAACAACAATGGCAAGGATATTGTGAGCTTTAGGTCTAAGCTGTGTTCTCAGGTTGAACAAGTATGAGAGGAATGTTGTGGGAGAGCATAACTTGTACCATGCTCTCAATCCATATTGCTTATACGTAAAAGAAAACTTTAAATATCCGGTGACTCGCCAAGGTCATTGTAATAGAACAGCATAACTGAAACTGCATGGTTCTCAGCCATAGAAATCAGATCAAAACTGACAACTCTGCAAGTTTTCCCGCTGCAGCCTGCTAAAAGCACTACAGAATAATGTTGAATATAATGCCTCATTATGGCGCATGTAAGATCATGTTGTCTCACAAGCCCCACTATTCAAGCAGCATATTGAATGATGATGTGGTCAGTTGAAGGGAGCCATTGTTTCTAGACCAAATCATGTTTTTTAGAGCACTGTGCCTCCTTTGTAGCACAGTGAAGGGCACTTCGAGATCTGTTTGTGTTGTACCCTGACAATGCTTAACCAGCCTAAACACAGGAGTCAAGAGCCTTGGCAAATGATTGACTTCCTGCATCCCCACTGGTGACCTAAGATCTGTCGCCAGTAACTCTGCTGGCATCCTAAGCTGTTGTGTGACATGTCCTTCGTTTGAGTTTGAAGCAGGAGGGACCCCAGTGTGCTGTAAGAGGACAGTCAGTCATGGGAAGAAGTGGAGTGTGAATGCTGGTTCATGCCAGGCAAGCTGCCTGGAGTACTCTCAGGGGTTGGGGCATGGATGTTCACAGGCCTCTGATGGAAGGCCAGTGCTCAAGACTACATCAAGCCACAACAGAGCACATAGGCTACAGCTGGAGGTCCCCCTGTCTGTCACTGGCTCACTGGAGCACCACCAAGTCTTTAATTTTAACTCACTTTCAGCTGGAATGAATGGAAGAGAGGGATGCTTATCCACACGCCTCCCCTGCCCCACTGTCAAGGGGTGTAATTACAGTGGACGTTTTGCGTTTAGGAAATGGGAGGAGGGCAGCGGAGGAAATGTCAAACCTCTAGCAACACCAATGCGCACTGCACACATTTTTTAGGAACAGCGTAGCCAGGGTTGACATGTTCCTTCTACTGTATGTTGGGGGGCAGGGAGGTGGCTGTAGCAGTGGTCACAGGCCTGACTAACCCAGAGAACATAACACACTCTCACATTACAAGTACATGCCTGCTGTGTTGCATAACTGGATCAAAAGAGAAGCACCCGACCCCCAAAATAAAAGGCTGTACGGCTAATGAGGACAAGCAGTGGGAGAGTGAGATACAGAAAAGACCCAGTTTCTATTTGCTGTCTTCCTCTTCCTATGGGTCACACTAATTAATATAGGCTAACCTTCTTATTTCAGTGTTCCTTGCATATGAAGTGCTATAAGACTTTTTTACACTGATGAACGAAGACCCTCAGCGTTGTAAGCATGCGTGCTTGTCAGTGATCTGATGACTCCTTGTTACTGCTATGATTTGGATTCGAGCTTCTCTGTGTCAGCTTCCATCTGATTCTCTAAGTAAGCCATGCTCACTACTGACAGCAGGCTACAGACGTGTCCGTGACGGCTGTTAGTGTGCTCCCTGTTGAGGCTTGGAGCCGGTTCTCTGTTGTATGGCCCTCTTGCATTTCCAGACGGCTTAGATGAATCAGTCGTGTTTGTGCTACAGTGTCTACAGACCTTAAGGAATGCGAGCAAGTGTAGCTTTGAGTCTTGCCACCTGTGCTACTCATACTACGACCTCACCACCACGGCTCCGAGCCAGCCCTTCAGTTTGGATGATAATGTGAAGCTGGGCATTTGTCTAGTTCTTTTCATTTAACTACTCTTTGTCTTGTCTTCGGCCCCTACTTTTACTAACTGCTTCCTCTAGTGCTCAATTCCCTTTGCCCTCCTGTATCTGAGAGCCAAGTGGACTAGTCTGTATGGCTGCTTCCGCATGCACTGTCCCTGTGCTAGGAGTGCTAGGACGTTGCTCCTGGTTACCGGCAGTCAGGCGGTGTCTGGTTACCTCACCTTGCAGTGTCACTGTGTTGTATTGTTAACCCTTCCTACAGAGAGCAGGGTGGAGACCAGGCACCAGGCCTTGGGCGTGGTTTCTGTTTGCTTTGAATCCACATCAGGTTTCAGCTGGGGGGGTTGAGTCGGTGGGCTTGAAGGTTGTTTTTGCATCTGACCAGGCTTTTCTGTGGATCTTGGAGGACCCTTGGCTAAATCGTGACTGTAGGCATGGTTATTTATTTTTCAAGGCTACTTGTAGGCTTGTCTGGCAGAACTTGGACTTTGATCTCTTCTTTTCATGTTGGAAGGGGAAAGTGTTGGCAGCTATGGATGATTAAACTGTAAGGTAGGAGTCAACGCATACAGGCATGGCAGCTAAGGAAATATGTGAAATAAATGTGGATGGTATTCGTTTGTGCTGGTTCTCTTTAACAGGCTAATTATGATAATGGCAGAGATATGGCATGTCATTAGGGCTTTAGCAGGTTATCAGACACAATAATGATTTGATTCTGTTCTGCCACATATGTCTCAATTGCTCAACACTATCAGCTTGTGTTCAAAATGAAAGCTCTCACTATCTTTTGACTTGTTTTTTTTTCTTGTATCATATCAGTAGCATAAAGCATAGCATTGTCCAAACATGTAAATAGATGACAGACTGTGCTCACAGTGCCACTTTTTTGTGATTCTCTTGCCTTTTTGTGTGATCACATGAGTATCCTAGTGTACTTGTTTTTCTAGCTGCATCTGCTGGTTTGTTTTTCTAGCTGTGTGTTGTATGGCTTGGTTGCCTAGCTTGTTCCAGCAGCCTGGGCACAGAGCACACAGCACAGCTAGCTAATGAGTGCATTCTTAATGAGGAGGTCCAGGTGGATTCATATATCATGCCTGTGCTCCTGAGCAGCAACTGGATTTATACACCTATGACAAATGGTCATCCATTTGAAATTGTGGGATGCCTACCTTTTTTTTAAACCACACTAAAGAGTCCACATTGAACTTAATTAATCTGTATAATTAATTACCTGACATTAGATATTACTGGATGTGTGAGGCAGATCTGTGATAAACCTCCATCTGTTCCTGGGGTCATTAATCAGCCTAAGGAGCCACTGAACGGTGCCTGCACTCACACTGGCTCAGTGCAACACAGAGGCTGAGACACAGAGACCTCCAACAATGGCCAAGGGAGACAAAGGAACGGGGTCAGCTCTGCCCTCACTCTGTTTGCCTCCTTATTTAACACGAACAGTGCTAGTTTACTTTGTGTATTTCAAGTAGTAACACATGAAACCTCAGATGAGGAAATACATGCTCGAGACTCTGACGTGGTGTGTTTTGGTTGTTTGTGTCTGTGCAGAGTACAGCCGCTTTGAGTCCAAGATCCACGACCTGAGGGAGCAAATGATGAACAGCAGCATGAGCTCGGGATCGGGCTCCCTGCGCACCAGTGAGAAGCGCTCCCTCTATGTCAGGTACAGCTGGAACACACACATCTCATCGCGTTCTAAGATCTGTTGTCAAACTAACACTCTTGCATAAGAAATAAAGCCCTCCCTGCCTGTATTTATGTATGAGGGGTGCTGAAAACACTTGATGTCAAAAGCAGTACAGCATTAGCCCACAACACCATATGATAGATGGCATGATCATATGGTACTACACTTTTGCTTTGTGCCATTTTGCACTGTAATTGTTAATTTAGGGTGCCAGATTGATATTTTCCATTTCCATCAAATAAGCTGATGGACCAAGCATTTCCGATTCCACTGCTGGGTTTTGTTTTTCATGTGACATATGACCCCACTTTGTGTAATGTATTAATTTTGAGAGATGCTGTATGTTGTCATGCTTTGGGCCAGTTGCCAAACTGTATCAAAGCTCATTTTGGAATTACAACAGGTGGCATCCTTCAGCTCACATAAATGCAGAGTCAAGGTGAAAGGATTAATATATGATGTAATGCCATAGCCCAAGAGCTTCACCATATTTCTAATAAAGTGCTGATGCACTTCACTTAACCTCTAAGCCTAATAGCTACACTATTAGATTGATTTAGCCTAAATTCAACAGCAACAAACCTTCCCTGGATATATTATTACCTCACTGAATGCCCCCTATAGACAGCGGAGTGTCAACCAGCTTGACTCATGCCCCTCTTATAGACTGGCTCCTGTGAGGCATGTAGAGCCTAGCCTGCTCCTGTGCGGGTGACTAAGCCCACAGTTATGTAGGAAAAGCTGTCTAGTTAGCCCGCTGCTGCAGCAGCCATGTCCTCCCAGCCCAGCCTCAGGAATGTGGAGGCGTTAAGCCTCTAAGGTGCGCTAAAAAAACAAACAAAAAAACGTCTTCACGTGTGCACCACTCATTCTCAAACGCTGTATATTCTGTAGGTCTACAGGTATGTCATGGTGCTAACACCATTAATGCTATAGGTTTAATTTTCACTCTGGCAACCCATATTGAAAATGCACTCATTTTACTGTAAAGCACATTGGGACAGAATTTCCACCAATTGGCATATTACTTTCAGTATCACCAATGTGCTTGCTCATTGCCAGCTGTTGTTTGAGGAGGCTGGAATAGGTCAGCCAGAATCTGACTGTAGCCAGAGGAGATAATGCATTTTGGCCACAGCATCTGTCTCCACTGGACCATGGTATATGGCCTGTAGATATGGGTTTGTAGGTCAAGTAATGGATAAACCAGTAAAGCAGGTATTAATACCTTGTTTTTAAATGTCTTTGAGTTTACCTGTCTGACAGGGTGGTTGTGTACAGTCAGATAACAAGCAGCTTGTGTTTGTAGTGGAAGCTATGCGGTAACAAAGAAACCAGTGTGTCCAGTCACACTATTGTTGTTGTAGAAAAAGAACACGACAGAAATGTCATGTACAAGATTGACTTGTAAATTAACTTGTTAGTGTTCACAGCTGAGTGTGGCACTTACACTTACATACATATGGCGTAGAGCTGCAGCTAACGATTATTTTGATTATCAGTTAATCTGTCCATTATTTTCTCAATTAATCAATTAGTTGTTTGGTCCATAGAATGTCAAAAAAACTGGGAAAATATTGATCAGTTTCCCACAGCCAAAGGTAACGTCCTCAAATGTCTTGTTTTGTCCCAGCCAACAGTGTAGAACTCAAAGATATATTGTCATAGATCACTAAAGGGACCAGAAAATATTCACAACTGAGAAGCCAGAATCAGAATTTGTCCACCCTATTTATGTACATGAGGGGGACAGAATATTAGAAACACCTCTCAATGAAATGCAGTCCAGCACATAGGGATGACGAAAATGGAAAATTTTCTTGGTCGGGCCTCATTAATCGGTTTATTTTGGTTAACCGAGAATATTATTTCACTGTCTGTAAAGTTTACAGACAGTCAAAAATGCGACTGTGTCCGTTCTGTACCATGGGTGTCCCCTCAGCAGGCCCAAAACCAATTCAGACATAAGATAATATGGAACACCATTCATCCCGAAGTCAAATATTGTACATAGCCTACATGACATCCTACTAACATTATGTAATTTACGCATGTTGCTTACCGTGGTGTAGAAGAAATCTCTCTCTCCTTGTGAAAAATATTGTCTCCAGATTCCTTGATGAGTCTGCTTGGTGGTTTTATGACTCTTGCAGACTTGCATGACATACTTTGTTCAAAACTATACGTGATCACCATAAGCTTGGCTTGTTTCTTCGGTCTTTCTCTACCGAGCTGTGCTCTGAGCGTTATGACGTAATCCAAGCCCGGCAGAGCGTCCCGTCGCCATGTTTACCGTATTAAACTGTATGTGGGTTCATGAGCAACTTCTTAGTTTTCAAGGACAGTTGGAATTTTTTCGATAGAGCACACTGTACAGTATTTACAATATGACATGCGCATTTGTGTCGGCGACGACACTTTCGGCCTTAAAATTAAACGACAAGATTATTCCGTTAAAGTTCAAACGGTCAACAACCGGTCAAACGGCCACCAGTTAGCATCCCCATCAGCACAACAGCACCACAAACTGAGCTCAATGCCAAACATAGAATTGAATAAACATCTCTATTACTGTGACAAAACCAAAACCTGAGCATTATAGGCATCATAAAAGTAAACTTTATGGCAGAGCAGTTGTATTGAATTGTAATAGATTATACAGGTGGACCTAATAAAGTGGCCATTGAGTGTACATTGTCTTGTTATTTAGCGTATGCTTAAAAGAACCTCCAAGTAAATTTAAAAGCTTGGTTTGCTGAGCCATTTAGTAATTAAGCAATTAAATATCAGAGTAATTGACTAATCATTGAAATAATCAATGACTAGCTGACTATCAAAATATTCATTCGTTTCAGCCCTGCACCACAATGCTATAACCGGCAGATCTAGATACACAAAATTGGGTTTTCCTCACAATGCTGTTTGTTTAATCTCAGTTCCATGCATTCTGAGTGTACAAGCCCTGTAAAGTGATAGGTAAGGACAATGAGGGAGAAGTTGTGAAAAGACAGGAGATTCTTAACTGCTGCTAAATTCTTCCAAGTGTTGGTAGAAAAGTGATGTGATCACACAAAATGGGTTTTTAAATCTTGGCATCTAATTTATGAAAAGTTCACCTGCACGCTGGCCACAAAAGGAAAGGTTCAGCATATTATGTGATATTGGAAAAATGTTTAATAATTACATATGGTGCTCGAGCAAAAAGTAAGAAGTGCTCAAAATGAAGAGAACATTTCAGTTTACATCATCATCAGATCTCAAACAGAAGAAACTACATGCCTGTAACATATATATAGTAATCAAAGGCACTGATCAATGAGCAGTGACTTGCAGCCAATCAGAAAACAAGGATCATAGACCCTGTGCAATGACAGTACATAGACGAAGTAAGTATCCATATAACATCACAATGTGAAAATAATATACATGAGATTACCATTACCATCCAGCAAGCATCTCTTATAGCAGAATGCCACATCCCAAACAGATATTTTACAAGATAACAGTTCAACAGCATTTCCTCATTAAGGCCCACAGGCCACAGTGTAGTGTTTTAAGGCAGATCATTTTAATTTGTTCTGTTGCACTGTATTCCAAATATGTGATAGCCTTCAGTTTATCTCTTGGGAATCAACACACCTGAAGTAAACGTCATGCTTTGGGCTATTTTGAGTGAGCGCTGCTAAAAATAGACTGTTAATAGACTTAAAAAAAAAAAAAAAAAAAAGTGTAACCATAGTGTGTGTGTGTGTGTGTGTGTGTGTGTGTGTGTGTGTGTGTGTGTGTGTGTAGAGCTTTGTTTGACTACGACCGGACCAGGGACAGCTGTCTGCCCAGCCAGGGCCTGAGCTTCTCTTACGGCGACATCCTCCATGTCATAAATGCGTCTGATGATGAGTGGTGGCAGGCAAGGTTGGTCACACCCCATGGAGAGAGTGAGCAGATTGGGGTCATTCCAAGCAAGAAAAGGTACAGTCCCCCTTAAACCAACAGTCTGGTCTGCAGTGCGCTAATGCCAATCAAGACTAGCACGACTACTACCATTCACAGCCTTAATGTGTCAGGTTACTCAGGAATACAATCTAAAGTTACCTTTGTTTTGTGTCTTCACATGTAGAGTGGAGAAGAAAGAGCGGGCCAGGTTAAAAACAGTCAAGTTCCACGCCAGGACGGGCATGATTGAGTCCAACAGGGTAAGTGTGGAGGGCTGGCTGGTCTCTCCTTGATGCCATAGAGCTTCTCTTAAGAGCCGCTGCTGGGCTCCTAGGGAGATGGCCTACTTCCCCCTGAGTATGGGAAAGAGACCAACACTTGCTCATTGAAGCAAACACTAAAAGCACTCATATTACTGCATAGATTACACAGAAGCTCTGTGGAGATGAGAGGTCTCTTTAGACTTGGTGGCATTAAAAATTCTGTGCATACAAAATGTCAGCAAGCTCGTCAGACAGTTCTGTCAGATTTAATTTGTAGACTTATAAATCAGCTGTAATGTTGTGTCTGTGTTATCTGTAATGTAATGAGATTACATTTATTAAAAATGGTATATGGTTAAGTTGGTAAACAGGAGCCTGTTTCCTTTGCATTGATGTGCTATTCATTTTCACCCGTTACTTGCTTCTCATTTTCATTATGAGTTTTTTTCCCATTTCATTTGATTTTTGCATGGTTGTTGAGAGCGTTCATTGAACCCCATTCTGTTTTTGTTTTCATTTCCTCATTGCCCCTCTTCCTCTCATCCACACACTTCAAGCAGCCAGTCAAAGTGAAGCGCAAAAAAAGCTTCAACCTCTCACGCAAGTTCCCGTTTTACAAGAGCAAGGAGAATATTGTGGATTTGGTGGAATCTGAACGTGAGTACCAGCTGTGTGATCAAGGGGCTTGCTGTCCTTTCCCTTCATCCTCCAGTCCTCTTTCAGCTTTCATCTTTCCACTCACCTCTGGGGATGGACAGTGGCTGTGTCATGGCACCGCTGTTATCCCTTTCTCACTGTCCCAGAGACGCCCACATGCCAATCCAGCCCTAGGCTTAAGATGTGGGTCTCACTCTGGTGTCTGTCTGTGTCTGTCTTTGGGCTCCTGAGGAGTGCCCAGGTGTGTGCTGCCCGCAGAAGTGTGTGTGTGCAAGCTTTTGGTTGCATTAACACACAGGCCTTACTAACACTGTGATGCCACTACGCCCTTCTACTACTGGTCAATTCTCCAGTCAGTTACTGACCCACAACAGGAAGAATCTCATTAACTGGACTGCAGCTTTTACACTAACAGGTCAAAATCCCATTTTAATGGGATTGGGCTTGTGTAATTGAAAGGCCGTGGCTTACTATGAATAAAGTGGGGCTCAGGCTTAATGAGTACAGTACAGCACAGCACCATGTATCGGTGGGCCTGGCAAGCACTGCACACCACTCCTCTCTCTCTCTCTCCCTGCCCCAACTCTCACTAACCTCTTCTTCTTCCTGTCTGCTCTCTTCTCTTGGTTTCTGCTCTCACCTGTCGGGACACCTAGGACTTCCCAGGGTTAAGCGATGACTTTTATGGATCAAAGAGTTTGAGTAAGTGTGTGGTTGTACTGTGTCAAGCAGCTGTCCCCTGAGCTCAGAGAAAAATGCTTTGTCACTGCAGACCCAGCTGGGAATGGCTAAACCACACACATTTACAGTCACACACATGGATGCACACACATACACACACACTCAGATTCACAGTGCATACAAAACACACATTCCCTTGGGTGGGTGAGTGAGCATTAGGCTGCCTGAATGTCCTCAGTCTTTACAGTAAATGTTTAGAAGGGCATAGTGAGATAAAGATCACACAGTGTAAGCTGGTATGTATCTGTCACCAGAACAGGGTGTCGGTAGGCCTAGTTGGAAACACTTTTCTCTTTAGTTCCCCCGAGTCCCCCGGCCCCTGCCCCCCTACTGTGGACGGCGTAATGCCAGTGTGTTTTCTTTGTCTTATCCCTGATATGAGATCCACTGCCACAGGCACAGATCTAGCCGTAGGAAACATTGGCAAGGGAATGGTGGGTCAGTTGGGACATTGGACAGGAAGTACTTAATTTCCTATTCCTAGCACCTCAAACCACTTCCCCAGTATAACAAGAGCACAGCGGCCACACTAAAATGAAACTTCTGCTTTCTTTATGCTTTTTTCTTTTTTCACTTGGTTAAGCCTAGATGTTGAGAAATTTGGCTTTTTTTTTCTTCCTAAGGCTTTGGAGGCAAGTGAAAATAATATTCACCCCTATGAAAACCAAGAGCATGTATTAGGATATGCTCTAGTGTGTATTTTTAAAATCACCTGCAACCTAATCATTCTCTTATCCTTCGCAGAATGCCTGACATCCAACACGAGTGACAGTGAAAGCAGTTCAAGTGAGTCGCTTGTATCAGCTGTGGTCTTTCTGTTTATATTTTACACTGCCCATCAGTCACATAATAGAAGACAGTTTTCCCTCTACATTAGTTGAAAATGTACATGTAACAATATACTGCAAGCAAAAAAAATCATACTGTTTATCAGCCATGAACATCCTACTGTTCCATTCTTGTATCCCTCTTCCTAATGATTCTTAATAATTTGTTTGTGCTTTTACAGAGGGCCAGGAGGACACAATTCTTTCCTATGAGCCAGTCATTCGACAGGAAAGTAAGTAAACTATTTCTTCTTTAGTAAGAGAATAATCTGAAACTGGATCTAAGTTAAACTGTGGTTGCTAAATATATTCTCCATTGTCAACTGCAGTTCACTACACAAGGCCTGTGATCATCTTGGGCCCAATGAAGGACAGAATAAATGACGACCTCATCTCTGAGTTCCCCCACAAGTTTGGCTCTTGTGTTCCCCGTGAGTGACAATACACGTAGACAATACACCAACCATCCTGGCAAATGCTCTGTAGCCACAAATGGCAAATGCCGCATGAGACACTTGATCCGTTGCTGTCCAAAAAATAAATTTGTCTCTTGTTCTTCTCTGTAGACACGACTCGTCCAAGGCGAGAGAATGAGATGGACGGTCAGGACTACCACTTTGTGGCCTCGCGAGAGCAAATGGAGAAAGACATTCAGGATAATAAGTTCATTGAGGCTGGCCAGTTCAATGAGAACCTCTACGGGACAAGCATCTTGTCTGTCAGAGCAGTGGCTGAGAGGGTAGGGACCATGACTTATGTTTCTCTCTAAGATTGGGTTACCAGATTGGGTTTGGGGTGTAACCAGAGGCGTAATCTCGGGCTGCTGCCTTGGAAAGTAAACATTTGTGATGAATGTTGTGCCACAGCTTGCCTTAAATTGAAAATGATTATTAGTTTGCACTTCTGATAATTGTAGCATTGTAAGAACCACAGAACTGCATTGAAGAGATCCCTTCATGAATATATGACCTAATAAAAATCAAAGATTTTCTAGTATTTTTAACAGACCAAACTCGACTCTCTCACAGGGAAAACACTGCATTCTGGATGTGTCTGGGAATGCTATAAAACGACTGCAACAAGCACAACTTTATTCGATTGCCATCTTTATAAAACCAAAATCCATTGAAGCCCTAATGTAAGTTTGAGTTTTTTCATGGACAGCAATTAAGACCAATTTGACATGGTCCTGACATTATCAGTGATTTTAAATTTGTAATATTAATAATAACCACTTGTCTCTTTCAGGGAAATGAATAAGAGGCAGACGTACGAGCAGGCCAATAAAGTCTTTGACAAGGCAATTAAGCTGGAACAAGAATTTGGAGAGTATTTCACAGGTAGGTCCCGCTCTGTTTTGGCTTTGATTCACTAACAGCATGTTGTGGTTCAGATGCAACTGTCAATACATATGCACGTGTGTCTGTGTCTCCAGCCATTGTACAGGGTGACTCACTAGAGGAGATCTACAACAAAATCAAGCTAATCATCGAGGAGCAGTCTGGCCCCTACATCTGGATCCCCTCCTCAGAGAAGCTCTGAGCTCCCAGCTGTCCCCTCTGCGTCTGTGCAGAGCTCCCCTCCTGCCTCCCAGAGACCCCACCCAGGTCCAAATAGCCTCCCCTCCTCCGCCCTTTTTGCAGATATGTTTCATATCAAGTTTTAGTGTCATCATTATGTTACTCTCTAAATGAAAAAGTCTTATCACCATTACTGTGACTGTGCACACCCCTGCATGAGTTTCTCAACAAATCCATTCAAGACTGGAAATGCCATTCCAAATGAATTAATCAATTTAAAAACAAAAAAGGGAAAAAGGAATTAATCCTTTTATGAACTGGGACTGACTGTGAAGATCAGAATGTTTTACAGAATTCCGGAGAGAGGAGTTGGGATCCAAAAGAAGTTGCAGGGGAACAGAGACAAATCATACCAAGTTGGAACACTTTGTAAATGTTCATCAAATCACATTTAAAAAGACAGCAAGATGAGAAGTGAAGACCAATTGAGGTTTTTTTGTTTTGTTTTGTTTTGTTTTTTCTAAAAAGGACTGGATAAAATCGAGCCCAGCTGATGGTACTGTTCAAGGAGTTCTCTCTCGTGTTTATAATGACTGAGGAAATTGATGGAGAAACCTACAAACTGGTGATCTATTTATCACAAACCAGCTTGCTGTTTGGTTGTCTGCCAGTTGTCTGTGCTGCAGCCCATAAAGACATCTTGGGAGGCTGATCAAAAGGAAGAAATGCGTTGTGAATCTCTACATTTATATTATGAAATCACAAGATAAATGATAAAATCCTACTGAGATTTTACTACATATTAAAAGCTACACATTTTACACTTCACTAGAATTGTCTACTTGGAGGGCTGTTAGATTTCATTTCTTTCTTTTTTTCTTTTTGTGGGAATTTTTTTGCTTGTGGTTTTTAGCTGCTCTGTGTAAAGGATGGGGGTAGAGAAGTGTAACTGGGCTCTCTGCAAAACACCAAACTGCCTTACATCAAATACAAATTCTGTTTTGTGACTACCTGTTGTCTGTGAGGGAGGCTGCACACAACTGACAAGGGAAAAAGAGGAGCCATTCTCATTTTTCCTTTACTTTTTGTGTCCTCCAACTTCCAGGAGGCCTGACGCGAGTGCAATAGATAAAACGCAGAGTCTCACCTCTGTGGGCACCTATTCTCCCCTGTACTTCAACCCCTTTCCTCTGTAACCGAAGAATTAGGCCATTGGATTCCAATTTGGATGGCCAAAGCCTCCCAACTCATGTTGAGCAGCAGACCACCCTATTACACTCTCTGCCTTCCAAGAGGATTCTCTTCTGATTGAATGGTCACATGGTACTGTCCTATCTGCCGCCTTGGTGGTGGCCTTGAAACGGGTAGAACAAGACAATAATTGTATTGGATGTCCTAACAATTAAAGAGTCAATATAACCTGTTTTGGATTGTCCCCCTTTTCCCCTACCCAAAAGAACACTAAAGATGGGTTTGATTAAACCTATATGCTCTGTGTATCTATAAAGTTATGAATTCTTAATGAGTCTGTTGTGGGCAGGTGCTGAACCACTGTGTCGACCCCCTCATGTATGTCTGGGGCGAGCTAGTCCAGCTCAGGTATCTAACGAGTAGATACCATTTCCCTTGCGACTGAAGGACCATGTTTGAACAATTACACAAGAGTGAGAGTTCATAGTTCAATGTGAATGGGAGAGTACTCACGGTACTCTCTTAGTTTAACAGCATTTTCAATTGAACAATTTAATCAGAGGATATAGAACGTGTCTTCACTTTTTGTAAGTGGTGAAGCTTTGTCAAGGCCACTGGTGTGGTAACCCTTGCATGAGTTGGCTGTATGGTGTCACCAGGATTGAACTGACCTCCATCCTCCCATGCATTGGCACTGTGTGTTCATGTGTACGTGTGAGGTGGCACGTCTGAGTTGTCGAAGGAGGAATACTGTGGCCGCTGACCCTGTGAACGTTTTACTTTCCTCCTCAGCTTATAAAGAGTGTAAAGGGATTTTTTTTTCTCCTCAGAGAGCCAGACCCAACAGGAAACGGTAACTTAGACCTCTGGGTCCTCCTTCTCTCCCACCCACAGAGCACCTGTACATGCAGGCATTTTCTGAACAGGTGTGCCCACCTGCCAGGCACCACTGCTAAACCAGCTGTCATTACCTGTGTCAAAACCAGAGTTCAGGGAATAACCGAAGCGAACAGAGCCATTTATAAACTGCTTGCAGACTGTTTCAAAGGGTGTGGTAGCTGTACAATGTAAATAAGCCCCCAGCAGATCCCCCTCACCTGTGCTTTCATGCATGTGTGAATCAAACTGGGACAAACATGTTTTATAGACCACAAATGTCAGGTAAGTAAAGTTTGAGCTACTCTGAGATATAATTTCCATACAAATGTGCCGTATTGTTGGTATTTCTCTATAGACAAATCTCTTCAGATGCCTATTGGAACACTCAACTAGTCAGTTGGGAACTCAGTTCCCTCAAGTAGGGCCTGTCTACATGTAATTTCTTGTGGAAACGTGTATGGGTGTATAGATTTTAAAAATATATATATTGTAAAAATAATGAAAAAGAGATGCAGGCAGAAACCTACGCAACAATATCACAGAAACCAGGAGCATTGATCAATATCTCATTTAGAAGTTTAGCATTGGTCCTCTCTGGTGTTTAGTTGAAATACAGCTGACTGTTAACAATGTGTGTGGTATTAATACCTCAGTCAGCCAAGTCAAAGCCCAAAGAACTTGATTTCATTTTACTCTTTCCATTGAAGTTGTGGTATATAACAAGATGGAACCTGAATGCCTCTGTGTGTGTATAATTGATGAGGGTCTTTGTTCTGATGAGAGAAATGATGACATGCTTTTATTTTTTGGGCGGGTGGGTGGGGGGGCAGGGTTCTTGTTTGTCCTTTTGGGTGATGAGTTGTTTATGTTACAGCACATCTGTGCAGTAAGTGCTTGCAAACATGAACCCTTTGATTGTACAGTAGTTTCCTTCCTGTCACTGCAGGTGGTACAGCCTATCAGGACACTTGACCACATGGTCTTCCCTGTCCTAGTCATGAGGGAACACACTCCTGCAACTTTGGTTTGGGTTTTATTTTGGGACTTGACAAGAGTTTATTTGTTTGAAAATAATAAAATATGTGACTCGGTTATGATTTTGATTTGCTTGTTATTCCACCTTAACTAACTTGGTGGTTTTAGAAAATGATTACATGTGTCATTAACATTTAACCAAAATATGAATGACAACATCCAACTGTAACAGCCTAAAGGAACTGAGTAAATTTAAGTTCACTGTTAACATTTAACACCATCTAAAAGCTGTCCTCCCCTACTTTGGTTATTCCTCCATGATTTGGTTCCTCTTGGCTCTGTTCAACCTGTCCAGGACTTCACTGTAGAGGCCAGACATCTGTGGGTAGATAGCATCTACTGTTTCATTTCAAAATAGCTCACTTTTTCACAGGTCTTTAGTCAATTTTGTATTTGACGATAAAACATTCACATTTCCTGAACGAAGGCCTCTCGTTTGCCTAGCTAGCAGGATGACTCAGCTACCACCACCACACTCCACTGCTACCACCTCTTCTTCATTCATCCCCTCCCATCCACCTGTACAGTAGCCCAGTCCCTCTACCTGTGTCTGGTAGCTCTCCTGCAGGGAGCCCAGGTGGCGGAGGAAGCTCATGCCCAGGCCACACCACTTTTCCGCCTCAGGGTACTGGGCCAAGCTGTACAGCAAGATGCCTGTATTCCAGGCTCGAGTCAGCAACCACAGTGTCTCCATCTCTGGGAAGTCATCCGGCTACATTGTAGAGTGGGGAGGTGGTCAAAAGATTATTTAAAAGGTCGGGGGAACTCACCTGTGTCTGGTGTGTGGAAGAAGACTTGTGCTTTTGATTTTTTTTCCAGGAATTAAATGCGTTTAACACTGGAATCATGAGTAAACAAGCATTCTATCCTGCTCCACTGTATGTTCACTGCTACCTGTGCTTGGGGGCCTTAGATAGTGAGTCCATAAACAAACTTGGCCCATCAATTTAAAAGTTTTGTTAATTTTCCAGAACATTTTAATCTTGTGCTTTTACTTTGATCCAAAGAATTCCACAGTGGCTTTCAAGTAATAACTCTGTATAAATAGGGAAATATGCATTGCCTATAAAGCAGTGTAATGCCTCAATAATTTGATGCCTCTTTCAGAGCTGAAGCTCACCGGCAGTGTGATGACTTGTACAGCACATTACCATTCAAATTAGCAGGAAGGGGGTGGTGAATGGAGGCATCTGCTAATTGAAGTACCGCTGAAAGCTCATTGATAAAAAAAAAAAGAAAAAGAGATGCCTCTAGAACAGCAGGCAGGCAAGGGGTGGAAAAGAGGGGGTTAATTATAGTGCAGACAAGCAGTTCTGTTAGAGGAAGAGGAGGGGGGAGCCAAGGGATGGTGGTGTGTGATTGGTGCTGACTCACTGCGGCTGCAATGATGGACAGGGCCTCCTCGTAGTAGCCCCAGACTTCCTCGAGCACACGGGCCTCCACCTCCGACACACCGCTGGGGAGGGACAGCTGGATCAGGCTGTGGACATACTGGCTGAGATGGAACACAAAAACACAAACAGCAGTCCCATCAACTTGATGAACTCCTTCTGAGAATAGGTCATAAATGAAACATAGAGGGTGTCCTCATCCAGAGGGCTGCAGTCATACCTGCAACGGCTCAGGTCAGCCTGTGGTTGTTTCTTGTGCAGAGACAGAACAATCCTTAAGGCCTTCTTACACAGCACAGGGAAGTGGGCAGGAGGCTCCATGGCTAAAGCTACAAGTAGAAAAGAAATGCGAACACACTTGTCAAATCAAGATGTCCCTGTTTCTTGAGCTATTAGAGAAGAGATTTTATTTACAATAGAGGATTTGATTATTAACCTGCAATGGTCTCTAGTACTTTGACTTCAACATTTTCAAGCTCAAGGACAGACTCCAGTACTGTCTCAACCTTGCTGTCATTCAGCTTGGCACGAGCCTCAAATTCATACAAGAGCAGCAATGTGTCAGTTGGGTCCATAGGGAAGCTTCCTATGAAAGAACGAACATCAAAATATATTTCTTTAGCTGTGTGTTCATGTCCTAAAAAAAAATACATTTGCTTGTTTTGAAGTGAGATCCTTCTTGGTAAGTCTCTTGCACAGGCTATAATTTATCTCCTCTTTCTGCTTTATCATTTTATTTGTGCAAATAAATACACACTCAGTTGTAAATAAGGTACAGAGAGTAGCTTGTTTATAACAAAAGTGAGGTGAAGAACCTGAAGCTTTCAGAGTCTTCCAGACCTCCCAACAGATCTGAATGTGCTCCAGTGCCTGAGTGAGCTCCTCGGTCTGTGAACCAATAAAAACGCAGAACAAGCATTCTGAATTCATCATTGCCATCTAGTGTTCAGTTCCTTATCAAAAGCAAGGAGATTAAAAATAAACACCTACGCCAGCATCAATAACATGGTTAGTCACCTCTCCTCTTCACTGCTCTTGGTAATTTTCCATCCATGTGGATGGACAGCGTGCTAAATGGACAGGGGTATTCAAATACATTCTTTGGAGGTCCACTTACTAAAAGTTCCTCCCCAGCAAAGGTCCAAGCCCTTGTATGGTCTATATGTGTATAGGTGTATGTATATAACCATAAAATGTAATAAAGTACAATTCAAAAATAAGTACCTTTCCAAGCCATTCTCACATTAGACAAATTCTAAAAGTAAGAAAAAAAAATAAATAAGCAGATCTGCTCACAAATAAAAGATTCCAAACGGGTTTCCCTTAAAATTAAAATAAATATTAAAATAAAACACTGCTCATTTTAGTGAACAAGACTGGGTCTTTACCCTATGAATTACTCAGTAATCTGCCAATAACATAACGTGCCTGTTGCAAAACTGAGGTACCATTAGGCATAACAAAAACATAGCAGTTTAACTGGTTAAACAAGAAACTGATCAATTTGAACAAATACGAATTTATCTATAGCATGTCTTTGGCATTTTTTCCCTCCTACATTTCCCTCTCTCCTCACTGAATACAAGTGCTTCCTGCTGTACAATTGCTTTAATTGACCACAATGGTTTAGTGATTTAAATGATACACAGGCCTAGACTAGACACAAAGATACAATAGCCACAACAAACCACAACTATTAAGTTTGCAAACTGTTTGGTGGCCCGAGCGGAACCATTACTGGCCCCAGACCTGGACCACAGTCTACTAACTGGTGACGCCTAATGTAGGAGATGGGCAGAGGGAGGTGGTGGCCCACCTGGGAAGAGCCAGGCGATTTCCTGCACACTTCCAAAGAAGCAGCGGCAGCCATAAGTAGGCACGTCTTCTGGCACATAAGCACTGTGCGATCGGGTGGACACAGCTGGGAGAACTAAGGATTAATACAAATATGTACAAACATTAGCACACAAGTTCAGAGAAGCTAGGCAGTGAAGAAGGTAGGAGAGGCAGCATTGGGGCCGTGGAACAAGATAGCTAACCTTAATACAGTAGAGCTGCAGTGACAAACACTTAGCCACATCCAGGTGTATATGTGTATTAGTTAAATCAATGTGAAGCATTGCTTTCGGAAAAGAAGCATCAGCACTTGAATTTCCCTGAATATGTTTTAAAAAATCCTACACATACCATGCACAATACCAGGCAATCTACATGTGAAAAGGCAGAGGACCAAGGTAGATATCTGTAAGGTGGGCCATTGTGTTTCTTTGTCTTATACATTTATCTTTCTAAGGCAGTGTTACAACCCTGTTCAGGTTATATTGATCTACACCCCCATAAATATTGATCAATTCTCCTGGCAAAGCTAATAAGGGCACTTGCCTTGTAAGAGAGCACAAAGAAATCCCTCATTCTGTCAGGGCTGCTCTCGCACTGCAGAGCAGAGTTCCAGGCTGTAACAAGCATGCACACATACACACATGCACGCACGCACGTGCGCGCGCGCGCACACACACACACACACACACACACACACACGAGGTGTCAACGAGCTGGATGATTTTAGAAACAAAAGCAATGGTAGATTGAAGTGACTTAGAGAGAAATGGGATACAGTCTTAGTACCAATCTTCCTGAACCAGTTAGCCTCCTCTGCCCGTTGCTCAACAGCCATGCAAGGCTCAGGGCTGCGATATGAAACTTTCTGTAGAGCTGCAGTGACAATAAACAACACACTCGGGGGTTAAGACACACAGCAGAAACCTAAGACATGTCTTGCCAAATGCTACTTAAACCCTGTTGTGCATGTAATACCCACCTATTTTTAGATATGACAGCAGGACATCCAGATTTGCATTCCTGTATGAAGGATAAATGTAAGGCAGCAAGTGTCAGTGTGTACCAAATTATTTTAAAAAAGCACCAGCGATATTATATAGGGGAATTTTTTTTCATATAGTCGCCTTTCCCCTCACCTCATATCATCACTGGCTTTGTCTATTGCGGAGAGCACAAGTCGAACCAAACACCTATAAAAGCATGAATGGAAATACTGATGATGACCTCCTTTCTCTCACCTACTAACTGTATTGTACAGAGACACACTTTCACTGGAGAAGCAAAGGAATATAGGTCAGTGGATCACAGAGGTGTATGGAAAACTCAGTGTTACTACAGTGTGTCAGCACTTTACATCTTTTCTAAATGCTGTCATACTGTGCATGAAATAATCTATCGTCATGTTTTAATCTTAATACAAGAGTTAAATACTGGTAGATATTGCTGAGAGTTTGGGAGCACATTTGCAAAACTCTCTCTCTCTCTCTCTCTCTCTCTATATATATATAAGAAGATATAAGTATCAGATATTCATGAGGCTGTATTATATCATTATGATTTATGATAATAATCCCTGAAATACCTTGCTTTCTTATTTTCTTATATCAGATTTTGCAGGTGAAATAATTTGTATACTCCAGTTTGTACAGACCTGAGAGCAGTCACAACCTGAGCTTCATCTTTCGAGTTTTCACACAAACTCTCCAGTGCCTTCATGGCTGCATCCTGCTGTCCATTCTATCAGAGAGGAACAAATATCGTCACCATCACCTCCTCCAATCATGTTCATTTCCATTTCAAAAATCCTTACTTTTTCCAGGCCTTATTTCCGCAAATGGATCTGAACATTTTGACAGGTTCTCAGTATGTTTGCTGGTAGAAGCTGGACAAAGAGATTGTCACAAAGTTGTATCATTCTGCAGCTACAGATTATTCTTTACTCAAAAAAATCATATATGGTCATATGTGTGCACCAAAGACAGAATCTGCCTTTCTCCTGTTATAATTAGATAAAAATTAATTATGCATTGCCCAGTTGAAAATCTGAATATATTTGACATCAGTTACACTTGAACACAGACAGGATATCTATAATGGTTTGATTCTATTGACAACCAGAGACACAGTTTGCCAAATGGCTAAATATATAATGTGTTGGGTAACTAGCCATAAGCATGCCTTTTGATACAGTATCACAAGATAGAAAGTTGTGGTTCCCATTCCTGATTTTTTTTTTTCTCTATACCTGCTCAGATTAGGCAGACCTACTGTATGTTGGGAGCCCAGTAATGAGTTCTCTGATGAGTCCTACCTCCAAAGCAATCTGTGCCGCCAGACTGAGGAGATTGGAAGCAGCATTCTCAGATACAAGCAGTTTGTCCTCATTGCTCACAGGACTCTTCTTGGCCAGAAGTCCCATTGTATTCACAGCCTCTGCGGCTAGTACAAAAACACAGCTCAAGAGTCTCATCACCACACAGGGAAAATGCTGAAAACATGTACGTGTACTGAAATGAAGCAAAACTTCACAGTGTGTTCTGTTATATGTAACAGCCATCTTATACATATATATCTACAGATATCTCATAGTTACCTTTCTCTACATTGTTCTCCAGCACCGCAATCTTGTAAACACTGAACTGAGTAAAAATGCTGTCAGGATCACATCGCTCTGCCTCTTTAATTGCTTCTTTGGCCTGATAATCAAAAGTTTTTGTATACATAGAATCATACTTAACATTCAGGAACACTAAAATGTGTACTTTTTATGTATATTTTATGCAGACATGCATGCACAGCAAGTGGGAAAGTACAGCCACTCCGGAAGGTAGTCAGTCATGGTTTTTAATTCCTATTTGTCTGAAAAGTCTGGTTGGTGGGTGACATACTGTAGCCAAAGTGGGCATAGATGTGGCAGCCACTGAGGCCAGCAGACAGAAAAGTAAGTTTCCTGACCTGTTTTTACGGCTTAGGCTGTCTCACCTTTTCCAGCTGCTGTAACTGCAGGAGACAGGAAGCTCTGTTCCTCTGCAGTTTGGCCAGGTTGGGCTCCATCTGACCTGCCTTGTAGAAACTCAGAGAGTAGTTATACCACTGCAGAGCCTCTGAGTAGTTCTTAGCCTGGGGGGACAGACATTATAATACATAGTACACATACAAATAGATCCTGTGAGTTAAAAGTAGAAAGGATTATGTGTTCAGTGTACCTCAAAGTGTTTGGAGGCTTTGTCCCACAGCATGAGATGTAGACTTGTAAGTGCCTGGGGAGTCAGCTGTTTACCTGTATAATGACCTGAGTGGGAGACCTCCAGTAACAACAGTGAGCACAGCTACCTTACGTATTGATTATGCCTTCATTATTATAACAATATGTCATCTTATTTTCATTAAGGTAATAGTTATCATCACCACCAAGAATAAAATGTGAAGTTACCAGTGATGATATCTTCTATTTTCTGTTTCCCCAGCAGCTCTTTGCCTCTCTGCAACAGTAGCTCAATGTGCAGGACAAGAGCAGTTCCCAGCTCAGGGGATGACTCAAAACGCTGACATACACATTTCAAATAGTCAAATGCATCCATCTCTCTGGAAATATCAAAAAAGATATTACTCAAAACTAAATGATATGTGCGTGGGCAATTCCACAAAGTATGCACTTGTGTGAGCACATATAACATGTACAGTATGTACACTATATGACAAAGACTCAAGTAAAAGTGTTAGTTAAGACAAAAGCTGACTATGCAGTTTCAAAGGGGAGGTGCGCCACTTTGTTATAATGCAGTAAAGCATGATGAATGACACTCAATTCTGAATGAATGCCACTCAATAAGTATAGAACACAGACCGTTTGCACCTAGTATTAACATCCGTCCTGAGAAATCCGATCACAAGATGGCACCTCTAATTACAGGTGTAAACAGCAGCATTGTGTCCTCAATATGTCTTGAGATCCGATCACTCAGGCCACATTTGGAGGTGGCCTAAGACTCTTTTGTCTCACAGGAGTTAATGCCTCAGTAGTTGAAGACAAATCTTTTACCCCCTCATAACCAGAAATATAGGAGCATTTTCCTCCAATTTTCTTTTATTTGTGAACTTTTGACATCAAAACATTAGATGTAAGACAGGAATTTAAAAGTGTGAATTCCATGGGTTATTAGTCTTGGCATGAACCTGAGGGGTTTTATCCTTCCTGAGCTTCATCGTTACCATGAGTGAACAAAGCAGTACCACCTCCCATTTGACACTGCATTGTCTGCCTGATTTTTGCTTTTTTGCTTACCTGTCCTCAGACATGAGGAGCTTCACTGAGCTCAGAAACACCTCAAGAGGAACATCAGATTTCAGCATCTCATTAAGTCCTGAAAACAATTTTATGATCTGCTTTTCAATCTGTATTACTTAGACTTCATTTGCCCAGAAAAACTTGATGGGACATGCATGCTTTTTTGATTTTTCACCAACACTCTGCTGCAGTCAGCCAATGACATGCATTCACAGTGGGTTTGTACAAGGCACTGACCTGCCTTGTACAAACTCAAAGGAAGAGTTATACCACTGCAGAACCTCTGAATAGCTCTGGAGCAGTCTAGCTGCGCAATAGTAATTAAGTTGTCATTCATTTTCGCCATCCACATTTTTCAAGAAGCTTCGGACATTTAAATTAGCAAGCTTACGGTCACAAGTCTGCTTCTCTCACCTTTAGGCCACTGACCCCTACTTCTGCCTTTGGTAGTCAGGTTCTGTATAAATTATTCATTGAGGGCTGCTAATAACTAACCTTCTCTGATAAGGTCATCTGAGGCCCCGCATCTCACCAGTATTCTGATCTTTAGATATAGCCCAGAGGAACTCACACATTCCTGTCAAATTGCAGAGTGTAACTTCTTGCAGAGTACGGTAATTGAGGTAATTATTATTTAGAAATGAATGCTGCAAAATGCACACGTAAATTACATTGTGTGGATAATTGCTTGTGTCCCACCTTGTTGGCTAAGCTTACAGCATTGAGAGCCTTCTCCTGAAACCGCTGACAGTCCCACTTTAAATAAACAGTTGCAAGGAGCCTTAAGACCTTAGCCTGATGTGAGGAAAATTAAAAAGAGTTAAAACAAAATGTGTTTATTTCATTACATACCCATCTATTAGATGTGGTTTTGTCGTGATATGTAAACTCCCCTGTCTTACCTGGACCTCAGTTCCAGGGGAGTATTTCACATTTATCTTCCCAATGTCGTAGCTTTGGCTGGGAAACAGAGCAAATCATCTAAAACATTTTGTACTCTACTCTGTTGTTACTCAGCAGTTTTATTTCAAATTAAATATCATAATCTTTACCTCAACCAAAACGAACTGTCCTCAAACTTTCTCAAATTGTAAGCATCTACTCCAAAGTTATAGCACAAAAGGGAGAGATATCCAGTCTGTATGAAAAAAAATGACAGATGACACAACGTCCCTTTCAGCAACCATATTTAAAATGAGTTCACTTGTACTAATAATTTTTTTTTTTCTTCTAACCTCTTTGGGCAGCCGCAGCAGCATGTCTTTACAGCGCTGCATCAAGGCCACAGCATCATGGTTATTCCCCTGGCTTATTGCCTGCAAAGAGGGACAGACTACATGTTTGCTACAAAATAATGGCAAATAGCATAAATTTCTACATTAGTAGAGATTTCCCTCCCTTAGATCACCACACAATTTTGCTGTCTCACACTTCACACTGCGATGCAAGTCTGTTGGAATATCACTTCCTTAGCCGCTAAATATCACAAGAACAAATATTCACGTTGAAGGTGCTGAACATCCCATCCACCAGTGCTCACCGATTCTGCCTGGTATGAGATGATTCGAAGCAGATCTTTCTCAACATCACCTTTGCATGTGTTGATGTCAAATGTTCCATCACCTCTGGATGTCAGTCGGCTATAGAGGGTTTCCAGGCTCTACAAATGATTCATTTATAGTCACTTGTCATGAATTCATACTGTATTTCATGGTCATGCTCTCATTGCTCAAAACTGAGATGTGCTTAATCTCTCAATTGTGTGAGTATTGGGCATTGAGTAGTTATGTTTACCTGGACAGCTAGTCTAAAGAAGTTATCTGCTATCTGGGGTTTCATACAGTCCAGCCAAGTTCTTCCTGTCTTGCTGGCCATCTGTAAAGATTATAGAAAGATGTGAAATTGTACAGCAGGGACAGACACAGATCTTGTCCTCCTGAAAAGCTCAGCGATCGTAGAATCCTCCTACTGCAGCACATACCAAGATCTGCTTGCGGAGGATGCCCTCTGCTGGACTCTCAGGCTCACAGCAGTACAGCAGACTGCATGCCACATGACGCACTGACAATATGGTGAAAGACAAAGAATGAGATGTAACCTGCTTGTGCTCTTACATCATGTCAACATATAAAGCCAAATTAGCTCAAATGTTATGTCTAACATATGTTTATTATATGCATAATACTGTAATATGCCTACCTTTTGCTTTTTGATTTTTGTTAATGGATGTGCCCACATGTTTAGTAACTGCCCAGTTCCACAGCTGGATGGCACACTCCTCAAGCTGTGATATAAGAAAATAAATATATCTAAAATATTATATTTTGAAAAATCAGTGGTTTGCACTTTTTTTCATTTTTCTATCAAGAGCTTTTAATTATTGCTATTTTGTATCTGCCCTAATGCTTATGTACTTGTATATACTTACAAATTAAGTATTCAGTTTTGTCTGGATTCATCTATAGCTGGGGACTGGGCAACAGAGGTTCATGATATTAAAAAAAAAAAAATTCAATTGGATCACTTTTATTTTATTTTTTATTTTAGAAGACAAAGGTAGAGATCCTATCCTCTAGGGGTCTGGCAGTGGAAAGGTCTATACTGAAACTGGCTGGGAGTATCTGTTCAAACATGAACTTTGGTCTTACTGAAGTTGTGTGTGCGTGCGTGCGTGTGTGTGTGCGTGCGTGCGTGCGTGCGTGCGTGCGTGCGTGCGTGCGTGTGCATGCGTGTGTGAGGGTGTGCATGTTGATATGAGCTTATGTGGCTGATTTGCCCATTTCCTTTTGTCCACTGCTTGAAAGAAATTATCAATGAGTTCATAATGTATACTGTGTGAGATGCTACTCTTACATGACCACAGTAAACATATGAGTGTTGCCTTTGTTACATTAAAAACAGGTGAAAAAAAAAAAATCAAAATACCAAAATCCATTCAAAACCAAGTATGGTACCGATTTTTCCTTGATCAGATATGCACAAAAATATCAACTCGTTATTCACTCAGCTTTTGTTTGCTCATTTATAAATGTTGGCTGTTCTCTGAAAGGGAGGCTAATCACTACCTGGAGCTCACAGATTGACCACATTTTAATCTGTGAGCTCTTACATGTCTGATCAGGTCTCTGGGCTGCAGTCACACACTTAAAACCTTGTACCCACCTGTGGATCCAGGATTTGATGGGAATCCTCTAGGCCAGAAATTTCAGAAAAAAGCTGCTCTATCGTCTCATCATAACTTGTCTGCTGTTTATTCAGCAGGTTCTCTGTGAAGCCTGGGTACAAGCAGAACCAAATCAAGTAATCTGTTATGGAAAGCAAGGCAACAGTAAACATGCCATCCCCACAAAATGATTCACTCCCGTCTGGACCAGTCAGTAATACATATGTCACCTTGGTTTGACCTTCACAGTGTGTGTAGAGTGTACACATATGAAAAGGACAGGAACATTTTAGGGCCTTTTGGAGTTTGAAATCTTAACTTCACTGTCTGTATGACACCAGTCCACCTAACACTGGAATACAGTGCCAAGTTGACTCATTTTTGATTTGACTGCTTTGATTACAGGTTCCTTAACAGGTCACATCACACAGCCATTATTACTCCTAAATACTCAGGTTTCAATTTGGAAAGTGATCTCGCGAGATCAGCTATGCGAGGTTAGTTGGTGCATGAAAATTATCAGCGGGTCGTCAAAAATTGTTCACAGTTCCTCCTCCAAAATTAAGTGAATCTCCTTGTGGCGATTTTGGCCGCTCGAGCCACTAAAATACGATTGATTTTAGAGAAATTTAGACCACCAAATATAGCTACATACGTCATTTTGTTGGAAGTTGTTGATGAGATTTGTATGAGGGAGGGGCGCGAGCCAAGACAGAGGGGTAGTTAACGTTAACATTTTCTGGAAAATCTTAAGTTAATTCCGTCCTTCCAATATTAACTAGTTTTTTAAACGTTAGCTAACTTGCTATAACGTAACTGCTGATGTGCACTATTTAACGACAATAGTTAGAAAGCTTTAAGTTCCTTGCTAACGTTATTTCTTGCTAATATTGTGAATGCATAACGTTAGCTAGTTATCTGGCTGTAACCGTTAGCATTAACCATAACTCGGTAGGCTAACTTTGAATTCTCTGTCAAGACGACTGGTTAAACTCTCATTTGCTGCCTCAAAACAAACAATAATTTTAGGACATAAACAGATTAAAGCTACTTACGTTTCACATTTGAAACAAATCGCTCCATGTTTAACCAGGGGGAGAAAAAACGAAAAATCGCCTTACAGATGCCTGCTCCTCACCGCCATCCAGATTGATTGACAACTGCCACACAGGCGCACAAGTCTCTAAAGGTGAAGTGACCCCCCCCCCCCCCCCCCCCCCCCCCCCCCCCAAAAAAAAAAAAAAACTTTGACTTTATTGCCATTCATGCTTACACTTCACTGATTCTTGGGAATTTGGATAAAACGGGTTTTAATTTTGAGAAAAAAAAGTGCGTTAAATTACAAAATCTGAAGGTATATCATTATAGGCCAAGGTCTTGGCTGTTCAGCAATGTACCGGTGCAACCTCCTCATTTTGCATTTTTTTCATAAAATAGGTTTTTCCAGTTATTAGGCTACTTTGTTTTTGTCAACACCGTCACCGTAATGTTTTTTTTTTTTTTTTTTTTTTTTTTTGAAAAACATATTTTTGTATTAAAGAGACTATTACTTTAATAACTCAACAGCACCAAAGAAACATATTGTAAGCATATTCATTTAAAACCAATATAACTGCCTCTGACGGTGGTGACACTAATCTGACGGTGGTGACAGTTGCCTCATTAAAACATACATTTCCAAAATTTATACCACTCAAGTCAATGGCTTCTTGCTTAACAACTTTATTTAACTATTTGGTATAAAAAGTAACAGTCCTGAGCACTGTTAAAAGCATTTTTCAGACTTCAGTCATCACCGTCAGACAGAAAACCTGACGGTGGTGACGTCTGACGGTGGTGACAAAAACCTACTCTTTCACATGATAAGCATGAGTTGTTCACATTAGCCAGCTTGTTTTCGCCCTGTTGCTACCTGCATCAGACCTCTTCATAAAAAGTATACATTTATTCCATAATCTAATTTAATATTTTTTATACAGAAGTGACGGTGTTGACAATTTATGGTTGTGACAGTAGCAGTGTCCCAAAATATGAAGAGATTTAAGAGAAAATAGAAAACTTCCAGGAGCCTGAGTGGTCTTGAAGCATGCAGTAGAGCTGAAGGTTTGAAAAGGGGTCCTCAGGAATGTAATTGACCTTGTAGTTTTTTTATTTTTTATTTTTTTAAATAAATATCTGACGGTGGTGACGAATATCTGGGACACATTTTGAGCAACCACAAAATAATAGTAAATATTGTTCAAAACCCATCGTTTGTAGTTTTTATTACATATTATGATGTACTCTTTCATGTGGTAAAGATATTATTCAGTGAAATTATTACTTTTTGTTGTTTTAATCAAGTTGAAATGATTATCTCCTATCCGAGGACAACTGGTTTTGTACGGCATGGGCCAACATATAATCATTAAATTAATACAAATTAAAAATAAACCTATGAAAAAACCTTACAAATGTGCAAAAGACCCCAAGATTATGCCCTTGATTCTTTTTATTCATTAAAATGTTGTAAATTTCCAGCAGAAATAGCATTTTTCTTAGTGGGACATGATTTATCCAAATTCTCAAGAATCGGTGACTTGATTTTTACATCGTTGAAAACATCAAAGCATGCATTACTTTTTTGCTGGTTAGTTACCTGTTTCTTCTTGTTGCATACTTAATTGTGACCTTGAAGTTAAAGTTGAAGGTTTGTGAATTTAAGATGTCAGTATACTGTTGTATCCATATTCACTGCTGCTGGGCATGAATGGATGCAGGTAACACTTATTCCTGAGTCAGCCACAATGTTCAAAATCCCAGTGCAGTCCCTCTCAACCCTATCAGAAAAAACTAGGTGTGGTCAACATGGCTGAGCATGAGATCCTTCCAAGCTGATGTGTTTAAGAGATAAGCCATTTTTAGTGCAAAAAGGCCTGTGGAAAATTGAACATGTCTCTTCTCTCTGATAATACAGTTATTTTAAGTACACTTAAATACTTTACCGCTGTTGGCATTTTCAACTGATGGCTCTCCAGATTTTCCCTTTCCCTTCCCTTACTGACACGACTTCTTCAAACCATGAGGACAGCCAGCACATGTGAATGAGGAATTTACAAAGCATGCTGAGCTTTAAAAGTTGACCAGATACTTGCATGTTAACGGTGATGCACAACTGTTCTCTAAGAATCTTTTGAACTTCTTTGGATTGTGTACTTCTGTTCATAACCTTGGTTTGCAAACTGACCACAAATGATATTTTTGTCATGCAAGAAATGCTTATGCTAACATTTCAGACTATAAAATTTATTTTGTCTGCCAACAGTTGTTCCATGAAATTATATTTCCTCTTCCAAAGCTGCAGTATGGCAAGGGCCTTTAAAGTGAGATCTTGTTTACACTCAACACTGACGAGTCATTTGGTCACCAGACCACACAGGGCAGACAGTTGCCTTCCACTCCTCTGCTGAGGAAAGTCTTTACTGCCACTGCTTCTTACACTGAGGACTTTATTGTTGGGTAAAAGGAAACAAGGCATGCTGTGTGAGCAGAGCCAGTCCTTCATATTGTGTTTTAAACACCCGATTCTAAAATAAAACATCTTAAAAATCCACCCCAGCAACTTCCAGCAATTGTTCCAGCAGGAGACTTATCTTCTGCCCTTTTGGCCCAAAGGGAACGCTTCCCTTTCTGACGACTTAACATACAAGTGGCCACACACTAAGAAGAGCATTGCAGAATCATGCCATTTATTTATCAAACTTACCTCTTCACTGTGTACACTGTAGACGTATATAACTATCTTTTTATTTATTTATTTATTTATTTGAGAATCAAAATTTCATTTCCAAGTGTGACTTTGCCAAAAAAGTTACAGCAAGTTGCAGCACAAAACAACATGAAATGGTCCCACAAAATAAATACTACTGCTGCTGCTGCTACTACTACTACTACTGCTGCTACTACTACTAGTACTAATAATAACAATAACAATAACAATAATAATAATACTAATAATAATATAATTTAAAAAATGGCAGAATCCTTGTTAGCAAGTAGCATCCAAACAGTGACTCAAAAAAGCAAGGACAGGAGTCAATGACATCATGTTCCATAGATATTAATATCAGTTTGAATCCCCGTAGAGATATTAAAATATTCAATTTTAAATCCATTAGCAAGTTACTCTAAGAAGAGGGGGCAGCAACCCTGAATTCTTTCAGCAACCAAATCAGTTCTTGACAGTTATGTTCTAGGAACAGCAATCAGATAAACTTCTTTGGAAGTGATTCATGGATCTGAGTCCAAAAAAAAAAGACATGCATGACACAAGTATCACAGAAGCATCCCCAAAATGGGGGATGCTCCTGTGCATGTAAAGAGTTGACCAGCCAACCTTGGTATACAAGATACAGTGATGAGCTGTGTAAAGAATTAGGCCTGGGCTGTCACCTTATGTTACCACACTTGACAGACTTGCTCAATAGCAGTTTCCCAAGAAGCTGGGTAGGCCTATGGGAAAACCATTGTCAGTCTCATTGCAACATTCCCTGATCAAAATTGACAAGGAGGCATCATCAAACAGTTGAACACATGAACATCTTTAGTAATTATACAAGAGCGGGCCTGTTTGCTGTGGATCTATCTACCCAGTTGTAAATGAACTGTGAATGATCCAAACTTGCATTGTTTACCAGATGATCCAAGATTAGAATATCGCTACGTCATCCTCGATTCTTGGAATAAGCTGTTGCTTCATTATTTCCGTTTATGTCTATCTCAGCAAAGACAACAGTTACCAGGGAAATTGATCAATACCTTTTCCTGAAGTTTGAGTAATAAATTTTATTTGTAAATATCATTTTGCTTCTGTGAATCTGGGGTTTGTATTCATACAGTTACGTTAAACCCGTTGGCCTATTAATTGATTTGTTTTGTTTGTTTGTTTGTCTAGCTCTCTTGTCTTAACTTGGTTGTGGTGACACCAAGTCAGTTTTTGTCTCTTTGAGATTTGATTGTGTTGTGGGCCAACTCTTCTTGCTGCAGTCTCTGTGATCATGGCCTGAAAATCACACAGAATCTACTTTGACTCCCGCAGGAGTTTTTTTTCAGTTTTTTCCCATGTTCTCATGCACCCTATCACTGTTGTCCTGCTACAGGGAAGGAAGAGTGGTGTTCATCACATTTCACCACTTCTGCCTGGCCTCACTTTGGAAACACTGCAAGGTTTGGATTTGCTGTTGTCTTCTTCAGAATGTGTCTCCAAAATGGTGGCTGTTCAGTCCTGACATGGGCGGAAAGGTGAGGGCAGGATGTTCTTATTTACAGTACCTGCTACTGGGAGCTACAGTAGCAAAGTAATTGTTACAGTGATAAAAGAAAACAGTCTGCAGCACATCCACACACCGGGGGAGGTACTGCTGGACAACAGAGGGGACTCAAGGAGGATTATTTACATTGATATAAAAAGCTGCATGTCCTGTTTCTTAAGTTAAAAATAAATCCAGCAAATATTTATTCTAAACTCATTCTATCTGACATCACAGTGAGTGTTCACCTGATGTTATTTTTCCTCTTTAGATAAATGCTGTCACCTTTAACCCTAGTGGGTTGATTTTATCATGGGTAGTGTTAAACACACACACACACACACACAAAAAAATCCATATCAAATATTGGCTAAATAAGACTGTTCTTCACGCTTTTATTTACCATGGTTATCATGGTTAATATAAATGCCATGATACTGAAATACTTGAACTGAACTAAATTTTTAGGCCATATAACTATAACATTAGTGGCACAGTGTTGTGCTAAATCTCACACAATCATCTCAATAGCGTCCACAGTGGTTCTGTCAGCTAAAAACTACACAAAACAAAAAGTATTATAGTAATCCCATAGCGATTTCATAAAATATTCCCAAGGTTAGGGATATTCCTCGCCATTGTGCTGTCACAGTTATAGTATCCTTGTAAAATGTATTATAGTAGTGCTGCTGTGAAGGCTTTGCCAAATGAAACTTTGACCGTAACAATTTTGTGCCAAACCCAGCATGCAGTGATTTTCTCCTCCTCAATAGCTTGCAGACTGGAGTTTGTCAGAAAAGCGTGACGTTGCGTCCTTCCTCTGTCTCTATAAAACGTGCCTCACGCATGGACTGCAAGTGTTGCACAGAGGCGAAAAGGAGGAGAAATTGTTGTCCCAGACGCATGTGAGAGTCGGGGGCTGATTGACCATTCATGGTATAGCTTACTAATTAGAAACTGAAATACGCTCAATTTTTTGGGGAGGGCATCATTTTTATCAATAAACTCGGCGTTTTTCCTTTCCATTTCCTTTTCTTTATTTCTTTATTTCATTTTTCTTTTCTTTGAGAGCACCTGCCCCGAGGATACAATCGTTCATCCGTCTCCTGCGTTGCAGATTCGAGTTGGACTACCAAACTGCGCAGGAGAGCTCCCCTGCGAAACGCGTCATGGGATACGGCAGAATCATTGCCGCTTCTTTTATTCACACCTGAGGTTTTGGTGGATTAACACACGTTTTGATTTGAAGCAGCTCCTCTGTCAGCTTTAAGAAAAACTTTTTGTCCATCACTCGGAACTACTATCAGGAACTCTTATTACTTTTCAGCGGTTTGGATTTTGGGGAAGATTTGTCTGTGGGGTGACAGAATGGTCCCATCAGCCTGCCTAACACTGACCGTTGTCATCTTTTATTGTACCGCAGCCGCAAACGGTAAGAAATTATTTACCCTTATGCAGGTTATTTATTCACTCTTATTAGTAATATTTCACACGAATCGGCAAAAATAGCCTCCGTAGTTTTACATCGTCCAGTTTGACTGCTAGATCCTTTCATTAAGTTTTTTTCCCCCTGACATTTCACTTTGTCAGTGGTCTCAAAACCTCTGACAATGTGAGTCTTTTTTCCTTCTTCTCAATTTTTTCTTTAGCTTATGTTTCATTCATCATCATTAGACTATAATGTTGAGTTTTGTGCATATGAATTTTATAATACTGATAATGATGCGTTGCAGCCACATCTTCATTGAAACGGTTGGCTTTGTTTATGGATGTGACAGAGGAGTCATTTTTATTCCAAAATCTTAGTTGTATGATTTGAGGAAATTTGTGTGCCGTCAGGTAAGGCTGTCATTGGGCTTGCAGTTATTGCAAAGACCGCTAGAGGTAGTCTTGTCCCATAGTTTTTTTTTTTGTTTTTTTTTTTTGTGATTATTAACATGTTAATAGCATTTTATTGTACTGGGTTCCACAGGTTGTGGGCAAATTGCAACAGATAGATGTGCTCCATATCATAAGGCAAAAGTTATTTAATTGGTTAAAGACTGATTTTGGACTCTGGGATACACTTCAAATATTCCATGACAGTCTGTATTTTATATTATGGAAAAGTGTTTATTCCAGCAATTGTTATCTGTGCATATTCTAGTGTGGAAGGTGATTAAACATTTTGGCAATAGAATAAATATTTTCTCTCAGAATACAATAATTGTTATTACTTAACAGCATCACTGTCTTCATGTCTCTGCACAAAAACAAGATAGAGTATAAAAGGTGGATGTTCTTCCACCTTGTGCCAGACCTGGTGCACCACTGAGATATCCAGCAAGCCTTCCTCATCATGTCCAAATAAACAGCCCATCCAAACAATGGAAATACTAGCACCCCCCCAACACTCACTCACGTGCACACACACTCTCTCTCTCACACACACACACACACACACACACACACACACACACACACTCAGGTTCTGTATCTTTGTCTACAATGTTTTTAAGTAGATTTCCTTCACTGTCCACACGCAGAGCGTGGGAAAGACACAAGAAGGAAGCGGACGTAGGGGCAAGAGGCACCCTGGAATTGTTCTGACCGGTAGAGTTCACGGAAATGTGACACGCTACCTGAGCAAAGATTTCTTCCCGAAGCTCCTTATGCTCATATTCAGCTTTGTCAAACTCCTTCCACAAGACAATGGTGGAGAGGAAAGGAGAGCATTGTTTCTGCATGCCAGCTACTGAATGGCAGTAGCCATTAGTTGTTGACAGTATATCTAGACATATCAGGGTAAAGCCGAACTGTGTTACTGGTTTACCCAGGTACATGAATCACAGAGACACTGAATTAATTTTTAGCCAGAAAACCTAAGATTAAGTGTTTCATGGAGCATCTCATCAGCAATGGTTTGCTGCCACCACATTTTCAGGATTTTGACAGAATTGATGTTAGAGGCAGTCACAGGTGCTTTAATCATTTTACATGGACACATTTTGACTCTGTCCCTTTTTCCCCACAATCTGTTGTTTTCCTTCAAGCCTTTCAAATTGTGTAAATGTAATTACATCAGTGACTGAGTGATAAGGAAGATGCTGTTTAAAATGTAGTGTGGCCTATCAGATCATTTGTAAATATTTGACTTTGAAAGTAATTTAAAGCTGCTTTTGATTTGCACAGATCAAGTGCTTGTGTTCCATGGCCTGTTGACACCAGTCTCAATGTGGCATGACGACTCGGATTGAGGGGGAACTTTTCTGCAGCTCTGTGTGCCATGTTGCCTTTATTTCAGGACTTCAAAGAAATGAGAAATGTCAAGCATTCACCACATGTATTGTGATGCATGCAATAACATTAATAGCCTTTATTGGATCTGTAAATATCACAGTTATCTTGGCAGATCCAAGTACTGTGCAAAAATAATTAGAACACTGTTCATCATCCTCATGTTATACAGTTGTCTACAGATTTGTGAGATAAAGCCTGTGAAGGATTTATTCAAGTTTGTAGATTTACATTGTTTTAGTTGGTGGAGTTGAAGGCCAGCTTATGTGGTTTTGCGTAGACTGTGTGTTCTGAACTAACAAATAAAGCAGAAGTGATGATTGAGCTTGAAACTGGAGGGCTTGTGATTTTTGACTGTTTCATATACTTTCAAGATGAAAAAATAAGCTTAAGAGTCAGTGTAAACTGAAGAGTTCTTATCTTAACTTACACTATTGTATTAGTCGTTTATTATTCTTCAAAAGGCTTCACATCTCTTGAAACAGTATTTCTGGCCAAAGGAGTTGATGTTCCACTTAATTTGTTTTTCAGTCGTTTTTTCTCTCCTGGTTGGACACTTGAGATGGAGTGGAAAATGGGAGTGATGAGAGGTCAGCCAAGTGCAGTAGGGGCTCATCGCTCACTGAGCCCGTGCAGACAGCACAAGTGAAAAAAACATACACACACACCTCCAGTGCACATAACAGATACTTTGATTGGGAGAAGCAGCCAAAGTCAGTCAGATGGGATATTAGTTGTTTCTTATAGCCGATCTTGACATAGGATAAAAGTGGCATGTCCCCTATACCTCCTTAAATCCACCCTGAGCCAGCAATATATTTCCTTTAAACCTGCTTGAGATTTCAATTTCAAGGAGCTTCTGTCTGCCTTCTAGCCTTAATCATACATATTATGGAACGAGAACCCTTGGGTTTACACAGTGGGCCACAAGTCAGGAATCTTATGCAGGAGATTTCAGTTGTTGGCTGTACTCAACTCTATATAACCTGAAATGACCACCCATCATGGCCAGATGTTCCTTTATTTTGCTTTTTTAAGAGGAGTCCAGGGCATTTTGTCTCCAAATCTCCAAAGACTAATATAAGGCAAATAAAAAAGGCACTCTCTCTAACTGTTGTCTTAACCTTGCAGTTGGCAAAGTGGAGGGATTTCAGAAGGACCCCTTATGAGAGAATATTCCAGGACACTGAGGCTGTATAGCACAGCTAGAGCAGTAGTAGCAACTTCTTATTTTGGCAGGTGGTCCCAGCTCTTGTCAAGGGTTTTGACTCTGTGTTGTAAATCTGCCACCAGCGTGTAGAAGCCTCTTGTGAATTTGTTTCATTGTTTGTCTGCCTTGACAGTCTCTGGCAACTTACCATGAAATGTCACCATTTCAGCAGGAGAGCTGCATTGTCACGCCATACAGCAGTGATACTGTTAGAGAATAGATCAGGTGTAATTCAAAACTGCATACATTTTTTAGCTCCTAAAATAAGAGGTAGGGGGCCCTAATGATGATCCAGTACGCGTTTTGTATTTAACCACTATTTCAGTCCTATTGCTTGGTGTAGACTCTGCTACTGAATCCACTTGTATAATTTGTGAAAATCTTACACCACATTTAAATTATTAGATTGAATTACTGATCAAAAGACAATTTTGAAATCAATACATATGTTGAGTGTTGTGTTGTTTGACAATATGGCACATTGTTAGGATTTTTTTGTGGCTAAACTGAATTCTCTTTGCCCTTTGGTGCTAAGACAGGAAATAACCCTGTGTGGTGGTCACAGACTGGCTACTATTGCGCTTCTGCATCCATGGACACATTTTAGCCAAGATGACTCACCACTCTCTTTTATACACCCCACACCCTTTCTATGCCTTTTGTTATCACTGTTAAAATGACAAAAAAATGAAGTGGCAAGGTTAAACAAGGGAGTCGTTATATTGTTGCTTTTACCTTGAAACACCAAAAAAAGATCCTCTGCCCGTACTCCTGAGACAGTATCCTTGTTTCATGGCCGGAAGGGAAGTGCAGGGAGATGAAGTGTACCTTCTGAAAAAGAGAAGGGAATTCCGCACATTATTCCCTGCACTTCAAGGGTAGAGACTGGGGGTTTCCTGTTCAAGTCAGAGAATGTACAGTCATCTCATACTGTAATAGCAGCTTTTATTACACAATATCACTCTGGAGCTAGTTCTTTTCTCTCACATACTCGTAACCTTATATTGGTTGACTGAGCTTCAGTTTTTTACAGTTGTTCTGACTGACCATATACAAGTTTTGAGCTTAGAATAATGCCAGGAATCAATTCTAGTATTCTCTACACAGATAGAAATGTATAAAATTACTAAAATGTGAGGCTCTCACATTTAAGGAATATTTTTTCTCAATCCTCATCTCACCAAATCTTTTGAAGATTTTTTTTTTTTTTTTTTTTTTTTTGGGCATTTCTGCTTTATTTGACAGTCGCAGTAGGGAGGGACCGGACAGGCAGGGAAGAGAGGGGGGGTGACATGCAGCAAATGGCCTGAGGTCAGATTCGAACCCCAAATGCTGCGATCAGGACTCGGCTTTAACAAGTGGTGCACTATCTGCTGAGCTGTTGGGGTGCACCCAATGCCCACATTTTTACCATATCACACTGAAAAGTTACAGTGCTTTTCTAATAAATTCAAATTGTTTTTTTTTTTTTATTTTATTTTATTTTCCTTGATCATATTTGATCATATGATCATATTTTTTAAATTAATCTAATGCTTATGAAAAATAGCTTTATATTAATAGAAAAACTGTTTAAGATGTATTTTGTCATTGTTTTGGTCCTCATCTGTTCTTGCAGACTAAATATTTGAATTGCATTTTCTGGCCCACAGATATTTCTGAATAGTGCAGAGTAGATCTTGGAATCCAACTCTGTGTTAAGCAAAACCTAGTCTTCATTTCCTGGCTGGTAGTGAACATACCACAGATGTTTTCACAACACTGTGTCCTGTGCTGCTTCCCTTCCTCTGTGCCATGTGAGGACAAGAACATATGAATGAGATCCTAGTCTAGTCTCCGTCAAGTTGGCCAAATGGTGATACGCCCAAGTCAGTTGACAGAGGTACAGAAACTGAGCCACAACTCTCTCTCCCTTTCCCTCTCCCTCTCCCTTTCCCTTTCCCTCTCCCTCTCCCTCACCCTCTCCCTCTCCCTCTCTCTCACCCTCTCCCTCACTCTCTGTCCCTGCTCTCTCTGTTTGTTCCATGCCTGTCCTCTTCTTAATGGCTCCTAATGAGAACCAGCTTCAGGGTCCTTTGAACCACCACAATAAGCCCCATTTCTTGCATTTTTCAGGCGATCTGCTGGAAGAATGCAGCACACAGCTGTTTGGGGGGGGGTTATTGGGACGTTTGCTGAGGTCAGCGTTGGGCAGGAATTGGGGCAGGTGGGGGTTTGGTGGGAGTGTAGCGAAACAGAGATGGGATAGGGCTGTTCTTTTAAGTGGGCTGCTGGGGGCCCCTGCTGATTCATCCATCTGTAGTGTGTTACTGAGGAGAACAGGGAGAAAAAGGCCAAAAGATGAGATGCTTGCTATACTATGATAAAAAGTCAGGTTGTTATCAATGCACACAGGTACATACATGCATGCGTGTGTTTGTAAATGTGTTTTTCAAAAGACAGAGGTCAAACAGATATCTTGAGCATGCAGTAATCAGAACCAGATACACTGTACATTTTATTCTCAGTATTTAACAAATTGCAGTGGTCAAATTCAATTTAATGCATTATTACAATGTTTTCATTCCCAGCAATTGAGTTACATCAACTTTATGCTGGTTTCTAGACATGTGGGAAGACAAATGCATATTTGCTTTTGAAAACATTCTTCGGGAAACATATCTTGATAAATTAGTAGAAAATGTATATCTGAATCAGGAACATTGGTTTTTATTCATCCCAAAATCTGGTGAGAGTACAGTATGTTTTCTTAACACGAGTTAAATTGCATGAAAGAACATGAGCCACATCCCTTCCCCTACCCTTCCTATAACCTTGGACAATAAGACAATAATGTTATAATATTGTGTGAGGAAGCTGATATTTAGTGCCACTGCCAACACTGGTACCATCAGCTCATTCTTAGGCAACAGCTGTTCAGAACATGCAGCAAGGACTAGGCTAGCGAGTGTGCACTTCTTTCTGTGTGTGTATGTGTCTAAGCATGCATGCATATGTTTGTGTGCATGTGTTTATGTGTGTGTACACGTGCACACAGGTTTCAGCCAGCACATGTGCCAGCATGTCAACCAGGGAGTAAGCTGTTGTGTAACTCTATTGTCTTTCTGGATTCTATGACACAAATAAAAGTTTCCCTGCAGACGGTCATATTTGAAGGATTGTGTTAATAAACTTGTTTGCCTGGTAACAGTTCTGACCACAGCAGCCAGCTGTTCAGCGAGGTCAGTGAAAAGAAGGAAATCGCATAAGGGACTATGACACCTCCTGGATTGGAGAGTGAATCACAGAGCTTCCTATGTTGACCGGTGTGAGTGGGACCTGTCAACAGATACAGCTGGCTGTAAACCAAATAGAGGCCACCTTGAAATCTACCATCTCAACCTCTCCTTGCCCCCTTCAAATGTAATAATATGTACCTAGAGCACAGACAAGGTCAGTGTTAAGTTCAAATATAATTTGCCCCATAAACAAAGCAGTATGTATGTTTGCGGGATGTATGAGGGTTGATTTGGAGATCTGTTGGAAGGGCCTCATCTGGGTCTTGGGTTCTCTTCAGTCCTCAGTTGGTTTGATCTCTCAGGCTTAGGGCCACAGCTTATTCTTCCCTTCTGTTCCTCCACCTACTGTTCGTTTCCCTTGTTCACACAAACAAACAAACACACTGTTCATCACTACCAGACCGCACAATCCGTTCACCAACCTGTCCTCCGTGGTTTGCACTGGAAACACCCCCAGTTCTCTCACAGCAGAGTCACTTGGACCAGACCAGCTTAAGTGAACATAGTGCCGAAGTGATTCATGGGAAAGTCCGAAGTATCTTTTACACTATTGTTTAGTAGAGACAGTTGCTAAGAAGTTGCAAATGTGTGGGTGTGCTGAATTGTCTATGTGTGTGTGTGTGTGTGTGTGTGTGTGTGTGTGGTGGAGTGGGTGGATGGGGCGAGGTGTGTGTGTGGGGGGGTATGTGTGTCCACATGTATGTGTGGGTTCATGTGTGTTTTTGTTTATGTGTGCCTTCAGCAGGAAATATGGAACAAGCAAACCTGCTGGCACCTATAATACGGCCTTCTGTGAACCACCACATTCATCACAGTGGGGGCTCATTCACTCTTGTATGCAGGTATGTAACACCCTCTGCTTATGTCCATTCCAAAGAGAACCGAAAGCGAATTTAGCCATCAGCAATGTGAATTGCACTATGTAAGTGCTGAATAATGTTGCTCCCTGATTCACGTGGCAAGTGAGTATAAGTGGATATCCATGAATAACTTGTTATGAAAAGTGCTGACCCTCTGCCTCTGGTGCCCCATTGCCTTGGGGTACGTCATGGGAATGCAACCAATGGAAGTATGAGGTTTGTATGTTTTAGCCTGAGGGTGGTGCTGTAGGAAAAGTCATGAGGTCACCAAAGTTGATAAGGTTCATCCTCTGGGTAGCATGAATGTGGTTTTCCAAATTTCACAGCAATCTGCCCAACACATGTTGAGATATGAAACATTTTGACCTAAGGGTGGCACAAGAGCAAAGGCGATGGGGTGATCAAATCAAGTTGAATGCTCCTTTTGGGAGTATGAATACACTCAGTAAATATCGTGGCAAGTTGGACCATTTGGCTTAATGGTGGCGCCAGAAGGTCATGAGGTCGCCAGAAGTGACAACGTTTATCCTCTGAAGAGCTTTAACACACTTACCAAAGTTCATTGTAACCGAGCCAATGGATTTTGAGATATGCAAATAAGCCAAATCTGTGATGGACTGGCGACCTGTCCAGGGTTTCCCCACCTTCTGCACAATGAGCACTGGGATAGCCTCCATCACCCTGTGACCCTAATTAGGATAAGTGGCTTAAAAAAATTAATGACTAAATGAGTGAATGAATATGAGCCAGATTTTTTTTTATTTTTTTGCCTGGATGTGGCTCGAAAGGGAAAGGACATCTGGTCACCCAAACTGACATGGTTTATTTTCTGTGGAGCATGAATGTGTTCACCAAATTCATGGCAATCCACCCAATAAATTTCCATGTGTGTTGCCTTGGAATAAACTGTTGGATGGATGGATGGATGGACCAACACAGCCACTATTAGGCTCCGCCTGCCAGGGGACAAAAATTCCTCACTGTCAGCCTTCACCAAAAAAGGATCATCAAACATGTTAGTGTCTCTTGCCCTTAGCTTGATGATAAACCAGATGAAAGGTCAGTCTGGAGGAGAGGAGTTGCTCTGCTCTAGGCAGTGCTCTGTTTCTGATATCTTTCACAACAGCCAACAAGTTTCAAACCCTGGTCTCATTGCATGACAGACAGACCACGGGAAGAAAAAGCGACCTGACTCGGCTTCAGGATACTCACAGGCTTCAAAAAGCCTGCAGTACTGATAGACAGGAACCAGTGTGGTAATGGTCCACATATATCAATCTGTTGCAGTTTCCTTTAGGGTTGGTGGGACCCAAATGTGCTTCAAACACGTGTCAAGAATTCAGAGAGTCTTGCATCATTTTGTAGACCCTCCAGGAATGCTAAGTAACACATATCTATCTAATGTAATGCTTCCCTATAAGGCCATGAGCTAAGAGGCCTGACCCATACTGTCTTAGTTTCTGTCGCTGGATGAGAGCTTGAGGTTGCTCGACCCAGAGTGCTGCAGGCAAAGGCAATGGTATGTGAGACATGTTTGAAGTTCCTCTGGGATCTCTTTAATGAGAGCTTTAAAATGGATAGTGTGTGGAAATATTTGGTAGTTGAGCACATCATCCCACAGAACCATGTTCCCATGTGAAAGTTTAAGTTATTAGATCTCTCCAGATTAAAAGAAAATAAACTTCAGAATAATCATCAAGTAAAAGTCCTGAGAGGTGATGCAGCTGCCATCCTCAACTAACCAGCTGGCCACTATACCAAATGGTGTGACACTTGAAAAATATGCTTAGCAAAATTTATTAAACTTATTTGACACTTTATTCCTTGAGAACATGCCTACTATACAGATTGTGCAATCTTATGTTTCAAATCCAAAATCACACTGTATAGCAATTCTAGTTTACAGACCTATGTCTATGTAACACTATTTTTTAGTCTAAATTAGCCTCAATCACCAAGCCTTAAATTGAGGAGGTGATTAATTTCAGTGTTGTTGACTGAAGTGATTTGAGGTTGATTTGTGTGTGTGCGGGCATGTGTGTGTGTGTGTGTGTGTGTGTGTGTGTGTGTGTGTGTGTGTGTGTGTGTGTGTGTGTGTGTGTGTGTGTGTGTGTGTGTGCGTGTGTGTGTGTGTGATGAGCTTTCTACGTGATTCACGCACAGTCATACCAACCATCTCATTGTTTTGTTTCTTTCAGGGGCTCTGACCAACTACACTGGACCCTTCCTTTTCGATCTGTGTCATCAGAAGACGTGAAAGTAGATAAGTGTGACCCAAAAGCACACTCGCACTGCAGCAGACTGTCAGTCAAAAACCTGAGTGTGAATGACACTGGGACATACAGCTGTCAACACTCCCATAAAGACACAGGCCACATCAGTTCTGTCTATGTCTATGTCAAAGGTGAGATTTGCTAGGTGTCCCTCACTTAGGAAATTACTGGTTACTGATGCTTTCACTAAACACAGGGCAGTGAGCCAATCAAGTGAACAAAATGGGGAACAAGAGTATAAATAAAAGCCATCATTATTTGATTTTTTACACTGATATTGTCCTCTCCATGTCAAGTAATGTCAATTAATTTGCCAGTGTGAGAAAAAGCAGAGCATGACGTTGTTTTGAAATAAGAATAACGACTGGTTCTATAAACTGTAACACTGATGAGGACTTTTTTTTTTTTTTTTTTTGGACTTATTTGTATTTTATTCACAAATCAGTTGTGTCTGCTTACATATAACTGTAATAAGGTCACTGAAGTCTTTCAATAAAAACGATTTCCACAGGGTGGTCGACACCAACAGTGGGATCTGGAGTGAGCTAAGACAAAAGAAAAAAGGAATGGTATTTAGTGTCTCCTAATGGCCAGATACCAGAAATGGTCAATGAGACGCTTGACTTTTTCCTGCATGATACAAGAACTGGAAGACATCCAGTCCCTTAGGAAAAAAAGAGTGAGTCAGCGAGACAACAAAAGAAAGAAAGAAAGAAAGGAAGAAAGAAGCATTTGGTAATTGTGTATGTGTGAATACAGTTATTAATCACATACAGGAAGCTGATTTTATGGTGTAGGCTTTCAGACTGCAATAGAATGAAATAGCCATATCAAAAAAAGCTTCCAAGAGTCCTAAGCTAGAACTACAAACACTGTGAATGAGATGAATGAGATTGGAAGCACCTTTTGAAAGATGAAACATATTCTAGCTCTTACAACGCCAAAAATAACAATCAGCGCATTCTGGGAAATGCCAAATATATGACAGCTGTGAGTAAACAATAAAGATATGCTACACATTTTGAGTTCAGTGCTGTTACTCGGGCGGCATTCAGTGCTGCCTCTTTTTCATTTTGCTCAAGGTGCTTCCAATTTCGTTCATTGTTTGTGATAGACTGGAGTAGCTCAGTCTCTGTCAGAGAGAAAGAAGGGGGGGGGGGGTTCCTCTGGTGCCATGGTGTCTTCTGGAGATGGAAGGGAGAGCGTGATTGCACGGGAAGCCCTGGTCATTGACTATGATTTCCTGCTTTGGCTACTGTTTTTCTAAGTTTCCCCTGAAGCGTCACATAGGTTTTTACTACTGTAACTCAACTACAGATTGTGCAAGGGCATTGCATGAGAGAAGATTTTGTATGTGTATCTGTCAAGACAGCCAAAATGAATTTTAACCAGATGTGTTTAATATGTAATGACTCGTCAGCACAGTTATGGATTCAGAAGAAATAATTAAATATATGTCAACCCTTTGAGATACAATTTTAGGGTTTGAAATAGATAAAGACATTGCAGATCAATCTAAACATTTAATGCACTTCATCCTTCTCTTGTTGCTGTATGAGTGTGTGTGGATCCCAGTTCGCCTGCTTCCTCTGGCGATCTAGCAGCCTGTTGCCCTGTGCTTAGTCTAACACACTCCTTTCAAAGCTGTTCAAGTGTTTATTAGATCATTTTCCATGTTTGTTTTTCAAATAATAGTCCCTTTATCACACCAGTACTGCTTGACCTCACACAAATCACACACTATTTATCTAGCCGTTAAGTTCCCACAGCAGTTGTGTGATGCCTGACTGCTCAATAGGAGCAGACCACAAGCTCAATTGCTCTGTCTGTGCTCTGTTGGTCTACCCAAGAGGAACTGCTTAGAGAGATTTTATTTGATCTCTGTGTGGTATGGCCTAACATTGCCTTGATTCAATTCCTCTAGAAAGCTAATCTTTGGCGAGTAGAACATTTTCACCATGCTTACCTTTGAGCAACTGTAAATTTGCTACAAAGCATAGTCATCCCAGTGGGGAAAATATATGGGGGCACATCCTCTTTGAAATGCTATTTCTAACTGACCTGTTTGTATTTATTGTTTGTTTGTTTGTTTGTTTGTTTGTTTCCAAATTTGGTCCTCAGATCCCCTGCACCCCTTTGTGAAACAGCATCCTTCACCCGACATCCTGAGTATATCCAGGGATGAAACCTCCATTGTGGTCCCCTGCAGGACTTCCTCTCCAGACACCAATGTATCACTTACTGGGGTGAGGCATTAGAGCATATGAAATTCAGTCATTACACATTATTATACATATTAGGTTGGTATAAATATTCTTTTGCAATAGTCATAGAAAAGCGATACATTTTAAGACAATCATAGGCCTTATTGCACATGGTTTTGAGTAAATCACAGATTGTCTGTGAGAGAAGTTGCCCATTGACGTCAAAGTGGTGTCAAGGCATCCTTACTTGTTATGTATTTTTGTAATCTATAATAAATACAGTCACTCTGTAGTTGAGGCATCTTGCTGGTTCTCACACCCTTTGTGTGTTAAATTACTATAGCATACGGAAACAGACAGGGGACAGTGGCTACTCAGAGGGAAGCTCAGAGGCAGAAAAAGGAGTCATCCTGTCTCCTTCCTGTAAAAGCAGGGAGGAGACCTCCAAGAGTGTTTTTCTTAGAATAGATTCTGAGTCTAAATCTAGTTCCCCTACTTGCGTAAACATCATGTGCAGGAAATGCAGGAGAGTGCAGAAAAGCAGTGCACATTGTGTCCAATCACAGGAAACAATAGGTAAATGATGATCTTGAGAATAATATTGTTTGAAGATAGCAGTAGACGATATCACTGGAAAACCGCCCATTCCTGTTGTTTGCATGATGATCTAGATTCATAGACTCTTGATTGCTTACAATCTATCATTAGCTAGATTTTTATCCTTAAGCAGCATAAAGGCTATGTTGACAAAGTTACCCTTTCAACAACAGAGGTACTGTACTTTTTTGTTGTCATATTCATGGAATTGATATATGACCCTATGTCGTAATAAGTTGTAGGAACAAACACATATGATTCCAGTAGCACAGACAGTGGTTGTGTATCCTTCCTGTCACTGGGAAATCTATGGCATTCCTCCTTCCTGCTTCTTTTCCTTCCTTCCCATCCCTTGCTCCCCCTGCCAGGTCAACATTTGGCATGAGAACAAACAACAGACGTAGAATTTGGCAAGGCATGAACATCCCTTTCCGAGCTAACAATGTTTCATGCTTTGTTGCATGGGTAATTGCAAAGGTTACACGTCACAAAACTTCAAAAACGAAACAAAATTTTTAACTCTAACAGACAGTTGTCCCCACCTGAGCCCTGCAGAGCATGTATTCTATATCCAGTGGTGTTTGCCACATTACACTAACAGACAACTATTTCGTCCTTTGTCTGGTTATATAGACTCCAGCCTTATCAGAGGAGATTACTAATAACACGAGATGGGATCCAGAAGTGGGTTTCACGATTCCCTACGGCCCCTACACCACATATTACTTCCTCACCTGTGTCACCAAAGTTAACGGCTCTGAGGTTACATCGACATACATTCCTCACAGATGGGGTGAGTTTTCTGTCTCTCTGACAGATATTAAACACAAACTGAGATCAACAAATTTCTCTACTTTCTCGACTTTTGGCAAATCTCACAATCCCCTCATGTTTCTTTCATCCCCATTTTACAGAAAACAAACTGAAAAAAGTGACGATCACCCCATCGCGTATCAGAGTGTTGGTGGGATCTAACTTCACCCTCAACTGCACAGGAGAGTCTACCTATAATGGACGTATCAACTTCACATGGGAGTTTCCAAAGAGGATTGTAAGTTGAGGATCCATCACAGTTGCACTGAAAATCATCATACCAGTCATCAGTCATCATACCTGTCATCATCCTACGGTTCCTTATATGTACTGTACATGTCAAATGCTCTTATGAAGGCAAGAAATATCTAAAGGTTTTTGCTGTGGAGTCTTGGCAGCTTACAACTCTGTTCCTCCAGGTGCATCGCAGTCATAATGAGAGCAAGACCAGGAACCCAGGTCAAACAACTGTGATGAGCAAGTCTATCACGATTGAAGATGTCACTACAGATGACAGGGGGGTCTACCGTTGCACGGCTGAGACTGACCCCCTCAAGGGAATCCGGAAGAATGCCTTAGCCAGAGTCACTGTCTTTGGTGAGTATGTTTTGAGTGAATTAAAGTTCAGGCACTGTTTTTAAAGGTGGATTTAGAGTATTCTAAACTCCATTTAAGTCCATACAAATGTAAGCTGATTTAAATCAGTTTTTGTAATTATACAAAATTCAATGAGGGGGATCACCACGTCTTTTGTGTTTGTATGCCTAGTGACTCTTTATGACAAAATAAAGAAGCTAATTGATTAATCAAGTCAATTTATTTATAGAGCACATTTTAAAGCTAGAAGTGTTAACTAAAATGCTGTGCAGTTAGGCAAAAAAGGAAGAGGAAAAGGACAGTTACACAACAAATATAATAGATAAATGTAAACTTACAGAAGGTGGAGTATATAAACATGCCATTCAAAATAAAACACACAAGCTCAGTATAACATTTGTTAAAGTGTTATACTCAAAGGTAAACAGGATTTAAAAATATCAGTCCAAGGTGATGATGTGATTGCGGGGGGTTAGGTTGTTCCATAGTCTGGGGGCAAAAGTAAAAAGGCATGTTCTCCCCTGGATTTATACTGGAACAATAGGATGTGAAAGAGTAATTTATCAGAGGATATAAGCGACCTGGAGCTGGAATAGGATCTGAGGAGATCCAAAGTTTAGCTCGGCACCAATCCTTGTAGTGCTTTAATAACTAATGAAAGAACCTTAAAATCAATTGTATGTTTGACTGGTACCCAGTGAAGAAGGGAGATAAAGTCCCTCTTGTTGGTTCCAGTAAGCAGCATCTTAAGTCATTTTATACATATCATGACGAATTTATTTGTTCTTTTTACATTGGAAAATTAATATTTTTCTCTTGTTGGTCTGCTGTGTTGTTTCAGAGCACCCGTTCCTCAATGTTTCCTATAAGTCTGATAACTCTGGTAAGATTGTTGTCCTTGAGGGTAGAAAGAAACTAGTTTTGGAGCCATCGGTCAATGCTCTGCCAGAACCAAACACAGTAGCATGGTAAGTGACAGCTTACAATAACAAGCATTAGAGTTTGTGTTCTCTGCAGTCCTGTATTACATTCCTGGTGGTTGTGTGTATTTTTTCCTGAATAACCAAATTGGATTGTGGGTGTTCAGTTGAAAATTCTCAGTTAAGTTGTAATCAGTTGCCACACTTGCACTGTAAATTCATCATAAGTACACTACAGTTACAATGACTATCCAAATCAGCTGTTTACTATTCAGTGAGTGTGTTGGTTTATGTAGTATCTTATTCTGAATCGCTTCAATTCACAGGTATAAAGATGGTGTACTTATTAGGCAGAATTCCACCTGCTACAAGATGTCTCGCTGGAACTTGATAATCACAGATGTGCAAGGCAAACATGCAGGGGTCTTCACTGTAGCCCTGGGGAACCAAGGTGTGGGCCTGCACAGGAATCTGAGCTTCACTCTTTTAGTCTACGGTAAGTCACTGCCATAGCCTTGGTAAGGACTGCTGATCCTGACAAAATGAAGCAATGCCCTAGCTTTGGACAGACACTGTAGCCTGTAGTTCCTTCAGCCCAGTGTGCAGGACGGCAGGTAGCAGCTCCAGTATGAGAGGAATTTGGGGGCTTGTTGATTCCAGGGCTGGACTGACGTAGCAGGGGCAGCTGTTGTTGATTATTGGGGCTCTTTTGAAGGGGCTTGGCGCAGTGTGTAAACGGCCTGGGCTCTCCACTCTGCACGCATATCCTAGCCACTCTAGACCCCCCCTAGTCCCCAGCATTTATTTGCATCTTCACCATGTGTATATATAGTGTACCTCATGTAAACAGTTTGTTCAATGTTTTATATATACAGGAGGAAAGCAAGGAGCATGTAGATAATGCATTGTTATGATGGCGATGTCAAGAATACTGATAACTGTTAACAGTAGAGGTCATAAATTTTGTAGGTTATGATAGTGTTTCACTATGTTGGGTGGTACACTCTGCTTACTGTTAGACAACAGCAAAATAAAACATACATCGGTTACTCAAAGCTAACTATGGGGGAACAAGAGCTATTTCCACTGCATTCTTTGCACATTATCTAGGAATCCCAATAGCGTGCCAAAAGTGTAAAAATCACCCCCTTCTAGCTTATATAACCTTTATTTATGGTCCTTGACTGTACTGCCTCACAAAACTTTTTGGACTACAAAAAACAAAAAGCACAGACACAAACAAACAAATGGAAGAGATTCATGGTATCAATTAGGGAACTATTTTAAACATCGTTCATCAGTTGTTTGAAGTTGTCACTGTGCTCCAGTATGAGTATGTTCTGCAGGATGGATATGTTTGTGGCGGGGATTGGTTGGTGTGTATCAGATGGGCGTATGAATGTGAAGCTTCAACCACTTTAGCCTCTCAGACCGGAGAGAATGGTTAAACAGTGTGAAACACCTCCCTCTGAGGTGGCACAGGGATTTTTGTCTGTTGTTGATTACAGCGCTGCTCTGCTCTCCCACATGGTTGATCCACTGACCTGGGCATAGGCCACATCTGGGCCAGAGACGGGGTCACTCTTTGACCTACAGCCCTAGGCTAGCCAATCATTGCCAGTACTCTCCAACTTGGTATCTAAAGGACAACTGGTGTCAGTGGCACCTTTTTCATGGTTATCCATCATGATCATCATCCCTCATTATAAAGACATTATGAGATTCCCCAGTGAGCAGACTTGAAATGACTGATGGTTGATCTAACCATGCGCTCTCACTCTCTCTCTCCCTCTTTCTGTCTTTTTCCTGTGTGTGTCTGTGTGTGTTTACATGTGTCTGCCTCACACAGTGAAGCCAGTTATTTTGGAGTTGGAACTTGCCACTTTGGATGTGCAGTCTTACATGCTTGGCAAGAAGTACCCGTTAACCTGCACCACCTACAGTTTGCCCACGCCCAGTGTCACCTGGCTCTGGCAACCATGCCGCACAGATCCCACACTTACTGAGTGAGTCACCATCTTGCTATGTTCAAAACAACAGACTGCTTGAACTACATTTTCTACATTCTCACTTTGAACATCCTTCTGTCTTTGTGGGCGCAGGTGGGGAATATATTAAGCACACATTTTGAGGTTTTACATTTTTAATGAACAAGCCATTGAGTGTGTGTGTCTTGTCCTCAAAAATATTTTATTTTAATATTTGATAATCTAAACATTCATTCTATATATAAAATTTAAATGGACCACTTTATTTATGAATGCCAAACTTAATATGTTGCAAAATTAATCATATGCCACCAGTTTCCATTTGGGGAAACTCCAGTGAATGTGGTGTTTCTTTCCAGTCATCTACCCACTGCATACATCAGTAGCCCAATTTCAGCCGAGCAAAACTGGCAGTTACATCAAGAGAATAAAAGAGGCTGATCAGGGTTATTCATTAGCTTCTCCAATATTTTTTCTGCTGAGGAAACTGTTCAGCAGTTCACGTTGTGTGTGTGTTATATCTCTGGTAGAACAAAAACAGTGTATCAGTCAACATTGTTCCTACTACTGTACATCTCAATTAGTAATGTCCTGAAAAGTGCATGGCAATGAGGATAAACACTGAAATACTCCTACAATACTAGAGTTGTACACACACAGCATAGGGTCCAGAGCCACCAGTCCAGCCCAGGGAACCCACTACTAAAACAGACCTACATTCACTAGATTCACTAGACTCTGGCCCTGAATAAAGCACATTAATCAAAGAGATACAGCCCTGGAGATCTGCCTTTTCGTTTGTGGTCAGTGGCTCTCTAGGCTGAAGGGGAGACAGGAAGGAGATATATTAATCTCAGGCTCCCCGAGCTGTTGTAGAACCAAACAGAACAGAGTGTATGAGTGACTGTGCATGAATACCGGCCTGTTAGTGAACCCACAAACAAGATGAACATTCCCTGAGATCCTGGCTCATCAATGACAGCAGGAGACCTGCAAGTCGTAAGATCAGGAAAACAATGGGCCATTACCCTTGGGTTATCAGGGCCCAACACTGCTAGCAAAAACAACTCTGTGGACTACAGCACAATGAAGGGATTAAATTATGTTGCATGTTAGGAGGGGTAACTTGACAAGTGCTTGTGTTAATTATTTATAAAAGTGGTGTAAAAAAACATGCTTGTGTTTGCCAAATGTGTTATACAAATAACAGTTGAGGTTTAATTGTGTCAAAGTGACTCTTTCTGTAGGCCTAAAAATAATCAGGCCTAGCACTAGCACCAGTGGCCCATAAATGTTTGAGCTGTGGAGGGCTGTTTTTTTTTTTTTTTTTAACCAGCTAATGAGACAGAGGAACAGTCACAGCTTGGTGGGAGGCCAATTGTGAAAAATGTTTGTTTTATACACTTCCGACCCCTTAAACTACCTGTCATTGTAAATTCAACATATGGCCCTTCAAGATCATGTCTGATCTAAATCTTAGTGGCTTTGGAGGGGAGGGTAAACATAGGGTCTGCAGAAGGTCTAGAGGTGAGTAAAACTTGTTATATGGGACATGAAACAAGACTGACAGGTATGGGAGGCAGAAATATGGGGTTCTGTCTTTATCAGCAGGTTGAGAAGTTATCAGCTGTCCCTTGTTGACCTGCCAAGGTCTACAGATCAGCCTTATCTCCTCTGTCCAGAGTGTGGGGGGGGTTTCCTGTACAAGGTGACGCACAGCACAGCCCTTCCTGTCACGCTGCTGTTTCCTCCATTGCCTCTCCTCTCATCAGGCTGATTGTTCCCCACCACAGGCGGCGAAGGGGCTGAGGGGCGGGGGTCAAATCAAGGCTTTCTCTAGCTTTTACATAGCAGACAGCCTGGCCTAGACTTGGACTGTACCCAGAGCTTTCATAATGGGCACTTAAACTAGTCTGAACCTCTCAGGATTAGGGTTATTACACAAAGAAAGTGAGTGGTACATCAAAAGGTCCCTACAAATAAAATTGTTTGCTGTTTTTTTGCTGTTGTGTTAAAGTGTTCAAGATCCAACAAATGTACTCTTTCTCTATACATTGTTTCTCAGCTGCTAGTAAATGACTGATCACTCTGTTTTGCTGCATTTTCTTTGTCCTGTAGTTGCCAGGTGGACACTAAGCCAGTCCCAGTCCAGATTGATGACAAGAAAGGAAATTCCCACAATTGGATTGAGAGCATAAACCACAAGATTGAACTGATCAAAGGAAAGAACAAGGTATGTGGTCTGACTTAATGCATACTTGATGCATATTTCTGGGATTTTGGACAGCATGCACATTCAGCCTGTCTTGTTCATTGTGAAATTTGGGTGCCAAATAGCACTGTCAAACTCAGCAGAAAGATTTATATCAGAACTGGATCAAGAAAATATCCAGAGAAATCTATAGAGAAGCTCAATAAATAGATCAAACTTAAGCAGAAATCTTCCATGACCAGTTTTTGAAAGTCAAATTCAACATCTGGAACCCATAAATCCATTTCATTTTCCTTCTATGAGCATTGATGCATTGCCACTCTGTATTCAAAATGATTCATTTTGTCTTCATCAATTTTGAATTATGTAAGTATGACCAAAACTCTTTGTTCTTCATTGCTATACCCAAAAAGTTACTATTTATTCACAGTGCAAGCAACCACTGAAACCAACTTTACCCACTTAAGTATGGGGGTAAATTAAATTTATGCCTATGCTGTGATAATATGAAAAGCTACTTACTATATTGATAGAAACTCTCATGGAAGAAAGGTGTCCCTGTGAAAGCAAATCTGTGCCAAGAAGAGTGTTTGTGCTCCATCCAGGCCTACACTCCTAAAATGCCAGCCTTATAACGAACAGACACAGTTCATTTCCCCCTGCTGGAGTGAAATACACCCCTAATTCACTATTTCTTCTGTGTGAAGTCAGCCTGTAAATGAAGCAGCTGCAGTCTTACCCTGGGTCTTGCCAGAGAAACAGCTTTTACTCTGACATCAGTGAATCTTTTCGACTGTTTCTTTTCAACTGTTGGTACTCCTGTGCCTCATAAACAGAACAAGTGCTATATTCATGTGCTCCTACAGCTGAAAACAAACCTTTGTAGATTCCCTATAACACCACTGACCTGTGAAGATGAGCTATTATATGTATGGAAAAAGAAATTGTGCTCTTGTCTACTGTTAATATGAGCACTGTTTCACCATGTTTTGATAATTAAAGGAGATGAAAATATTCTTTGAGTCTCACCTGTGTAGCCTGCATTGCAGACTTTCTTAATGAGCACACACATCAAACTGTTGTTTTCTGTTAAAACAACATTAAAGTACAAATTTGGGATTTAATAGCTAGTCACTTTGTCTTCCTAAATCAACCACTTTTTTCAATGCAGACCCAAAACAGGCCATACAATGGCAGACTGCAGACATTACAGGCAGGTTACATGTCCTGTGGGAGCTTGTTACTAAAACCACTCACCCCAAAACATAATTAAGACCAGGCTTTAACTACCTTGCTCAAGTCAATTGGAATAGAGTAAAGAAAGCCATGTCACCAGGCTGGGTCAAATTGGGGCATAAATCCACTGGCATACAAGTTTTAAAAAGGAGAAAGAATCTGACAGGTAAGAGTAAATATTGCTAATCAGTCATGACCCAAACATATTTTCCAGTCGAGAAAATATTACTGTTTTAACTATTGTTTGTGGTGCTTTACAATATAGGTGATTTATTAACATTCTTCTGTGATTTTGAACAGTTGATGTAATTTAGAATCATATCAATTGTATGCGCACCTCGTAATTGCAACATTGGTCATATTCACAGGGCATCAGCTCTAATATATAACTGACATAAATAGGGAGGCACTCCTTATTTACAAGCACTTGTGGCCAAAATGCCGGTGCTTTATGAGGGCGAGGACTAAGGGTCAATGATAACAAGCAACAGTTTAAAAAAAAGAGGGATTTGTTGAGAGTGAATTCCTTTCTGTCACCCCACATAAATTGCTGCGACCCATGAAGAAGAAAGTGGTCAGGGCCGGGCCTCTGAGGGGCTCCCCGCAAGGCCTAGTAGAGAGGGGGACAAGCTTGGGTCATAATAGAAGCAAAATACATGGGGGAGGCACTGGCATAGAGGTCACAGTGCGTCTGGTCAGGTCACCACCTAGGGACTGTGCGCACTTGTTGAAATGGCTGTTTTCAAGCTCAGGTTACATCACACTGAGTAATAGCTGTAACTTAACACCACGTGGCCACTCCATCACTGTTTTGACAAATGTCATAACAGCTTGAAGAGGACAATGTGATTTAACTTTTGACACCTAGATTTTTACTGCATGTAACATGTTTGTACAGTGGGCATTATAAATGCAGGGACACAAAACGTGATAGTTTCACGGCTAAAGTGACTTCTCTGAGAGTCAGCGCAATAGTCCCTAGAAGCCCAGGAAGTTTGGACCAGCGTATACCCAGACAATACACCCACATCATTCACTCCCTTTGATGTAACTGCCTGCCCCAAAAAACAGATGTCTCCGTGAGGTTTGAACACAAAACAGAGCCCCATGCAATCTGGCACTCACTCAAGTTTTTCTTATTATTATGTCTATTCAAAGTATTAAATTATGTTCTACTTGTGTGCAATGGCAAAATCGACTGTGGCATTGGAAGTGCTCTCAGGAAATGACATTGAACCCTGGCTCTAGGTCTGCAGAGCAGGTCTGAAGGAGTCACAGTGGATTTTAAAACTCCAGATGTATCCTTTCATTAATGTGAAGCGCTGGAGAGTATAAAACAGGTCAGGCTTGGTACAGATCTCTCACGCACCTGTCAAGAGCTTGCAACTGCACTGATAGAAGAACCCAGGACATATAACAAAAAATATGAAGGGGCAAATATGAATTGTATTATTGTATTAACATGCTGGATTCTGCTTTGAAAAATAACTAATGACTGTTGTACTCATTCCAATTAGACTGTGAGCACCCTGGTGGTAGGAGAAGCTCACGTGTCAGGATTCTACTTCTGTGTGGCCCAGAATGAGATTGGCAACAGCACAATGAAGATCCCTTTCTACGTAGATGGTAAGTGATCAACAGAATACAACATGGAAAGACAGCTGAAATATCAGCATTAAAATTTAGTCGTCACAATTGGTTAGGGGGTGAAATACTCTGTTGGGTTTTATTTTAATGTCCTGGGACAATGTACCATTCATGGGATTCTTTAAAATGATCTGCACATATGTACTGTAATGGCTCGCAAGAGCAGAGAAAGAATGTGCAGATTGTATTGTGCAATAAAGAGACCAGAGGGGGGCGTTAATTGAAACCATCTTCCACTGTAGCAGAACTGCTTCAGGACGGAAGAGAGGCAAACATGTCCTGAGCCATATGGTAGAGTCTAATGGCACATATTTAAAAACAGCTATGAATAAATGCATTCCAACTCGGATGCAAGCAGGTCATGCATGAGCCTGCTGCTGATGTGAATCACCTTTTATGTGTATCTGAGCATTTCCAAATGTTCCTAAAATGAATAACCACTGAGGCAGTTATGTAATATCAGGGGATGGGTTTTCAATGCACACAAGCAGTGCTGCAAAAAAAGTGTTTTACATCTCCTTTAAAATCAAGCACTATAATAATTTGGGGTTTGAGAAGCATGGAAATAGGTGATAGCACTATTGAGGGCATGGTAGGATGCCAAGCACCAAAAAATTGTCTCACAGAATGGGAGAATTCCCAAGAAGGACCCTGCTCCATTCCAGAATTGGGGATGACTGAGAAGGATGGAATGCTGCTAAAAAAGAGGACGGAATTGTAATAACAGCTGTCTTCTCTTACGGAACACAGAATGCTTTCCAGCGTTCTGAATAAACAAGCACAGTCTGGTTCCCCCGGGGCCCAGCCTCAGCTTGACTCCTATTGGACGACTGCAAGAGCGCCATCAGCAATGCCGTCCACCGGCAACGTGCTTCCAATTAACAGTGATGAAACAGGAAATAACTGCAAATTTGACATTCCTAGCCTTGCGATGAGCAGCTCTCTGTTCAGAACTACAATCCAACATAAGATAGCTGCAGCCAGCAGGATATGTGTCTGTCTGCACAAAAGTGTGCAACCTTAGTACTCAGATGAACATGGACTCCTGCATAATACATCGTATTCATATTGAGTTACTATAATTACCCCTAAACATGAAGCTAATCCTTAGATTTTCTAAACTAAACGTGTTTTAACTTTTCAGGAAAATGAATTGTCATTGTCATTGTAGATCATTTGGAGCAACCCAGAATTGAGCCGCAGATGGCCATCGAGGGGGATAACATCAATCTGACCTGCCGAGCAGCTCGCTTCCTCTACACAGACCTGCAGTGGTTTGATGCCCAGAATCGCACAATAACCTCCAATGTCTCCAGCCTCCAAATCAACCGCTACTCTATCTCCCGCTCTCTCACACTGCACAATGTCTCCAGCAGTCGTGATATGGGTTTCCAGTGCCAGGCGCAAAACCACCATAATAAAGTCATAGTCAAGTCCTCTGCACTTACTGTGCATGGTAAGTAAGAGGAGGATTTGGGAATCTGATGACAGTGTAACTATAAAGAATCAAGATTAGGACTTTGTAATTGATTGCAACATCATTTCAGAGAATATTATGTATTACTCATGGAGCAGTTGTGATTCTTATAGAATCACAGAATTAGTCATCATTTGGAACTTTCTCATATGACAGCGCACAGCAGGGCAGCATGGGCAATGCAACTGAAAATGTTAATGAGCAGTTAAAAGACAGAGTTGTACATGTTTCTGCTTGGTGCAGTGAGACAACACCCCTGGCTGAGCCAAAATCTGACAAATCAGAATGTGAACAGCAGCAGCACCCTGACACTGACTTGCGATGCCCACGGAGTTCCTCATCCCCACATCACCTGGTACAAAAATTACATCCCAGTGGAGGAAGGCCCAGGTAATACTGAAGTACTAAGTAAATCTGTGATTGTTTCCAAAAACAGTGTGCGGAACTGTTACTGCTAGTGTTAACTCTCACCCTCCAATGCACTTGCACTGAGAAAAAAATCTGTATGTGTGAGTTTCTTATAATCAATACTCCAGATACCATGATCATAATCAATATATGACGCGGAGACTGGGAACAACAAGAAACTTGGATCAGAGGGATAATCAGGATGTTCTTAAGAGAACTTTGTGGCATACCATATTTGTTAATATGACAGCTTGTGTGTTGCAGGTATCACACTGGGACAGGATGGGGTTCTGACCATTGAAAGGGTAAAGAAAGAAGATGAGGGTTCGTATGAGTGCTGGGCCAGCAATGAAGAGGGAACCGTGAAAACCACTGCTTACGTCACTGTGGTTGGTAAGTTGCTCTTACATCTTAACTTGTTACACCTGGATAACTACACAGTCATCGCAAAGTATCACCATTGCAACATAGTTACACTGCTGGCTTGAACTCTTACAATAGACCTTGATGTGTACTACAGTCAACCTGGCCACAGTTCATTGAGCACATCGAGTACACCAAGCAGCAAAGCCAGGGCATTTACTGCATGACCAATCAAAACCCCTCAGAGGCCCTCTTGGCTAGAACGGGCCATGTTTTCTCGTCACCGCTACAAATAGCCCTGGCCTGACTTCAGTGTGAAAAGTCTCCCCTGAGAGGGAAGTTGTGGCTGCCAGGAATGCCAAGTGAATTCTTTCTTGGGTTTTATGATGGAGGCTCTGGCTGAGGGACTTTACCCAGGGGACATGACCTCTTTGGAGTGTTAAGAGGTCCACTAATGACTGTAGCGGGGAGAGAGAGAGAGTTAGAGAGAGAGAGAGAGAGAGAGGGAGAGAGAGAGAGAGAGAGAGAGAGAGAGAGAGAGAGAGAGAGAGAGAGAGAGCTAGAGAGAGAGAGATAGACTGCTTCAACAGCCAAGGCACTACAAACATCACACGGTCTGGAAGAGGAGCTCTCTCACTCTGTCTCTTTGTTCATCCCTTTCTCTTTGTCTGTTTGTGTGTGGTCCACCATTACATGCAAATTTGTGCACACATTTACATGAAATGGTGGTATTGGCAGAGAAGGTGAGCGGACATGCAACCATTTTCAAAGTCCTGGCACCTGAATAGATTTTCGTTAAACTGAAGCTCAAGTCCCTTGGTGTTCAACCTCAGAGTCAGTATTGTCCATTCCATCATCGCAAAAATATTTAAGCAAAGGACACTGTCTGTGTGTTCTGCTCTCACTGTTTAGTCAGGGATCACATGAAACGAGAGCCACAAGAAAATTCAGGCAGACTCAAGGGATATGAACTTTAAGTGAATGCTGACATGGATGGTTAGGAAAACAGTGTTTGGAAGAAAACACTATAGGAAAAACTGTGGTATGCATGTCCCAAACAAACCAGAAATAAACACTGAAGTGTGTTTCCACTTGTAGCGTGTATATAATCTGTCAGAGAAAATTTAGGAGAAAACAAATAAACATAAGAAAGATGTGAAATAGGAATACCAACATCTTCAGCCTACAATGGGGGGATATTTTTAAAAGTTAAAAACTCAGATATAGAATCGTTCAACATTAAGAGACATAAAAGATAGCACACTGTAGCCGGTTAAACAACAGGCTACAGTGTGCTTATTAACAGGCAATGAAAGAGAAAATCCCTGTCAATATGATGAGGCACTTTCTGAAACCATGAAAGTACAAAGTGAAAGTCAACCAAGACAGATTGGTATTTGATTGGCAATTGTCTCTTTCCAGGTGTTGAAGAGAAACCAAACATTGAGGTGATCATTGTGCTGTGTACAGTCGCTGCAGCCACTTTCCTCTGGCTCATGTTCATCCTCTTCATCCGCAAGCTTAGGAAGGTAAGGCTTTGCATGCTTGCTTTTTTCAGTAACAGCATGAGACTGTTATTTCTCAAGAGATGAGGAATTAGCAAACTGACTGACATGGCAGATGAGAGATATTTGTGCAGCCTGTTTCAGGAACCTGATGACACCTCATTAGATCTTTATGCTATTGTGGATCACACGGACAGAAAATATGACTCATGCAATGGGAGAATTAGCTCAGCCATCATTTTGACTTCCACATTTTCTGACAACTGAGAAGTGGTGACCTCATATACTGTATAGCCTGTATAGCATAGGAGAACATTACAAACACTGGTGAGAATATCGTTGTGCCTTAAACTCCATTATGTAATGGCTTAGTGATCAAATCAGAGTTTGTCTTGTATTTGTTACTGATCAGTTAAAATGGAAGTAAATCAGTCAAATTTGTCATCATATTATATTGTGTTTGTCATCCTGAAATTCATGTTCATCCTGTAACCCCTGCAGCAGCCTGCACACTACAAGATGGGCCCGTCCATTATCATTGACCCTGATGAGTGTCCCCTAGAAGAGCAGAATGAGCTTCTTCAGTATGACAGCAGCAAATGGGAGTTTCCCCGTGACCGCCTAAGACTAGGTGAGTCCTGCATAATCCTACCAGAATTCTCAGCAATGTGATTCATATTAACAGGGTTAGCACAGGTAATGGCAAGGCACCAACTGCGGACTCAGTTATTCACTTGACCTGCACTGCACATTAAAAAGGTTAATATGCCTTTAATGGGGTTCTCTTGTACTTCAGGCTCCAGTGTGGGGCCTGGCAACAACATACACAGCCACATTATAGAATATGGAGGAGATGCCCCCCCTCCCCCTCTGAAGCTGGTGTGTAGGGCTATTACTTATCGGCGACCTGCTGCTGTCATCCAGCCTTAACTACACCATAAATTCCCTGGAGAAATGGCCTAATGGTCAGAGCCCCAGCAGGTTGTTTTAATTACAGACCCGTAGCCTGACTGACCGGGAATCCAGTCTGATTTACCGCCGCAGGAGTAGGACACCGTCATGTTGGCTCACTTACCAAATGTCCGTTTCCTCCGCCAGGCAAAACTCTCGGCCATGGAGCCTTTGGAAAAGTGGTGGAGGCTTCTGCCTTTGGGATTGACAAGCTCTCAACCTGCAAGACTGTTGCTGTCAAAATGCTGAAAGGTACTGTGTCAGTATTTTTACTACCAGAATCCATATCATAAATTTCAAAAATTCTCATATTCTAATGGACATATCATTGGAAAATATTAGGCACTTTTGTTGACAAAAATATTTTGATTATTTGTCACATAACCTCAGTTTGCCCTCATTCTCTTTCTGGTTCATAGAGATAGCCATGAGAAGGAGCCACCTCTCCAAATAGAGCAGTATTAACAACTCAACATACATTGTTGTCTGTGTAGCAGATGAATAAAAAGCTGTCATTTATTTCTTGTACACATTACAGACTTTGAGCTAAAGGAGCACATGTGCCTGCAGGAAGGCATGCAATGTGTGTTTCTTACAAAGGGCATTTAGAGGTAGAGCCCAAGACCTCTAACTGTGTCCCTGGTGAAGACATTAAGCTTTTACAGATATGACAGCATAGTTCCTCACACTGTCCAAGATCTGCAAGTGAAGAAGGGTTCAAAAGTGTACAATACAAGTACAAAATGACATACATTTGTTCATATTCTCAAGATTTTAAAGATGCAAACATTTGGAAACTATCCCTTGCATCCGGCCTTCATTTTTAAGAGGAATTACCCCCAAACCTATTCCAAAACCTTTCCAGATATTCACAGCAAACTTTATTCATCACATAAAAATGAGAACAGAAATGGCTTGAAGCTAGAATGAATAGTGGCTGGAGCACACTTTGTCATTCATTAGATTTTCTGTGGTCAAACTAACTTTGTTTTCTGCATGATTGGAGAAGCAAACTGTAGAGCTAATGACCAGTGTTTTGTGAAGTGAGGATGATGTATCTCGCTGTGGATGGTTAGATCTATTGGTCACTGTCATATCATTAATCATGCCTCAGTATTAATCTTAGGCTGTCTGAGAGCAACAGACTCTCTGGCTGTTCTGGCTCCTGGGTCAGAAATAATGGAAAGCAGCAGGCCTCTTCAAATTGGACATGGTTTGGTTAGAAACTCCCTGACTACTTTGGATTACAACTTCTAAATGTTATGAAGGTCAAAACAACATAAAGCACTAAAACTTAATTATAATAATTAGTATTAGCAGTTAAAAGTAATGACATTGCATCATTGTTCAAGCTTATCAAAACCAGGGATTTAATGTGAGTAAATTATTTTATTTTCCCCAGTTTTGTTGTCTCCTATCTTTACGGTGTGTGAGAAGAGAAGAGAAGAAGTGTTAACTTTGTTGTTTTAAAAGCAATATTTCCATTTTTTTAAATCATATTTAGATCAATATGAGATCTTTTTGTTGTGTTTTGTTTTTTATCTGTGCATGCAAACTATGAATGTGAAATCATTTAAATGTGCTCAACAGGCACAGAAAAAAAAATATTGAGTTGCAATAGCCATAGTTTTTTATGTGCATACAGATCCAAAATGGGGGAGACTCACAGAATACAAACCAATCTTTGGCATATGCATGCTAAAAGATGAAAATGTTCTGCTTAAGTTAAATATTTATTTCATTACTTTAGGCAGCAGCCTAAGAAAGAAAAAGAAGACCTGTCTCTGGTGGTCCACGATCACAGCCTAGATACAATTGAAAAAAAACTTCATGTTCTGTTCTGCTATTAAAATATTGATTCCATGTGTGCATATTCAATATTTATTTTAATGTGTAATGTGCTGCCTGTGCACCCCTGTGTATGAAAATATCTTATAACATGAGAAAAGATCAGTGTTTCCTATTCTGACTTTATTTTTTTTTTCATGCCATTATCTTTGCGTACCATCTTCACATATCTCATCTTGGATGATAGTTGATTTTTGTTAAATGGAAAATATTGCTGTTTCTACTAAATCTATACACTAGTGAGAATCTGTTCCTTATTATTCTTCTACAGAGCTTGGATTCTGAAATTAAATGAAAATAAACATGACAGAAGTCTTCAAATAAAATTAAAGGGCTTTAATGGAAAAAAGTATTGATATAAAAACAGACCTATTTCTTCAGCATATCTGGACATGTTGGCTGTGTTTATGTTGTAACAGGAGGAGCTACAACAAATGAGCGGAAAGCTCTGATGTCCGAGCTGAAGATCCTGATCCACATTGGCCATCACCTGAATGTGGTCAACCTGCTTGGAGCTTGCACCAAGCCTGGAGGTGAGCCAAAAACAAGCTTAATGATCAAGGAAGCTTTGATATTTAATCCAGTTCTTTTGATATGAGGATAGGGTTGATTAGTATCAGTCTTTGCCTGTAAAAGTGACCCTAGCAATTCAGTTCGCCAAGGAACATACCAAGTTCTTGATTCAAATCTGACCTGGGACTTTAGATGCATGTCATCCCCATCTTCCCATCTCTTTTGCTCTGAACTGTCAAATAAAGCTGAAATATCATACAAATAATGTCAAAAAATCACTATCTTCACAGGTCCATTAATGATGATAGTGGAGTTCTGCAAATATGGCAACTTGTCCAACTATCTAAGAGGCAAAAGAGGTGATTTCACTGTGTACAAGGTGAGTAACAAGTTTCAAGGCATGGTCTTCTTTTGTGCTCATGCTCCCTCATCATACTTATGTCAAGCTTGTCCACAGTGTTAGCAGGGAGTAAATATTTTGACAGCCATACAGGAAAAAAAACACTTGCATGTCAGCAGCAGCACTGAGCTGCATCTCATTTATCATGACATGTGTGTGCTGGTCAGAGCCAGGATGGCAAAGCAGTGTCATCAGGGTCAGGCTGCGAGCTGAGCGAACTCATGAAGCGCCGTCTGGAGAGCGTGGCAAGTACCGGAAGCTCAGCCAGCTCTGGCTTCATCGAAGATAAGAGCTACTGCGACTCAGAGGAAGAGGAGGAAGGTAAGAGCTAAGCAAGTCTTCCTTCCCTACACCATCCGCCTCTGTCTCTTCCTCCTGCCTCCTCCCTCCTCCCCACTCACCTCTGCTCCACCCTTTCTACTCGGGAACGAAGGCTTCCCCCCAAATTGTTTTTTTGCCAAAGCCTGATGGGACATTTCCTCCTCCTGTTCAGCAGTACAATCACTGCAGCAGGAGCCACTGTCACCCCACTGAGTCTGCGGAGGCCTCTGTTTATTTCCTGTCCTGACCTGGGTGTTTGTCTGATCTTGGGCTCAAGCCCAGCCCTGGCGCATCGGCCATGTTATTCCTGATGTGTTATTTCTGGTTTGATTAGCTGTTTACTCAGGTGGAATGGTGGAAGAAATCCTTTTGAGTTCCTCCTCTTTGACCCCCAGTCAATACGCTGGACCTATAATCACACGTTTCACCTAACATCTGAAAAATAGGAGGAATTGGAATTTGTTTTTATCTCTCATGTATGAAGGATATTTTTAAGACAGAGAGGGTGGGAGGAGGTATATACGTGACAAGATGGATAATTATAATGGTGTATTACATTCAGGGACTTTCAGTTTCCACTTTCCCTAAGGGATCATCACAGTTTCACATAATCAGATTTATTTGACAAGACTACAGAGATCGTGTGCACTGATGATCATTGTGACTGTCTGAGCATGTACAAATGCATAAGGATGTATGAGGATTTTTTTTTTCTTACTTTAAATGCCCTATTGATCATAAAAATCCATCTTGTATTATTATTATTATTGTATTGTTAAGATTTTCAGTTTCTGTCTTTTTTGTTTTGCAGAGCCTGAGGATTTATATAAGAGAGTACTGACAATGGAGGATTTAATTTGCTACAGTTTTCAAGTTGCAAAAGGCATGGAGTTCTTGGCTTCACGCAAGGTATGCTCTTTCATAAGAAAAGTACAATAAAAATTTTATTTTCTCACATAGAAAAACATAGAAATCTATAGATTTCCTAAGCTGATTGTGAATTGATTGTGATTTCATTTCAACTTGATGACTTGAACTTGACCTCATTTCATTTCATTTTTTATTTTGTGTTGTTTTTTGTCTGCATCTGCTGCATGAAAAATACTGGCTCATGAAAGGAAAATGTCACATTAGCTTTCATTCATTTTTAAGGTCATTCATAAGTTTGGTGAGAGCGGATGGGACTGATTAGTGAATGAAACTATTGTTGTAAATAGCCTCTATAGAGCATTTCTTAGCCTGGATATGGAACACATCATCTTCTATTGTAATATCTCTGATGACTGTAACATGTGTTGCTCAGTGAACTGCCGTGGGTTATAGCACACACAGAGCTGTTGTGAAGTAAATTACGTGCAGAAAACTTCAACTTGTGCATGTAAATGCCACATCTAATCACTGTTACAATTTTTCTGCCCTTCCTTTCATTAGTGCATCCATCGTGATTTGGCTGCACGAAACATCCTGCTTTCTGAAAACAATGTTGTGAAGATATGTGATTTTGGACTTGCCAGAGACATCTATAAAGATCCAGACTATGTGCGCAAAGGAGATGTAAGTGTATTCAACAGGCAAGCCTTGAAATCTTTTGTATTATAAGGTATGTTTCCACTTGACTGCCATTCTCTGTTTTGCAGAGGGAAAAAATGCAGTTCCTCAAAAGCCCTTACTTTAATAGTCAAGACATAAAATTGCCTGCTGCTGCTGACTTGGCAAAAACAAAAGAGAAGTGGAGTAAACTCAACAGTTCTTGTAAATGTCATATTAAATAGTTGAGATCAGGGTTTGTCTGAATACCAGAAGCAGGCCCCTTGTCCTACTCATACAACTCAAACTAAATGACAGCATAATGACCAATGGTTTTGAGGAGTGTGAAGTCCACACAGGTGAGATGAGATACAGAAGTACATTGTTTCTTATCTGTGCACAGGCTAGACTGCCCCTCAAGTGGATGGCTCCTGAGGCCATTTTTGACAAGATCTACACAACTCAGAGTGACGTGTGGTCCTTTGGAGTTCTCATGTGGGAGATCTTCTCTCTGGGTAAGTGCCTTGATTCAGTGTGGACCACTGATTTTATCCACCAGACTCACACAAGTGGACTCAATTTGCACTAATTAGCATACTCAGTTGATTGCATCTAAAAATCTATCCTCTTCTATAATGCAGAGGTACAGATGAACCTCGCTTATGCAAACTTAAATTGTAAAGCCAAGTAAATGCATACAATTAACAAAAAAACTGGAGCCAAAAATAAATTCTAGATTATTAATTGTGCAAAACTATTGGGATTGCCTTTTATACATAAAATATTACTCCATTTCAGCTTTACTTGTTTTCATTATTAGTATTAATTACATGTATGTACAAAGCATGAAGGACTCTTTCAGTTAAACACAAGATTGTATTATCAGACATGTTTAGTGAGCAGAGACTGTCTACTGGGCTAGCTTGGTGCCCCGAGTATGGCGTCTCACCAGATGCACTGGGTAATAACTGTCTTCTACTGCTGCATAATTGTGCCTGTGGGACAAAGAGGGCTTGCATTGTCAGCTTGAGAAAACTATTTTCATGCGGCTCGTGCAAAAACATTAGATAGTTAGTTAGACTGTGAACTTCAGTATAGGCGGGGGACATTAAAAAAGAGAGAACACCTCCTGTTTAAGCCATTCATTTCTTCCCAGCTGGCAATACAAATTCCCTGTAACCAAGCAGCTAATCAATGTAAGTGTCTGCCCCTGCTGTGAAACCACTGCGACCTTTAAAACAGCATTATGTGTCAGTGCATGACTGTCTATGCACCGTGGCCCACAGCTCACCACACGTTTCTATAGCAAGACTCAACATGAAATATTGTATGTTAAAATGTCACCATGGGAAGCAAGGGCAACATTAAGAGTTCATGTAAAAAAAGAGAAAACTCTTAAATGGATGTAGTGCTATACTGTACCTTTGATTGTGCTGCTTTTGAAACACCACCCAACAGTTTCACCACCCAGTGCAGTTCCAAAGAAAACTGTGTGAAATATTCTTCAAGATGTAAAGCCCACTGACGTCACACAGGCACTTTCTCTTTCTTTGCTTCTTTCTTTCAGTCTCTCTCTCTCTCTCTCATCCATGCTCAGACACATTCACGCTCTCATCACGCTGAAGAAAAACTCACACATCTGGGTAGTGTTAGTGGGGCCTCAGAAAGATAAATCAGGAAACAAGGAAACAAAATGAACAAGAAAAAAGGTAAAGAAGGAGCCTTGCAACTGGGAAATATATGGCGGTCAAAAAGTTAAGCTGGTTTCCAAGGAAGCCCAAGTTTGTGCAGATTGCTTTGTGAACCAATATTCTGGACATATTGTCTATCCAATTTTTTGACATAGAACTGCTGCCAAATTTTGACCCAATCTGTATGAGTTACACAATATATTTGTTTGGAGCAATTTTACTGTGATGTAGAATGAGAAACATTCCATCTCCAACTCACAGTGCAGAGGAGCTTTACATGCTCTATTAGCTCAAAGTCCTCCTTACTACCCATGTCCCCCACTTCAACCTGCTTGACAAATACCTTCCATTGGTAAGAAGTGAATTAAGTAAGTCAAGTTAAATCAGATTGTTCCTTTGTCTCATATATTTTTGTATTGTTACCTACTGTACTGCATCGTTGCTGCAGGTAATTGCATTTATTGTGATTCACAAACATGCCTTTGGGACTTGGCAGCATCAGATCTTGATTGTTTGAGAATCACCTAGGCGAGAACTGCCAGCCTCGGGCATCACAGCACCATCCAAAAAAAATACTTTGTGGGTAATTAATGTACCTGGACAGACTGCCAAAATATTCACAAATTATGGGAAACACTGATGTAGGTGAAAGCACTAAGCAAAGAATACCAACTTACAAACTTATCTTTTTAACATAATGTTGTTCATCCCTTAACGGTCCACTATTTTAGCACTTCTTGGCATATTTGCATCACTCATGAGTTTCTGTTTAACTTGTCTGTAATGGTTTAATGACACTAAAAATAATCTTGAATTGTTTTGGGTTTTTTTCGCCATCTGTATGCCTCTCTCTCTCTCTGTCTCTCACACACACCATCAGCATTTTATCAAAAAGATAAATATTGTGTCCACAGGGTTTGTATTTATGAAATGTAACTGTGTGATAAGTGTCTGCCTCTCTGTCCCCTCCCAGGTGCCTCACCATACCCTGGCCTCCAGATTGATGAGGAGTTTTGCTGCAGGCTGAAAGAGGGGACCAGGATGAGAGCCCCAGAATACTCTTCCTCTGAAATGTAAGGATTCTTGTCACTACTTTGTACTTTAGGAGAACACACTGTCACAGAGGGGGTTTAACAAATGAATAGACAACTATCATTCTGTCTACATGATTTCCTCTCAGCCAGAGGAGCCTTGTGTGTTCCTTAGCCAGCTGCATAGCCCCTACTGTACTTTCTCTTAAGGGTAATTATCAGGGAGCTTACACAGGCCAAGAATTTAAAGGCAACAAGTGAAAGCCTCCCATATCAATACACAGCTGGGAAGAGGCACCGTATCTTTTTTTCCTCTTCATTGTTGGCTCCAAACACCACCTGATAAGAATCCTGAGAAATCCTGGCCTGAATGTTGGCAAGAGGAAACATTAGCTTCTGATCAGCTCTGGGATGGCAGGCTTGAAGTTAAGATCCATTTTCTTACTGATATTGATGGAGCTGAAACTGAGCCCCACGTTAAAAGCAGGGTCTGGGACACAGTGGAAGTAGCCCCAGCAAGGAGAAGGAGCAAAGACTAGACTTTTTTCCCTCTTTGACTCCAGGCTAGTGGATGGTGTAAATAAATATCTGTGGGGAAACAGAGGGTCTTCTCTTTTTTATCAATATAGTTCATCAGTGATGCAGTTAGACCCAAGAAATCTCTTTTGTATTCAAGACAGCAGCCAGCCAGGCTGGCATGAAAACTGCAGCTGTCCTGTCAAGCACCTGTGTTTTTCGATGATGTTTAAACCAATCCAGACCCAGTGATCTTATCTTGTGCTCTACATCTGAGTCTTGCTAGAATACCGCACACTTTATCCTATAGTGAATATGTGTGTGTAGTGTGTGGTTTTAATTTAAAATGGTGCATGTGATCAAACTCCATTTGCCTTTATTTATTTTGAAAGGGTAAATACTCCACTTATTCTTGATAATAATGTAGTATCAAAAGGTCTAGAGTTTTAAAGCATGTTGCACCAACTGGAACCAACTGAATGGATTTATCTACTTAACAAAGGAGATGGTGATTGGACATGACCAGCAGAATCCAATCCAGACTCTGCTTTTCAAACGTCAAAGTTTAAGATCTGTAGATCCAGACCAAGTGGTGCCAAGAATCTTTCTTACTCTACTCTTGCTCCCCATCTTGGTTCAAAGCAACACATTGACAGAGAAAAAAAACATAAATGCCAGATTATATGCTTTTGGTATGTTCATGACTGTGAGGTCTGCCTTGAATTTATAGCCAAGATAAGACCTGCAGATAACATTTTAAATGAGATGCAATTGGACAAAATTCCTCTGGTTCCCCTCCAGAGGTCTGATGTTGATCACATGTGTCTGTATATATGGATGATGAAAAGGACAGAATTTTGCATGCAGTGGTGACTGATAGAGTAGATTTGTGCCACTGCTGCACTGATTTATCAGGAATGTGACCTGTCGCTTGTTTAGAGGATCCCTAGTGGCTTAGCGTCCGTCTGGCCTGATGCATTTCAGAAGAATTTGGACGATGTTGAAAATAGGATGCTCACTTCCCAACCCACACACTTACCCAACTGGACGAACTATTAGAGCACTAAGGAATCTTAAACCCACAATGGTCCCACAGCAATACCATCCTCCCTGAAGACCCAAAACATGTGGGGGAGGGCAATTTATTCTCATTACGGAGCAGACAGGAAGTGTGGTTTTAATTGTGCAGTCACACAATGTGTCTACGTGCCCCCCCCACACACAATGATAAATGTGATCATGTGCTCAACATCCTGTCACTGTTAGGAGTGCTACCACCTGGCCTACTATGTACTCATTAACATGGGAATCACAGCCGCTTGGCTTCCTGCAGCCAGACCTGACAGCAACACAAGGACCAGAGCCTTGTCAGTTGAAGTCTGGGTGCCCTAAACACAAACACAGATGTGGAGGGGGTGAGGGGGTCAACACAGCAGCAACAGACCATCTGCGCTTTACAGCAATTTTCTCCAAACTTTAGATTGACTAAAACTGGTGCCAATAAGGGAAACACAATGGGCTTAATGGGCACCTGGCTTTATTTACATAAAACTTGGGATTTATTGAGGGGCTTTTTGCAGCAGAAACGTGATAGGGATCCATCATTGAATGGTTCCAGTCATTAACATGCTGAGAAGTTGATTTAAGCAGCAGCCGTGGTGCACTGTTTCTAAATTCCTCCACAAATGAGACAGGCCATTGCGATGGAAACTCACATAAAGGCTCTGAATCTTCCCACATGGGCAGAGATGCTGACAGCCTGTCGGAGACCTGAGGGGGCTACATGCACTAGTCTTCACACCAAGACCATCAGGGAATCAGATACAGCCCCAGAGGCTCAGGATCAGTGGAAAATAGAGAACAGGATACATAGGAATACGCTAGATGACAGTCAATTTCGACGAATACCACATATAGGTCACCTGTGTGTCAGCCTCCATATGCAGGGGTCTGTTTAATGAAAAAAAGCAACTCACACAAGATGTCACTGCCAATCAAAGTAGTCCTAACACTGTGGATAGTTTTCCCTCTTGGTAGTGAGGTGCTACATGTGTTTCATCCTTTCCATCCCATTTTACAAAATACTAACCTAAATACACCTTGGAATTTTTTTTGTTTTGTTGTGTGTTAATTCCCTGATCATTCACAGCAGCTTCTTACGTGGTAGTGGAGTTCTCTGTGAGGCTGTATGGATACCATAGAAACACATGGAAAATGTAAAAAAAAAAAAAAAAAAAGAGGACACATGGGTTGCTCATACATTCCACTCCAAACCTCATAATTGCAGATCACCAGTAAACCAAATATATATTTTTTGTTTTGTGCCTGTCACGATTTTAGCCATGTCAGCTTTTTTATATATTTTATTACCTCTGCTGTCAGCATACTGCAAGTTAGTAAAGAAGAGGAAATTTGTAATTATAACAATATGAAAATACTCCTCACAAATGCAGATGCCTGATGTGTTTCTATGGAGCAATGTCAAATCAGTTATTTTTTCTTTGCTTGTAGATATCAGACCATGTTAGACTGCTGGCAGGGGGAGCCACTCGAGCGACCAACTTTCACTGAGCTGGTTGAGCGGCTGGGAGACCTGCTTCAGGCCAGTGTACAACAGGTATGCTAGAAGAAGCGCTCATGGACAGTAAGAAAAATACATACTGCATACTACTAATTTGCTCATATTCTTTTCCCCATTTTTTGTGAAAGAAATCAGGTGAATTTGCTTAGGTTTCAAAGGGTTAAATTACATCTGTTCACCATGACCCACAAATACAGGTGCCGGTTAGGAAGCAACTCCAGATCTATACCCACACATACCTTAGGACTCGTGCTGTATTGTGTCTCTACATTTTAATCCGTATTAGTCACTAGTTCCGGATGGTGAGTCACACACATTGCAGGCATTCAGGAAGCATCATCACTGAGTTGAGCCCTGCCGCCCGAAGATGAGGCAAAGCGGCGTCTAGCCCAAGGGGGTGCTTAGAGTAACTGAAAGGAAGTCACACTCAACACAAGCATGTGGCTGCCTTTGAAACGGCACCATCATAAGGCGAACCGCACTTCAAAACCTTTGGAAAAACAAAGTAATTGTTACTGTGACGCAACATCACATTGTGTACTACGAAAAACTATAAAACATCAGAAACTCTTGGAAGTTTGTAGATGTTGTAAGCATAGGAAAAGGTCCTGAAGCTCACCAGCCATTTGTTCTAATCAGGTCTGCAAATATGCACTGGCAGAAAAATACCAATATTTCATTGTGTTGTCCAAAATATTATCACAAACTGGTGAACTGAATTTTTTCCCGACATGGTGAAATCTGCTGTTCACACAAATAAGAAAAATGTTTTTGAAGTCGTCATCATGACTTCCTTGACGCACAAAATAAAAGATTACCTTTTATAAATCATCAAGGCGCTTAGAATAAAAAAAAAGGCAAATACACCAGGGAGAATTCCCTATATTTCAAACGAAGACAGGTCTCCTTTTGTGGTAAAAGACTAACAAAGTGTTATTGAGAAGAATAGAAGTTGAAAGAGGGGAGGTTAACATCAACTATCTGATGATAGAAAGTTGGCCCCATCTCCTACAAGAACAGCATTTTCAGTCATGAGGATGTGCAAGATGCCCGTAGATATCTTGCTTCTCAAGATAATAGGATTTTGTCAAGATAGTCCATCACTTTATACAGTCAGACAGGCACGCAAACAAAGGAATTACTGTAGACTACACAGCAGATTCTGTAGTGAAGTAATAGGATATGAGGACAATGCCAGACCTCACATCACATAAAACTGCAGCATGTAGCGTTACAAACGGCTTTGTGAAAGCCATCCTCATGGGAAACAAACCAGACTTGATGCAAAGAACAATTGAAGATTTTAACTCTCCATTCATATAGCTCTTATACCCTGTAAGACAGTGGGTCTCAGACTCAACCCTTTACAGGCCGTCAGCAGTACTTTCTCCAGCAACATCTTGTCCTCACCCCAGTCGAGGCCTGGCCGTTCTATATTGGATTTACGAGGCATGACCTTAGTTTCTTTGGCCGCTTGCCTTGGCCTGTGGGTACTAGATGTTTGTACAGCCAGCATCGCCTATGGACTTCCCTAAGCCTGTCATCTTCATCACATATCATTTGAATCATGCTCGAATAAGCCTGTCCTCTTCCATTTTCTGGTTGTTTCAGGAGGGGAAGCATTACATACCCATCAACACAGCCCTGCTGGGTAAGGAGGGAGACCAGACCACCACTGTGATCTCAGAGGAGACACCTACACGACCTGTCTCGCACCGCGACTCAGGGAGTACCTGGTAAGAGCAACATGCTGCACTGACTTTAGCTTACATGAAACCTAAACAAAAACATGTTCAATCTATACATACATGACCAGGCATTTCTGTTTTATCTGTTCCATCCTTTGATGTAGAATTGACTTGTGTCTTTGTCATGAATCTGTTATTCTAGCATATGATCATATCATTGATATTCAGAGAAAAGCAGTCACTTTAGTTTAAACACGCTTAAATCTGTCCTCAAACTGTTAAATGTTAACAACATTGAGTGTATTTTGCTGATGTAACACCTAAATCATACCGCACTTTACAGTGAACACCATGCAAAACATTTTACATTCCATTAATATAGATTAGGCTATAGTTCATGTGGTGCCCAGACTCTATAGAACATTTGGGTCTGATTTGAGGACAATGAGAGGTCTGACTGGCCTTTGATAAGAAATACACCCATGGCAGCTTGATGGCCACAGAGCTCAGTGTTATGGCCCCTGCAAGGAATTTCCCTCAAAACCACTGAGCTCGCTTCAAGATTTATATCCACTTAAAACAATATTTGTTGAGCTCTTGGATTTTCACGGGTCCTACAAGTGTGTTTATTGAGAAGGTGTTGAAAAGCAGTAATGACAGTTATCCCTAAAGCTAAATTAAGCAGACATTTTAGCCTTTCAGTGTTGAAAAGCAAAGTAAACAAGTTGTGTTTTCTAAGAACAATGTCTGTGATGATATACACTGTTGAGCTAAATGATTAGGTTCCTGTAGTTTTATATTTTGAACTTTGCCTTTTGGCACCAGTGCAACAATGGGACTTTCTGGTCAGAACATTTGGGGTATTTTGGAGTGTTACCCTGGAAATATTTTCTTGCCAGGAACATCAAGATCCGTCCTAGTAGTGTGAAAACCTTTGACGAGGTTACCATGGAGAACGGGACAAATGAGAACCATGGGGTAAGTTATTCACCGTGATTTTGCAGTCACACTCAGAACATAAACCTAAAACAGAAACAGGCGCTCGGTCCGTGCTCTAACTTTCCTAAATGCACCAATTACTTTGGTGACAGACGTTTGACATTTAAAGGGAAACTCCATGTACTCTGCCAACGGAAATCATGTTTTTCATCGTAATATGTGTTCACAATTAGTGATTGCACAAGAGGATGCAATGTGAATTTTGATTTGTGGTGGATTTATTGTTATTTGTTTCTTAAAATATTTTTTGTTTAGTCACATAAAATGCTGGAATTTGGGGGTTTTAATTTCTCTCCCCTCCACCCAACAGGGGGGTCAGTCAGACAGCGGGATGGGCCTGTCCTCTGATGATATGAAGACTCTGAAGCGGCTGGAGTCACTGGCAGGTCGACCCCTCAGCATAATGGCTCTGGCGTACGTACATTACAGCGCATGACATCCCTCTATAAGCCCAGGAGATAACACAGCAACACATATACAAATACACACACTCACTCTCACAATCTGGAAGAGCCTCCCGTCCACGCTGCCTGGAAACTCCCCCCACTGAGCTGGAATGTAGACGTTATAAGTGTCATACACACACACTCACACACACACACACACACACACACACACACACACACACACACACACACACACACACTCAGGCACATACACAAGGTCCCTTTCACCTAAAAAACATCAATGGCTAGTTTTCCCTTTTGTCAGAAGAAACCATGTGAGAGAGAGGGACAGTGGCACAAAGGAGGAGTGGGAGGGTTAAAGCCCCAAGGTGACAAGCAAAAGGACTGAGCACAAAAGCAGACTGGAAGCGTCATTCTGGGTTTGGGTGTTTTAAGAGCACACACTAAAACTCCTTTGTTTTTTACCAAAAGAGTGTTTGTCCCAGTCGATATGCCTCCCAGACTGTTTGAGCCATGGCTAAGTTTAATACATAGATATGCATTCTCCATACACTCCAAAATATTGTGCAACATGGATCTTATTCAGGCCAGTGTATAAAATTGGCACAGAGAATCAGTTGAGGACAATATAGTCTCCAGTTTAAGTCCGGGGTGGTTATTTGAGGATTTAATGTGTAAAGACAAATCTAAGGCACACTTCTGTGATTCCGTTTTTTATTAAACTCTCTGTACATAAAGTATGACTTAAATATGAGTTTACTGCCGCCATTGGCTGAGTTAATTTGTTGGGTCATACCCCTGGACTTAATAACTACACTTAAGGCTCATGTGCCGCTGTGTTCTGCATGTAAGTGACTCTGATATTTCTTTAGAGTATTATAGCTGACTCATAAAACATAGAAGATAAAATAGCAATCGAATGAATGGTCTCAAAGCAAATCTTTATATATGCCCTAAATTAGGAAGAAAGAGCAAAACCTCTAGCAAAAAAATGACATCATCCGCTAATGGGGGAGAAACTTAGCCTCTTATATCTTTACTTAACTTAAATCCCTTTCTGTGCATGGTACAAAATGTAGTGCTACCACCAGGGCCTCTGCCACAGGTTAATGAATCAGTCCAGGCATGCAGAGAATGATCTACATTTTGAAAGGGAGGGCGCTCTTGCTGGGCTGCCACTCAATCACTGCCACATTTGAACTTATAAGGGTTTTCAAGGGCCTCCCCAGGAAACATTTAAACACATCTTTTGCCCTGGGTCTCACCTTCCTGTTGCTGAGAATGTTGTTCATTTCTTTTGCCCCTCCAACAATCTGCCCTAATGTACCACCACCCTAGAGTTTGGCAGGGCAATACTATTCTGTTGTGGCCTGTTTTTGATGCCCAGTTTACCAAGTAATTGTTCATCAAGATCAGCATTCCAGTACTGCTCCGTCATTTACTCCCACTGGGCGCTGACCCTTTGGCCTTGGGAGAGGAGCTCTGGAAACCCCTAGCAACCCCCAAAGACAATAGGAGGCAATTACTCATATTCTGAACATCAAGTGAAGCAGAAAAGCTCAGGATGATTGATTGCAATCATATATGAATGGGGAAAGAAGGTTTGCGAGAGGTATTTCTCCAATCCTAGAAGGCCAGGTCAGTAGTTGTGTCCTTGTGGAGAGCGATCTTCCCAAAATGTCTTGGAGAGAACAAACATCTCAAAGAAGCAAGCTCACAGAAGCATCTTGACATGTGCTTGACATCGCACATGACCAATTTAAGACACATGGCTGTTCGTTGATCCACCTATTTGAACTACTTTGTTTTGTACTCTGTTGCGCTGTCTGGACATGACGTGTCAGTGTTGCCATAAATCTCAGGGCTTCTCAGGTCTTGTCAGCCAAGTCACCCTCTGATAAATCTCTACTTATGATTTACCTGGCAACAGGACCTTTATGGATCCTCCATCCTCGTTAACCTCCTCAACTCCCATCAGTGGGGTTTGTCACTGCTGTGTGGTCAAGCCTTGAATCCACAGACCTTTATTTTAAAATCTAGTGGGGATCCAAGGGTTTCCAAAGACACCAAATATATCCTGCTGAATTACAGGGAAATGAGAATCAAATGATGCACAAGACATCACTCAGTATAAGCTTGATATAGCTTCAACGAAGCACTGCAGCCAGCGTATACACAATATGGATGTGTCACACAATGTGAGTGCTACTTAAGGGGAAATTTAAGGGAAAATCCTGGTTTAGGGGGTTACATATTATGTTGAATGTGTCATGGAAGCCAAAAATGCACACACAGAAAGACTGCAGGGGAATTTGGGTGAATTGGGAGGATTTGTTCTTGCTCTAACTATCTGGAGCTTTTCTTGGTCAGGAAGTCATGTTGTCACAGTTTGGATTTCAATGTTTCAATTCATATTTAAACGTGTTTCCTATGTCTTTGTTTTCAGGATGAAGGCAGTGAGTAAGAGTAAAGAGTCAGTCCTGACTGAGGGAGAGAAGGAAAAGTACCCACCAACAGTCCAATCTCTGGATTTCAGCCTGGAGGACTCGGCCCTGGACGCCGGGTTGGAGTGTCACAGCCCACCTCCTGACTACAACTATGTGGTGCGCTACTCCACCCCACCTGTGTAGCCCCCCCACCACCACCACCACCTCAGCCCCTGGAGAATCTGACTGATAGCCTCAAGGCCTCTTGCTTTGTTCTCCTCTCTTTTGACTCTATCTCTGGACTTCACAGTAAACCATAAAATGTCCTGCCTTCCCCCTCTTTAACATAGCTTTGTTCTTTACCGAGATTTGAGAGAGAATCATGTGAGACGCTCTGTTAAAAGTGTGGCTGTGTTGAATAAGGATGCTCTGAGATGCCTCCTTTTGTATCGCCTCGGCTCTAACTTGCATTTCGCCGGCCGTGCAGAACAACAAAACCTCTGGTCAGGCTGTCCATTCCTTGCCAGTTTCCACACAGAGCCCCACATTAATGCTGCTGGTCCTTTCCACATCCACTGTGATATCTCAAACAGCTAAAGACAGGCTCAGGTATTTCTTTGATCTACTGTGAAAACAAACAAAGCACAATTATTCCAGCTTTCGTACAGATTTTAACAAAATACAACACTTTGAGAATGTAAATGAAGTATGTGTTACCAGGAAAGTGTGTTACCACCTTGAAAAGAAAGGAGACAGGATAAGTGAGGCATTTCTTTTTTTTTTTTTTTTTTGAAATGAGACTATTTTACATCTACATTAATATTGTAAAATGTTGAAAACTGGAAAGTAATTTGATTGATTTGTATCCTGAATTATTCTTAATAGATACCTGTAAGGTTCAAGAGATGATCTTTTTACAATGTAGAAAAAAAATGACATGTTCCTGTTTCAGTACCTAGCATATAGATAGCAGTATAATGGTGCTTACTTAAGACGGGCATTGGGAAAAGGTTTCATGTTTGAGGGGTATTTTCTCCCACATTCCCATGAAACACGAAACGTTAGCATGAAATACTAGCGACACTAACTCAGGTTGATCTACAGTGATAAGAGAGAGGTGTTATCTGTTATTTAGTGGTGAACTGGTCTTTTCTAAACCCCCCATGTCAGAAGCAATCTTGAAAATGCCAGGTTAATGGAGGAAACTAGATAGAACTGGGTGATAGATCAGTCTGCTTTGGATAAAACATACCTCTCAACCATGAAGGCATTTTAAATGAAGAGCTATATTTAGATTCCTCCTCCATTCGCAATCTGGTCCTGTTACTGAAGAAACTCAAATGTGTGTTTATTTTGTTTTGAAACGCTGGAAAGAGGGGAAGCAAGAGGATACCAGGGAGCCACATGGTTTTGTTTATTTTCTTGTGTACTAAAGTAGTTAGAAAAATGAGATTAGAACACAGCTTCATAGGAACTGTCATCAAAAGCACTAGTCAAATAAACGTTGCGTATTTATTTAGATTGTAAACTTTGTCACTTAATTAATCCTGCTCTGTTGTTCATTTAGAGTCATGCAGAAACCTTAACCAAAGGATTTAGCAGCTCCCTCCTCCTGATATTAACATGGTATATTCAAGAATTTCTTTCCAGATTGATATGCTGTTTATGCTGCTGTATACATTATAGTTACATCGTAAAGCTGAGGGAATCTGCTTTTGCAGAGTGTGTAAAAGGAAATACTCTGTCCTTTGTCCTTTATGGCGGTTGTTAGTAAAGCTTGCAGGGCAGGCTACAGAAACTCTACATGTGTGTGAAGTTGGCACCAGGCTGGTCACTATATACTGGTCACTGTAAGTTATATTATCTGTGTTAACATATGTAAAATCTGTCATTATTTTTAAAAGGTGAGCATTTTATTTGTATTACAGAATATAATGGACATACTGTGGACCAAACCTTTCTTTACTTCACCAGCTAAAAGTCCAGCTTGTGTTATCAAACACATACCCTGTAGCAGTGTTGGTAGCTTCTGCTTTTTGACCACTAAATGGAACCATTTTTGTCACTAAAGTATAAAGTGGGTATTGTTAAAACCTGTCTCTAAACCCCTAAATGTTGCCAAATGATGTTTTGTCAAGTTTTGTTTTGTTTGTTTGTTTTTTTTGTGGAGGTGGAATGATTATGCACTGATACTTTATATCAAATATAATTTTTGTATTCTAAATGTATATTATTATTAACCAGCAGTATTGGGGGTCACACATTACAAAGTACTCAGATTTTATTTTTTGGAGTAATTTAACACTTAAGTCTTTTGAGTTATGTAATACATACTTTTTTTAAAAATAAGTCAGACATTACTTTTCCAGTATTATGTTATATTATGTCTTTCATCAGTTTCACATTCTGCTTATCATTATTATGTTCACTTATCATAAATTTCATGCCTCATTTGAACTGTTTGTTGTATCATTAAGGCTACTGCCATCATAGGAATATAATGCCAAACCTCTTTTGAATGCAAAAGTAAATACATTTATGTTGCACTGCATATCTTCATACATAGCAATGACTAATAACACCTGAAATAGTGCAAGCCATCATCCAAGATTTGTTCCATGTTTGTTTTGCTTGTTTGTTTTATTGTACAAAAGCTGTATATCACATTACTTTTACTGAAAGTAATGTTCCCCAACACTGTTAACCAAGTATATGAAGTAAATAAATGAATAAAGATCTATATATTTATACATTACTTGCAGTCTTGAGTCATAATTGTTCATTAATCTTTAATGATGAACATACCTTAACTCTAGTCAGGCATGCTACCAAGCACCAGCACAAAAGTTACTGGAACCTCGATTTCAGGACATTCATTAACCTCAAACATGTTGACTCACTGTCTGAACTTCAAAACCAAAAAGCAGAGGCTCTTGACTTTCAGCTGAGCCTTTTTGCATCTCTACACAGCCGATAGAGCTGGAGCTGCTGCAGCCCAACATGTGCAGGCTAAGATCATGCAGCTCCTTGGACTGTGAGAGACGCACTTCCCAATCAGGACAAGATGCCGACAGCCTGTCTGTTAACGGGGACAATGCCCCTCAGAACGAAAAGGAAGGAACTCTTAATCATCATGACCGGAGGACGCCACATGGTTTCCTATGGGACCGCAGTGCCCCTGGTTACGGGCACAGGGTGTGTCCACGGGTGCGCACGCCACGGGACAGGTTGGGGCCTGGCTGTCTCTGCTCATCACACACCGGATTTATTTTGTTTATGGTAACGCACCTTGTTTGTGAACCGCTGCCACAGTGCGAGACCGAATAGTAAAGGTCATCACCAATATAGACTACTTCCAGAATATGAAATGCAAACAAACAAGGGAAGGATGTTGGACAGGGGAGGGAGGGGGGACTATTCGTGACTATCTTTTTTTTTTGTAATAAACATTACACCCTTGTGTCTCTACACCTACACAGTACTTTTCCATACAAACGGAGGCAGAAAGACCCTCCCTGCTCCATCCCTGAGGGCCTTTCCTGAGCTTTGAAGCAGCCATACCACCATTCAGTCAGTCAAGGGCCTGCAGAGAGTTCTTAATCAACTAATTCAATAAAGGGCAAGACATCAAGAAAAGACTGAGTCCAGGGTGGTGTAGATAAAGACTACACGCCTGAGTTCATTAAAAAACAATCGGTCCAGTTTCCTTCAGGTTTACGCCAAAGGTGGCACGATAATCCCTGCAGCCTCATTCTGTTTCAGTAATGATGCTGGACTACCATACAGACAAGCCTTCTGAGTGCACAGCAACAAAAAAATACACTTTTAAGAAAACTGTCATAATGGCATGAGTTTAGTCTTTCGCTTGTTGCCAGGGACAGAGGGCAAAAATATTCTCTATTACCGTACTTTTTCATAATAAAGGCTTTAAAGCCCTGTGATAAAGGGTTAAAAAGAAAAACCTGGTGGCAGTCAATAAATAGTAATCACCGAGTGGGAAATACGCACCACTGCGCATCCTATAATTTATGATGCCATGACCTGTTAGTTCTCATTATTGTTCTGTGATCAGAAACATTACTAATGAAACAAGAGAGCATAAATCTGTCATGAGAAGGCCCACAAGGAGGAAATGAGTCAAGACTTGGACCTACGCATAACACTAATGTATAAAAAATGGCTTATCTCTAACGAAAAGAGCTTAGGACTTTGCCAAAGGATGTTCTGTTTTTGAAATGGTTTAGTAAGGGTGTTTTGAGTGGCTGTAATATTCAAAAACATCCAGTTTGAATCGAGCATCTCACCCATTGTGCGGTCTGCTTTTGTTTCTTTCATTTAACAGTTGTATTTATGAAAATGACCCCCTCTACTCCTTGACCACTTCCACAGCCCCATCCCAAAGTAAACACAGCTCGCTGCCACAAAACATTCCATTAATCATTAAAGCAGGGGCAATAACACATTCAGGACCCTCTGAAAGTGTGCCAAGGCACGTCCCTAATCCAATGGAATGCCACGCAGCTTGAAATCCTATCATGCCCTGATTTGGGGCCATCAGCAATACTGTATAACGATGCCCCAAAACAAAACAAAACAAAACAAAACAAAACAAAAAGGGCTCTCCATATAACGGTCACACAATGCTCTTCCCAGACCCCTGCCCAAGGAGGTGAATGGTGGGTAGGCCATATCCGCGCCTCTCACCTAAATGCAGAACAATAAGCCGGATACTGTCCCCTTAGAAGAGCTAACTTCACTCCACCTTTAACAGCAAGGAAGTATAACGGGCCAAGCCAACAACACATCGAGCTAAATAAAGATTCCCCTATAATGGACTTCAGAGCGTCTCCCTGTGGTGCCAAAGGTGGTCAAAGTAAACAATCCAGCATCAGTATGCATCAGGTTCATGTATCGTCTGGGGCAGAGTTATGTGAATGTCTGAGATGAGGAAATCAAGTGAACTCAAAGGCACTGAACAAAAAAAAAAAAAAAAAATAGATGATTTAAATCAAACTGTGATACTGTAAGTCATCATGTGAAAGCAAGAACCCCCTACATTGTTTGCAACAGTAAATAAAATTCTGCTAATTAATCCTAGGGGGGGAAAAATCTGTGTTTTTGCATTCATTCATGAGTGATGTATGGCAACATAAGCCACACGAGGCCACTACAAATGTTAGCAATATAATTTGGGGACTCAGATGAGACCAGATCAGAGGAAGCTGGAGTGCCAGTGCACCACCACAGATTTGCAAACTGCTTGTTGCAGCAAACAACAGGAAGTTCTAATGTTCCACATTTGGACTCATCATCAGGATTTGAGTCTAGCAAAAAAAAAAAAAAAAAAAAAAAGTGGGGCTGGGGGGTCTAGCAGAACCACAGGCATGGTGCAGCCACAAAGCAGCCGTCGCAGGGTGCCTGCAACATAGACTGCACTGTGCTCCAGCAGAAGCTGAGCAGCCCTCGATCCAGCCGGGAGGTTCAAGAGCATGATTAGCACCACAAGCATGCGTTTGTGCTCAGAAATAACTCCGCAAGCTTCACATTAATTATGACAACGTGGTCCCTGCATTTTTCCCATGCCCTCCTGATGTATGAGCGTGGATAGCTCTCTATACACTCGTCAGAGACACAGAAGTAAACAAAGGGGGCAGAGGGGTGAGCTGGTTCCACTGCACATTTTCCTTTGAATGGGCCCTGACAAACATGAAAGCTCTGGAGGGTACATACTTGGTGGACTTGTGTCACAGTTCTCTGGAAAATGATCATGAATCTGTTTTTAGTTGTGTGCAGTTTGTGATATCAGTGAAATGTGGACCTGTGGGAGCAGAAGATGATCAGAACAGTGGGGTCTGTCTGATATAAGCCTGTTTTCAGTTTGTTCATCGGTAAACAAATAGGGAACGACAGGGGGGAAACACATGCTATGAATAAAGTAAACATTGTGCAATATCTCTTTGAGCTGAGTAGTGTTTTCCCCACTGGCATGCCAGCTTGTCAAGTGCAAATTAAGACTGACACACAAGCTTTCTATTGTTTTTGTGGAATGTGGTTTTCAGAAATGCACTAAAAATTACATCTGAACTCTCTTCATTTCATCTCACTAATGCACAACACATGAATGGCTCAACCAAAATAGATTGCAACCTTTTTATAGCTTTTTTTTTTTTATTACTCTCAAAAGTAGTCATGAATTAAGATCTTGAAAGATCACTAATGTCACACATTTGTGTCACACTGTGTCCTGACATTTTCCAGCAAATTCTGCAAAGTATTCTCAGTAATCACTGGCATTGGACTTGATAGGAGTGAGTCATAAATCAGCTTTGGTTCTGTAAATATGCCAGATTTACACTTTTAACACTTTGGATCTGTTGTGCCATACTTCCTTACGTGCAAAAAGTGGGAAATGAAAAAAAAAATCATAGTTCCTCTTTAATCAACAGAGGAAAAAGAATATGGTAAGTTTGGTGAAAAATCCAATTTTATTTTCTTGAAGAAAATGCCATAATGTTGTAAATTCCTTTTCTTCCCTTTCCCGCTTTTTGCCTCATTCTGGGGATTCAAGTGATGTGTTGACAGACGAGTGACTGGAAAATTGAGAAGAAGTTTGCTTCACACATTTCTTTCCAAAAGTTGTCAACTCATTTACAACCATCTCCAAAGACTGAAACAAATGTTAAAACTCAAGTACTGTCAAAGCAACAGTGGTGTGCTGCGTGTTTATCACTGTCTGTTATCTCCTGAACAGGCCTGTAATCTTCACAATGCTTCAATCTGCCTTGTGTTTGCAGAATAAACTCTGAGACACATGTGCTTCACATTATGGATGACAAACTAAGGATGTGGGCCTGTGTATCAGAAATGCGGGCAGTTTTTCTAAAAATAGTGGCAGAGGGTCATGTTTTACCTCTCTCCCTGCAGCGGAGCGCCGTGTCCGCTTCAACAACATCCACACAGTTATGTAACAAACTGAATTCTTGAGCTGCTTCATTCCGGCGTCGTCGCTGATTGTCACACATTCACACCATGCGCGTTTAATTCAGGGCGAGAAGGGAGGTTGGTTAAATTTGTTCACCCAAATGACAATGCTGCGGATTTTTAATAATTCACAAGTCACGTGGTGTGTTCAATATTTGTGGAGGCTTGCAGCTCTTTCCTGCAGCCCGACACCTGTCACAAATTACCTTTTCACGTCACTTCTATGTATAATTTAAAGCTGCCAGCCTTTTCAATCATGCCACAACAGTTTTAACAGCAACTAAACCAGCGCATGATCAGATTGAGGATGGAGACAGCTCTGACTGACAGCTATGAACTGGAGAGCTGTGTTGTTTTATGTGCTTTGTTATGCAGGTTGAACTTGAATGGCCACATGAGTATTATATTATAGCATTGCTATCAGTCGTGACCCAGAAACACGCCATAAACCTCCGAAATATGCTGGATACTATCACAGACACCCTGTCAGTCTTTCAGTATTGAGCTGTGTGGAGCCACAGATTGTGAGGCAGAGTGTGTTCTTCTCTCATGAAATCTCACAGACAGCAGTGACTGTAGGTACACACTATGTCTGTCTGTATTATGTATGCATGTATGTTTTTGTCTAATCATACATACCAAAGGGTCCCGGGGCATAAGAAGGAAACATGTAATTACATATTTTACACATGTAATTAGATATTTGTGTGGTTTAAAAAATGACATTGAGTCTGCCAGATCGGTTTCACACACTCACTTGATCCAGCAGAGGGCAAGTGCAACGTGTGAACAGTCAGTAATGCTATCAGATGTAGTTTGCCTGCCTCACTGAGTCTCTCCCGGCTGGAAAGGTCGAGGGCAGCGCATAACATAACTCAAGAGCGTCATCTAGCGGTCATTGCGCATGCAACGCTGTACTTGGTGGGTAATGAAATGCGCCCCAGGGGGCTATTACTCATAAATCAAAAACACCCCATGCTTAAATTTAAATATTGGGTTTAGCCTTTATAAAGTTTTCCCCGTTGAATACTATCAGCCAATAAATCCTAAGCAGATCGTTACAGAAAATAACAAAAATATTTTAGAGGGATTTTGAACATGAGCTATAGGTAGTGAACACATGTACTGTAATGCACTTTGGCAGTTAATATCAAATACTGAGTCATAATAACATATTTCTTCCAGTTACTGTATTCCACTATTATTATTTTTCACTATTTACCTAAACCTTATAAGGCTGTAGCGGCAGCCCCGAGTGTCAGCAGTTCATCTTGACATCAGTAACACTGTTTGTTGACGGAGGCTGCCCTCTTCAGGTGAGAAGAGCCCTGCAGCACTCAGGGTTTGCTTCATTTAGTCTCCTAACTGGAGGCTACTGGAGTTCTGCAGCTGTCCACAAGAGGGCAGCATTACGCCTGAATCATCAATCTACATGCTGTTTGGTGGCAGATTGAGAAAGATGGTTAAAAAACAAAACAAAACAAAACAAAAAACCCCGCTTCAGTTACTGGATTCAATCTTGAAGTACTGAATGTGTTGTACAAGAGGAGGGCCTTGTCATTATTTCTGAGTTTCCTGGACAGCACAGATTTCCCAACACAGGCAACTGATTGAACACAGATGTTTCAGAAACAGGATTAAACTTGCCCACATGGACAGAGGTTCAAATGACTGTTTGTTCCCAGTGTAGTGAAACGCTGGCTGTCCTATTTGCTGATTATTATTATTTCATCCTGTTTGTGCTTGGTACTGCATAGCTTAGGATGTTTGTGTGATATGATTAAGATATCACCCAGAGTGGTATTAATAAAGCAGTCTGCTACTACAGACACTATCACTGGTTATTATTAGTGCTGGTATAACTATTAATACAACTAACAGTACCTCTAATACTACTACTGAGCCCATCAAACCCACTTAAATCAGTAAGCCCACTGCTTAAGACTGACATAAATCTTTATGACCTGCATTTGTAGTAGTAGTCTATAAATGTGCTTATGTAAAAGCTCTTGCAATGGGGTCTTTTGAGGTGAATGACCTTAATTAATACTTTCCTGAAGATATAGGATAGTTTATTGTTGTTTATCTCAGTGATTGTGACGCCTTATAATGATCACAGGCCCAACTTTAATTTAGTCCCTACAACAGCCAACCAAACAAAATGGATAGGGTCACTGAAAAGCTTAGATGGATAGCAAGGACAGTTGGCTGTGTGCAGATCATTAGTAGAGAGCAGGCTGGCAGAAGCTCCCTTAATTACACTGTCACATAAATATTTTCAGGTCAATCCGTCAGGTGCTTCAGAGAGCCATCAGCAGAGTTGACTGTGGATTGGACTCAGCCAATTATCGTTTCTAATAAATAGACCTTTGGACAGCTGTCAAATTAAAGGGAGGAAAAAAAATCTAACAAAACAGCATAAAGCAACACAGACTTAGTGGTGTATCCACAAAAATGAAGCTCCCCTATTTCCCCTCACATAACTCTTTGATTCCTCAAAGTGCTTCATTTACTTATTTTAATAATCTACAGGCTTACAGAGATACCAAGACAAGAGTCGACCTGTTTGACACTTCAGACTTATCAAACAGGCCTCACATTTTGCTCTTGATAGAAAACTTGATTGCAACATTAATGGCAAGGCAGACTAATAAAACTAACAAGCATTTGACTTTTGCAGATTCCTGTTCATTGAGTTTGTTGTTTTATCAGTTGGCCTGACTTGTTCCTCTAACTCGGTTTGTGTCTTGGTAAAACAGTGAATCAGCCTGCAAGATCTTTAAAATCTCTGCTGCCAGATCATCTTTAAAACAAAATCTGTCTCATAGATCATATGGAAATGTAACTTTTCAAGAACTAATTCAAAAATTTGCCTGTGTTGAGACTGACACCACTGCATTTTTTGAAACAATGTGATGACCTTTGAATGGGGCTCTGGGTCACTGCGGATGGTGTCACTTGAGTTTCCATGTTAAGCAAAAAATCAACTAAAGTCACAGAAAAATAAAACAACTAAAAGTAGAATTTTGAGAGTTTCACGCGTCAGCAGTGAGCAGGGAGTTGACGTGTAGGCTGTGGGGCTGCATTGTCATGAAGGGGGTTGTCTTGGGTAATGTATGGCGTTTCCTTTTAACCGGAATTAGCTGTGAAGTGCGACCTTGAGGTGTGAATATGGAATACGAAAGGTCCGTCTTGCTTCAAGAAAAGTCTCTCATACTTTGCACCTCGTTTGCAAGTGAATATCTTAACAAATAAGAGGGGATTTGAGCGTCAAACACAGTCCTGCTCGGGATCTGTGTTTAATTCCCACACTAACAGATTTAAAACAGAATTATCAACACCCTAATCCAAACAGTTAAATTCTTAAGATTTGTTAGGATGTGATTCCATAGTTTGTGTTGGTTTTAAACAAGAAACACAGTGTTTGAAGTGAAATATCACAAATCGTTTTCAAAGTTTGAATTGTTAAAAAAACAAAACGCAGTTACAAGTTATTTGAGAGATTAGCCTCTTTAACAAACTCGAAACAACAAAATGTTGACTATCTGAAATATGGAAGAATTACGCACAAGCCTTCTACGTGAAAAACAGTTTATGGGTGTGTTACTTTGGGCCTGTTGCTGGTTCATGTCGCCTGTGTAGATGGTGTTAATTTATTCATGGAGTGGTAGATTCAGATGGTTGGGATAGGCCCACTGTCAGGTGATGACGCGCTGCAGGACAGGCGCAAGGGGACAGCTGGGCTGGCGGCAGAGGCGCTCTCTCATTTGGATGCAAATCTTCAAGACCTGAGGAGCTGGCTGACGTCAGGCAGGCCTTAATATACCTTTACCATCTTGTCAACGCAGCCACATCATGTGAGAGTGGACCAAGACTGGAGCTACGTCGTATTTCACTTTGGGAACACAACTGGACTACACACGCACAGCATAAGGATTGTTTTCACGGTTGCAGACATAGTTGCAGGGCAGCCATGTCGCCCTAAAAATATATTATTGCCTTTTGCTGTTTTTTTGTTTTGTTTTGTTTTGTTTTATTTTTGGTTTGTGCAAATCATGTATGTGGGATACCTCCTGGATAAGGAAAGCAGCATGTATCACCAAGGGCCTGTAAGAAGATCAAGCATCAATCTTCCTCCACAGAATTTTGTTTCTACCCCACAGTACCCAGACTTTACTGGATACCATCATGTGCCAAACATGGATACGCACGCACAGTCTGCGGGGAGCTGGGGACCTACTTATGGTGCTCCAAGGGAGGACTGGGGTGCATACAGTCTGGGACCACCTAATACTATTCCTACTCCCATGAACAACTCTTCTCCTGGACAGGTTTCTTACTGCTCATCTGAGTACAGTCATATGCATCCTCCGGGATCAGCGGTATTACAGCCACCACCGGAGAATGTGACTGTGGCGCAACTTTCTCCAGACAGAGAAAGGCGCAGTTCATACCAGTGGATGAGTAAAACGGTGCAGTCTTCTTCTACCGGTGAGTTTATTACAAGTTTTTCTTTATCATGATGTTATTTGGCACTCCATTTATATAGGCCGAAACAAGGGAACGGTGCATCCCCCCCCAAAGGTCAAATCTGACATTTTAATTTGTGGCCTGCTCTGATAGGCCTTCATTTTGGTTATCCAGTGTCACTGGAAATAGACCTACATTTCCATGTTGGGTTTATATTTCTAGAGAAAAAATGAGTGTATTGCTTTAATTTACTGTTGGAGAGAAACTTTTAACTTTGCAAAGGCTGAAAGAGTCACGTTGTGAAAATAATTGACTTGGAAACCAAACGGAGTCAGACACTGAGAGCAGGCAAACTGTCCCACTGACATCTCCCTGTGCAATAAGCTGAGACTTAACGCACAAATGCAAAAGTTTGGTTGAATGATGGAGTAACTGCAAGAGCATTAGTGAAAAATGATTCAATAACCAATCTTCATATTTTTCATAAAGTTGATAACTGATATCCAAGAGGCGTCATATGCCAAACAGGCCAGGCTACTGTATGGACTAGTGGGAATTAAAAAAAAAAAAAAAAAGGTGTGAGGGATCGGCGCCAGGAGCACTTGTAATGTTAATTTCATGACTCCTGTAAACAAGATGTGAGGTCGACTTCCTTGTGACATTGTTTCAGGTTTTGAGGGTTATCCGTCATATTCAGGCGGCGGCCCCTTCTCTCCACACCTCTTCACTTTGATATGCACCGGCCTGTCTTCCTCTTCTGGAGTTATATTGCCGGAAAGAGTGACGTTTTTCACAGCAAATGTGTCAAACGTGCCTTCCACAGGCCTTTACTGTGTGCTAAATTAAATATTCAAAAAAGAAAAAAAGTTTTATTACAAAGGTCAACGAGATAGGCCTATTTGAAATTACTCGTTAAATGCGTTTTACTTTAATTTCAAAAATATAAGAAATATGCAATAAAAACGTTGCTTTTGATCTCTACTTTTTTCAGACTCATAGTAATAAGCTACAAACATGTAAAGTATGCTATTAAATAAAATAATAATTAAAAAACAAAAAAAAAAAAAAAAAAAAAAACAGATTTATGGTTCAATAATGTATAAACCAGCATGATTCAGGGTGTTCATGGAAAAAAGAGTAAGGTGGTTTCTCAGACATGACCTCCTGCTCTCTCCCCTGTGTGTGTTTCATCTTAACATATGAGTGCAGGTCTGGACAACATGAAATTCACTGTTGTATATTTTGCTCAAAGTGTCATCAAAGCAAGATCAGAGGCTCAGTTTGCCCAGGACAAAGGGTTAGGACACAGTTAATAAAGATGTGTAGTAATTTGCCTCTGACTAGAAGAAACTGATCCAGGTAATTTCTCCCCCACCGGCAGGCCTGTCACGCTTACTGGTTATTAAGGTCATAAATGAAAGATGGACATGGTGAAATTGTATTGCAGCTTAATGAATTTCTGTCGCATACACAAACTTAGTCTGTTTTTGCCCCTTTGGTCACAGGGAAAACGAGAACGAAGGAGAAATACAGAGTGGTGTACACCGACCATCAGAGACTGGAGCTGGAGAAAGAGTTTCATTTCAACAGATACATCACCATCAGGAGGAAATCTGAACTCGCCGTCAACCTGGGTCTCTCGGAAAGACAGGTAAGCATACACGCCAGCTATTATTATAAAAACATTCACATTTTCTCACATTTTCAAACATTACCCTAAAAACTTGCTATGTTGGCATTAATAGAAGCCACATAGGCCAACGTGAAAATCACACGAAAAACACATTTTAAACAGTGTTTTAATCAGATTGCCATCTTATGTGCACCTAATATCAAGAAAACATATGACAACAGCCAATCAGCAAAACAGCTGTGAATTTGATTCATTCATTGCGCATAAATACATTTGTATTTAAATTATATTAATCCTGGACATAGCCTACAATCCAAAAGTATGCACGCTATTTCGAAACAAGAACTTATCTTAATCGTGAATATATTTCCTGATATCCAAAAATATTTACATGCATATATGGACACGTCCCAGGATAGTGGCCTGTTTATACATAAAGATTTATTTGGAGAAGAAAAAAACACACAAGACCACATATTATCTATCTATCTATCTATCTATGACTTTTATGTATTTACAATATATTTAATCCTATTTAATTTTGTATTGGCAGGTGAAAATCTGGTTTCAGAATCGCAGGGCCAAAGAGAGGAAGCTAATCAAGAAGAAAATGGGTCAGTCTGACGGCAGCGGGGGGTCAGTGCACAGCGACCCGGGCTCGGTGAGCCCTCTGCCGGTCCCAGGCTCCCTCAGCCCCACGGACATCCACGGCTCTCTGTACCCGCCCCAGGGCATGAACACCTTGCCGTCTATCAGGAATATACAGCAGGTCACTGTGAGTCAGTGATGAGACTCTCCCTCTGGACCGTATAACTGAGCACTCCAACACGCTGATAGGACACTTGCTGGACTTGGAGGATGGACTCAGACGTCCTGAAGCACATGGCTGTGGATACAGAGATGATTTATATCAACCAAAATGCTGGAGGCTCTTGAAATATTGCTTTTTTATAGAATAGTTTAAATAATTGAAAAAATGAGGAAAAATCGACGTGTTTCAAATTTAAATGCTTTAAATTGTTTGTGTCTGAGTTAATAAGATATAAATATCCTGTTTTTATGTGATGAAGTGTATGTGTTTGTTAATTAAAAAGAAAAAAAAAAAACAACGAGAATTCAGGGACATTTGAATGATGTGGAAAACTGGATTGTATGTAGCCTAGCTCATCTCACGTTGGACAAACTCCAGTTGACTTGTCAAATCCTTTACACGTTTTCAGTTTCATTTTCATAGTAAATCTGCAACAAAGCAGCGATGAAAAGCGGGTTTTAATGATACGGGTAGAACAGTTGTGTGATGGCAACGTTCAAAATGTAAATAAATTGTTTTTTGCAATAGATCTGTCAAGTTTATTTTTTGGATTTGGGTCTTTTGTAAGGTTTACTATTGAATCATGACATTCCGTTGATTTCAAATGTCTTTCTTTACAGTTAGATCTTAAACTCTTTTTAATTGCACTTAAACACACTGTCAGAGCAGCGCACTGCTCTGCCTGCATAAGTTAGGAAGATTGAAATGTATTTTTTTTTTTTTTTTAAATTTTATCTAACCCTTATTTCACCAGGAAAATACCCACTGAGATTCAAAATCTGTTTTGCAAGCGGCTTATAAAAGCATCAACATAGCAAACCACAGAAAATATAAAGTTTTAAACATTTAAATCAGGCCACTGCATTCACAAAGCACAATGCAATTTTATTCTTTTTTTGTGTGTCTGTGTAACAGCAGTATTGAACCGTCTTATAGACAACCAGTTAAGGCTATTTTATTTCTGGACAGTCGAACGTGATCTTTTGCCAGGTTATCTGTTTGCTGCCTGTCTCTGCAGGCTCATATGCTCAGTTTTCTGTTTAAAACCTACAACAGCAGCTCTAACACAGCAACAGGTACAAAACTACTTTGCATCCAATCTTAAAAGCAGGATTTGTTGCCTGACACACACACTTAATGACTGTCTGGTTTTATGTCCTGTGGGAATGGGTTCCAAACATCAGGGCCTGTAGCATCACCCAGATCAGACAGGACAAGCATTTCAAATGAGAAAAGTCAGAATTTATCTCTTTAAAAAGGTATAGGGATGGTGTAATCAGTTTAGTGTTCAAGCTTAATATTTGTAACATGATTTAATGAGGTTATGTGTCACATAGCCTGCTTCTGACTGTCCACTGGGATACACAGTGTCCTAATAACCAGCAGCTGTGCCACAGGCTCTTATAATTTCCACACTTAGGTAAAATATCAAATACATCTGCTGGTTTCACTCTCCTCGTCTGCCAGTCGTGTTAGTTCAAGTACTCAGGTATAATTATGATGTTCATTTCACACCCATGCACTTTGATGCCAAGTTTCAGTCTCACATGGACGTGTCGGTGCAGAGCGCGAGCCCTGCACTGTCCGGCCCCGCGCGCCTCTGTGCGTGCGCAGCCTGGCAGGAGACGTCATGAGCGTCTTACTCCCCAACATGGCGGACTTTGATACCATTTATGAGTTAGAAGACGAAGATGATGAGCATGTAGTGAGTGAGGAACACTTGCCCAGATACTGCCCCGAGCCCGTGGTCATGCGAGGGGCCGGGCACATCACCGTGTAAGCCACATCCTGTTTGTGTGTCGTGTCCGTCGCGGTTTGGCTCGGTTGTTGTGGTAACCTGCATCTTTAGCCTAACTACCAAGCTACTGCTAGCCTGCTAGCTAAACCACAACAACTAGCCATATGTTGTGTTGTGAAAATAGCTGCTCGGCCTCCTAACGACCGCTAGCACTACTCAGTATTTTACCAGCGGGTTTCACCACACATAATAACTAGTATAAAATTCAGCTAGACGCCTATTGTTTCCTGTGAAGTCAGCTGAAATTCATAGGATGGACCGTTAGCCAGCAGCCAGTGATTGTAACGTTATAAACAAGCTGCCACATAACCATGCCTGCCCTTTTAACACTAACATCACAGTCTGCCAGGCAGATACAGCATGGCAGTGACTTATTAATCACCACCACAGAGTTTTGTGCTGCTAACATGACTGACCATCCTTTACAAGGGGGTGCCAGTCGCTCAGCTGCAGCCTGAGGCAGCGTGGCACTAAATCAGAGCTGTGGCCTGACTGGACCATGTTCATAAAGCATGTCAGCACACTGGCTGACGTCGGAGCAGTTTGCCAGCCTTTGGACAAATTGGAAAACTGTAGTCACTCACTTTTTTTTTTTTTTTTTTTCTCAACTTAGAAGTTAATGATCAAATCCACCCCTCACCATGACCCTAACATTAACCTGACCAGACGCTGAATGCCTAAACCTAACCTTTCCGAGTTTGCTGAGTGTTGATCAACTGCAAAATGTTATTATTATATGTTAATAATATATATGTTATTGTTCACATATATTTTATTATTGAGTTAGGACTGTCTTGGGTATGTGAACAGCTTTCAACCAGAGCTAAAACTCAGAGAATCAAAACATTGACATCAAGAGTCAAATTCTCAAACTGCTTCATTAATGATGAAAGGGAGACCAACACTGTATACATTGTGGGATATGGTCACATTATCAAGAGTACAACACTACAATAAAATAAAGCTTCAAACACTAAGCGTCAACAGATTCAGTGCCCAGTTTATAGTCAGTGAAGGTTTTGTCTCATCAGGGCATCAAACAGCACGGCTCTCTGGTACGAGCTTTGAGAGATTTATGTAAAATGTTTTGATGCCAGCACAATTAAGTTCAAGGCAGTTTCATTTCTGTGGAATTGTCTTAAAGATTGAGTTATGATTTAAAATGAATGTTAATGGTAAAATAAGTGTTAACACTTTAATTATTATTATTTTTTACAGGTTTGGACTGAGCAACAAATTTGATACAGAATTTCCCTCTGTTCTCACGGGAAAGGTAAAGTTGCATTTTTTTGCTATCTTTCATGCACTTCAAGCAATGCCTTGCAACTGCTTTCTGTTCAATTCCAAGTGGGATGAATTAAGCAATTAAAGCCATGGTGACTCTATTGTTCTTTTGGGCCTTTGACCAGCCCGACTTCCCTGACCCACCCCTTTCAAGCCTCTTGGAGTGGTTTTAATCTGATGGTGATGCATTTGAAGCAAAACTCCACAGTGGACCCAAAGTGCCTGAATGAGCTGTAGTGAGGCTCTGTAAATGAGTAAGCCGACTGTGGGGCTCAGTTGGCGGGGACCCCAGTGTCTGGGAAGGTACAGCTCCAGGTGATAAAATAATGAAATTAAGACTGTGCCATAGACAAGAAAGGAAAGCTTCCTGGGTCGGACGCTGGAACACAAAAAGGCTGCAGGGGTAAGAGCAGGCCGAGGGAAGTGTGGGGCAATAAAAAGTACCTTCAGTATTGTGACCCAGGGTGACATGTGATGGATGAGGTCACAATTATGATGATTGAAGGGTGCAGATCAGGCCCTGCTGGGCTTTATTCTAAGGTCTTTGGCTGTTTGCAAAGAGACCTTTGCATCCTGTCATAAAAGATTACGACCCCTGTTTTATGGCGTACAGACTCAAGGAGGAATGAGCATTCATTCATGTTGTTTGGCCAGCACTGCCACAGGCAGTGGGCTTATCTCTCCTTTGAGTCCCTCCTTGCCTTGAATAGTCTAGAGCTTGGTTAGCAAGTCGCAGGCCTACTCTTTAGAGATCTCATCTCATCTCTGGACAACATCTGCAAATATCTACCTGTTGGTTTTCTAAAGCTCTTTGATCCTTTAGGACAGGTTTCTTTTGAACAATTAGGAATGTCTCATGTCAGTGCCACCTAGAAACACTTCTGAAGTGTCTCACTTGCCTTTCACTGCTTGGCTCATTCCTGAATATTCTGAAATGGGGTGAATTTTTTTTCCTTCTTTTCATGGTTTAGACTCTGTAGGTGCCATTCATTTATTAACTTAGGTATACATGCACACATCCATTCCCTCTTTTTCTAGGTAGCACCAGAGGAGTTCAAAACCAGCATCAGTAGAGTGAATGCTTGTTTGAAGAAGAACTTGCCTGTCAATGTGAAGTGGCTTCTTTGCGGCTGCCTGTGTTGTTGCTGTACAGTAGGCTGCAGTCTATGGCCCGTTATCTGCCTCAACAAGAGAGTAAGTCCCAGTCGTCCTGTGACGCGTGCTGCACCTTCCAGCTCTCCCTTAAATCAGCACTAATTACTATTATAGCAATCCAACCGTATTGGTCAAAGTGTAGAGAGTAATAACTCGTGTTCAATTAGTGGCTCTGGGTAGCATTGATACATTGGATTGCGCAAGTCCTGCCCAGCTCAAGGGTGTGTCATTTAAAAAGGTGGTGTTACCATTCAGAATTACTGACAACAAAGTGGAAATTACTAGCTTGTTAATGGGGAGTTCAGTCCATAAATCCTAATACTGTGGTTATTTGCTGTTACCTGTTAAAGTGTAAAATTGAACGGTTTCCTTTCGCTTTGCATCAATGTGCTGAAATCTTTTTCTTTCCCCCAACAGACAAGAAGGTCTATTCAGAAGTTGTTAGAGTGGGAAAATAACCGATTATATCACAAGGTAAGAACCAGGACAGATTACACATTAGCACCTGTCTGGAAGTGTTTAACTGTCAGTATCAGTGTTTAGTGTTAGGGGAGTATCACAGTGATGGATAATGGCCGTCAATCCATTTTGTAGACTTAAACTCTCAACTCATTTCCCCTCAAACCTGTTTCATTCAGATCTGGAGATCTAGACAAGCGTGCAGGGCCTGAGAAGACCGTGAGGTCGGCAGTGACATGCCATGTTAATTTTGTTTTGTCTCGCGGCAACAAATTACAGCTAGTAGCTGTGCAAAGGCGTAAAGGAAACTCTTCAGGGTGTCTGGCCAAAATTTGACCCCGGCGAGGCCAGACAGCCCTGCTCCCAAATTTCCCTGACACTGAAGGGGAGATTTGGGACAGATTTTCCTTTGTTTGTCAGTGTCTTTTGTGTCTCTTTTGGTCGTTCCGTGCTCATTCATTGTGTCTGTGTCTTTTCTCCTCTCATCAGCTGGGGCTGCACTGGAAACTCAGTAAAAGAAAATGTGAAAGCAGCAATATGATGGAATATGTAAGTAAAGACCCACATACCAAACAAATCATATTCTTGTTGGTTTATTACCACTCTTAAATGTTATGTACACAATTAGATTTAACATATTACGTTATCTGTAAAAGAGAATATAATGTCTTTCTGCTCCATAGGTGATTCTTATAGAATTTCTACCCAAATATCCTATATTCCGACCAGACTGAGGCGGCTGTTAGGAGACTGGACGTGTGGCCCTTGAATCTTATCCTTAGTGCCTTGTATATATGTTGGAATAAGGGTCTGCACTGGTGTCTTGTGATGACCCTGTACATCTCCCAGTACCTTGTACATTAGAATTTGCAACACTGTCACTTTGCTTTAGAGCAGATTTTGCACATTTCCTGACAAAAATAGACATGTTCCCTTTGTTGCACTTTTTTATTTTTTATTTTTTGGTTACATGTGACAAACAAGTGAAAATCTTAACTCTCAAAAAGTGCATTTACCCCAAAGAACCATCAACCTGTATCCCATCTGTTGTATGATTAATCCCTTGCAAAGAATTTGATGCCTCCAACTTCCTTAACTATCCTTGCCTTATTATATCATTTTAACTCTACATGTAACAGGAGGAGGAAGGCATTGGGTTGGTCATAGGTTCAGATGCTGTTTATTGGGTTGCCGCTGTTTTGATTCTAGTTCTTTGCAAGTAGATGGGATGGTTGAAATCGCCTACCGTACAGTGTACATCATCACCCTGTGTTTTTCTTTTCTTTAGAATTGACCCTCTGTACATGGGAACTAGCTAGAAAAAAAGAACTTGACTTGTAAATACCATGTTAGGATAAACTGTACAGTGGTATACCATTGTTTACATAAAGTTACTTAGCTCTTTAGTTTGTTTTGCCAATATATTGCTGTACCATAGTTTTGTTTTATGGAAGATGTCTATGTACCTTTCCAGTTTATATGGACCTGTTTACCTAGTAAGCCATATAGTTACAATGTATGTGATGCCAGAGGTAGGACTGATTATTGCACTTGAGCCCAGCAAAGTGTCAGGATTTCAGACTAAAGTGTTAACCTGAAGCCCTGAAAATATTCATACAATGACAATAGCAGTGCATATTACCATGTGGTGTTTGCCAATGAAGAAGATGACACTCTATTATGTCATCGGTTTTAAACTGGAGATGGCTGCATCTCTGAGGTGTTACTGGAAGGCAATTTGAACTCTGCACTTCCACGCTCATTTATTTTGTCAATCATTTTATCACAGCTTTGAATTCATTTGATAGTTTTTGTAATTCACTGTGTTCTCCTGATGTGTTACTAAGCACATAACACCCACAGGTCATGGCATACCGAGCTGAAGCTTCCTTTGTTTTACTCATCCTGTCCAGTGTTAGTATTATTTTGCTGAATCTTAGTCAAGAGATTGCTGCAATTTATTGCATTAGAGTGCCTCTGGAAAAGTAGGTGAACCACAGAGAAGTACAGGTTGAAATCTGTTCACTTGTACAAAGGAGATTTTAAATCCTCCTCCCAGTATTGTCCCTGTTACAATTCTTGTAAATGTTTGTCATGATGACCTAATCCCAGTGGAGAGAGGAAATAAATTGTTGATTTTGAATTTTCTCTATTGCTGTCCTCTTTGTCACCCTAAATAACCTACACAAGCTCTAATAAGGCTTAATGAATGAAGTGTCATCTTAGTAAAAAAAGATCATTACTGACCTCTGGCAATGCACTTTGCCTAAACCCTGCCGCCTCACCACAGAAATGTGGCTATTTGTCATGTTTAACAAGGTGTTGAATCGTTAACTTAACAAGACGGCCTGCAATTACTTGACACATTTGTAAAACTCAGGGATGCCATTACCATAAACCGCTGCTACTGCTGAGGTTATGGAGCCGTGGCCAGATTTCAGAGACTGTAGCATTTCTACTGTATATCACAACAACCCCCGAATGCCAAAGTGCTGGGCTTCAGAGTGACTGCTTTTATGGTCCTTTTGTTCTTTGTTCAAACGTCCACATTCTCCTCCCCTGTTGAAGTGAACCAAGGTCTTCAGTGCACTAACATACACATCACCAAGTCCGGCATTAGTGGCACAACAGTTTGAAATGCTAAGTGTTTTTAGGTTTGAGTACATGACACTGACTAGCAGCTTCAGTTTAGGTTGCAGTAATTTATAATGTATATAAAACAGGTTTCTGTGACAGCTTACGAGAAGATGAACAGTTGCTCAGACATATAGCCACATTTTATTCTTTGAATTAATTTTGAGGATTCCCAAAAGAAAATACAACAACTTTGGGGGCGCACTGGTGGCTCATCAGCAAAGAGCACACACCATGTACCAGGGCTAAGTCCCAATCACGACTGGGGTTCAAATCCGACCTCAGGTCCCGTGCTGCATGTCATGCCCCCTCTCTCCCTGTCTATCTCTATTGTGACTGTCAAGTAAAGCAGAAATGCCAGAAAAATAATCTTAAAAAAAAAAAAAAAAGTAGTACAACACCTTAAGTGGATAATTAAGATTTTAATAGCGTTATTTGACTTGTGAACAGAGCATCAGTTAATTTCAAAAAAGCTTTTGATCCTAATTCTAGTGCCAGTCAATGAGGCCTATGACCATTAACCTGAAAATCAACACCTTTTTTTCTGAACACATCACAACATAAACTGTAAAGTGTCAGGTAAAATGATCACTTTCAAGTGAAATGCTGTTTGCTACAGTTCATCTGCTGTACTACTGCTGACAAAATCTCAGTAACCAACACAAATAACCCCTCACTTATCCCTTTGCCTCATGCAGTTTCTGCCCGCTAGGGGGCAGACTAAGCCATGAACACAGTGTACATTTTACACTGCACACAACTGGTAAGCAAGCCCCCCACCCCCCACCCCATTTGTTTTCTCCTCTCCATATCGGTGGTTGATGTAATATTCTGTCTTGGCATGTTGCACACCAAAATCACTGTGATCGCGTTACCAATAAGAGCCAGTTAACCCTGATCACTGTAAAATAAGAGCCAGTATCAGCTGGTGAAGCTTCATTTGCATTGCATTGCATTGCAGTTTTCAGTGATTGTGCACCTTTGTTTCTGACATATCATAAGTGTGAGACAAATGCCTCTTGAAATTGACGCTGTTTATATGCACCATGGGGCTTTAAAGCCTTGCTCAATACCCAGGGTAATTCAAACCAGTTGTCCTTGAGTTGTATCAACTGCACATTTACATTCCTCCTCACTGGCCTTTTTTTGTTGTTGTGGGATCTTGCCTGACCTGCTCATGGCACTTAAGAGAATTTCGGTGCATGTAGCAGCCATGGGGTCAGGAATTAGCAAGAAAAGACTCCCAGCGTGGAAAGCAGCGCAGGTTTTATCTGATAAAATGTCCATAAAAGATTACCACTTAATGGGGCATCTGCAGAGGCCGCACAAAAGCTGTGCATCCCCAATGCCACCAAAGTATCATCCCCTACGAGTTCATTACACATAATGAAACAGGGGGTGGGCCAATAAACATCATACCTGCATTACACAGCCAAACGTAATTATGAAACAATATTGAAAGCAGTTCCATGTTGTTTCCATGAGACAAGGCCACTGAGGAAGTTAAGACCTAAGAAGAGTGACTGCGTTAAAACAAATAAACCTTTGTGTCAAAGCAAAGACATACTATCCTCATTATTCCTATGGACAGGAAACTGTTTTGACAAAATACAATGTGCTGAGTTACATTTTAAAACTTTATTTCCCATTGAAAGAGCAAGGCGGGAAATAAAGACAGCAAAAAAACCCAAAAAAAAACAACAACAAAAAAAACATTTTGGTTTAGTGATAATTAAGGCAGGTTTACATTCTGGTTTGTCCTTCGATGTGTACAAGGCACCCACTTATCAAAGACATTCAGACATGGTGACATATTGTACAGAAATCAGGATTATACAGCATACTCGTAAATGTACACAAATCATTCATTCACCCAATAAAAAGCCAATGAATGTCTTGATCATGGATAAACAATAAACCAAACATGCATCATGGGATCATGGTACAGACATTTTTCCCCTGTATGGGTTTTGTGCTAGTTTTAGGAATGATTTTAAGATTTTAACAACACTTTAAGTCTTGGATGGGTCTGAAACTTAGATATATCCCAGAAAGTTTAAGCGCCACAAAATGAACCACAGCTTGATGTCCTTGGGGTCTAGCTTACAGACCAAAACTCGACTGGGCCTTTGCCTTGTGGGCGTTTTTTAAAATTGCTTCTTAAAACACTTTGTTATGCATATTTTCAAATATATTTGGTTTTTACCTAATTTATTATGGTTGCAATAGCCTCTTGTCTTAAGTAACCTTGCTTTGATTCTATGTTTTTACCTCACTATTTTTTTTATATGAATCTTTTTTTTTTTTTTTTTTTACTCAGTGCCATTTCAGATCATGACTTCACCATTTTGAAAAGCACTTTGTTATAGTTTTTTGAAGTGCTAGGCTATATAAATAACACTCATGATATCTATTTAAGTGGTGGTAAAAATAAGGCATAGGACAAGATGATTTATCCGTCTTTGGCATCTGTCTACACTGTCAACAGTCACTGTTTTCTCATTACACCAAGTCATCCACATTTCTTCATTAAGAGATTACGTTAAATGTAGCTGTGTTAAACGTACACACTATTATCTAATCTTTGGATGACACTTTTGCAAATCACCTGAATCAAAAGTCATGACTCCCAAATGACAAAAGTATTCAACAGGTAAGCAAAAAAAACATAAAGCTTTCAAGGCAGGATATAAAACACTATTCTAAAAAGCTAATGATCCTTCCAGTTTGCCCTTTGATTTCAGCTAATGGATTGTCATCAGTGTTGCACCCTGATTTAACCCAATTTGTTCACTGAGCCGGACAATCAGCTCCATCTTAAAGAACACAAGCCACTGAAACAAACAGGTCCCCACTGACATTATACCTTTGAAAAATCAATCCCAATCTAGACAGGATGATGTCTACGTACATATTCGGTTTTACATAAGTGAACTCTGATGGCCAAAAGACTTTTCAACAATTTCAGATAGCTATGATTTTATGTTTGGAGGGGAAGGTAAATGGGGTAGTGAAGAATGTTGTTGAGCAGCGTAAGGTGTGTTTGTGTGTGTAACAGTGTGAGAGAGGGAGGGAGAGAGATAGAGAGAGAGAGAGAGAGAGAGAGAGAGAGAGAGAGAGTGTGTGTATTTTGTCACACCAGGCTCCCTGGCCAGGACACCACAGTCAGTGTGACTTTATTCTTCTGCAGCTTGAGCATGGGGATGAGAGACGAGTTGTTCATTCCCACCGTTGTGGCTCCGTTCACCGCCACGATCTCATCACCACACCTGCAGGGAACCACAGCCCAGGTTAATGAATGTGGAGTTAAGTGTGACGAGAGGGAGCCGGTCACATCACATCGTGGCTGGTACATGGTGGTTCACTTACTTGAGGCGTCCGTCGAAGTGAGCGGGTGTACCAGGCACAATGGTTTTGATGAAGAAAGGCTGCTGGCCATGGCTCTCCTCATAGCCTCCGACGATACTGAAGCCCCAGCTTTCATTGTTGGTTTTTAGCAGGACGATGTCCCGGCACCAGTGCATGTGGCTGCAACGGCAAAGCATATAAAACGTCTTTTAGGAAAAAATGTAATGAATAAAAATCTATCCAGTTTCAAAATCTTTTTTTTGGACGATTTTTTCACTGTCCTGACCCGGAATGGACGCTTCATCCTTTTTTTGTCGATAATTTTATTTTATTCAAGATAGAAAAACTGTTGCTGCTTAGAATTCAACAGACGGCTGTGTGACCAACCCAACAAATGTTTACTTCAGGGTCTCTGGTGCATCGTTGTGAGAATCAAGCATATTATTGCAAGAAATGAAGAATGAAAGAAAAAAAAAAACGTGGCTGACAGAAGAGACTCATGCTGCACCTCCACATTTTAAATCAAAAGTCTGGAGAACATTTTGGCTTTAATAATTTAGAAGGTGAAGATGAGTTAGACATGAGCACTGCTGTACGAAAACTACGCAGCGGAAAAAAAAACAAGTATTATGTGTAATGTGACAAACATGCAAGCCCATAATAGATTTAAAAAAAAAAAAAAAAAAATCTGGGAAAAATCGTCACACTTTTTTTGGTGGGAGGTGGTTTCCATCTTTTAGCTTGCAATAAACGTTATGTCAAGTAAACTGAACTGACTTGCTCGTAATAATTGTCTTTGGAAGAATGATGTCAGCTGTTTTCCAAAGTCCAGTGTTAAAAACAAAAGTAATTCAAAATCACACACTACTGTAAAATCAAGTCACAGTTCATACAGAGTCATAGTTATCACAGAATCATCAAATTGAGTACAGGTCTAGTGGATGTATCGCAGCAGCGATGAGGCTGAAAGCGGCGGTACCTTGGCAGACCCAGCCAGCGGGTCCACAGCGGGGACCAGTTGAGGCTGTCGTCTCGCGGGTTCTCTACAGCGTCCAGCTCATCCTTGTTGGCAGCATCACTGTCGTCCTCTGGGTCCTCGGAGATCGTCTGAATGACACGCAGAACCACCTGGGACTGCGCTGTCTGTGTCTTCAGCACGGACACGGCCTCGTTGTAGGTCAGCTGGGTCAGATCCACACCGTTTATGCTCAGCAGAATGTCACCTAGAGCCACACAGATGACATTGTGAACACAGAGGGCAATTTAAAATCAGAGGATCTCCAATTTTAACATATTTTTCCAATCAGGGATGGACTCAGTTCACTGTCAGTTCATAAAGATATTCACAAAACAAGAACTAGGCAAGAGGCCCAGTGGTGGAGGGCCCTGTTTCAATCCTGTTTCACTAAGCACCTGCCCTGCCTGTGTGCCTTTAAGCAAGAAACTGAATTCCTAATTGGAAGCAAGTGAAAAGAGAATTTATCTTTCCTAATGAACCAAATATCACAATATTGACAATGACAATAATAATAGTATAACTGTGCTGAATGCTTACAGTACCTGCATATAATGAACTTCTACATGATATCAGCATAATGAAAAAAAAAAAAACTTTCAATTGAGTGAACTGACCACATCTTTGGTATCTATGCACTAAAAATACTTACCACAGCAGTCCCTTCTGGGTATTTATATTTAGCACGACAGGCCATATAACATTATAAAGACAAGACAATAACAAGAACGGTTCAGAATCACACTAATGACCTGAAAAACACAAGGAATACCCGATTCATCCTAACCCTAAACTTAACCACACCAAACCGTTGCCTAACATTAGTCATCTCTAATCTTTGGCAAAAAAAAAACCCATCTCTAACTGGATTAACAGGTAATTAATTAACAATTTGTAGGTTAATGAGATAGGTGTTCTGTTAAGTCCTGAGGTCTTTGTGTCTGCTGCCAAATATTATTATTACTGCTGCAACAACATAATTTCCCCTTCTGGGGATCATTAAGTACTACATATATCTACTGAAAATAACATATGACCAGATACTCTTTGTACCTGTTTTGATGGTGCCATCTCGGTGCAGACAGCCTACAGGCTGAACACTCGTGATGTAGACAGGCAGGCGGCTGCGGCAGTCCCTCCCTCCGGCGATGGTGATGCCCAGGGAAAGCCGAGGCTCCTTCTTCAGGCTCACAGTTTTTTCCTGGCTAGAAAAACCTCCTGGAGGGTCCTGGATAAAAAAGAATGAGTCCAGTTCAATCACAACAGCAAACACATTGATCTAGAACAAACTCGAATGCAGTTAAATGTACTGATGGTGGCTCAGGAGGTGGAGCGGTCAATTAGTTTCTGGTTTGATCCCTGATGCCTCCAGAGAGCATGTCCAAAATGCTGCTGTGCAAAATACTAAACCTCTGAACGCTCCCAATGAGCAGACTGGACCCTTGGCAACCTCTGCATGTGTATGAATGTAGGTGTGAATGGGTGAATGTGAGGGAAACAGTGTTAATGTCTTAAAGTAGCTGGTAGACTAGAAAAGGACTATGTAAATGCAGTCCATTTACCACTGACTAGAGTTAATGTTACCGATATATCACCCCATATTTCCTAATTTCTTCACAGGCATCATCAAAGTAACCTTGTGTCTTGTTCATGATTCCTATTATCCATTATCTTAAGCACTCCAGGATCCTTTGATTTAATTGATTCCTCTTGTAAAACCACTCGTAGAAACAAATGTGAAACATTTGAGATCCAGCTGAGAAGTAAAGGCAGAGGTAATGTGTCAGGAGCAACACCGAGCTCTCGTAGTGGAAAAGATGTGTGGAAAATGACAGCTTGAGCCAGCTTCCTTGTGGCTCTCTGGAGTCTGTAAACCATCAGATAGGACGTTTGGGGGAGGTAGGGGCTCTTCCTCCCCCAGCAGGGAACCCATCCCCCCCAGCAAGACTAAAAGGCACTACTCTGCAGGCGAAAGCTAACTGTCACCAGCTTTGATCCTCTGCCACCCAAAGAAACAACCAGGAGGGAAAAAAAAAACACAAGGCAGTGGCCCCATGGCGGCAGCGTGAGCAGCACTCCAGGCCTTTTGATCCGGACAGAGGGAGGCCCCAGAGAAGGGCTTTTATCTCCTCTCGCCGAGGCAGGCGTCTGCTCTCAAGGCTTTTCACCTCAGACTGGGGGGTTGTCACTCTCTCTACTGATACTGTATAGTGCAGTTGAGTGTGACTGACAAAGGTGCAATGATTACTGTTACACTGTGTAAACATAAACACACCGTGGTTGTAAGATCCTGTGTACCCATATTCAAAGCAACCAAAACACACACCTACACTGACAATGGATTTCAGGGCTGAATTTGTACAAATGCACAGAGAAACAAGGTTTTACCTCTTCAACACTCTTTGAGAATCCCAGTATCACCCAGGGCCTGAGCTCAGTGTAAACACATTAACCTGGCATTTCAGGCCTGCTGTTAAACCTTGCAGCAGTCCTTAATAATTGTTGGCCTTGGCATCGATTGCTATAGTTATACTGAAGCCAAATTAGTGGGTGACCTATTTACACACAGATAATCCTGTTCTACATTTAAGGCAGGAAATCTGAAGCTCAGTTTAACTTTAACCTATGAACGATAATAGATTTTCAATAAATCAACATCTTTTGGATTGGACTCAAAGTCCTAGTGTTGCAGTCGGGTTGGAAGATTGTGACACCGGTTAACAGGGAGGTGAAATATGCATACAGAGCTTTTGCTAATTGTTAACAATGTTACCCACTTTTTTTCGGAGGCGGTGCCAGGTTAAATAAAAAAGTGTACAAAACCTGCTTTCATAGCATAAAAGTGGTAATAATTTATTGTTTGATTTGTGTGGTTCTGTTGTATTTCCAGGTTACCTTCATGTACGTAGAACGCCGCCTAAAGTACTGCGGCTCAGGGGCCCTCCTTGAGGCTCTGCCCTGCGGCCCCTCTCCGCTGCTTCCTCCGTCCTCCTGAGTCTCTGTGTGCCTCATCACCACAAAGTTCACCCGCACCTCACTGGCCTAGACGCACGTAATCACAGAAACAGCAAATGATTTCCACACTAGACAGCAGTTAGATAATAATCAACTGATCAGTATGGATTACGGTTTAAGCCATAAAAACATACCTGTATGATCTGGGCAGCACTCTCAGGTGTCCCATGCCTCAGGTCATGCCCGTTAATCGCCAGCACCTTATCATTGTTCCTCAGTTTGCCATCCTTGGCTGCCAGACCCCCAGACAGCAGGTCGAGTATAAAAACCCCGCTCTCGTCCGATTTGCGGATGAGTTTGATGCCCAGTGGTTCAGTGCGCTGACTCTTCACTAGCGTCACCTGGATGACTGTGCCAGGGTTGTGATTGGAGGTAGTATTGCCATGGAGACTGTGAGAGGGCTGGGAGGCAGTGGAAGTGGTGGAGAGGGGAGGCTGATGCTCGGGCCGTGGATCCCTACACTTGAAGCCCTTTTCTTGCATGACGGTGAGCCGTAGCAAAGAGCAAGGCCGCCGCAGCACAGCGATGGCCCACGAGTGGGGGACAGACGCCAGGCTGACATCATTCACCTAGAAACGACACCACGGAGAGAGCAAAAACAAGTCAGCGATAAGGCAGCCCTAACCACCAATGCAGCTGTCAGTCAACATATACACCTTGTACACATATGTAGGCTGCCACCACTAAGAGCTGTGGGTACAGCTGTGTGTGGTAAAAGAGAGTGAGATTAAATAATTAACACAATCATCTAGAAGAGGAAGGGAAGTCTGCCAAAAACGAAAGGGCGATTTGATCCTACTAGATTTCGTTTGCTGGTTGATTTCGTTTCTGGCATCTGTTGTTCCCTGATCCAATTGCTAATGACTTAACTAATATTATAATGTTAACTAAACGTTCATTAGTTCAAAACAAGGTTTATGTTGACATTTCTAATACTGGAAATTTCCAGTTCACTACAAATGAATATTGGATGTAAATCTCAATTTTCTGTGTTGTTGATTGCTAATAATCGACACTGGTATCAGCCCTTCAAAATTATTATTGGTCGATCCTTGATGGAAATACCTCTTCTAAGTTTGGCCAGAAGAAACAGAAACCAGACTCCTTAAAAATTTCACATTCGACTCAGTTTGAGCACAGATCGTCTACATATGCGAGCTCACATTACAGGATTGTAGCCTTGATTTTCCACTCGCTGACAGTGTTTGGAGATCACCGACAAAAGCCCCAGAACAGAGGTGAGCGCTTCGGTTTTCTTGCAGCAGTGCAAGGTTTCCACCTCTGATAAAAACTAAAATACTGCCTCACAGTTGTATGCGTCCACAAACCAGTCAAGTTGCAGTTTACATCCATGTCTGTCCAGACTCATAATATTTGTGGTGAAGAATTTGAAGGAATTTAGTAACAAGGTATGAAGTGTATTTTTTGGTGAAATGGAAGTACACTGATTCCTGAGTCTATACTGAGTCTTCTCTTAGAGAATATTTTTACACAGGAGCAAAGAGGACTGATGGAGAGCTTCCTCACACGATGCAACAATAACCATCTGAAGCTCAGTATCAGCAAAACCACTGAGCCTGAAGTGGACGACCCGAGGAACAGGAGCCCCCACATCCTGGTTGTCATCCAGGGACAGGAAGTAAAGTGTAAATGCTGAGTTATGGTTTTGAACAACAGCCAGAAAAGTGTTTTGTAGAAACATTATGTCATAGTAAATGTGATCTTTGACCTTATGGGTATAAACCATGATCACTTCATAATTTTATCCTATTGGATATTTGTGTGAAACTTTGTCATAACTAGCATTTGAATTCATTTTGTGACGTCACACTCCAATCAGCGGATGTTTGTGCAAAATTTTGAAGAAATTCCTTCCAGGCATTCCTGACATATTGAATTCACAAGAATGGGACGGACAGACAAATGGACAACCCGAAAACATTATGCCTCCGGCTACGGCTGTTGCTGGTGCAGAGGCATAATAAAAGTGAGTGATGTCTACTTTACAAATCTTAACTGAGAGAGGGCCTTCACAAAAATCAATGCATCGATTCAGGGGAAGAGGGAGATTCAGTTTCAAGAAATTAGGAATGCAATCTTCAACGGTCCATGGCGTATCTCTTTACATCCACTGGCTCTCCACAAAAGCCAAAAAATAGAGGCTAACTTTTCAGATCCTGAGGCAGCGAGTTGGCTGAGAGGTTTTTGTTTTCATTCCCAGGTTTGGGATTGGTTGGCCTGGAGGAAGAGCTACATTTTGGAGGACATTCTGGGACAGGGGTGCCAGAGCCAAGGGTGAAATAGTCCATAAGCTCAGTTTACAGCAACACCACATTCCAGGACAGCTAGAGGGCAGAAATCCAAGGAGAAAGAGATTGTAGCAAGGGAGGAAACCACACCTTATTATATAAATCCTCCCCTGAAGTCTAAACTCTGTACCTCCATTCTGCTCTATGAGAACAAAAGAAGAAGATTGTTTACATCTGGTTTCACAACACACAGTGGCTCACTATAACAAACTACAAGTATAACATCTCTTCATAAGGGGAATGAGGCTGATGTCCAAATGTGGAAATGTCCATCAAATTAGTGAGAATACCACTGGCACATTACTTTAAATTTATCTTAACAAGCACCAAAAACCTAATCACAATGTTACATAATTAACCCTGGGTCTACGAAGAAAAAAAAATTCAGGGCCAGATTAAATTTCAGTTCAGCTTTGGGTTTGAACCTTGACCATTCAGAAGATAAAAGGGGCTGAGTGAATCAGTGACCGCAGCCAGTGAAAGCTGCTAACATTAGCTATGTTTCATGAGGCATTCATGCCCGGCAGTGCAAAACCACGCCTGTTGCCATGGAGCTAAAACTTGTTTATCTTGAATATCTGCTTCCCCAGTCCCTACAAACATTTGCTGTGTTTACAGTTCTGTGAACATCCAGAGAGAGCAAAGGATGAAGGAGTTTATGTAAAAACACTGGTCATGGATTTGAACTGAATCAAAATATTCAAACAAAATAAATTCAACTGCCCATGAATCAACACAGTCAAATCAGAGAGACAGAAATTACACTTCACAGCACATGCTATTGGATACCAGTCTCTCACCTCTAAGATATGGTCCCCCGGAGCTAGTCTGCCATCCCGTGCAGCTAAAGTGTCCCGCACGATCTCCTGGATGACGATGTTTCCCAGCGGTGTGTCTTTCCCCCCAACGATGCGCAGGCCCAGCTCCTCCTCAGGCTCCTCTCTGAACAGCTCCACCACGTTGGCCTCGGCCACCAGGCTGGACCGCAGAGGGGTGTTGTCTTGAGGGAAGGGGACAAGGGACCATGTAGAGAACATTTTGTTCTATTCGTATATTTCCTTTTTATGAAACTATTTCCAGTCCTCTCCTCTAACTGACTGTGTCACATTAGCTGTTGCTGAAAATACCTGTGACCAGGTTATTTAAATATCAGCACAGTGACCTTAAATCACCACTCTCAGCACCACTTGAACACTAAGCTCACTGTTTAGCTGGCTTCTTGTGTTGTTGTTGATTTCACTACTAATCAGTGACAAACATTACAGACCAATAAACTGTGTACAACATAATGACTGCAGTACAAGCAATACATTATATAATTGTATGTAACCAAACATTAATCTGTTTTTGGGCAATTTTGGGTTATTTCTGCCTTTCTTACAGTATTTGCCAGATAGCGCTGGATTTGATCTAGGCATACAGACGGTCCACAACTAATTTGTTAGCAGTGCTTACAGTCTGTCCCACCAGCTCTACAAAGTCATGATGTGATGATGTCTGTCTCCGATGGCATCACAGTCAGCCAAGTACGTACAAGCCAACATGAGGTCATCACTATCATTTTGCTGAAGTGTGGAAATAAGTGTGTAATCTGGTAGTGGTTATGTCTGTATTCCCCTTAGCCCCGCCTGTCAGACGGCAGCATATTCTTTCACGTAGTGACAAAGATAATGATGATGTAAACCGCTCCCTGAATAGTGATCGCCAGTTGCCTAGTAACCGTGTTTCAGCGGACTTTGGACCGTGGTACTGGCACGCAAGTTGCTTGAAGGGGGTTTCTCGCTCTTTGATGTCAGAGTTTTCCAGTTAAAGCATCTAAGAGTTAGTGCAAGTTCACACAACCAGGCTGATGATTCACCTGTGACTGTGCCAGAATCAAAAACCTGAGGCTATAGTTGTATCATTAATTCTTGTCTGTGTTTTGACAAATCTCCCCACTGGAAGAGAGAGGCACTTCAAGAAGAATTTCCATTGTCTCATCACACCAGCACAGAATCGATTTCCTTTTTTACCTAGGAGCTTTTATAAACTATGTTGATTTGTTTATATGACCATACTGATAGTTACAATGCAGTAACTCGCTAAGAAGTGAAATTATCATACCTAGCATCCCAAAGGGGGAGGAAAAAAAGCATGTGCCATGTTTAACACAACAAGGCACATGCATAATTAGTAAATCTCTCTTTCCCTCAGCATTTGTTGTTATATGGGGTGATTGGATGATGAAATTGACTCCATACCATCCTCGCTCTCCTCATAGGCAGGATTAATCAGGCCAGGCTCGGCCTGATCTCTGGCAGCGACTCGGGACAGCGTTGGCATATGCTTAGCATCGCCAGGCGACTCCCCATCACCCTTACGTCCCTTTAGCTCATTCCAGGAGGGCCTCTTCCTCCTCTCTGCTTCCTCCCTCAGCTTTCTAAAAACAGGACATCTGAGGAAAGAAAAGAAGACAAGCGAAGAAAAAGAAATGGTTGATGCAAAAGAAGCCAAACCTATAACATCAACCAAGGTGAATTCATGTTCATATCAGTGTTTCTGTGATGAAATGAGAAAGGAGATTCTCAAATTTGGTGGAAGAAAATTGGCTGAATAGTGAACTGAGAGGGTGTTGTCCTTGGAAAGATAGGAGGAGGTTCATGTTTATAAAACCATGTGTGCTCAGAATATTCTTCTGGACTTGAGCCCTGCAGACACAAAAAGTCTTTTAAGTCTTTTATGAATAAAAGATCTTTAACCAAAGAACTTCTTCTCCTGTGCATTATTTTGCCTCAACCACGCTTCCCAGGGGTGCAGGAGGACAGACAGACTACAGATATGAAGAAAAAGGGAGTAAACGGTGAAGAGCCTCTGCAAGAAAGAGTATGAAAAGGGAGAGAGGACAAGAGAAAGACTGAGATACTGGACTCACACACAGAATTTAGACGAGAAGCACTATGCAGATGAGCAGACAATTTTACTGCATTACAGGGTGTCTGGGGCAAGACAAGTCGAGCCTGATTAAGTCAGTCAGTTAGTGCCAGTGCTGCTGTTTGTTCCCCACGCCTGAACTTTGCCTCCTCATTGTTTGCACTCAGAGGCTGCAGCAGGACCATCTATCACAGCAAATACCCACAACTCACTGCGTCATCGCTAGCCACTGGAACGATAAGCACCATACTGGCCACGTGAAAAACAGGAACACAATAATGTGCACCTTCTCCTGAGGTCATGAATGCTAATGAAAAGACAAATTCAAGCTTCTACGGTAAAAAGGTACCACTAAAGGGGACCAGGTGCATTAACGTGCTACAGCAAATGAATGGTACAAAGAAAATTCAGTGGTACAGCTCCCAAGAGGGGAAAGAAATGTCACAAACAAACCTATAGAAGACAGACAAACACCTCTGACAGTAGTCATTTTACATTCCAAAGCAGACACCAGGATTCTTGAAATGATTACTTAACAACCCTCATAGTCACGCTCAGCTAGAGAGACATCAGTGACACTTTTTCACTGCTGCTATTGATTTTGAGTACAAACTAGTGCTGAATGATACGGTAAAGAAATCGTATTGCGATTCATTTTGACAGATGCTGCAACTATGATATGGTTCACAATTTTAGTAGCAACTACGGCTGTGCCAATTAGTGTACAATCATTTTATGGCAATTATTTGAACTGAAGACAGTGAACAACAGTGAACATGTCACCTTCATACAAATCTCATAGTGTGTACACTACCTGTCTTGTCTTCATTGTGTTACTGCTTTAATACGTTTAGACCACAAGTAAAACTCTGTGCTGCAGTTAGAGATGAAACTGTGAGCTGTATAAATTGCAGCTCAGAGTCTAATGTTCATCTAACTGCAAATGATGTAGGCTAGGCTAGAAAGCAATATATAAATACATAATATAAATATTGAGAGTGGAAGAATTACAGCTGGGAAACAGTATGTCCTGTAATAGGCAGAGTGACAGTGTCTTGCTTTGTTTTTGTTTGGTGTATTTCTTTAAAATTCAGTCAGTTGTGTTAATATTCATTACCAATAAACTGACCTTCCTTAAATGTATTTTTTATGGGAGCAATAGTAAGCTTATACCATAATATTAGCATAAAAAATAAATAAATACAAAAAAAATAATAATAATAAAGCCAAACCATTAACCATGATCATTTGTTTGACAGTGAATCATCAGCTAATATAATTGTAACAGCCCTAGTAGGAATGATAAATTATTGCATCATAATTTTCATTTTCACTGAAAAACCTATTAAAATGACAATAATGTCACTTTCCTACCTCTGAAGATTACAATTTGTGGGCCACGGCATCTCTGTAGCTCCACAATGCTTAATTATATTCATACTGCAATTTCTACAATATCTCGATTAACTGTTCTGACCTACTCCAAACTTTATATAGGATAGTACATGCAAAAACAAAACAAAACAAAAAACACTGTGCACTACAAACTTAAGACTGTTGGTTCTGAAGCATTGGACAAAAAGGATAACTGTGTACCATTATGAAGTTCTAGCATTGTTATATGTGGAAATCAAATTGTGTAGTTTTGTTTGGCTAAATAATGCCAGACATGACTCTTCATGCCAGTTTAAGAACTGGGAAAAGTAGTCGATATCCATGCTACACTTTAGCTTGATACTTGCCTAATATCCAATGTTAATGTTATTATCAACCTCTTAGTGTGACTGTTCTTGTTCATTTTTCCCCCCCGATCAATCGGAGGTCTTACCTGTTGTGCAGGTGAGGCTGCAGCTCGCAGCGCTGCATCTGCTGCTGGCACTCTGCATAGTGAGGACAGAGCACAGTCAGCTTGTCCAGAAGGTTCCTGACCAGCAGGCTGGAGGGACGGCATTGGTGCAACTGCAGCCTCTGGCGGTCCACAGGGCAGAAGTCCTGCTCTTTCAAGAAGCTGCTCAGACAATGAAAGCAATAAGTGTGGCCACAAGGAGTGTCCATAGGCTTGAGTAAGGGCTGCAGACAGATGTGACACACCAGCTCATCATCCACTTCATCCTGGTACTCATACAGGTGGCTGTCCTGGCCCTCATGCTGCTGGCCGCACTCCTTACATACCCGTGCCCATGTTAGGCCCGCGGCACTACTGCTGCTGGGAACACCGGGCTCTGTCGTGGCCATGGCTGAGGGTCTTAGCATCCAAATTTATCCTGCACAGGAAGAGATCTGTGTCCGTTTTCTACAGCCCTGCTTATCTCTGTGAAAACTTTGTCCGGCTTATTTCAAAGGGTCTTTGGTCTGTACATCCCAAACTGGATCCATTCAAATGATGAAGGTGAAACAATGATCCACTGTCCACCCAGCTATCTTCATGTCTTCATTTTGGCTTTCTGTTGAGAGAGAAACACAATAAGGTCTACTGCTGAAGTTGGTCTTTTCCTACTCATACCGGCCAACTCCACAGGAAATGACACAGATCCACAGAGCAGCAGCAATATGGCAGCAAGCCACAGCTGTTTCCTCTCAGCAAGTTTCCTGAGGGACAAAAGGAATTCTCATCTCAGCTAAATGTCACTGTGCACTTCATTAAAGGGGCTAAACTCCATGAAAGTGGGCAAGAAAAGAGAAAAAGGACTAAAGTCAAACCCCTGCTAATGGGAAAGAACAAAGACATGGCGCTACACGAGAATAAGAACTTTGAATGAACTGGGAAGAAATGCAATCCCCATCACTAATGACCCCCTTGCGCCCAATCAGCGGCAGTCTGTATCCCTCTGTGCAGTGCTTTAATCTCCTCTAATTCCCTCTTATATGGAGAGCGCTGATTATGAATGCATTCTTTGCAGAAACTTTTGGCCACTTACTCCACATATGAACAAATATATAAATCAGTTCAAACTGACATTTCAGAAACCCAATTTGGAAAAAAAAAAAAAAAAAAAAAAACTTCTACTCAGTCAGATCTCACAAACATAAGCATTTTAGATGAAAGTGTATCCACGAGAGAACAGTAGGGGGGAAATAAAGGTTTCCAAGAGGCCCGCAGCAAATAAAATGAATGCATTCCTTGAGGAATTGATGCTGCTGGAGGAGGAGTGCTAAGCTTATAACTCTTTGCTTATCCTGCATGTAGAAGCTTACTGTGTTTAATGATTTCTCTTAATACGCCTTATTGTTTTGTGCCTCCTAAGCAGCTGAGAATGCATAAAACAGTTACTATGTAAAGAAGCACAATTCTGCCATAAACAGACAACGGAGTAATGATTACTTTGCAATTTTCACATACAGTGTTTTTACATACAGTGTCACAACACCAATGCCCCTGTGGACACAAAAACAGTACCTTAACGCACATGCTACCTTGAATTCAATAGTTTTTGTGACCTCAGTACAGAGCTCAGGTAAAAACACTTATCTTTCCCGTCATTAGCTTTCAGCTACTCACCCGAGATGATATCTATGTTGTCAAGCACCCAGCAGCCACTGCACGCAAACACGAGAATCTAACCTAGCAGCTGTGCTGGCTGCCTGAAGCCTGAATGAAACCAGAGCCCTGCCTCTCCTGCACACCATCAGATTAATGTGTGTGTGTGTGTCTGTCTGAGAAAGTGAGAGAGAGAGAGCGAGAGAGAGAGTGCATATTTGTGTGCATGAGTGTGCACGTATATACGCTACCACTGCATCGCCGTGAGGAATGCAGAGAGGGGGCATTAGTGTGACTAGGCAGAGAGGGGAGCTCAGCTGAGAGGAGAGGAGAATCGTTCATTCTGCCTCTGTCAATTCCTGGAGTGTGTGTTTGTGTGTCTGTTCGGGAGGGGGGTGCACTCAGGCTGCTGATGTTGCAAAATTGATCTACCACAGGTAAAACAGTCTCAGAGGCCAAATGCTGGACAAATGATCACACACACACATGCACACGTCCTTCTGCAAGCACGCGCACTCACTGAGGTCAAGCTGGCCTCGTTCCTCTCTCTCTGCCTTTCTTTTACTTGCACAAGTGATACCTTCTCTTGTAATGGATAGGGGTCACGGATCCTGTAACACAGTGAAGGAAGAACAAAAGAAACCAGGCTGTGCTATATTCATTCCACATCCCCCTATCAAGAAAGCACATACAGACTTTCAGTGAAACCGAAACAAGGGACAAGTAATCAAAATCCTTTTCTACTTTTTTCTTTTCGTATTATTTGCTTTGTGATAAAGCAACATTTGCTTGCTGGGAGTGACCAAATAAGTGCAGCTGGCCAGAGAGAGGACTCATGGGGTTTCATTTAGGGTGCAGCACATCTTCATTAGAGCAGTGGACATCTCCCGACATGCAATGACCCTGGAGATGATGGATGGCCCACTGCTCACTGTGACTCAAAGTGCTATGAATCTATGTGTCAATGTCCACTACTGCCACAGTAAAACACTGGTTTACGATGTTGTGGCTATGTTTCTCAAGGATGCACACAGGGTTCAAGGGAGAGAATCACTTGCCTATGAAGTATTCTGGTCTTCACTGATGTAGGCACTTGTCTTTCTTGGGATTTTTTTCAAATGAGCAGGAGATTTGTCTAACAGGTATAATATCACATCATATGTTAGAGTTGATGATGCGGATTTTAGTACCACAATCATTATGTGTTAATATTATTCAGGGAGATGACAGAAGCTTCTTGAAGGTACATGATTGTAAAATACCTAGACTGTTTTAAGAATGCCAATGAAACAAGGAACAGGGGAGTTTCACAGATATGGATTACACCTAAGACTAATCCTACTGTACTGTAGAGCAAAAAATCATTTCACTGAAATGCAACACTTGTGGAAACATTTGCATCCTAGCCCAGACTTGGTTTCACGCACATGAAACTACAATAATAGAGAGGTGCATTAACTAGGCTGCAATACATTTTACAATCTTAGAAACTAGCAGAGGTTATCTGTTCATTACAACTGACCTTGATGGGGGTGCGTGGGGGGCCTTATCCACATCAAATGCCTTACCAACATGTGACTTTGTAAGCTTTCTAAGGAAATGTCTCTGACCCTAAAGTGTGCTGCGGTCTCAGAGAGGATTACCAGAAGTGGCATTCCCTCATTGCTGAGCTGAATCACTTGTTCCAGCGGTTCACATTAGTCACATGTGCTGCCACACCCACAGCGAACCCAGGTGAGGCCATGATTTAAGAAATAAAATCCCCTGGCTGTGAGACGGTAGCAGACAGGAGGTGTGTCATGTCTCCCTGGATCTTAAGCTGGTGTCTGTCTCTATTGACAATATAAACAACACGTGAACACATGAAATGCAAGGACGGTCAGCTTACATCTTAATCATTAGTGTTTTGGGTGCTGCAATAACAAGTGAGCGACTTGGATTCATATGTTTACTTGTGCAAGTGGTAACTTTGATCCTTGACACACTTCAAATGTGCTAGTGCATTAAATGCAGAGGTCAATATTTGCATAACATTTTAATATGTATGAATAATGATCAACACCTGTGCCAGTGTAAGCCAGCTCCTCAATGGTTTTCATTTTTCATACAGGACAAGTAAAGTAAGAAGGCACTTTAAAAAGATGCTTTATGTAACAACTTACATTCAAAAGAACTACTGCTGTAACATAACCACTTTAAATAAAACTGTAATTTTCTCAACACCGCTTACCACTTCAAACATTGCCCAATCTGCACACACATGCACTCAACCGAGCCACCATGATTCTCAGCCTTACTGCAGGATTGCACACTGTACCAGAGCACATGGAGACTGAAATGCACATTTTCATAAGGGCATTAAGCCTTCCATTGAACAGCAGCATACCACTGTGCATACCAAACTGGGCTCAAACTACCCATGATATCTAGTTTTCAACCACAGATGCTGTTCATAAGGCGCCATTCTGTTCAGATTGAAAATCAAGAGGCACAGAGGTTCATTAGACACAACAACTCCACTCCATTACAAAGATGATGATTCATTTTCCTCTTTTCACACCCGTGGATTGTGACTCCATGTTCTCACAGCTTGTTATTAATTATTACTGCCACCCTCAAGATAAAATCAAAAATGAGAGACTGGTGCTTTTTGTTTGTTTGTTTTTTAGACCTAACAAAATGACTATTCATGCATCCAGAGATCTCAGTGTTGTCTAATTGTAACAAATGGATTTCTATTCATTTTCACAATAATACAACTTTTTTTTTTTTTTTTTTTAATGTATCCTTTAAGACATTCACACGTTCGGCCCTGCAATAGCTCCACGGCCGTCTGACTGTGTTGACATTACGACCATAAATAATTCACCGCCTCCACTGTCAGCCGATGACAGTTGGTTTGGCTCTTATCGCTGCACCTATGTGACAGATCCAAATGACAGAGCAGGTAATAAAAGTTAGGCTACACGGCTTGCAGTCACATCACCAAGTCCTCGTGCAGCCTCGCGCGCTCCCTCCTGAAGGCAGGACATGGCTTCACCTTCAGCACACAACCTAACCTGCTGAGGAGGCGCAACACCTTGAGCGGGGAAACTCACTTTACACCGTCAACCCATGAATATTAAAAAAGGAGGAACACATAAAGTTTCACCATGACACCTTCAGCCTGCTTTAACACACTTTGTCAAAGTCCCGAAACCCGCCGTGTTTGATGTTTGCGCAGATAAACTCACAGAATTTGCTAGAGCCCGAGAACGAAACTCGCCTTACCTGTGTAGGTTTTTCCGGAAGTAGCAAACCTAAAACAAAGAGCTCTCTGTTAACTCAGTGAGGAACAAACTTAACACACTCTAAATGACTTGGTGAAAAGCTACACTGCCGATGTTTTATCATTTTTTACCGCATGGCTGTTGCTGAATTATGATAAAACGCTGCCCCAGGTGTAGCTGGTCAGACAGGCGAGAGCTGGGCGGCTTTCCCAGTTTCGAACAACAAGCAGCCAAAGTCTGACGTCTGCCACAGGAAGTCCATGCAGGTGTTTCACTCACACGCGCGCGCGCGCGCGCGCGCGCACACACACACACACACACACACACACACACACACACACACACACACACAGTTTTCTGTTAGCTCTAATAGCCTACACTCGTTTAAAGCACAAATTTCGTGTTGTTCCTAGGTCTACTCGCCAAAACAAATAACCACTAATAGTCTCATCTCGCATGTAAAAAGGCCCAATTAAATAAATCTGCTTTTATGTCACTATTATAAAAATTACCTATCATTAACCTAAATTGCCTAGTAAATTGTTTCAACAGCCTAGTCAATGGCCTCTGTGTGCCCAAAAAGCCATGATTAATTTCTGAAATGGCTAATAAATTCTTTTATGGATCAAACCTCACTTTTTTAAATTTCATATTATTTTATTCTTATATATTTTTCAGTTTCAATTTTTTATATATATTTATTTCATTTCCTAGTAGCTTAAATAATAAAAATACTAGTTTTCCCCCAAATGGGCTATTTGTTTATAATTAACAGGTTTTTTTTTTTTTTTTTTTTTTTTTTTATCCATTATGAAAACTTCAACTCTAATGCTGTCTGCTTATCTAAGTGTGTAACTGGAATCTGCACATTGTTAGCTCCCGATTCTTTTGTTGAAAGCCCAAGAACAGACCGGAGTCAGTCTTCCATTTTCTGATGCAACATTTATTATGGTCACATATAAAGCAAGGCAGCGCTGGTCTCAGTGTGACAGAGCTCCCGCAGGATCTCAGTCAGAGTGAGCCTCGATATCAGGAAATGATACACATTTATGTTCTTGGGCTTGGGCCTGCCCCGTACATAGGTTGGACTTAAACGCAACCGAGAATAATTGGCCAGTTACCCGGACATGGACAGGCCAACCACTGTCCATGCCTTGCTCCCGGAATGTGTGATGCTATGTGTGTGAATGTTGACTGGGCGTGTATCTAATGCAACAGACCTAAATAACAAGATAGAGAAAGTACATCTGGCTCCTGCTGTGTCTGTCCTCTGCTTAGCAGCCAAGCTGCCCTGAACTATGTAATACATTGGATAATGCAAGAAACATTGAACTATGCGGCCAATTGTAACAATCCCCCTTTTGACATAATTTTATTATGTCAACAAAACTAGGTCAAAATGTTATTCTTCATTGCGGTACCGCTTTAGGCGGAAAACCAGCCAGTCAGCCCCCCCAAACTGCCAGTGATTCCCAGCCTAAATAAGCAACACAATCAAGCATCAGGTTTTTAATGCCCCCTTTTGGTATACTCTTATTTTATCAACAACAAAAACCCATAATTTAAATCTTCAGCAGAAGCATATGTTCCTACCTTCCTAGCAACCTATATGTCAGCAGATATGTGTAAGCTGGCTATGTGTAAGTGTTATTAGCAACTATCAGCAGCAATTCATCTTGCACAATTTATGGAAAACAGTAAACATTGCTATGAAAGCCTATAAGTATCACGCCCCTACGTGTATGCGAGTATATGGTTATGTATTAGCATTAGCGTATATCATGTGTCTATGGGGTTCAGGGATACAAAAACGGTCTTCTTGGTTGTCGTAGTCGTCTTCATCCAGGTCCACTTCAGTCTCGTCCTCCCCGGGCTCAGGAAGGGAGACCACAGGAATCATCTCTCTGGGGTGTTAAATTAATCTATAAGGAGGTGGTGCAGGGAATCTATGCAGAAACTATCAAAATTCTCCAATTTTCGAATGCAGATCAAGCCAATCAGCTAATGGGATTTATTATCCCTAAATGTTCTGCCAATTCTTCTGATATGGTCTTTAAGCTATAGAGAGCTCGAGTTATTGAGCTGTCTGGTGCAGTATTGTCTGAGATGAAGACGCAACAGTCCTGAGGAGCATAACACACACACCTCCTTTTTTAGCTAAGAGGAAATCTAGGGCCAGTCTGTTCTGGCAGGTCATTAATGAAGGAGCAGCCAATTGTTTTTTTAGATTTTTATTTGTTCTCCATATATTCAAACCACCTATGACATCTTTTCAGATATTCTGGTTCTTGATTTCTAATTCTATATGTGATTCTTTCCATTTCTAAAATATTGTTTACTGTTAATTTCCAGTTATTGAAAAGAGGTGAAATAGGTTTTTGCCAGTTTCTCGTTATTTGCTTCAGAGCTGCAATTCTAAGTATCCTGAATAAGTATTTGTCTCTTTCTATTGTAAGCTCAGCTTGGGTTATTCCTAAAATGATGCATTTTGGTTCCACTGGCTTTTTCTGAAAGGTATTGATATAATTTCTAAGTTGCAGGTATTTATAAAAAATTGACTGAGCTAATTCATACTTATTTGATATAGCCTCAAATGAGTCAATGTCTTTGTTGACAAATAATTGCGAGTATATTTGCAGTCCTTTTGATGCCCAGACCTTTAGCACGCTGTCCATTTTGTTTGGTCTAAACTGGGGATCCCATGCCATTTCTCTCAGATAAAATAAGTCATTGTCTATTTTATATCTTTTACAAACCTGTTTCCAGTGGTGCATCGTAATGTTAGTCCATTTGTTTTGTCCTTTCAATTGTGTAATATCTTTTTTCAATGAACGGTAAGGTCTTTATTGAAAGTGGCGCTAGTTCTTTTTCTATCTTAAACCATTTGGCTTTTGTGTTATCGTTGGTCCATTTCATTATAATGCTAATTTGGGTGGCATGGAAGTACTTTTGTAGGTCTGGGAGTGCCAATCCACCATGTTCTTTAGATTTTATTAGTGTTTTCAGTTTAACCCTTTTCCTTTTATTGTTCCAAATGAAATTAGTTATTATTCTGTTCCACCTCTTGAAACTTTGTGGAGATATCGAAATTGGTAGGGCTTGGAAGAGGAACATAAATTGTGGAAGTACCATCATTTTTATTGTGTCTACCCTATTAAATATTGACTCAGGAATTCTTTTCCACCTGTTCAAGTCTTGTTTTATTTTATTTTCTAGGTTTTGATAATTGGCCTCGTACATTTTATCTGGATCATTATGGATTACCACTCCTAAATATTTTATTGCATTTTGATTCCATTTAAATCTGAGATTTCCTTTAAATTTGTCTGTAACCTGTTTACCTATACACATAACCTCACATTTACTTTCGTTGATTTTATACCCTGAATGGACACTATATTCTTTTATTATTTTCATTAGGTCTGGGATTGAATGTTCTGGTGACGCAAGATATAACATAATATCGTCCGCATATAGTGCCAGTTTCCTTGAAACTCTTTATAAAATTCATTAGGGTAGCCATCGTCTCCTGGGCACGTCTCTTTTTTTTAATATCTTAATTTGATTTAATAGTTCCTCTTCCGTTATTTTCCTAACAAGTTTGTCATCTTGTGTTGGTAAAACTTGTTTTAGCTTTAGTTTCTCAAGATATGCCTCAGTTTCTTTTGCATATACTTTGTCATTATCATCTTTATATAATTCCTCATAATATTTTGCGAATGCATCTGCAATTTCATTTTTTTCTGTTAGGACTTCATCTGTATCCAGATTTAACTTGGTGACATAAGATTTACTTTTTTGTTTCTTGAGTCTGTAGGCTAAAACTTTCCTTGATTTCGTTCCTCCATCATAATGTGTTTGTTTAGTAAGTATTAAGGATTTCTCTTCTTCTTCTGTCAGCACTTTATCTAAGTCAGCTCGTTTCTTTTTCAATTGTTTATTTAATTCTGGATCATGTGATTTTTATGTTTGTCTTCTAGTACTTTTATTTGTGATTCAAGTTCTGTCTTAGCTTTTTCCTGCTGTTTTTTCTTATGAATGAGTATCTAATTATTTCTCCCCTTAAGACAGCTTTCGACCCTTCCCACAAGATTATGCTATTAATATTTCTTCAGTATCATTTAGTTCTAAGTATTCACTTTTTTTTTTTTTTTTAACAGTATCTTTAAAATCTTCATCTTGCAGAAGTGAGTTGTTCATCCTCCACAAATTTTCCCCTTTATTGAATTTAGTTTTACTGTTAAGGTAACCATTGCATGCTCCGATAGTGTTCCCGTCCAATAATGCAGTTTTTGACAGTTTATATATCTTTGTTAAACATCAAGAAATAGTCCAATCTATTATATGTGGTGTGTCTATTAGAATAATATGTATAGTCTTTTGTTTTTGGATGTGAGGTTCTCCAGACATCTATTATCCTCAGTTCTCTACACGCTTTACGCAGGATATTTGCAGTTTTCTCGGACCTATGTTTAATCCTTGATGTTGAATCCAGGGTAGGGTTTAGGATTAGATTCCAGTCACCCCCACTAATAACTTTTCCTCTTCATTCAGTTACAATTAAATCGATAATTTGGTTCATAAGTTCAGTATCCTCGTCTGGTGGGTAATAAATGTTTATTAAGGTTATTTCTATGTTTTCTATTTTGCCCATCACCAAGACATATCGTCCTTCCCTATCTGTTATACTATTTGTCTTTTGGAATGCTATGTATTTTTTTTTATGATAATGGCTACTCCTCTCCTTGATGAGTTATAGGAAGAGGAGAAAACCTGAGCGTTTGCAATCCTACCTAACTTCTTATGTTCCTCCTGTGTCAAGTGTGTTTCTTGAAAAAATAGTATGTCACCTTTTTGTTTTTTCATTTGTTGTAAAATTTTCTTTCTTTTGATACAATTATTGAGTCCATTTACATTTTGAGAAATGATAGTCAGATCCCCCATATCAATAAAGTCAATCACTATCCTTCAGGAAGCGTCTGTATCAGAAAAACTCCCCAGCCCTTTCAGCTCTTTCTGAGTTTTAATATTTTAATTTGTTATCATTTTAGACTAATTCTTCTTTTATTTTTCCATAATCCAACACATCTGCATATTGTCCTTCATAACCCTGAATTTATTTATGTTGTCTAAATGTAAATAGCCTTTATTGCAGTCTGTCACACAACTTGTTTCTTGCAAGAACTTTCCATGGAAAGTGGATGGTTCTAATATTTCCAGACTATGTAATCTGAACTCAAATTATGTGTGTGCATTTCATGATTCCAGTAATTCAAAGGCCTATCATTTAAAGGTATGGTGTAAATGCTTTGTGTGTGTGTGTGTGTGTGTGTGACTGTTAGTGACTGTGAGTAAAATAGAGAAAAACAGAGAGACAGGCCCTGTATCCTGTCCATGGTGCGAAATGTTTAGTGATATCCTTTAAATGGCGTTGTTGCCAATGTTATGAGATAAGGGCTGTCCCTTTTGAGCACGCACAGTGACCTCCACTATACGCTTGCTGACGTAAGTACATAAGTACTTCTGTTGTGTGTGAATGCTATTTTTTCTGGTTTAACTGAGGCTTCAGTTGCTTTTAAACTGCTTTTCATATTTTTTTATCTTGTTTTTGTTTTTCTTTTCCAGTCACTATTCTTGTTGTTAGTTATTTCTTCTTTATTCTTCTGATGAAACACTGGAAATGGAAAACCCCCATAATTTTGTTTTATTTTGGCATAATGACAATTAAGATTTCTGATATCTGCCGCATTGTTGCCTCTTACCACTTTGCCATCTCCTTTTTGGTGTCCTCTGCACTTGACTATAGCAACCTGATCTGGTTCAAGCAGGCCATAATAGAAATTAAGTAGCTGATTTAAGTGTTTAACAGGGGTGCCAGTTGAGGTCACAAAACATTTCCTTCTCCAGTGACACATTGTCCATTTGTATCGTGTGAACTCCATAGGCCAAGTCATCGTGAATAGTGGTAGTTTTTCCTTCGCTAATTTACATGTGTAATCATATTGTGGTGTGTGGAGGTCTTGTGGGTGTGAGTTTTGCTGTATCTATTGGTTGGGATTGACAATGTTTGGCTCAGTGTCTCTAGCCTTCACAATGGGAAACATCCATCATCTCTATGTGGCCCTGATTAGGACTTGTTATTGTTTGGTCTGAGCAAGCGGGTGCAGGTTCAGCCATCCAGTGTTAGACAGCTTCTAATCATCGCCCTTGCCTCGGCGTAGGGAGGGGGCGAGGTCATGGGTGCTGGAGCAATCTCAGTTGCTTTTGTTGAGAATGTTTTGTCTTTAGGGTCGGTATTCGTTTTGGTAAGGATGTGTTATCTCTAAGTGTGGTACAGTATGTCTCCGGAGAAGTTAGGGTCTTAAATGGCATCTGTTGTTTTTGGTTGTGCAGAGGACTTCTGAATGGAGAGTTTAACTTCTCCCAAAAAACAATGACAATTCGCAAAAAATGTTTCTGTCCGTTTTAACTCTTTCCCTACTTTCTCTAACCCTCTGCCTACTTTCTCTAACCCTCTCTGCAACATTCCTGTTTCCTGCAACTTTGCTTTTGCCTGGTCCACACTACTTACTGCCTGCTGCCAAAACAAGCTAAAAGCGCTCAGTTTGGGTGGAGCGCTTTCGCACCCCGCAAACATTCCCTTTTCTTGCATTTCCCTCACCCAATACACAAACCTATCAATGCTTTTCTCTTCTCCCTCCTTTGGAACCTTCCTCTGCCATCTTATCAATGTTTCTGTCTTAAAAAATTTTTTTTAACCCTTATAAATAATTTTGAGTAATCGCGTTTTCAAATCAAGTGTGTTTTTAAGTGTTAAAAACATAATACACCCTCCAATAATAAAATGGGATTTTCACCCCTGGTTCACGGGCTGATGAATGCCAATTTTAATCAGCAGGTTTGTGATTTTGCTGTGCTTTTCTCTTTTGCACTAGCCTACTTTATGTTTCATTGTTTTAATGCTTCATCTATTTGTCAGTGATGCTGTTGTCTTTTTTTCCAAAGCTGAAGCTGAATAATAAATATAATAAACCAAAAATAATAAATCCATCAATCCATAAATAAATTTAGAATTTTATGACTCTGTAACTAACCACTGTCAGTCTTTAGTTGGTCTTCTAAAACTAGCATTTCTGTTTTCTTCTTCTTTTAGGCCCCCCCTTTTTTATTAGCTTCTGTTAACCATTCTCTAGCCTGGGGCAAGCCATATTTATCATTTAGCTTTCTTTTCCCCTGTCCAACCTTTTCTATGTCTTTCAGAAATTTTGAACATGTTCCTGTTGCTAGTTTGCATTAAATTCAAACTTTTTCCTCCATATTTTAGATTTTTATGTTCTTTGGATCTTTTTTGTCAGGTGACGTAGTGTGGTGGAAGGAAAGGCCAATTGAGGGTCAGTGTAGTTTTTCTTAGCTGCGTGGGACTTGGAGGTTTGGATCTCCCACCACAAAATAGGCTCTACAATAATCAATGTTAGTGTCACCAATATGGTTACTGCCACCCTGGTTCTACAGCCTAGTCTCCATAGCGGAGTCTTCCTCGACATCTTCATCGTCAGGTGTCTGTCCAGTCTCTGGTACGGTTTCAACTCTAGTGTGGTCATTGTCAGCACTCTCCGTGTCTAAGTGTGTCCCAGTCGGGGTCACAAGGTCAGTGTCAGTACAAGAGATTCCTAAGTCAGTCCGAACCTCAGTCAATGTTCCCCTCCATCTATCAATAACTTTGCAACATCATTAAATGCATACACGTGTTAGTCAGAAAGGGTGAATGGCTCAGCGCCCGAGTGGGGACCCGATTAAGAAGCTTCTACACGGAGCCTGGTGCTCTGTGCGCTTAATCGCTGGGGGTTCTCCCAGTCTAACCACTCGTTTTAATTCACCACCTCTGCAACACCCTAAACTAAAAAATCCCCGTTCTAATCTATTCCAATGCCCCCCTTACAGGACTACTTGAGATCTGTGTCAGGGCAGGAATTCTCGACCAGTCTCAACTGTTCGATACACTGCCACAGGCACAGTAAAAATATCAATCAAGTAGGAAACCACCCCACATTGGTATGAAAAATAACAAACTTTCCCTGTGTCCTTATAGAAATTAAGGCCTATTGTCTACAAAAATACAGGAAACTTCACCCAGTGGCATCAGGATTTTCCCCGACATCAGAACCTTTTCCTGACATCAGAACCTTTTTCCCGACATCAGAACTTCTTCCCAGCATCAGAACTTTTTCCTGACATCAGAACTTTTTCCCAGCATCAGGACCTTTTCCTGACATCTGTCTGTTTCTCTGGCATCAGACTTTCGCTGGCATAGGGCCTTTCCCTACATCGGGCTTTCCCCGGCATCAGACTTTCTCTGACATCTGACTTTCTCTGGCATCAGACTTTCGCTGGCATAGGGCCTTTCCCTACATCGGGCTTTCCCCGGCATCAGACTTTCTCTGACATCTGACTTTCTCTGGCATCAGACTTTCGCTGGCATAGGGCCTTTCCCTACATCGGGCTTTTCCCGGCATCAGACTTTCTCTGGCAATACACCCAGCGACATCAGGACGTCTCCTGGCCTCGGACTATTTGGCAATAATCCGGCATCGGACTATTTGGCAATAATCCGGCATCACTTTAAGTGGAAACTCTAGCGTCCCATAAAATTTTTAGATTCAACCAATTTAAATTAGACTAGGACACTTATTCACCTTCCCTCACGTGAGTCTATGTGCTTGATACTTTACATGTGACCATTCAGTTGAAAAACACAACCAGTTATTTATTTTCCCATAATCTTAGGCTACTATGATTTTAGCGAATTTAGCGATCAGAGGGTAGCATTAATCAGACAATTTAATTTAGTATGTCCAATGTGCAGAAATTTCAGATGGAAAAGGCTTTCTGCTTTACCTTTGTTTTAGGGCCCTGGAATTGTCTGAAAAAAGTTCTCCTCCAATCGACTCCGGCGGTCCTCAATCGGACATGGTCTCAGAGTCAGTCAATCCGGGTCACGGCACCAATTGTTAGCTCCCGATTCTTTTGTTGAAAGCCCAAGAACAGACCGGAGTCAGTCTTCCATTTTCTGATGCAACATTTATTATGGTCACATATAAAGCAAGGCAGCGCTGGTCTCAGTGTGACAGAGCTCCCGCAGGATCTCAGTCAGAGTGAGCCTCGATATCAGGAAATGATACACATTTATGTTCTTGGGCTTGGGCCTGCCCCGTACATAGGTTGGACTTAAACGCAACCGAGAATAATTGGCCAGTTACCCGGACATGGACAGGCCAACCACTGTCCATGCCTTGCTCCCGGAATGTGTGATGCTATGTGTGTGAATGTTGACTGGGCGTGTATCTAATGCAACAGACCTAAATAACAAGATAGAGAAAGTACATCTGGCTCCTGCTGTGTCTGTCCTCTGCTTAGCAGCCAAGCTGCCCTGAACTATGTAATACATTGGATAATGCAAGAAACATTGAACTATGCGGCCAATTGTAACAACTTGATGAAAACATTTGATGTGATGCATTTTATCATGACATTGAACATAAACACATTTGCTGTGCCAGCATCTGTCTTCCCCCCCAAAAAACGTACATCTTATCAAGATTATTGTTAAGCAGAGTGCATGATGAATGATGCCCATTAAAATAATAGTATTGGCTCTGGGACTGTGCCAGCTGAAAGGGCTTTGACACAAGAGCAGGGTTAAGGCGCTATACCCCCTGCAGGATGGAAGGGAAGTCTCTGTGCCATAAAACCTCTGTGTGAAAGCCTGTTTCCCCCACGATTTATAGTTGTGCTAGGAAACCTAAATACAAAGTGGCATTTGCTGATACATTCTCTCAGAGCGGGACACTCCATTGCAGCAACACACAGGCTGATTGGTCTGTATTTCACAAGATAGAGTGGAGGTCACATAATTTCCTCACAGTATCAGAGAGTGTAGCAAAGTATTGGTTTTTGTTAAGATGTGAATAACATTTGTCACATTTTAAACCATCTTTATATAGTTATGACCATAAAGCAAGCACCAGAATAAAAGTGCATTATTAGAAAAAAAGATTAGTTAACTTTAATACAAGTTTATCTTCCTAATCATTCTGATACTGCATCCTCTACCATGTACTGTAATATATCAAGATTAATATCAACATAAAAAGTTTGTTTTTATTATGATTGCTTTGAACATATCAGTCCCAGTGCTTGTGTTTCTCAGCGACACTTGCAGCCATCAGAGTCAGACTTGTCATACTGAAAACATTGTTTACAACTGGCAGCTTGACTGGATGTGGTAGATGCGGGATAATAACAGAGTCTGGCAGGAGGTTTTGAGGGCTCCCTGGTGTGGCCATCAGCACTGATGAATAAGAGTGACACCATGTGGATAGATCAAGTATTGTAACTCAATCTGTTGACTTCATGCTTAAAAATCAAGCATATGAACCTGAAGAATTCACATTTCTTTAATGGTTAATGTGTATGTTTGAGTGCAAAAATATCAAAAAAAAAAAAAAAAAAAAAAAAACCTTATGCAGTTAGTGGATCAGCAATGTTTTGTTCTTCTTAAGCTGCATAAAAAGTGCAGTTGTGTCACAATAAAAACATGAGACAATTTTGTAATGTTCTAGATGAACAGAAGAATTATATGTTTGAAATCATGGTTTTATCATAATCACGACCACATGCAGGTTTGAGATTGAGAATTTTTTGCCCAGATTTGAGGGCTCTTCATTTGAATGGAATAGTAAGGCAAGGTGAATTTCACAGCATTGAATTTGGTCCGACTTCTGACGGGAAATGGTGGAAATGAGGTGAAAAGAAAGAGACAAGATAAACACCAGGCTAACAATGCAATACATCCTGACGCTCTCTCTCTCTCTCCCTCTTTCTCACACACACATACACACACACACACATACAGACAGACCTTCAGCCCTCTGTTTGAGCCAGAGCACCTACAAACAAGAAAGAGGCTGTTTGTCTTTCCTGGGATCAGTAAACATCCTCAACACAAACAAGTTCCTCTGGAGTGAGAGAGGAGAAAATCACACCGTCAGAGCAGCTGCACTCTCACTACACCACGGCCTTTGATGTCCTGAAAAGAGAGCTGATAATGAAGGCCTCTTACATCTTAATTCTTTTAATTGGAGTGTGGATGTAGCAAGTCAATGATACCTTGTTCTCATTGTCTTCACATGATGTGAGCTAAGGACAAATAAAACAACTGACATGGAAGAATTTCACACCAAGTCTATTGCTAGAGTTGGAGTATTTTGTCCTTGAAGAGAATATTCTTCACATTAACAGGTTGTTAGGCTATTCTCATTAAAAAGAACGCACACACACACAATGTTGAAACACCAGCGCTTAGATACTTTGTCATGATCACATCATATCATTTTCTGAACAGGAACTGCAAAAACATTCTACGTATTATATTTGACTAGGGCTTGTTGCACAAACACTCATATGCAGGGCGAAGAAAGGTAGGGAGGCTTTTGACGCAGGTGCAATGAATATCTGCTTTATTGCTCAACTGTTGCTAAGGGGAAACCAAGGACACATTAACTCTGCAGCAGCTTGTTGCTTTCTACCCCCGCTCTGGGCACTCCAGGCAAAAATCTCATCATCTTCCCTTGGGCAAGACAAAAAGGCATTTGGTTCAGGCTGCAGCTTGCACTGCAGCCTCAGGTCCTGTCTGGCCTCCACATGACAGGGCTAAATTAATGACATGCGATGCAAAACCTCAACAAGCAGACTGTGACATTCAAGTTTGCCCTAAATTGGCTGATAATTTTGGAGCTGATTGCAACTGAGTTTGATATTGTCTAAACACGTCCTTATGTTTTCCATTGCTGAATCAGTTTTGTATGTGCTTTGTTATAACATTATTAGTCAGGATTTGGCCACTTTTTCATCATCAGCATCATACAACAATTCAAGCATTCTTCATGCTTTCTGATATAAAACAGTAAGTAATGTTGGCCTTGTACGGTGCAACTCAAATGCAACTTAATTGTTTTGGAGTTCCATAGGAGAAGTGTCCACTGAAAATCAAGAATTGGGTTTGCATCGTCATTTTGAATACTGGGTGATATAGCAACAGCAAAAGTTTGATTTTCAACCTGCAAGTAATTGCACGCAAGTTGCACTTTATACACTAATGTTCCTTAAGTGTGAACTCCTAAACACCACAAGAAAGAAACATGGGTGTTTGATGGGTGTTTGTATTTTTGTGTGTGTGTGTGTGTGTGTGTGTGTGTGTGTGTGTGTGTGTGTGTGTGTGTGTGTGCGTGTGTCACAATAGACTTTCCAGCCTCCCCTGTGCCCTGTGTAATTGTTTGACTATACTTTGTCCCAGATGATCTTCAAGGGCTGGCTTGTTTGTACCTGCCTTGTCTCTCTCGTCCACCCAGTATGACACCCTGTAGCTCAGTATCAGCCCTCCAGAGATCAAAAGACGTCGGTGATTCTTATCAGATAATATTCTTGTCCACCTTCCCTCCCCTTTGAGCTGAGCCTCCTCACACTGCGTTGACCTGAACCAGGCAAACTGTTCCTTATGGTCCTGTGGCCTTTCCTCCTCTTATCACTGTGAGGGGCAGGCCATGATAAGGCATGTCCAGCCTTAGGATAGAGGGAGGGTGCTGCTCACTCCTCTGACCCTGCTCAGCTGCATAACTCAGACACTTCAGGGCAATCAAGAGGTTATCTCAGCTCCATGTATACGGTACTATGTTTTACACGCTCACTATCAGGACAAGTGAGATATCTCTCACTTTGACCATGCACGTTATATTAGTCATATTCAATTATACATTTACATCAAGAATAGACTGAAGAGCTTTGTCCACATATAAAAAGGTCAGATATGTGTCAAATGTATCCATTAGGTTTCATCTTTCTGTGAATTTGAGTCAGACTTGTCACTGATATTTAAACTGTTTAAAAAGACAGGCCCAGAGCTGCTCTAACAGCATTCACACTGAAAATATGCGAACAGTACATCTGCCACAGTGTTTTTTATGAGTGTGCGGACCGGGCAGACAGACAGGGAGGACCGGTGTCCAAAGTCATGACCCTGCCCTGACCTGGATGAAGGAAATGGTCACGCTGCTTGAGACAAAGCAGGGCAAGGAGAGTCTGAGGGGCTGGCCGCTCAACCTCTAACAATGGATCCGTGCTCTAAGACTGCGGGCCACACAAAGGCCACAGCAGCCCCCTCCTTCCCGCTCCCACATTGCAATAGAGCTGGCATTTCACACCGGCCTGTGAACAGCCATTCAATCAAACTACTGTTTAACCTGACCCCTGGCCTACACAGAAATCAAGATGAGTCTGGCGGCATGTATTTAGGTAAGTGACCTCATTGACCTTACTCCGAGCCAGCCACTAGTCACTCCGCACCATTTTCTTCCTGATGTCTTCACTTCAGTTTTTGTGGTGATTGGAGGAAATGTAATGGCATGGCATTATGTTTATTTCAATCTTAAAATGTATGATGTATTCCTCTTTTGCAAGTGCTGCTACACATTCAAGCAAGTATTTCCTAAAAGCATGTAATCAATAGGCCACACAATAAATAACGTGTCTACTGATGAGTGCAAAGAGGCAATTGCTCCCTGGGGAACGAGAGACACCACCAGACCCTTCGTCTGGGTCAGCCGCCCTCGAGCCAGGGCTGAGAAGAAACCACATGACCCTCTCCCTCCTCAATGGCAAGCTCCTCCCCTCTACCTGTACGTGGCTTGGATCAAGGTGTGGGGGCTGCATATCAAACAGACTGGGGCCTTTGATGTGGATGGAAACACAAACACTGATTTGACCAGAGTCGTAACAGCTTATTTGTTCCCTTTAGTCATTCATGGGCTCCCTGTTGAATGTGTATGTCTTCAAAGGCTAGCTGCATGCACTAGCAGTACAGTAGCCATGGAGGCCCTGAGAGGGCTCTGACCTAGTGGGTTGAGAGTCTGTGGGAAGGCCATCTGGCTTCCTGTTCCTGAGATTTGATATTGATTTATTGGCTGTACATGGGAAGATAAGGGGACACCAGCTGCCAGAAGCTCAGAGCTCTTAGTTCTCCTCAGCATCCCTACAGACAATGGGCCTCCTGCTCATCCACATTACTGAATAGTGCAATGAGAAAATAGGAAATTTAACATTCCTTGAAAAGTGTTTCACAAGCAGAAATCCAATGGAAACTCCATCAACAATGAGAAAAAAATACTCTTACAACAAATTGTAGTTGTCTTCAAAATGCACATTAATTTACAGTAACTGGCACTGATACACACAAGACATTTTTCTTGGTAATCCCCACAGTTTTAAACAAATGAGCAGCAATAACGTATAATTCCATTGAAATGTTGCAGTGAATGAAAAAAAAGTTGATATTAATCAGAAAATTGTTATAATAATTTATTGTTCTGTAATTATTTTTTGGATGGATGGACTTTTATTGGTCTCCAGGGCCTGAGCTCAGCCCTGAGATTACAGTATTTTGCATGTTTTCATAATAAAGACCCTTCCCAATAATGAGGTGCAAAACTGACTTGACTAATCCTAACAGGCACTGGCAGACTTTTCACAGTTAGTTAACCCATTACAGAAACCATGAATTCAAAATTGGGCTCTTGTGCATAACAAGTCTCCTGTTCCTGTAAAGTGAGCCAGAGAGTGTGTCAGTTTGGTCTCGGCCTCTTCTGACTGGAGGTGTCAACACAGTGCCACTGTGAATTGTGCTTATACCTTATTTCTCTCACCAACCCCCCCTCCTTCCCCAACACACACACTCTCTCTCACCACCCAAACCTTCTCCACTCCCCTCCCCCCACCCTTTCTTCTCCGTCCCCTCCCCTCCCAACACAAGTCTGTGATGTGACTGTCTTAGATAATGAGGTGAGAATTTTATTGCAGCAGTCTGTGAGCCTGGCACCAGTCTGCGAGGAGGATGGGGACCCGGGCCTCTGTGCGGCCTCGCTGGTCACAGGCGCCCTCTGCTGACGGGTGCGACTCCACATTGTATTCACGCAGCACTTCACCAGCTCCTTCAGCACTTCAAAGTGGGAGATCAAGGGTTGATTTGCACATGACATCCAGAGCATGACAATGCCTAGGCCAGCCTACACCTGCTGCTACGTGCCGGTGCCTCAGACATAAAGACAAGCAGGCTGCTCCCACACTGCTCTGCAGAGGAAACACTCATGCAGGGAGAGGGCAGGGGGAGAATATACATACAGGAAGAAGGCAGTACTCTATCTGTATTCCATACAAATAGAGGTAGGCGATGACAATGTGAGGGGCACAGGAAGGGCAGCACATAACACTGGGAGACAGAGTGGCAACAGATTCTTGGTGTCCTGTTGGATTGCTGGGAAACAAGTTGATAAGATGCAACACGTCACACCGCTTATCTTTAAAGAAAGCTGCCCCATTATCTCTTGTATTAGGGAACTACATCCATACGACAGTGAGATCAAAGGGGATTTCCAAAGCACTTTCAAAGGAAGCCACAAGCCTTTTATTGCTGCTGGGAGCAAAGAAAATTTGTATTCCCACTTTGACATTGTTCAGTTCTAAAGCCAAGTGTCTCCTCGCGCCAAGCAGTTACTAGGGTGCTTAAAATTTCATTGATTTGCTATTAATGCATTATAAGTTTTAAATAAAGCCTATCCATCTCTGACAAAAATGACTATTCAGACTTCACCTCTGACCACACTGCCCTCCTGAGTGGCTTATTAACAATAACTCAAGTGTCTGCACAAGTCAGAGAACAGTAACACAGGCCTCCACTGTATCAACACAGTGAGTTTTCTACAGTGAAAGCTAGTATCCCTTTCACACACAACCACACCCTTTTCCACCCCCAATAGGCAGTTACAAGGGGAGTGAAGGAAACCTCTTTTGAACAGGCCGTCATTTCCTCTGGCAGCCTGTGTTATTCCAGTAGCCTTTGTGAAGGAGCCAAGTGGTCCAGCCGCAGACAGGAGGTGGGCTCCTCGCATGCATCTGAGGTTGTCAGCCCGGCAGGGGAGGGAGGCGCTCCTGGCAGGCAAAGACAGGGAGAAAACAAACACTGTGATGAAACAAGATAGGGACAACAAAACCCTGCTGATAAGTACAGCTATACAGTAATTCAAAATCTGTTTAATTACCCAAAACAATAAATGTATCGGACTTGGCCTGGCAGGTGCATAAGTTTCAGTCTCACAGTACATGTTGGCACTTCTGGTACCAGGACAACATAACTTTACAAATGCAAAATACAGGAAAAGACACACGACAGAGAGTAGACTAGCACACATATTAGTGAAACATGATGATATGATGATTAAAACGGATGTAAATGAGAATACAGGATGTTGATCAGTGTCCACCCAGAATGAACACACTCTTTTTCTGTGCTTTGAGTTTACTCATCTAAACTCACCCTCAATGCAGTTGGGATGCTTACAACACTGTTAATTCTAAGTTGGGACACTTAATACACTGCTAATTCTAACACTATCCCATATGACCATGGCTGCCTTCCAGCTAAAAGTTGGAGTATTGCGCCACCTATGGGTACGAGGTAGCTTTATTCCCCCCTAAAATAAATGCTCCCCAAGGTGGGGTCTGAGGACGAGTGGTCCTTGTGGGGTTAAGGGGTCTGCAGAAAATGTGGGGAATGTTTTCATTTGACAAATTCTCAAGAGTTTCTTTCAATATGAAACATATGAGGATGTTTTGCTCACAGGTTTCTCCTTGTACCCTGTTATCTCCTCATTTACAGTACAGATAATTATGCAGTAGAGAAGAGTAAACTTAATTGTCCCTGAAGGGAAATTTGTCTTGGGCACAGGGCTACAGTCCATCACCTGACACATAAGAACAACCTGATCTCAGTCATATATGAATAACATTTATTAAAACTTTGTTTGCATAGCACTTCTTCAGAACAAAGTTACAAAGTACTTGCATGATGATAAAATTAACAAATAAAAACAAAACAAAAACAAAAAACAGATCAACACTGACGAACAAAGTAAAGATGTAAAAATGTGATTTCAGTTAAGACTTGCAGGAAGTTACAGTTACAGAGTCAGCCATTTGTATTTTGAATAGTAAAATGTGTAAGATGTGTGTGTGACTGTAAATACTAGACAGACAGACAGATAGATAGATAGATAGATAGATAGATAGATAGATACTTCATTGATCCTGGAGAAAAATTGGGCATTCAGTAGTTCAGCACAATAAATACACATAATACGATAAATAGACTCACTCCAAATTAGGAATTAGAAATAAGAAATTCACTCATATTTGTAGCCTACAGCAAAATAGCCTGAGCATGAAACAATAGCCTGTAAACTACACATGAGCCTAAAGCAACTGTTTAGCCTGTAAAAAGGCATTAATAAAATAAAAAATACAATTAAAATGAAAATATTTTAAAAAAGAGCCTGGGGAGGTGGCTGCACTATATACATAAACAAGGTGCTGTTGGTGCAGTAGAAGAAGAATAGAAGAATAAGTTCATTAGTTCAAAAACAGTGTGCAGCAATAGTGAATAAATCAGAATCAGAATCAGGATCAGCTGTATTCACCAAGTGTGTGTGCACATACAAGGAATTTGACTACAGTCACTTCCCTACTCTCATATAATTACACAGAGTTAGACATACAATACAGTAAACAAACATATTACTGCTCTGTACAGAGAATAAAAAGGGAAACACACTAACCCCAAAACACTACCAACTAATGGAAAAAGTGAAGCAGAAGCAGGAGAGTAAAGTGATCCATGTGCAGTGTAGGGCTGAACAATATATCGTTATCATATTGTTAACTAGATATGAACGTGCATCTTATTAATATGTCAAAAGGGAACCATATGGACGATATCAAATTTAGGGTTAGGGCTAGCCTAAGACAGTGATGGGTCTGTTCTGATTAGCATAATACTTTACTGCATTTTCTACATCCATTTGGTGTTATTATGCTGTTTCTTGTGTGTTTTGTGTTTTTTTTTTTTTTTTTGAGAATACATAATTTTCACTGTTGCTGCACCTAAAAGTTCAAACAAGTATGATCATATCGCTATCAAGATATTTGGCATAAATATCGAGGTACAGAATTTTGTCCATGTTGTCCAGCTGTAGTGCAGTGATCCGATACCAATCTATATGGCTGTTCTTGACCTCAAATTAAAACTAATAAAATGATGAAAAAAAAAAGAAAGAAAAAAAAAAAGAAGGGGGGGGGGGGGGGGGGGGCTGGGGGGGCTGCCTCACCTAACACCTCACACCAGCGCTGCCCTCAGGCCCATGGTGAACCAGCCTGCCCCTAGCTCCAAGCTGGGCCGTATGGCGCCCTCCAGCGGCCTGCTGCAGGAACTACAGCTGGGCTCCATCCCCAGCTGAAGTGACGTGTGTGTCACACAACACCGCTGGCCTGGACAGAGGACGGATGACTTCCAGCTCATGCTATATTTAGGTGGTCTGAACTAGATAAACAAACCATCTCCTGACACTTGAAGATATCTGAAAACATCTGAGAGAAAGAGGGGGAAAAAAAGAAAAAGAAAAAGTTTTGTTGTAGTTATGGCAACACTGAAAAAAGATGACAGACTGACAAGTACTCAGAGCTTTATGTGCGTCGGTTTTGCGGGGTTTTGCAGTAAATCTGTCACGTCGCCTTTGGAGGTGGTAAAGATTAAAAGTCAAGTGGGCACTTTTCACTGCAAGAGGGGTTTCTGGCAAAGTTTCCTGCTCATCTACCAGAATGAGGGACTTGGAGGATTGTGGAAAGGAAACCTCGTCTCCTGTCTCAGGCTGTTTCCCTACAGCGCGGTTCATCTCACCACGTATAAAAAGTAGGCCTAATCAAATTATGTTTTAATGCTGTTTTGATTTTCTGCTTGTGGATACTGGTCAAGTGCTGCTTTGTGTTTGTTTCCCTGCTTGACAGGTAACATTAGCCGGCTAGCTAACCGGGGGCTAGCGAGTCAGCTGACGTTGCCTAAATTAGCAGGCTTGTATGTGTTAGCTTAATTAGCTACAGCCTAAGAGTGCACCCATTGACTTGATTGGAAACAGTGAATATCTGTAGTTTTGAATGACTGACAAATAATGGGAATATGAGGCGTACTTTGAATATTTTTGTCCACTTATAACAGCGGTGAAAGTTAATTCCGTTAGCCCCCAGAGCTTGCGGTTAAAAGATACACTTCCGCTTTGGTCGTATGAGGCGCACCTTCTCTTTTTAGCCAATCAGAGGGCTGCGTTCACTCGGCTGATGGTGACGTCACTGCAGGGGCAAAACATTCCTCACCGCCGGACAACATGGCTGAGTAATAAACATGCCGGGGAGCTGACAGGAGCAATCCAACATACTGTCATAAACACACACACACACCGTATCCTGGCTGTAGGCTACAGTGCAGCTGCCGCACGCACTGGATACTTTATTATCTCACGCTTCAGGGCACGTGCACATGTAAACACTCAGCCACCCTTACTAGGAAACAGACTGTACTGTACACAATGTTCTCTTGTCCATCTGTCACTCTCTCTCTCTCACACACACACACATACACATACACATACACATACACATACACACGTGTGACCTGAGTAAGTCATTTACTGTTTGATGTGGTGAGTAATTAATAACCAGAACATTTTAGATACACCCAGTGGCCACTTTATCATTTCCACCTGTACAGTCTATGTACTGAACTATGACATTGTGGAGAATGTGTAAATTTAATTCTGTGTTTATTACTGAGGTTGTAGTTTGCAGAGGTATGGTACTAGACTGCATTATGTTGAGAGGTGTTTCTAGTTTTTTGTCCTCGCTATTTATATAAATAAAGGCGGACAGAATAGTGGAAACAGCTGTCAGTAAAATGCAGTCCAGTACAACAGCACCACTAACTAAAGCATAAAATTGAATGAACACCTCTGTTACTGTGACAAAAAGAAAACCTGAGCATTATAGGCATCAGAAAAGTAAACTTTATGGCAGAACAATTGGATTGGATTGGGTTAGATTGTGTAGGTGGACTTAATGAAGTAGCCACTGAGTGTATGTGAGGCACCATATGTGCAAGCTGTTTTGAGTCCAGCTGACAATATTGTTTTGCTCATTTGAACGTGGAAAGAACATAAAAGTAAAAGCAAAATTGCAGACGAGTCAGAAAGAACTATTGTTATGTCATGAGCAATATAAATAACAATAATGTCGGTGTTGTTATATTTTGGGTTATGATGGTGTAAAAGATACAACCTGTACTTTCATAAGTTATATTCTTTGAAGAACTGAGTGAAATTCATCATTCTTTACAGTATAATAATAAGGCGTGGTGCCCTCCCCTTTGAAACTGCATAGTCTGCCTTTAAACTTAGTTAGATGTATTCGTGTAACCCTTAATCCCAGTTATATTTTCAAAGGAATCCCCATTTAACACTTAAAACAAAAAAATCACACTCTCCAACCTCCTAGTGATCGCCTAAGAGAACAGCAACACACTCAAAAGAAAACCTCATTAGAAAGGAAAAGAAAGCTAGAAAAAAAAATTACCAAGAATTACACACACAGAGGGATCTCCCTTCCAGCAAAGTCAGACCTGCAGTGGATGCAAAGTGTGGGCAAACAAAGAATAAATATTGATAAACACAATCGACTGAATAAGGAGAGGCGGATGCTTAAGAACCAATATGATCAAATAACCAAGACAGATGAGATTAGCGTCAACGTGACTGTCTGATATTCAGTTTCTCTGCTGCTAAGTGTTATGAATGTTGCCCTCCTCTGTGTGCAGGATCGTCCACCTTCACATGGATGAGCTGGGCTTCATCTCTCAGTGGAGGGCCATATTCGCCGGTGGACTGGCTGGCGTTGCTGCCGCTCTGGTCACTTACCCTCTGGAGGTGGCTGAGACCAGGCTCATCATCCAGAACTGCAGAGAGCCCACGTACACCGGCGTGGCTCACACACTCACAAAGATCTACAGGACCGAGGGACTTCTTGCTCTTTACAGGGGCTTTTCTCTCACAGTCCTAGGTATAAATGCTTGTTTCTACAAATCCATTGGATTCCTGCAAGGGACGTTAAGTTTAACATATTAAGTAGCAATCCTGCTGAACAACGCTTTTAAATGGTGATGAGTGATGTTGATGTAAGTTGACTGCCCATTGATATTTAGTCTGGAAATATTTCCCATACTTGCCAGAGTAGAAATGGGACTTGATGAAGTTGGCACAGAGGTGGCAGCCAAATAGTCCTGGTGGGCTGTTCCCAAAATCTCTTTCATTCTTTATTAACAGCATCTCAATTCTTCCATGCAATTATTTTCACCAAGCGCCTCCGTGTCAGAATCAGAGCTACTTTATTTACCCCCGAAGATCGATAATGAGTAGTGAAATTCTAAGAATTAGAAAGGGAAAATAATATATTAATGTATTAATCTTACAATAATATTACAACATATATACAGAAATAGGAAATTGAAAATGTGTGAATGTATAACTATATACACCATATATACACTGGGGTATTGCACTGTGGAATTATTCTACCAATATTTTGCCTAATTAAATATTTATTTTAATTTATTCCATACATAATACTTAGAGAAGTGTTACATTTTTATAATTAGCACTTCATTTCTCTACAGGTGCATTCCCCTTCTCTCTTGGCTGCTATGCAGTCTACATGAACTTGGACAAGCTCTGGCACGAACCTCCTTTTCGGTTCAGTTCTCTCCAGAACTTCATTAATGGATGTCTGGCAGCAGGAGTGGCTCAAACCCTCTCATATCCCTTTGAAACTGTAAAAAGGAAGATGCAGGTAAGTCACTACCAGGCTTTGCAGGTTTGCATGCATGTATGTCTATTGTTTTTATTTATTTTTGCCTGTGTAGGTTCCATGTTTTCGTTGTAATGCCAAATTTTGTCCATGAGAGGGCAGCTTGGACAAGGGTAAATGAAGCCTTTCCTAATTTGGTCAGCCAGTGGGAACATGGCAAGTCCACTTTGAAAATAGCATTAATGGCCAGTCTCTCAAATCAGCCTCTAACAGGATTTAGCCTGTGGAAATGTAGAAATATGAAAGACATGTTTTTCATTTAATACTGCATTTTTTAACAGTATGTCCTCTTGAAGAGTAGCAAAGTACATGTGCCATAAACATGCCTGGCTTGGTGCTTGCTTGATCTGCACAGTGTTCCCCTCACGTGTACGAGACGTCGTCTGTGCGTTGGAGAGGGCATATGCGGAACAATGAGACTACGAAGGACAGAATACTACATCCGGTTTTATCAGCCTATTATTAGCTTCCACAAGGTCCAACAGCAGCTGAGAATGTGAGTGCTGTCCAGCGCTTGCAGAAGCTATAGATAAGTTCTCTAAAGATAGCTTGTAACTATCACACAGCAGGCAAGCGGAGTGTCGTGTAGTTTCAGATCATCAAAGCCATCAAAGCTATATCACCTTACAATTAAGAGAAATTCCCTGGCATAAGTATCTAATTTAGCTCCTCAGCTATTGTGTCTGTCTGCCTCTTAGCCATAAAAAGTTCAGAGCTAAACATTAAAAGTCAGGGAGAGAATAGCTGAGAGAGTGTTTGCTGAGGCTTAGGGTAATGGCTTAGGCTAAGTATTGTTTAACTCACTGGTTAGCATGGCGTTTCCTCTCCAAACAGCTGTATTTGAAATAGGGCTGGGCTATATATCAATGTTATATAGATATTGTGATGTAAATTTGGTGACTGTCCGGGATTTTGAATATTGGATTATCATTACATAGCACAAAAGTTATGCATTCCTGGTTTTAAAGGCTAAATTAGAGTACAGGGATACAGTTTGCCTCTACCTGCTTAGTGATCTTATCCATATCACTAATGATTATTTATCAAAAATCTCAGTCTGTAAATATCTTATGAAAGCACCAAGAATAATTCCTACAATCACTGCAATATTGATACAGAGATATTCTGTCCAAAATATTGTGTCTGTGGGTTGGTTTTCACTTTGGGAAACTCAACAAGACAAAAAAAAGACTAATGTCCTCTATCATGAGACTGTCAGCCTGTAACATGGCTGAGGTGATACAGAAGGACACACAGTGTGACTGCTCCATGCACAAAGAGGCGAGTAATGATTTTACCACTGCAGATACCGCAATCATGTGTCACATCTTACAGTTTACTTATACAGCTGTAAAAATGCTGATGCATTGTAGTTACTTAAGCAGCCTTTGGTCTCTGATGATACCAGCAGTGTCACTTTTTTTCTTTAAGACATTTTCTATCAGACCAATATTGATATAGCTCATGTGCTCTTTATAGCTGCCGCAAACCATACAAAGTGTATGCATTCTCACTGAGCTTGTCATGCCCCACTTGGCTTTCCCGGTCATTCCTTTATAGAAATTTCATGAGAAATTGCTGATTCATTGCTGTTCATTTTCACTTTTATTCTTCTCTCAGGCCCAGAGTTCACGCCTTCCCCATTTTGGTGGAGTTGACGTCCATTTCAGTGGCATGAAGGACTGTTTTATACAGATGGTCAAAAACAAAGGCATCCTCTCACTTTGGAGTGGCTTTACTGCCAGTACAATCAAGGTATGGTTTAGTAATAATTTGACACTCTTTTTTGTAGTTGTTCATTAGTTATATTAGACATAATTGTGCCTTTAATCATTCATATGGATAGTGGCGTCTTGTTTTTTTTATTGCTCAAATCTACTTTGACCTGTGTTACAGACAAGAAATTGAAATAAATTATAGCAAACATACACCTGCTTTGAAACATGACTGCCTTTACTGCCATGAAAGAATTGTAACCCGTGTCGAAAATGTAAGGGGGTGGGAGGGAGGGAGGAGGGACATGAAAGCAATGCTCCCTCTGTAATTCATAGCAGAAATAACACAAGCTCGGTGAGCAAAGTCTTTATGTGGAGCAATGTGCTTTGCTCTCATTTCAGGTTTTATAGATGCAAGCCCCTCTCATGAACATTTATAAAGCTGCTGATCTGAATGCACACAAATACACAAACATAGTCATAATATTGTTTGAAAATCAGACATGGTGTTTTGCTTTTAGTCTTACCCAAACCAGATCATAACTACCCTTGTGTAGCCCTATATTTGGCCCAAAGTATAATTTAATTGATGATAAATTTGAGTTTTATGTCCAGATGCACTCAGCTCCAATTTCTTTATCATTCCTTCACAGATTGTTCCCTACTTTGGACTCCTTTTTACCTGCTTTGAGCTGTGTAAGCAGGTTTGCCTTTACCGCAACGGGTACATTGTCTCACCTCTGAGCTATAAGCTCACACCGGGGGTCGACCAAAGCTTGGGGGCTTATGAGCTGGAGGAGGTAAAGCGCTACTTGAAAAACAGGAACTTTCGGTCACAGGAGTCATCCTTAAGAAATCGATGGTGAAGCTGTACGTGCAAGAAGTCTTGTGAAGAATACTGACTAGCGACGGCACTGGTTTTTAAATTCAGATCTGGATGAGTAAAATGAATCAACAGTGTTTGTTGGATTGTAATACAAAAGAGGCTCGTGTTTGTATTGATTTTACTGTGTTTTAACTTTGCTGTCCTCATAGCAAGTGTTATACTTCTCTCACATTTGTGTTCTGTCCTAAGCAAGAAGCAAAGGTCTACCTCATTGACAGTATTATGTCTTTATTGATTATTAATCATGGTGCTTTTGCCAGAGCCCTGCATGGGACAAAGCACAAAGAAAACCTTATCTATTAAGGAATTACTATGTTCAGTCACCATTAAGGTATTTCCATGATTGTTTATTATGCACATGCTTGAACCTAACATGATGTGCCTTTAAAGTGTATTATTTATTATGGGGCTTGTTTTAAATATTGTGGCATCGACTTCTGATAGTGCCATAGCATAGCACATAACCCGCAGTTACAAATGCTCTTTTAATTCATGAATTGCGATGTGAGCACTCTGACATTGTAAAAGTATGGTATAATACACTCCTTAAGTTATATTTATGACATTTGCTAATGTATAATGAATGTTAACTTTGATGCTTTCTAACAGTTTGAAAAGGTTGTAGGCAATCATTGACATGATAACAGGATTTGTGACGGGAGCAAATCAAATATTACATTAAATTTCCTGTGACTTTTTTGGAAATTTCTTTTTTGTGTATGTGTGTGTATGTGTGTTTATTTTGGAAAATCATTATACAAAGGAAAGTATTTAAAATTACAGCACAGAATATTTGTCAGTTATTAATGAAGCACATAATTTCTTGTGTCCCGGTCCTGAGTGACATGAGTTTTATTTTGTTGGCATGAACAGCACACACCAGCATTTACCCTGCAGTCATTGATCCACCCCTGAGCAGAAAGCAGAGATTGGATTAGCCTACTGACATTGGATTAAAATTCTGATTGAATCATGAATTTCTGCATATGCTGTGAGAACTGACAGCCAAAGGACTTTCATGGGATGGGATGACCTTTCCCCTCCATTGCCTGGGCCCTGAGGCCTCACCTGCCTCCAGCTGACATTTACGTGTCACGACCTTGAGCCAACTTAGTCCAAAAACAAAGTGCAACAGCAATAATGGCACCCCCCCGATTCAAATCGAGTGACTCTGCAATGACAAAATCAAGAATAAATAAATATCTTGAGCAAGTGATGTTTGCTGGTTTGTGGTGGACTTAATGACCGCAGGCTCGCTGTGATTCAGGCTGAGTGATGAGGGCAAACAGTAAAATCTGAATCGAAGGACATCACTTAGCCCCGCCCACGACTCCCCCCGGTCCACCAATCAAACTTCAGAGTAGAAGTTCACGTTTTTTCTCGCGCACAGTCTTCTTAAACCCCCTCTCCCGTATGACTTCGGCCATTTCAGCTCCACCGGCATAACCCCCACCGGTCCCAGCTCCTGAACGGGAAGGTATCTGATAACATTTGAAGATGAGCGAACAAGCCATTTCTTTCGCCAAGGACTTCTTGGCCGGTGGCATCGCCGCTGCCATCTCCAAAACAGCTGTGGCCCCCATCGAGAGAGTGAAGCTGCTCCTCCAGGTGAGTGGGACGCTCCGGACGGGGTTTCCACGCAGGCTAGTGGCTAACTTTAATTGATTTGAGTAGGCGTTCACCGCTGCAGCTGGTCCACCACTGCAGTGCGAAACACACACTGGGGGATTAAATGGCGTTAGTGGTTTCAGTCATGTCACGGGTGGGAGGGTGGTGATGGAATAAAACTTGTTTTGGGTAACGCCGGGCTAACAGGTGCAGCGGTGTTTGTGAACCGGAGTCCAAACAAGGTAAAGCACAGCAGCTGAGTCCGGTTAAGTCAAATCAGGCATCAAGGCGCATCCGACCTGTTATGTAATCCACTGGCGAGCAAGCTCTCAGTCCTGCAGAAGACAACGGGACACCATTTTCTGTATTTATTGTATTAAAAGCATACTCATCCCCTCATGACTGAAAGTGTTAAAGTAGAGGCTCAACAGCATGTAGCCAAGGTCACAACAAGGGTAGCAGGACTTGATCCAGTCGGAGTCCTGGCTCGCCTCTGCACAGGGCCCCAGATCACGAGCAGGAGGCGGGGCTGTCAGGAGTTGTTGAATGGGTGCCATCAAAGTTGTACTCTGGCTTGGACTCAAATGTGTCTGTGACGCAGTCTCATATGCAAAGGAATTTATGGCCTAATGAGCATGCCTTCAGCTGTCAGTCCCAGTGTAGACAGTTAATTGGTTGTTCACCTTAAAGCTCCTTTGCACTTCGACCACGTCTGGCACAGGACAGGAGCTAATCAGGAGACGTATTGATTAACCAGAGCAGCTTGTTAACTGATTTTGTTTAGCCCCCCCTTAGGTCTTCTGCTTTGCATTTTTAAATGTTAACACTGAGATCTAATGTATTGCAATCTCTCTGTTGTGACTGCAGGTACAACATGCCAGCAAACAGATCACAGCCGACAAGCAGTACAAGGGCATCGTGGACTGCATTGTTCGTATCCCCAAGGAGCAGGGATTCCTTTCATTCTGGAGAGGAAATCTGGCAAACGTCATCAGATACTTCCCCACACAGGCTCTCAACTTTGCATTCAAGGACAAGTACAAGAAGATTTTCCTCGACGGCGTGGACAAGCACAAACAGTTCTGGAGGTACTTCGCCGGGAACTTGGCCTCCGGTGGTGCTGCTGGAGCCACGTCGCTGTGCTTCGTCTACCCCCTCGACTTCGCCAGAACACGTCTGGCTGCTGATGTCGGCAAAGCTGGGCAGGAGCGTGAATTCAAAGGCCTGGGAGACTGCTTGGTGAAGATCTCAAAGTCTGATGGCATCAAGGGTCTCTACCAGGGCTTCAGCGTTTCAGTACAGGGCATCATTATCTACAGAGCTGCTTACTTTGGCATCTATGACACAGCCAAGGGTGAGTCACCATTGTCAGACACCATGAAGTTCATTGTCTTGGAAGTTTAATTTCTGCTGTTTTTACAGGCACCTTTGACTTGCAGATTTTGTTCATCCTCCTGATGTGTTTCCTCTGCAGGCATGCTTCCAGATCCCAAGAACACACACATTGTTGTCAGCTGGATGATTGCTCAGTCTGTGACTGCAGTTGCTGGTCTTGTGTCTTACCCCTTTGATACCGTCCGTCGTCGTATGATGATGCAGTCTGGACGCAAAGGAGGTAATGATTAGATACGAAACATAGTGTTGAACTTCCAATAATGTGTTAATGTTTTCCTTGAGTGGAGTTGTAATGTTGGCTGTTACTCTGTTTCAGCTGACATCATGTACAGTGGCACCCTCGACTGCTGGAGGAAGATCGCACGTGATGAGGGCAGCAAAGCTTTCTTCAAGGGAGCTTGGTCCAATGTTCTCAGAGGCATGGGTGGTGCTTTCGTGCTGGTCCTGTACGATGAGCTTAAGAAAGTCATCTAAATTGATCTTTTTTGTATGTCCGCTGTTCATATTGTGAAGTTAAACTGTAACATATCTTGTACATTTGGAAGGACTTAAATGGCGCAATATTTATAGGGACCAACTAGTATACTGCTACTAGTTGTACTGGGGGAATCTGTTATGCACTCTTCTCTTGGCCCATGTTTTTTGTTTTTGTTTTGCCCCTCACCAGAATGTCATTCCCTGAACACAGGAACCTTGCCGGAAAAGCAAATAAAGGCAACCTACTGAGTGATCTCCCGCCTGGTTTTGAATGTAATGCTGTGTGTGAAGGGTGCTACTAGGTGACGCGGTGTCCTGTCTGCTCATGTCCTCAGTCATTTCTCTGGGAAGCCATTTGGCATCGCCTTCCTTGACATGTAAGCTTAGAGCTGGGACAGCCTCCCGGGTTGTGGTTGGGCTTCGGCCAAAGTCAGCTGAGAAATTAAACCGCTGGTAATGTTCCAACTAAGACTCAAATTAACTAAGGATAGACAAGTGATGTGCAGGTCTAAGAAATCAGGACATTTTTCAGTTTATTGAACATGTAGTGATAGTTAACAAGTAACATTTGTTCTGGTGATGTGCCACAGAGAAGCGACCAGGATTACCTGTAGTGAGGTGGATTACTCCAGCCTTCTAAATATACATTTATCTCCTGTCAAGCCTCTTCTGACTCAAACTGGTGTGACTGAGGACTTTAACCTTGAGCTAGTACACCATATACCAGCCTGCATGTCACCTGTCGAGCCAAGTCATTTACTACTGCAGTAAAATGATTACCTTATCTCTAACAAGCAAGATCTAAAATCGTGATTTTTGTCTTTTATGATTTACATTTCCAGTAAACTATAAGAAAAGATGCAATAGATCACACTTTGGCAGGTGCTGATGTGATTTTAAAGGAGTGTCATAATTTGAATTCCTTCTGAAACATGATCACAGCAGCTGCAGGGAAGCACATGACCGGCCAAATGTCTGTCAACACAAATAGACAGAAGTACTCTTTGCCCCCTGACATCTACGCTATCATAGTGTCATTAGCGGCTCCGTAGTAACAGATTGTAGCATAACACTTACCCTCCTCTTTCCTGTCCAAAGATGGCACAGTCACAGTGGCTACCTAGTTATGTCATCAAAATCTCTGCTCTGTTTTTGAAAGCTTATAGCGCCTGTGTTTTACTCCTATTTGGACACTGACTTCTGTAACTTCTGTTACTTTGGATGATAAACTTGCCAGCGCCAATTTCAGATGACCAGTAAAAAAGCTACAGCTCTTTACTGTGGTCAGATTGTTGCCATGTGTTGTAAGAAAAAACAAAACCTTAGTTTGGAATTTCCTGGTAATGATTGTATTCTCAGGTTCTCTTTCCAAGCCCAGTATTGGATTGTTTCCATTATTGATCAGCTGTGACTACAGGTGGAGTTACCCTCTTTGTATGGATGACATTGTTTGGGTAAATTAGAGTAAGATAGGGTGGGAGATATCAATACTGATTTGAAAAACCATGCTGTTGCTGCACAGCAGTAGCATTGTCATTGTAATCTCTAGAGAAGCTGTTTCTCAACTATCAATTTTCTAGCAGTTTGTCATTTATTCATCTGATGTGGGCAAGTGAACTCAAAATAAATCATACACCCCAAATAATGACTGAAGAGCAAAAACAGCATTGCAGAGCTCACTGTATTTATGGGCATTTTTATTTTGTTTACTCAAAGCATTTACAACTTTAATATCAGTAAAATGTCAGAAAAAATAACCAGTTACAGAACACAATTTGGATGGATGGAGATATTACATTACGTTTTGAGATCAATGTGTATTTTTCCTGTGGATTTCAATGGCACACTAAGTAAGTTGTAGGCTATGCAGCAAGAGCTTTCAGACGCAATCAGTCTTGACCACTTACCCAGACTGATCCTTAATGGAGGACAAGTGTAACCTTGTTTTAGCAACACTATCAGATTACATGATTTACTCAGCTGGACAACGCCGGCGCCTAATCTTTCTTTCAGGATCCACATAACTTGACTCAAGGAAATCTATTTAATACTAGTTTGGCCATTGAATCTCCAAAATCCAGTTTCAGCAGGTAGCAAAAGTTAATCCTTCATTCACCAAGACTTTTCTACAGCTGCTCCATTACAACTCTAAGAGGGATTAGTGAATCAGAAGCAATAGGGATCACTGCCATTTACGCACTGTCTGTGTGTGGCATTAGACCAGCAATGCCAACCTGAAGTCACATGGGTTGCCATCTAAACACGAAGGCTGCACAGTTTCAGTGCTACATGAATAGATACCACGTACTTCAGTCTTTTTTAAAACCAGTGGACTGCAATGGGCAGCTGCCAAAGGTTCGTCAAAGTGTGAAAACTGAACCACATCCTCCTCCTGCAGTGTGACCAGGCAGACTGTGGGAAGGTAATGTGGCATGACCATTTGCAGAAGTGAAAGCGGCTGTGAATGTCCCCATGGAAACCTGTGGATCAGTACAGATCAACCATCACCACGGGGATGCTTTTAAAAGCCTTCTGTCAGATAGTCCATTGCATAATTTTAACTGGGTAAGATTATGTCACAGATTATGTCGCCGGGTCATGACCTTCAGTTCCTCACAGGCGCTCTGACCCTGGAGAGAAACCACACAGTTGGCTGGACGTCTGCTTCATGACGTCAAACTATATGACAAGTAGTAGTAGAAATAATATTTTAATAGTACTAGTAATAACTATAATAATAATAATAATAGAGCTTGGGATGTATCAGACACTGTGGACATCAGTTTGTTTACTGCCTGAAGATGATATTTATGCATGTATTTATGTAGGGCTATATAGGCTCGCCTTTTTCCAGCTACTATTTCCTAGCGCCATCATGTGGTATAATAGGTTACTGTTCTGTTTCTTCTGTTTGCTTATTTGTTTGTTTGCATTTTAACAGCAACAGGTGATACAAAAGGAAAATAAGACCCACTGCACCCTCCAGAATTACCACACAAATCTGGTCTAATTAATCTTTCTTTTTTTGTGTTATCTATTTATCTATTTAGGTTACACAAGTCTATCTACATGCTATCTAGTGCACAGGAAACTGGTTATCTGTGTCCTGGCTGTCATTATACACAGCGAGGAAACTCAAATATTTTCATTTTTAATCCGTAGAAGTTTTTATACACTTTTTTATGGTTGTAAAAACAGCCACTGCCTGCCCGTTTACCACCACACCACTGATGCTCATAAAAAGTGCCAGGTGAAGCTGTAACCTGTAGATGGCATCCTATTATAATCAAAAGCAGGAACCCGGGGGAGTCATTCCTCAGCCAATCACATCTCTGCTTCTACGAGTTGATAGTTTTCCTTTTCTCTTTTTCCGCAGTTTGACTTCTTGCTCTGAAAAAACAGCGCCTTCTCCTCGCTGATAAAGATGTTCATGCACAGAGCAGTTCTAGATATGAGTAAACTAAGTGATACGATTAAAACATCCGTCTTGTAAAACCAGAAGATGTGCCTATGGCGCTGCTCCATCGCCATTATCCTCGGATTTGTCTGGTATTTCTCGGAATGTGGCCAAACACTGATCCAGTACTTTTTATTCAGTCTTTGTTGCCTCACAGCTCCGGTTTTACTCGGAAACTTTGGCCAGGAAAGCAGCACTCAAACAGATGAAGTGGACAAGGATCAAATACCTCAGGTAGTAAAATACATTATGCATACTAAACTCATGCACCAAAACTGATTATATTGTATGGGCAATAGTGACGACTGCCTTACCGTCGTCTTTTAATTGGTTAACATTTAAAACTGTATGCATGAAATACGCATGTGTCTATAATGAGATAGATTTTTAGCATTTTGGCCTTTTACTGGGGTAAACGTATGAAGTGGTAGTAGAAGTAGGGCAAGGGGATGTTTTGTAAGCCCATCAAGATGTTTGTTAGTAAAACACAGTAGAGGGCACTTCCTTGCCTATGCTCACAGGCCAGGAGGGTTGCATCAACACATGAACAGAAAGAATAACATTGGCCTATATAAACATTTGAAATACTGAAGAAGTGTCAGGAATAGCCCCAGGTGCTTTTATTTGAAGCCTGAAACAGCAGTACAGGTCCCAGAGTAATTTAGACTTTACTTCTACTTAACACACTTACATGTGCAAACTTCTATGGCTTTGTGTACTGATTCCCATGTGGCTATTTTCTGCCTCTCTTACAGGAATCCCTTGTCGAGGTTGATGGAGAGAATACAGGTACACAAGCTGAAGCACTATTGGAGCCACAGTATCCACACGTGAAGAAGTCTCTTCAGCAAGGTGGGGCGAACACTAACAACCAAAAAACCTGTTTACAAAACTAGAAAAGTCTTTTTTTTTTCTTTAAACATAATCATTAAGGTGTTTACCACTTGTGCTTTATGTGTATGTACCGTTCACAATGTGTTGCACGTCAGATCAGAGCTGCTTTGCATTATAGTGTCAATGAATATTAAAGATCGCTGTTCGGCTCTTTGCCTCAGGCTCCACTGTCAGCAAAACATGGCTTGTTTGGAGATGACACGGTGGAAAAAAAAGGACAGTTTTGTATAGAGGCAGCTAGAGCTAGAGCTCATGTTACAAGATGTAAGGAGGGGCTTTTTGGAAAGGAATGACGAAAAACACACCACTTCAGTAGAGGGTAACTAGGAACTACTGGAAGTTGATATGTTGGTCATGAGGTTAAGGCTAAAACAGGAAGTCTTCTTGGTTTACTCATATCTCACGATATCAGTCTGCATCTGTCATAAGGTGATGTTGCACAGTGCAGGGTGTCACAGCTCTGTTCAAGTAAGCTGAAGAGCTGAATTGATTCTGAAGTTGCAGTAGTCAGATTTTAAACACATTAATGTAGCTTGCAGCTGTCGTCTAAAGAAAATTATCATGGAAATTTATGCTCCTGTGTTCCCATTCGAGTTGCTCACAGGAGTCTCACAGGCCTTGAAAATTCCTCAGAGTTTGTGGCTTTGAGAAAAACAAGGCCTTAAAAGGTTTTTGAAATGAATGGCCTTGAAAATACTTGACTTTATTTGATTTTAAAGTACAGCACCCATGATAATCAGAATGAACTGGGGTGGCATTTGAAAATGTTTAGATCTCTCTCCATCCTTTACAACAGTTTACATCCAGAGAAAACCCTGTCATGTGTATTTGCATCAATTTAGGAGCTGTTAATTTTTACAGGATTTTACATGATCATAAATAGAAAATCATGTCTCTGGGATGTTTAATTTTGACCAATGGCATTTCTTACCCTTATGTATATATTTTTGTGTTCTGTGTGTGTGTGTAGGTATATATAATATTTTGCCTTTTCTGTTGTGGTTGTGGTTTCCCCCAGTGTTTGAGTGTATGTACGCTGAGCTGGTCCTGCCTTGGTACCACGTCCCTGAGCCCTGTGAAAGTCAGCCGCTGCATCAGGCGCTGAGCCGGGAGTTTGACTGTGTCATAGAGCGAGTCGTCAGGAGAGCCAGAGACTTTGATGTGTGCGAAGCAGTCGTGGGCTCGATTCGTACGTTGACCCTGCACTTGCATAATGCGAAGCACTCTGACAGGTGAGACTTTCCGCCTTTCTTCTTGTAAAATAACACAATTCAAGCTGCTGCTGCTGAGGTTACTCTGTGTTGTTAGCACTGTGCTGAGCCCTATAAATACCTTATCATTTTTATCATACATAAATCATTTACCTAATGATTGTACATTTACTGGATCATATCTTTTGACCTGGGTTATGCAAAGACAACCACAAATAGCTTGGCTTTTGCTCCATTCAAGTTGTTTTGAAGTGTGTTTAAAGGGGGGCATATCAAGTTCACATGCAGTACAACACTTAGACTGTACTCTCTGAAATGTGTGGTGATAAACATCTTTGATCTAAACTATTAGTAGCTGTTGGATTTGTCTCTCAGTTGCTTTGTTTTTTTTTTTTTGTCTCAGAGAGCCTTTGTTCAGCTCCAGAGCAGAGGAGATTGCTGTTCTCAGAGAGTTTTCTGAAGCTCTGGTACGTAACCTTTTCCCTGAGTCTCTGTGGTGCCAAGATGTCAACCGCTGTGCCTTAAATGAGATCGTTGCCTTAAAGGGTAAGCAAGCATTAGACACCCTCCCTGCTGCAATACAGCCATATATAATGGCTAAGCCTCCCTTGAGTTTTTTTTTTTACTAGTATGAACTGTTTGTAATCCCTTTATGTCAATGGTATTATAGAGCTTAGGACATGAATTTGGGGTTGTATAAAAGGAAGGCTTATCCCATAGTAATTTGTTGACTCCCTGTAGTGGTTTGTCATTTTTTTTGGTAATGGATAAAACGTTTTATCCCAAGGGGGGCCCAGCATGCACTGGCTTTTGCAATTATGCATGTCGCTCAGTTAAAGTAAGTGATTTTATGGATGCGGGTAAAACATTAACACCTGCACTTTCAGGCCTCCCTCTTATTCTGGTGACTCTGAAGTTCCATTTTTCACAAGGCTAATTCCTGGGTGGAGCAGTTTATCATATGCTATATAGCTTGGTGTGTGAGCATTACAATTGATTTTCAAACACACAAGTGCTTACGATAATTGGGAGCAACTGACAAATCACCATTAGGGTTAAAATGCACATCTGTGTTTAATACTATGATTGCTATTATTAAGCCTAATTATTAGTCTTGATGATGATCTGAGGAGCAAATTTGCTTGGCTGCTCTTTTTTTTTATCTTGCATTGGCACCTTAACAATTTTCACCAGCAGCATGCATTCAAAATGAACTGAAATGTCAAAAATGGCTGATATGCCAATTCTATAATTATTGATCATGAAAGCCAAAATCTCTCCCTTTCTCTCTCTCTCTCTCCCCTCCTCATTCAATGCGAATTTCTTACTTAAGGATTTTAGTGTGTTTATGGTCGCAATAAACAGGGGGTAACGGGATTACTGTGTTTGTTGTTTCCCACAGGGCTGGAGCTGCTGGTGACATGGCTGTCTGACCCAGACAACCTGAACCAGCTGGTGGTGAGCCAGCTTGACAGTGTGACACCGCAAAGCTCGGTGGAGGAGCTGTGTGCATCGGACGTGGAACGAGCCTCCCTGGCTTCACATGAGGGCGAGGGCGAGGGCAGCGAAGTGTGAGTGGCTGTCAACTTCTGCAATCTGCTCGCTTGCCCCAGTCACAGCAAGCTGCAAACCATAGACTGTGGCTGCCACGTATGGTGTTTTTAAATTGGGCCTGACCCTGTTTTCTTTGTCGACTATGTTGTTGGATTTTCAGGATCTCGGAGGGAGCAGAGGGCTCTGTCAGCAGTGGGATCAAGTCCAAAAAGAAAGGTATGCTTTTGCTTTAGTTTAATGTGACGTTTAAAATCTCTGTGGGGTTGTGGATATCTGTAGGAACACAATTTTAACTTCAATTTAACCCTAATCAGTTGGGAACAGATCTTAAATCAGATTGTGGAGATGTGGGTATTCTCAGAATGGAGAACTATACTTACAGAAAGACCTGTTGTGTAGCATTTTTGAGAGCAATATCTGTTGTCATCTACTGTGACACTCTAATTTTCTTTACTGCTATGCCTGTTAGTGCACGATTAGTCTTCTGTTTCCTTTGTTTGTTGGTCCAGACAGCTGATTACACAAACAACAAGCTGAACACCAAATTAATTCTGTGCTGCCTGAAAGTAGAGCCTTTTTCAAGGTTTGTATGGGTGCTGGAAATCTTTGAAAATGCTTGTGTTTTTACATGGAATTTTCAAGGTTTGGAAAGTATTTAGTTAGGGTATTTAGTGACCTGCTTGAAATAGCAATTGCATTACTTTCATAGTAACTCATCAGGTCAGTGACGCATTTGGTAACTTGAAACTTGAAGCTGTGCTTTCCTTTAATCATAATTTAGGTTGTTTGTAGCACAGTAGCATCTGATACAATGTGATGAAGAAGTGAAATAATCAGTTGGGTACATATACATACATATATATAATTTACCAGAGCTGTACAGTGCTGGAAAAGGCTGAAATTGCTCCTGAAAATGCTTTGAAAAGGCTTAAATTTGATTTAAGAAAGAGTAGCATTGCAAACCATTCTGCAGCAGTCATAACTGATTGGAGCAGCCTTGGTATTTAATGAAATCTCTTGACCTTGTGTTCAAAATGCATGCTTCAATAGTAGCCAGGTAAAGGTGGAGCACTTCACTGGAACTCACTGGCCTTTCATGCAATACCAAACCACAAATTTCAAATTTTTATGGTCAAAAAAGTCCAGGTAGCACTCAACTGTGATTTTCAGGACAGGCAAATCTCTAATTCACCAGTTTATTTTGGGTAATTTAAAGAGAAAAATGCTTTGCGATGTTTTTGCCTCATAACAGCCCTGAAGATCTTAATGAGCAGCACTACCTGGAGTTTTTTTTATGATTTGTGAAATTACCTCCTTTCAGTCCTCTCAGTCTAAGGATTTTAAAGGTTTTGGAGGCTGCTCTACTTTCTCAATTCTGTGAATTTTGCAGTTGGCCTTCAGAGCAAATCATATTTGCTCTCATCCAAGTTCTAAATAATCTGAGATCAAACACAGATGATGGATCTGTCCTTGACTCTCTTGACCTTTGTTCTGCCTCAACATTGTTGACCACAACAGCCTGTTACACTGCTGTGAGAAATGTGTCAGTCTCTCTGGTATGGTTCTCAGTTCAAAATTGGAGTGCGTGCTTCTGAAACTGTTAATACTGATGATCATATAGCCAAAGGAAGTGTGCTTAGACCTCTGTTATTTTCACTGTACATGCTGCCTCTGGGAACCATAATCCAACAGCATAGCGTGAAATTTCCCAGCTATGCTGACAACACAGTTATGCGTGTGTGCAGCCAGATGACCCAGATTCTCTATCGAGATTAACTGACTGTACTGTATGTCAGCCTTAAATGAATGGATGAGTAATAACCTCCTAAAACTTAACAAAAACAGAAATGGTTGGCTCTTAGTCAGCCCCAAACCCAAGAGAGAACTAATTCTTGCCCTGTCTGATAAATCCGACCTTACATAAAACATCACGTAAGAAACCTTGATCTCATTCTAGAGTCTGATCTCAATTATAAAGCCCATTTTAATTCTAATACAAAACACCTTTTCATCATTGCAGAGGTGAGACCTTTTCATTGGTGCCACAATGATGAAAAGCCTTCTCACGGTTTTATTTCTAGTCGGTTTGTCCTTTGTAATGCCTTATACACTCATCTTCCAAAACCAGCCATTGCAAAATGACTATACAAAATGCCACTGCTAGGGTTTTAATAGAAACAAAAAGGAGAGACTATTCTACTTGACTTACCTTTCAGACTTTTTTATGAAATCTTTCTTTTAATTTTTGAAGCACTACATGACCCGCACCTTCCTACATCACAGAGCCCTTATTTTATTATCTCCCATAGCAGGTCTTTCAAAACATCCCAAGGTTGCCACAAAAGGTATTGTGGATGCTGTGTTTACCCACTGTGCCCCGAAACTGTGGAACAACACTCTGCCTTTATAAGACAGGCAGTGAATGAGTTTTACACACACACACACACACACACACAAACACACTGTTGTACTATGTGTTTTTATTTTTTAACTATTTCTCCCTCTGCTCTTTTAACTCATTACAACTGCTTCCTCTGTTAATGCTGTTGTAGCTGTTTTTAAATTGTGTTTATGTCCTTTTAACCTGGCATTGAAAAGCACTTTGAGTTGCATTCTGTGCATGAAAGGTGCTGTAATATATAAACGAAGTTCATTAGTTCAAGAGTTATTCAATGGTTACCTTGTTTCCCACATGGTAACACTGAAAGTCTGACCACTGACAATTCATATGATGCTGTTTAAAGGGTAAAAGCTGTTTTGACATTTTTGGTGAGCATTTTTTTACCCCTCTCTTAATTAGGACACCATGACATCAGTGGTCATTTCTAAGGGTTCCGTACAAAAATGGCCAGGTTTTTCATTATTCTTTGTTTTTTTTTTTTTTGTTTGTTTTTTTTTAATTAACTGTAATATCATGCCAGTAATCAAACCACTGGCCTTTTACAGGTTGGTCAGAGACATCACTGTAAATATATTACTACAGATTCTACTGAGATTTGATGGCAATAAAGTCACTTCAGTGTTTTATTGGACTGAATTAATTGTAGCAAATACACTAATACCCACAGTGACTTGTCTGGCAGAGAAGGAAGTTGGTGCATGCTTTATCATGTTGTGATAACCTGGTAATTGCTGCTTGCGGCTATATTTTTTTCCATTGTAATGCTGCTCAAATGCTGTTAAACCACCTCCCCACTCTGCACGGCTCCACAGATCTCAAGTCAAATTCGTTTAATGTGGGCTTTTTGATTTCCTTATATGGGGGCCGTTGTGCTTTCAGGCAAAAAGCTGAAGGAACGATTGTCGACGTTTGTGGACAAGATCAAGTCCAAGAAAGCCAAGAAGAAGAAGAAGATGAAGGAAATGGAGCAGAATTTAATGTGGCGGGCCATGCAGGATGACCTGTGTGCTGATGACGATGGCACGAGCAGAGAGGGCTCCATTCACAGCCAGCAGGACTCTGACAGGGTGAGGCCACTGCACCAAGCCAGATAAGACACTTTATTAAACTGGAGATGAAAATTTGTGAAACATGACAAGACTCTTTGTGGGTTTGTAGGACGATGGCGATCTGGAGAACTACTTGGCCTGTGTCCAAGAGGACATGATGGAATTCAAGCTGTCGTATGAGATGTGGCGGGTCGGCTGCTGGGCCGTCAGCATCCCTTGTGTGAGTTATAAATAACACTGACACTGTGGAATGTCCCAGAAGCTAGTTATCTGTGCACTGGGCTCTGTAAAAGCATGTCCTTGGGATGGTATGTTAGTGTTGGCGCTGAAGAAACTCCTGTCTGTGCCGTAGGTCAACTGGGAAAATGAGGAGCTAATCTTCACCATCCACCTAGAGGAAAAGAACAACCCCGAGAACCTGCAGTGGGACATCAAAAAGACCAACATGGATATCGTATATTTCCGCAACAGATGGCAGGTGGGGGACACAGTGTAAAGGCATAACATTTTTTTTTTCTCTGTCGACTACTTTGGATCAAAGGGAACACAATTTTGAAATGCTGAAAATGTCTTGCTCAAAAATTGTACACAGTCCTCATGTTTTTCCTTGTACTTGAGTGCCGTGTGTAATAAAAGCATTGCTCAGTCACGAACTGGATGTCTTAGTCACAAGCAAGAAGAGCAGCCCATAACAATCACATAACTGCCATGACCCTGAAAGTAGAATACATACTAAAGGCTGAAAGACTGAAGGATTTTAGCCTTTTCAGTTTGAACAAGTTAATGGCCTTTGATCTTGAATAGTCCGTTGTTGCTTGACTCAACACATTACCACTGTGTTAATCACTGGCTTCAAACCCACACTTTACCAGAGAACAGGAAAGCAAAACCTCTTCATGAGACGTCATCAAAAGAGATTCGCTTACTTCAGCATTTCAACATTTACTGTATTTTTTTTTTTTTTTTTTAAGTTAAAACAAGAAAATATGTTTGCTTTCGGTTTCATTTCTTCACCAGACTATGCTGAGAATTTCCAGGACGGTATAAGTGTATGCATTGTCATTTCCTCACACTCTGTCTACCGAGGAAATGCTTGTTTCACTACTTTTCTCACTGTCAGTCCAGGACAAGGCAGAGCAGGGCACTGTTGTGAAAACAAACCACAAGATTTGTTTCACAACTCCGGAATGCAGTGTATGTGCAACATCATATTTGATTGCATTCATATGGGGTGAAATTTTTTTTAAACAGATTTTGCAAAAATGAAACAAAAACAAAAAGTAGTGCTGTTACATGCTTAACGTGTCCTCTTGTCATACCACACCCATTTTAAATATGCCTCTCTCCTGTTTCAGCACTCTGCCAACATGCCCTGGGCGCTGGAGGAGATTTCTGATAAGGAAGTCAGTGATGAGGTCCAAGAAGAAATTAGAGCATCAGTGGAGCTTTTCTTGCAGGTAAGAGACACCAAAAAAAATAATAAGCCTACTGACTGATACACACATGACAAATTTCATAACTCCAAGTGTTCGCGCATTGTCATTTCCCTGTGCAGGAGTTGGTTTCTGATGATCTGATAGGCCACACTCAGCCGGTATTTCAGTTCCTGTGCCCACTTAACAAACTGCTGAGTGAGGAGGAACACCATGGAGGGGTGTGGGGCCTGCTTAGTGGCTTGGCCTACTTCCTGACTCCAGGACAAGAGGAAGAGGAGGTAAAAAGTTTCTCCAAAGTACCACTTTTCATCAAGTTCACACTTTGAATAAAAGCATAATGTGTTTTTTTTTTTGGCAGCAAAATAGAACAGGATTCAGCAGCTGAAGAGAGAAATGTAGACAAACCACCTTATCAAAATTGATGCAATATTTCTCCGTTTGTAGGAGAGAAATGGCTGTTATTGAATTGGTAAATAGATTTGTTTAGCTGTTTGTTGTCTGCTGTGCAGTAACACGATGCGAAGGCGTTCAAGGTGAGCTGTCACAAAACAGATTGCTTTGCTTTCTTTTTTTCTTCACAGACCAGCAGCCCTCAAACAGAAACCACAAGAGAAGACGTAATCTCTCCACAGCCAGAAACCACAGCGGTAGAAAACTGCTCCAGTGAGAAGTGCGCCAATGTTACAATCCCAGCTATTATTGTCTCCCAGTGTGACTCTCCGTCAGACCTGTGTGAGGACGGAGAGCCAGAAATGGAACCGCAATCTGATTTTAGGTCAGCCTCTTCAGGTAGTGAAAGCCTATCCCAAGACAGAGCGGAGGACGTGGATAATCCTTTAACCTCTCACTTGAAAATGTTCTTTAAAGGATTGTCCCGGTCCAGGTCACAAGAGTCTCTGGCCTCGACGAAAGCCGCCACTGATGAAGACCAGGCCGACTCAGAGTACACACAGCAGTCCAGCCAAAATGGAGGCCCGCCGGGAGACAGCACAGATGGCCCATCGTGGCTGCATTTCAGTGGAAGGGCCGGCAGAAAGCAGAAAGTGTGTTTCAAAATGTCAGGTGGACTTCACAGGACTAAAGGGAAAGACCAGGGGACTTTGCCAAAAGGAGAAGAATCACAGGGTCTGAAAAACCAAGTCAACTGGGAGCAACTGGAAGCGACCAAAGCTATATTTGATTTGCTGAAAGAAATATCCGGTTTGTTCAGAGTTCAGATCCAAATGCAGTTGCTCATCACATCATGGACTTGTTCAACAAGAGGTTTAAGATGATTTTTTTTTTAAAGCTAACATTTTGTGTTTTGCAGGCAACTCCATCCTTCTGAACATATTTGATGCCATTTTGAAGCCTGTTATGCCCATCCTGAAAAAGTAATTCTTTGTTTTTACTGCTTTCTAATGATTTCCTTTTTATTACAAAATGGGTGAATGTTTGATCGTGATTTGTATGCTCCTCTAGGAAAGTGAACTCTTTTTTAAACAAGATGAACCCGACAGAAGCGCAGATGGCCACATACATCGACACGCTGCGTAAGAAGCAGTGGCCGGACGGTTTGCCGGCGCCGCCTCCTCCTCCTCGCTCCGACGAAGAGAAGAGCGAGACCAGGGACAGAGCTCACAGCCTCATCAATGCCAGATGTACACAATGCCCGCCTTCACTCAATTTTCACTCAGTATCGTTGCTAGTCGATGATCCCTGTGAAATATATGTCTGTTTCACCCATATTATCTTCTTTCCTCAGATTCCAACTACCTAATCTTGAAGAAGACAGACATGGAGTCTGTTTTCAATCTGTTCCAGGACCGTGAAGAAAACAAAAAGCTGGTGTATGTGAGTGTCTAACCATTTAGCTTGAGTGGTGAAACTGTCTTTCTGTCAGCATGCCTTGTTTATCCCATCAGTTTTGCACCCTTTATTCAATGACAGTAATGTAAAACCCTTCGCACATTTTGTCGCTCTCTTGTGCTCTCTGACAGATGCTATTGTTGTTCCTGCTGAAAGAGTTTTTGCCCAATGAGAACGGCCTGCATGTGAGTGCCGCGGCCCTGCAGAAAGTGAACAACCCCACCGGCTGATCTGTGCGTTTCCGTGTGTGGTTTCTCAGGTTAACCGTGCTTTTAGACTAACTGTGACATGCCTCACCATTTTAGAATGTCTCGTTATTTATTAAACTTTTCTCTCAGTGCTTTTCAACACTTGACAAACGTGACTGTATTCAACCCTTGCAGGATTCTCTGTCATTTTTACCTCAGACTCACTGTGTATGCTGTGAACTGTTCCTTACTTTTTATTTTGTGTTGTGTTTAATTGTTTTGCACGTTTTAAAATCCCAATGTGAGTATTGAATATTTGTGTGGGAAATTCAAAACATTCTTCATGTAAACTATTTTGCATTCCAGCCCTGTCAAACTCAGGAAAAAGTAATGTATATTTTCTAGTGACAGTTTGAATTTCACCTCTGGTGTGGACACAATGAGCCATTAGTGGCATTGCCTAAGATATTTCTTATCACTTTGAGCACTTCAAGTGGGAATTTTGTTATTATACTAGTCCATTTGACTTCATGTTTTGTATATTAATAGGAAAGCCTAACTCACAATTAGTAATCACATAAATCTGTCATTTTTATACTTGTAACAATGTTCAGTTTAATTTTAAATATTACAAATAAAACATTGCAATATATGATATTTACTGGTCTGAACCTTACCTTTATTTGAAGTATGTGGTTACTGGGTCTCAACTGAAAGAGCGAGAGAGTGAACTGAGTCCGTAAAGATTTTGTAGTTTATTGCAGTGATTATTAAATGTAAATTGGTTCCCAATGCCAGCGTCTTGGTAGCTCTGAAGCATTATTGGGCTAAAAGCCACCAACATGTTTCATACAAGGTTATCGCACCAAGGAAAATCCTATTAGTCAAGTCAAGACGTGCCAGTGCAGCGCTAAAGTAACTGAGTGATCCGCAGTAATCCTTAGATTCATCCACGGGATTAAGATGCAGGCAAATATATTTACAAAAGAGGGTAAAAATTTCTGACACCTGAATCATCCGTCTCCTGTCATAGCATATCCAGCTTTTACTCTTGGTCTCAAATTAAAAAAAGAAAAAAAGCTAACCAGATTAAGCCTCTTCACAAAGTGGAGAGAAGTCTGACGTGTTGCAGTTCAGCAGAGACAAAAGTTGGACTGTGACTGTGACCATTTTTCTAAAACCCTTAACCTAATGTGCAGTCTCCATTATTTAACTGTTCATTTAACTATCTAACTGTGCAATCATTTATACCTGTAGGACTGTGCAGTAATTCAATACTGCAATACCCTGGTTTATATATGGTGATAGATATACATTTTCACAATTTCTTATTTGTGTATATATTGTTGTAATATGTTTGTAGGATGTACATATTTATACATAATGCACATACTTTTTTACAACTGGGATTAATGCACAAAGTAAGATTAAGCCCATATGTGTACATAATGCACACACTTTAACAAACTCATTTTTATATTTCTTTTTTCTGTTTCTGTTTCTTATAATGTAACTCTTCTCTTGAGAATTTGAGCAGCTGCAACTGACCCAGTTTCCCCTCTGGGATCAATAAAGTATTTCCGAATCTGATTTGGAAAGTGAGGCTGCTCAAAGAGCCTCTGCAGCACCCAGACGATTTGAGAACATTTTTATGTTTTGAGCATAAGAGAGATGTCATGAGGCGACGTGGCGGCACGCTTTCATTTAGATTAGCTCCACTTCCTGGATCCAGGTAACGTGACTTCAACACAAAGAGCATCACCAGCTGTTGGACACTTTATTCTCACCGTGTGGGAGCCTCTGTCTGGTCTGCTTCAGTGTCATGGCAACAAAACTTCAGCTGAAAATATTAAGATGATAATGTTCAGGAATGGGTCCTCATTGTTTCCCATAGCGGGGATTTTAAAAAAAAATCCAAAGGTGTCAATGAGGCACCGCATGATTTTTATTTATCTCTCAGAGCAGCCGTGGGTGGCTGTGCTGGCGCCGCCCCTCCAGCCCAGCAGGTGGCGGCATTGTGACTGGCAGCAGCGAGCGCTCCTCTGGTTGTAGTCCGAACCATTTGATCCAAGATGGCTGCGCCCTGAGTGTTTCTGTCGGCGGCGTGAAGGTACAGAGCAAGTTAAAGGTATGACAGCCCCGAGGTTTTGTCACTTTGACTGAGTGTGGCTTTATCTTCCTTTGGCCTCTGCTAAAATCCTACGTGCTTCTGGCGTAAATGCGTGAAACGAGACGCGTGTATTTAGGAGGGAAACGTGACAGCGGCTCTTCAGTGTGACAGGCGACTGGGCTGAGAGGTAACCTTCACTTATTGAGGGATGCCCGTGTTTTTTTTTTTTTTTTTTAAAAGTGAACCAATAAGGAATCTATTGCAAAACAAAATCCACACTCTGTATTATCACAATGATATTTTATTTGTTTATTATATCTTGATTTTGCTGATGCTGATGCTGACAAAATCTCACCCAGATCTGGCTCTTGACGCGTCCTGAAGAATAAGAAAAGTCAATTTACCACGTAGCTGTGTGGTTTGTATTCGGACACAACAGTGCATGTTTTTGAGGTGTTTTCCTTAGTACCAGCTCTTGTATTTGTTTTGTTGCTGCTTGTTGTTTTTTTTAGTGGTTTATTCAAACAGCAGACAGTCTCTCTGACAGGGGAGGCAGCGGAGAAAATGGTCTGGTGGGATTTAATTGCAAGCCAGCAGGGAATTAAGACTTTACAAGTAGAAATGTCTGGTTTAGACCAAAAGCTGCGTGTCCCGGTGCTCGGCTTGTGAATACACAGCCTCACTGCTCCCAGTTTTTAGATAAGAGTGTCACCACAGTGCTGCCGTCTTCATGAGCTGTTTTCTTTATTTTTTCTGTGTCTCTTTGTTTTTCCTGGCTGCCTGCCTGACAGCAAAAAGGCCAGTGGCCTGATGCTGTAGTTAGATGGTAATGTAGTGTTTGGGGTATGTGCAGATTTGATTAAAATTATACCTGTCCTGTGTACGATGATATGTTTTTGTAATGGTGTGTTTTGTAATACATGTTGTATAATGCTCTTCCCACTAATTTTGTCTCTCTTCATAAAAACATCAGCTCGATTTGATCAAGCGGTGGCAGTTTTTACTGGAATATGTTTGTCTTTAATTGCATCTTGGCACTTTGATATTGACTTATGCCAGCTGTGTTCTTGATGTCTTACTCTTAAAAAAATAATTAAATGGATCCATGCCTCACAGCTAGTCCTAAATTTACACCCACACTTTATTAAGAGCTATATTATGCCAGTTTAGGCTGCTCCTCACAGTTATGTAAATACATAAAGTCCCCCCTTTGAGGAATACACACTTCAGCTGAGAGGCAGGAGAGATCAGACCTTCAAGTTCAGTCCCGGGGTCAAACCAGGTCATCCAAATCCTCTCCTCAGCCTTACGGGGGTTGTTCAAGCCCTTCTTCAGTTCCTTGTTTTATTTGACCGGCCTTTAGTACTTGGTACTCAGCAATCAATACACAGCCCTCAGGAGAGGTGTAGGATGGGATGAATACTAATGTTGTGGAACAGGATCGGCGTGTGACCGGCCCTGTGTGTAACTGTATATTTGATGTAATCTCTAAATCTCATCGTGAGAATCTCAAGGAGCTGTTGTGAGTGATGACAAGCCCGGTACATCTGTCCTGTTTTGTCACTGCATCAGTCCCATCGGTTGTTTTGAAGTTTATAGCTCTGAATCCATAAGGCACCGCAACCTTTTGTGAAGAGGCTCTCCATCACAGATTTCCTAAGTGTCAGTGAACGTGCTGTTATCTTGTGTTTAAGAGAGAAGATTAAGAGGAGAAAAAAAAAAAAGACAAAGAGGTTTGGTCATCTTATGTATTCAAGGACACTGGGCCTTTACTGTGGGTGTAATGCTTCTGCAGGTTCTCCTCAAATGCAGACAGATTTTTCATTCATGAAATTGCTGTTATACTTTTATTATGCATGACTTATTTTTCCATTAGTATCCAGTATCCGGCGGGGTTTAAGCTCGTTTTCCAAGGCTTGTTTGCCTATTTATTAATCTTAAACGCATATGGTGGCAGCATGGTCCAATAGGGAGAGATGCTATCCAAGAAGGTCACAAGTTCGATCCTCACATTAGCTACTGCTAACTCATTTTAAATCCTCCCTGGATCAGAGCACGAGCTAAATGGCTAAAATGTGAAGGTGAATGTGACCACTAGATGGACTGCCAAACTAAGAGATGAAAAAATAAAAAAGGCAGTTTGCTAGACGTGTGTCCGCAAGATCAGAATGAATTCTGTCAATCACTGCTCAATTTAAAAGTATGCTAATCACGTTCTGTTTATAAATTGGTTTCAGCAGTTCCTATCTATTAAGGGAGATGGACAAGTAGTGGCTTTTACTTGCAAGACTGATAGAAAAGCCTGATTTCAGAATACTTCAGTACCAATACCGCTGTGACGAGAGATATTCTGGATCATGTATATCAAATCTGACACATGGGATTGCAGCTTGCTTTGATAACTTTAATATATGAAATAAAATCAGGTTGGGAATTATCAGCGAGCTCCAGATACCATGTTATCGCAAGGCACTCAGAAAAAAAGTGAGAATGTTGTTTGATTCTCATTCATTTCACGACTACCATATGGCATCGCAGAATCTGTGTTATTAGGGAATATATTTTATCTAACTTTTTCAAATATTAATTTAGCAGAGATGTGAGGAGGGGGACGACAGATAACATGTAACAAAGGTGGGTGAGCCAGCCTTGAATCTGCGATGAGATATTTATTATTCAGCCTTTATTTCACCTTGCTGCAGTCAAAAGAAATGAAAGAAAAGAAGATATTATTTCCTCTAGGCCAATAAAACATCAATATCATTTATACTTACGAAGTTCTTTGATTTTTCAGACTGATGCCCTCTCTCTCTCAAAGACCATTTTTTCCATTTTTCAAGCAGGTCTTTTTATAGAGCATCATTAATTATAACCTTGACTGGAAAATAAAAAGCAGCAGGCATCACTGATGTGGGCTACTTTTATGCGTGTTTACTTAATGAAGACTAAAGAGGGCCTAATAGCCTAACCAACAATGAGCGGTGGGCACAGTGGCCTCATACCAGCGCAATTACGTCTACATTTTTAATAGCAAATTGATTTATTTCTTTAATTAAAGTTAGTTATTCTTTGAAGTGCAGTCAGTTTTCATTATGGCGAAATAGACTACTTGAACTGTTCTTACTATTCTATTAAACCCTTCAGAAATGTGTAACAAATGACAGTGGATAGATGATAAAACTTTAATTTATGAGTTTTATGTGAGGAAAGTATAACATCATTTATCTTGTTTAACAATTTACATTTTAGACTTGCAAATTATTATGGCAGGCTTGAGTTTTCTCCCGCATTTTCTTGTGTATGCCTGAGGATGTTTGTTTTTTGTTCCTGTTGGTGCATATGTGTCTCTGTCTGGCAGCAGGATATCTCAAAAACTCAAGAGCAGATTTCTGTGAAATTTGGTAGAGAGGCAGGCTGAACCCCTGGGCCAAGGAACAATTGATCAGATTTTGGTGCTGATCTGGATCTGGGATTTGTGCCATTAGATGATTACAACAATTTTTTAGTCATTACTATGAAAATGGCAGCGAGAGAGGATGAGAGTGAGGCGTGATTTTTTTTTTTTAAGAGTGCTCTTGCAGGATTGAGAAATCAATTACACTTAAAACTTGAGTGACTGGAATAATGTCATTGGGTGTAAAAGCAAGTTGGAGAATTGTTCAGCACTGGCAAAGGTTCGCACTCACTGGGTGAATTGAAGTTTATAGTATAGTGATTTAAACAATCGTTGTGCAGGATATTCTTTAACAAGTTAACAAGATGTGTTTGAATATATGCTTTCACTCAGCGACCTTACATGAGCCAAGTAAATTGCTCTTTCTGTGCAGGTTTGTTGTTGCTGCAGGAATTGGCTTAGATTTACTCGAATGTAACATTCAGTCTAAAAGGGCTAAAAGTTATTTCTGTTCCCTGTAAAGTACTCCGGCTTTGATTTGATTAATCACAGAAAAACTTTTAAGAGCATACGCCAAAGTTCTTAGTAAGGCTCTATATTGAGCGGCCTTGAACGGAGTGTGTAATGCGGCAGACTTAACGCTGCTTTAGCCGTTGAGTCTAATGTAAATCCAGTTCTGTGAAACGTACTGTCAGTGCGCTTGTTGTGCCTTATGTAGGTCAATTCTTCTTCAGCTTTCAGTGCTTGGCCTTCTGATGAGTGATTTCATTTTGCGAGGGAATTGCGGTTTTATTATTCATACTCCACCAGAGTTTGGAGTTGTGGTGCATTAAAGCATGACGTTGTGATTTTTTCTCAAAATGTTATTCCCTTTGTCCCAAATTTGAATTAAACCCAACATGTGCTGCCGCTTCTAATTGTTTTCTCTGGCAGTTTCAGAGCTCCATTAAGCCTATAATGTCAAAACCGTCTCAAGGCATTTTTCAGGGTTTTACATTTATGTTTTAGGCTATATTTGTCATTTAGGGATTCATGTGTCTGTCATAGTTTGATAAGTGAAGTGGGCTTTCTCACTTCAGATGTAAGGCATACTGGTCTCTGCATTTTCCGACTAGCTTCAAAATTCATCTGAGCTGCAACATGTTTTTTTCCAGAGAGAAGTAGCTGAACACATTAGGTGAGTGGCATGAAATTGACCTCTGAAATGCAGCAGTGTATGTGAGTTATACTGTAAAGAAGGCTATTGAGGGAATTCAGACTAAATGGATTCTATTTAAGACTTTGCCTGCAGTATGCTTATCACCTTAATACCCTTACAAACATTGCCCAGGCCCCACAGTGGGTGTGCTTTAGCAGGTCCTGGATAATCGGTAGCCGAGATAGAATCACAGCTTTTCCGGGGGAGCGACTGCTTGTGTTTGTAGCTCTAAAGCTGCATGGGGTCCCATATATCTTTTTGGTACTGTCTCTTTTGTTGATCTAATTGGATACCCTCTGTTGCCTACAATGAATCATTGGTAGACCTCTACTCTCCCCTGAAGTGCTTACTTTTATTGAATGCAGGGTTCCCCCAAATCACCAAGCTAAACCCTAAAACTTCTATTTGTCCCTTGGCTCGAGCCATTGATCTTTTTTTTTTTTTTTTTTTTTTTTTACAGCTGTATCTGTATCACTTTTTCCAACAGAGGATTATAGGCCTGCTTTTATGTGTTCTGCCTCCCCAGAGAAAGGACACCAGTTCAGGCCATTCTCCCCACTTCACTAATTGACTGCTAATTTGGAAAATGCATTTGAAGGTGGAATGAAACAGCAGACCCCTCTCTGCTTTCATACAGAGCTACGACACTGTGACCCTCCCCAATATTAATATTGTCAGTTACCTCCCCCACCCCCTCAGGGCTCCCTCCACTAGGACACTTGACCTCGACTGATGGAGCAGAGATAGAGGACGCTACAAGCTGGGAGGTAGTGCCACAGAATATGAGATGGAAGTATTTGGAATGCACTCCATGATTTTAGCTGAGAACTTTAAATCCTGCCAGAGTCAGGGTCCTCAGCAGGGCTAGCATCTCACTCCACAGCTGATCCACACCACAAACAGCTCCAGGAGAGTGGTTTTCACTGAGCCGATCGAAGGCAAAGATTTTTTTAATTACTCGACTGCTGCAGAATGGAAAGGCTTGCTTTTGCCTGTGGGTATCAGTATTGACTGAAGTGTATGACATTTTAATGAACCCGGTGTGTAAATGATTTGTTGCACTTGCTTATGCTTGAACGACTAATTTGTTTGTTTTTCTCCTCAGATTTACTTGCTTTCAGGCAGATATAGTGGTTTCCAGACGCACGCAGACCGGCCAAGATGTCAAAGATCTCCAAGGCAGCGAAGGCAGTGAAGAAGCTGGATGTGGGCAATGTGATCCGGGCCATAGTGAGGTCAGGTCAAGCAGCGCCTGGACCCCCACTGGGCCCTATCCTGGGACAGGTAAACGAAGTCATTATTCCCCTTCTTGTTTCTCCATATAATCAGGAGTTTTAACATAGTTACAAGAGCAGGGCTTGATTTCATCAAGTGAAGCTACGCACAAAGCTCACACTAAATTACACACCACTTTAACATCCATCTTCATGTCTCCTCTCTCATTTGCCAAGGAAGACAACCCGATCTTTCCCTATTTTCACTTTGCCAATCACTTTATCTGCTTTCACACTTATCTATTTTCTCTGAGTCATCTCTTTTTGCACATCCCACCACCACTGCCATGATCTTCTCCTGTAGCCCCGTTTGTATTCCTATTCATATTCTAGTCTCACATCTTCTGTTTTGTAGGGGGGGTTATAATGCTCAGTCTTGGTATGCAACCATTTCCTGACTGTATGCAGGCCAAAGATGTTACCAGTTTCATCCGTAGCACCTGTCCATATGCATTAGTCTCGCTTTTCCCCAGTGAGTTGATGGAGAAGGAGCTTGAAGTAGAGAACGATCAGTCTACATTTCTTGTATACTTTGTCTTACTCCAGTTGTTCCAAGGAGATGTCTGAGGTTTTATTGTGTTTTATTACATAGAGATGCACCAATACTACTTTTTTATCTACCAATGCCTCTATTCCAACAACTAATATATATATATACATATATATGTATATGTATATGTATATATGTATATATATATATATATATATATATATGAGTTTGCACATTTTTATTGATCAATAAAGACAAAGACCCTTCGTTTGGAATCAGTGGACAAAAATATCAGAGGCATTCTTTCTTTTCTCAGTGAGTGCAATCATTTTTGTGCGTATCTTCTGGTCGTCTCTGTTTCCTTCACAAATGTCCATTTTTAAAAATCTTTTCTTGAAATTGATATTTTAGTGCAAAAAGGGACCATCCACTCCTACATTCTTAATGGTCATCCAGCCATTAAATTTTCATCGTCCTGTGCTGAATTGAGTGAAAGCAAACCTATGGCTCATTCTGCACACACAAATGATCTGGTTAGCCGCTTTAATGGTCCATGCTCATCAGCCTTGGATGCTATTGCACCCTTGAAAACCAAATCATTTCACATAGTTAATACATCTCTGTGCTTAATGATGCAACAAGAGCCCTACGAAGAGAGTGTAGAAGAGTGAGCACAACTGGAAGAAAAGTGAATACAAGTGGAAGGAAAATCGAGCTTTAACTGCTTTGTGATATTATTAACAACCGAATATTCGGAGATGTCAGACAGGGGGCAAGGATGCAAAAGTAACATATCTTTCTAACTTCATATATAAAACTGTCATATCCAGTGTTAACTCTGCCCCCGGCAACACTATATAAACTTAAATAAAAATAGATGGTAACATGACAAAATGGAGGATGATGGCTGCTTGAGGAGGAAACTCCAGCACCATTGCCATTTATTTTGCCTCAAACTGTTGATTTCCATGTTATTTTTACTTTAATCTCAACTTACCTGACCTAAAACTCCTCTCACATACAAGTGAAATGCAGAATCTTTGAAAAAACGATGTTAATATGACTCACCAACACTCGAGCTCCAGGGCCAACTCAAAAGTCGGACAAGCTTCTATAAATGACTCTGATGCCTCTGTAGTTGAGCCACCATCTAATGCTATGATTCTTGAGCTTCTCCAAAAGCTGTCTGAGGACCAATCAAAATGCTTCACAGACATTCAGAAGGAAATGTATGAAATTTGGTGAGCTGTTTCTGAAGTTGAGGAGAAATTAGCCAGTGTTCTTACTTGAATGTCCAGCATGGAGATTCATCTAGACATATGAAAAGACTCTGAGGAGCAGCGTCATGACTGCCCTTTGGCCCCAGCCTCGGAAACTGAGAAGCTGAATGTCAAGCTTGTTGAATACGAGGACAGGGAAAGGCGGATGAATTTACACATTTATGGATTCCCACTGCACACCAAGGTCCAAGATGCCATATTCGCTAAATAAAACACAGAGATCCTTCATACTGACTTTCCAGGAGGTTACGGGCACCTATCAAGACCAGGGCTCCTGCAAGGTCCTTCATCCTTTGTTTCCCAAGATTTCAACAAAAAGATCATGCAAGAAGTGCTGCCAGGAGAATTGGAGATGTACACTGGCAATTATGTAAAATAAACTTCTAACAGGACTTCTCCAGTACTACTCAGAAATCGACAGCACTTCTTCCTGGAATATAAACGGTTACTTCATTCAGCATCAGATGCTCAGCTGTTCCAACCCAATGACAGCCTTGTAGTGCATCAAAAACATTTAAATGTTTCCCTGGATAGTGGACTATTCTCACGGTTAGTGAGCCTATTTTACCCCTCTCCCTAGAGATCACTGAATTACACTGCTAAGACAATTTGAGCAGCTGTTTTATTCAATTACAACATGTTTTGCCCGTGACTCTCTTAATGTCAGAGCTGATCGAGCCCTTTTTCCTTTTTTGCTTTGGAACTGTTAATGCACTGTAGCTAGTTATGATCTGTTCATCAAGATCAATAAGGGCTTATTGTGAATCTGTTTTCTTGTCTATTTTTTTTTTTTTAGTTTTATTTTAGTTTTTCACCACTTTATTGTGATGCTTGGGGGGTGTGTGTGTGTGTGTGTGGAGTGTGTGTGTGTGTGTGTGTGTGTGTGTGCGTGTGATGCAGCTTTCAGTTAAGGAGGGTTCATTCTTGAGAGACATTAACACTGCTTTAATATCCTTTCTTCTTAGAAAAAGCAAAAACCTAACTGAGTATGCTAGTTACAGGTCCCTTTCACCTCTACATAATGCAGACATAAAGATTTATGTGAAAGTATCGACTTAGTGCCTTCAAGGTCATGATGAAAGTACATGATGAAAGTAGTGCATAGTGATCAGCCAGGCTTTATAAAATCCAGGCTAATGCAAGGTGGTTGCTGCATGTCATGGATGGTGCCCAAAACCTGATGTGTCCAGCTGCAGTCCTTTCATTAGATGCAATGAACGCCTTCGACTGCCTATGGCCTTTTTACGGTCACCGCTTCAGGCAGTGGGCTTTGGTCCCCCTTTTATCAATGTGATCAGGGTGTTAGGTAATAATCCAGCAGCTGTGGTGCTCACGGGTAAGAACCAGCCACTCTTGCTATCTTAACAGGGTTGAAGCACAGTTGTCCCTTAAGTCCTTTGCTGTTTGTGTGTTCTCTTGTGCCACTGGCACAGACTGTTTGTTAGTCACCCTTTTTTTTTTTTTATCTGATCTCTATTAATGGAATACGTCATCATATTTTATTATATGCAGACGACGTGCTATTGTACGTTGACAGTGCTGTGCAATATATCCCACAAATACTGTCTATTTTTGATCAGTATTCTAAACTGTCTGGTTTTAAAATAAATTGGCAGGAATCTGCTTTGTTACCGCCGAACAAGGCAATGCCCGATGCACCCGTTCCTGCATCTATTTCAGTTGTCAAAAATTCTGCCTTAAGTGGGATGGCGTTTTTTTTTTTTTTTTATCCTTCCTTCTTGTTACTAGTATTTTTTTTCTTTTGAATACTAGTACTGAACCTTATTGTGTGCGTTGGTGTTTCTCATTTCAAGAATTACTTTTTCACCATTGTTCTAAAATAAATGTCAATAAAAGAAAAAACATTTGATCACAAAAACCTAAAATAAAATGCATCAAATGTTTGACTCCAGATTTCCCTTCCTGACATGGACTGTGGATTTGATTTTAAGTACTGCTGTTTTATGTCATTTTTTAACCTGAATTACATAACATATAGAATTCGTAAAATATTTATTCAAACTGTAGGCCCTAGAATTTTATCCATCATATATTTGTACAGCAATTAGTATATTGCCTTCTACTTTTAATCGTGCCATAGTTCAACTCTCCTAATCCTCTAGTTCAATAGATATCACCAGTAGGCTACCGCAGTGCTCAATTTTAAGGCCATTTCTTTTGTCCTAAATGCCTCCACTTGGTGACAGTAATATGCCTCACTAAAAGCTGTTGGATACCTCAGAAGTTTTCACAGCTAAACAATTAAATGGTTTAATTTATCCCTCCTCCTCCACCTCCAGAAATCGTGTTCTAAATGATCCTTGTAACACAAAGCCAGTGGCCATAACCTCAAAAGTTATGTTTGACAGTGACCTGACATTTGAAGAACAAATAAAGCGAGTGGAAACCTGCAATTGAGAATCATATCAAAAACCAAGACATTATTATCCTCGATAAATTTAGAGAAGGTCGTCACTGCTTTTATCACTTCCAGTTCAAGATACTGAAAAACCCTCTGTTCTTGCCCAAGTAAAAAGTAACTCTCACATCTGTAGCTCATACAAAATGCAGCAGCTAGGATTTTAACTGGGGCCAAACAAAGAAGCCATTTAACCTCAATTTTAGCAGCTCTCCATTACAAGTTAGATGTCAAATTTATTTAAATATTTCACACATTAAAAGCTCAGTGAAGTCTTTCCCCTTGCTAAATTGCAGACTTCTGAGTTTCCTATGAACCAAAGCAAAGCCTGAGATCCTCGGTGGGACCCCTCTGACTGTCACACAGACTAGACTCAAAATTACAGGCGACTGAGCTTTTGCCAGCAGGGCCCCTAAATTGTGGAACGCCCTGCCTCAGGTGTGAATCATAATAAAATGAAAAGTGGCTTTTCACCTTGTTAGCTAACTTCCCATGTAAAAATATGCACCCATTTCACAATAAATGTGAAAAAATGACAGTATTTTTTTTTTAAATCATATTTTTATATTGAAAGGCCATTAGTTTTGGAAATGGTGTGTTACTGTGTTAATGGTGTGCCACTAGGTGATCCTAAAAAATTACAACCAGAAATTACATCACAGATTTTTTTTTTCTTGAATTGCTCCTATTTCTATCTCCACCTTTTTGAAGCACTTTTTACATCCTGCTTAAAGATAAGTGCTATACAAATTAAGATTGTTATTATTATCATTTTTAATAATGATACCACAATTGCTAATAATCATGTAGCATTGTTAGTATTGTACTTATGAGTAGTCATAATATTAGATTTGATTTTATAGCAGAATTATTGCCCACCTTTGATTTCCGGCTTTAGCCTGCTATCACCCCAATATTGCATTTCATATCATAAGGGTGTCAGTTTCTTTTACATCATTTCTAAGTCATGAAATATACTTTTAAGTTCTTACCAGAAGCTGTAGTAGTGATGGCAAGTGCGAGCACAGCTATGATGAATGATTTAGACATCCTCCTGTTAAATGTGACTGCCTCTCCCATGCTTGCTGGGTGTGAGCTCTCAGTGATGGGCGTCACAGTGACAGTAGTAATGTGGTGAGATGAGCTGTAACCAAGCAAAACAAAGCCATATGTTTGTCTAAAGGTGCCTCTTTTTGGACTGTTTTGGGATGTCATGTTGGTGCAGTGTGTTGTGTGTGTGTTTGTCTCCCTTCACTTCCCTATTCCATCAAGCTCACAGAGTGTGTAGCAAACTGTAAATAAATGCTATTCGGCAGCCGCTGTGCTTTAGGCACTGGCCCCGGCCCTTTAATCTTACCCAGTCTCTCCTCCTTGGTTTTTTCCCTTTCTCTGACTAACCACCCTTGACAGGGGAAGCGCAGAGAGGTAGGCTGCCTGTCGGCCGCGGGGCAAATTTAAACAAACGAGAGAAATAAAAGAGCGAGCAGAAGACAAAAAAGGGGAACTGACAGCTTTGGTGCGGGAGAATAATTACAGGCTAGAGTGAAATTAACACAGGCGAATGGAGGGGAAGAAAAGGGAGCACCAAAGAGAGGGGCAGAAAGACGAAAGAAAATAGGAAAGAAGCTCAGTCACTTTCTTCAGGACCAGGTTAGGAGAGTTGTTGGGTGCTGAGGGAAAATGCTGAGCATTGTATCTGGAGCTTAACAGGTGTAACAAATTCAAGAAGGTAGTCATTTGCTGAGGCTGCTGCCTATGCAGCCACTGCTTTTATAATAGAAATATGAGAAGTTGCCCAACAGGGAGTGCATCCAGAATGCATGTGTTTGAAATGTAGAGTGAGCAAGGGAGAAAGAGATGAAAGAGAGAGGGTGGGCGAGAGTTGGATGCTGTCTACTACACTGTTCATCCCTGTGCGGTTTCCCTCAAATATCCCTCTGAACCAGAGAGAAATTCCCCACAGAAACTTAAAATGAATTTCTTTTTGTGGCTGAGTGTGTACATTAGCCTCAATACATCCTGTAAATACGCCCTGTAAATCAAGCATAAAGCAGTGTGAATAAGCTCTCGCATTTTGACAAATAGCCTCGATTTCAATTAATAGGAGCATTAATGCTTGGAGGGGAGGCAGATGGGCACTGAGCGCATTCACACCACTGTTGGGAGGGGGCTAGTTTGCTCTGAAAAACACGACACACGCTCACTCCCACTCCTGACAAGCACACCCCATCACATCTAGACCTCTTTCAACATTAAAGGGAGACAAGACGACAGCATGCTCAAGGATTACTGCATGACTATCAGAGCTGATGGTGCCGCTGGCATAATTGTGATAGGCCTAAATGACGGCCTTTCCTCAGTGTGCCGCTCCGTGAAGAGAATAGCATGCTTTTCTGACATGAATATGCGGGGGGCTTTCCATTCAGTTCTCCAGATTCAGTATCAGTGTGGATGTTTAGCATTAAAAAAAAAACATAAAAACATTAATTTTTCTGTGACTGTGGAAATGACGCTGATTGGCTTAGATATTGTGAAGGTTTTGCAAGTGGAGTTTGTCGTCTCTTGGCCTCTTGGCTGTGAATGATTTACCCTGATTCCTCTTGTTTTTTTTCCTTTGTGTGTGTGACAGCCTGCCAATAATGCTCCAACATAATAGCCAATGAACTGTCAACACTAGAGGAGTATGAAATATTTTATTAGTTTGCACTCTGTCCTGGAGGTGTAGCTGACAACAGCTGTGGAATAACTTCACAGTATACACATGGCATATGTCCAAGTCCCACATGGTACACATAATGTGTGTGCCTACTGAAAACACAGGGGCTAGTAGCCCCATGGGGAAACAAGGCACTTGACTGTTCTGTTCATCTTTTACACCGACTGTTCTCACCCATCTTCCCGTGATGCCAGATACTACAGTGTGACAGCACCCAGGGTTTGATAAATTATCAATATAAAGGCTCAGTCCTTGATTCAAATGTAATAAGAACATCAAAAGCCAAAAAAGGGGATGGGGGGCTGGAGGAGTTTTTTCAAAATGAAAATGACTGACAGAGACTTTGAATCAGGTACAGACAATAGGTGACAGCTAAACATGAATTCTGCATGTGTTTTGAAGCCGTAGAAGGTTTACATACATTGGTATTTTTTGTAAACTGTGTGGTAAAATAGACCTGTATTTTAAGTTACAGTTGAATTAGGTTTGCTGCAAAATGCTTGTCATCCATCTGTCAGCTCGATCCATTCAAGAATCTGTACCTACAAACACTGGCTTTTGTAAAGGTTTGGCATCTTGAATTATGCATATTTTATTCTGCTAAAAATGAAAACGCATTTAGTGGATTTTTGTTTGATCTATGTAAATCTTTCTTAATTAGCCGCAAAAGTGGGCCTTGAAATGTATGTGCAGGTGTATTTACTATTTTTTGCTTGTTTTTCTGGACAACAGGGTCTCTTCAGCACTTCTCAAAGGGATTTTAGGGTGTAAAGCAGGGATGGACCATCGAGAGCAAAGAATCTGCTGGTTTTTATTCCAACCTAAGTCTGTAGCAGCTGATTTAGTTGATTAATCATTAATTAATCAATTAATTAATCAGTGAAATCAACTCGAGTAGTGTTTGCATACTGCATTCTGTTGGCCCTTTGTCCCCATCCCTGTGGTAGGGTAAACTCTGCATCAAAATACTCAGGCACAGCGTATAATACAGGGTTAATTTATAGATGACATTTGAGTCCTGGCCTGTGGTATCAAAGGAAAAAAAATAATCATTACCCCTCTGCCACTGCATCAAACTTTTCAGACTTTTTCTTGTCCACTTTCTCTATTGATTTCCCAAGTAAGATTAGAGAGAAAATGTTCACTGAAAGTTCACCCTCTGTATTTTTACATAGTGTACACAGCGCTGATTTATTTTTTCTTGGAACCTGCAGGAACAGAACTCTTAATGCCCCACAAGTGAACAGCATATAAATATTCTCAAACAACAAATTCCACCCCCCATCCTAAAATCCCCCTGAAATGTAGGGAAGGTATCTGGCACCATATTTGTAAGCAAGAAATCGATTGTAAATAGGTTTTGAAAGTAAAATATTGGTAAAGCCCCTAATTACAAATTCAGGGTAGTATCTGGTTAACCTTGGATTAAATATTGAACAAATTTTGGCCATTTGTGCAATTTGCCCAAATTAAACCAGCATAAATACTACTAGCTTAGGCTTTAGCATACATTTCTGCATTATTCTTTACAATCAGATCTATTCACAGTATGTTATTCAAATGAATCACAGTAACACATCTGGAAATATTTCTCAGCACAACAAAATGTACAAAATGTTAGGGGTGCCAAATGCATTTGCATTAGCAGTAATATTATACCCATGATTGTTGTAATCTGAAAAAATACAAATTCAATACAAGTTACCAGCTTGGATGCGATATCGGCTAGACTGGCCCAGGTTCTGTGTGTAGGTGTGCGTACATGCGTGTGTGCATGCATGCATGATCAGAGTGAGCGGGTCTCTAGAGTTCATGGGAGATGAAAGAGGGTCCCAGGGAGGTCTCTGTGGGTTCCAGGCTGACATGGGAGAGAGTGTGGCTGTGGCTCTGTGAGCGAGACAGTGTGTGATAATGAGAGGGCGCTTTGCCTTGGGCTTGGTCCTCTCCCTGCTCCGAGCTCTGGTTTGGCAGGGTTGATTCTCCTGGTTCTGCCCCAGCCACATTGCCGGTGCCCCCGCCCCCACCCCCGCGGTCCTGCACGTGTCTCTCCCAGGCTGAGCTCAACTTCACGGCCAGAGCCAGCAGGTTCTTCCCCAGAAACACAGTGGATACACGAGGGTCCCTATACCACAGCATGCCTGTGCCCCTCAGGGCCAGTGTGAAGATGTTGATAGTGACCAAGCTGAGCCAAGGGTACAGAGCTTCCTTTCGGGGCCCCCTTTGCCCGGGCAAGCTGGTGGCCCCGAGCTCTGTGAGGGCCACACATGGCAGCAGCAGCAGCAGGGCATAGCAGTAAAAGAAGACCAAGCCCTCAGCCCAGATGGGCAGCCCCTGCTCCGGGACCCCTGCAGTTCCAGCCCCACCATGGGCTTCCCACAGTCCCGCCTGCAGGTCCAGCACGTCCAGCAGGTCAACCACGACCCACAGTAGCCGGCCTCGCACCTCCTGTTTCCTTCTTAGCGGGGTCATGTGATCAGCTCCTGTCAGGATGAGAAAGAGCGAGGGCAGGCAGATGGACAGCAGCAGTGTCAAGGTCTTCCTGGCCAGGGGGTCTGGCGGCCGGCGCTCCTGCCGGTAGTTGTGGCAGACGAAGAAGAGCTTGAGCTGGAGCAGGGAGAGGAACAGGAACCAAAGGGCGTTGGCGAAACCACGGCGTGGGGAGCGAGCCTCAGACACCACGCCTGCTGACACAAACCGCAGCGCAAGCAAGAAGCCCACATCGCCTAGCAACACTGCCGCGCACTGCCACACACTCGGTCCTGGAATACCACGAGCCCCCAGCATGCTCTGCTCCAGCAGATAGAGGTCTACCACTGCCATTGTGCTCACCGTGACCAGGGTTGATACGCACACCTGGGGCGTGGGCACCATGCCTGAAAGAGAAGCAGAGATACACTCATAAACAGGAAAATTTATCAATTTATATGTGCAATATTCAAAATATCTTCACATCCAGTCACACAGTGTCATCTGTCCCCACTAAAACGTATAAATCTGCAGGGTAAAGGCAATGCATGCTTTTTCCAACACTAATTCAAAAGTAAATGTAAAATAGTTTGATGCTTGTTGCTACGGTTTAAGACATTTGCTGCCTAGTAAGCAGTGAGTTCCCTTCATCTTTGGTCAGAGCTGTATCTACTCTGGCTGCTCAAGCTGAGAAGCCTGTTAAACTGTTCTTTTTTTTCTCCTCTTCTGCAGCGCTTTGATTTAAATAGCTCTCATTTTCCAGAAAGGTTCTAACATTGCTTCTTTTTAATTCAGAGATTGTCTGATTTTCTTTTTTTTTTTTTTAGGGTTGTTGCTTATTTGCTCTTTTTGTATTCACCTTATTCATTATTAATTAATTGTGCTCAGGCACAGCTAGGTGCCCTGTCAAAGCCACTTTCTTTGCCTCAATAGTCTGCCATGTTTATTTTCTCTTTGTGTGCTGCAGTCTTTAGTCGGCAAAAATTCCCTTCTCATTTGAGATGAATATTGATAACTTGCTATTTGTTTAGAGAGGCTTTTGACTTGTGTCTTTGTGCACACACAGTGTATTTCTAGGTGAGTGCATGCAGGCAATGCTAATTTGCTTTGAATATGAGCTTTCATTTTTATTGTTGCAGCTCATATTTCAGCCCTGGACAGTATGAAATCTCAGTATTGATCTTAGAGTGAGAAATGATCATTGACTTTACAGCGGAATCGAACCGACGTCTCTTTATCGTATTTAGCTCAAAAGCCTGTAGTGCATGGCTGTCAGACAGTGCAGACCAGAGGATTGTCTGTTATCTGCTCAGCACCAGTCACAGTGTCAGCCACTCGACTGGATCGATGACATTATAATATGAAATCATTACCAGCTCAGATGTGTCGTAATGGCAACAGTTGAGCGTGATCGAGCGAAAGATTGTCAGCACTGCGGCCTCTGAGAAACAGCAACCTGTGAAAAATGTGCACTGATGTGTTGCCGATGGAAGACACATCACTTTCGTCACTGTAAGACTAACAGGAGCTCTGCCATCTGCTCTATGCTGCCTGAATCATTGAAGGGAGCTGTAGAACTCCATTGGGTAAAAAAGGTTTTGAGATTATCTGTGTGCGTGTGTGCGTGTGTGCGTGTGTGTGTGTGTGTGTGTGTGTGTGTGTGTGTGTGCTTGCGTGTGTGTGTGTGTGTGTGCTTGCGTGTGTGTGTGTGTGCTTGCGTGTGTGTGTGTGTGTGTGTGTGTGTGTGTGCTTGCGTGTGTGCGTGAATGCTCGTGTGTGGGCGTGCATGTGTGTGAGAGATAGAGAAAGAAAGAGAGAGAGAGAGAATGAGCACAAGAGTGCAAGTGAAAGATTAATAGGCCTTTTGGCTGTCTACATGCCTAATAAAGTGTTACTGCATGATGGTAATAGTTCATAAATAAGCTTAGGGGGAGAGGCTAGGAGAGAGGGTGAAAGTGATGAAGAGGAAAAGAGTGAAATGCAGATAGAAAGTGACTTCCACCCACTTATACGAAGACATGGCGTTTTATGAGCCAGTGTGGCCTGGAAGAATCTAAATGCATTCATCACCGGGGATATGGAGATATCACAGACATTAAGATTTCTCCTGGAAAAAAAAAGAGGAATCAAAGCGATAAGTGTGGGAACGATATAGACTGATTAATCCGCTCCGAGGCATGGTGGGAGGACAAACGTGGATCATGCCAGCATTCGTAACATCTGATTATCTATGAAGCCTTTTGTTTCACTACACCCTGCTACTTGATTATCAGTCTTGAAATTGAATGAATTTCACCAACCCACACAGAAGATATGGAATTAAAAATTTGCCTTTTTTTTGTGAACAAATCCAGTCTGCAGTGATTAGAAAAGATGCAACCACAGTCATGTTGCTTTACTGTAGATGGTACCTCTTAGTAATTCAACTTGCACCTTAAATTTCATCCTGGAAGCCTCCCTGTCAGCCTGTGTTTGTGTTTTGACTCCTTGTCAACGCATGTAATTTATTCTGTTCTGAGTGAGGGACTGGGATGACAGCCCCTGTGTCCACTCAGCTTATCAATAATGACCAAATTCATCATTCCCCTGTCTCGGAAATGACACTGCCGTTGACAAGGTGAGGCAGCCTATTTCGCTGTAACCATGAGTAATGGCATGTAATAGAGCACAGGTGAAATATTTGTATTTTTTGTTTTCACAACCTCAGCTGTGCGTTTTGCTTTCTGCTGAAAATCCATCTTCACCTCTGACTTGGAAGTTTTTCATAAATGACACCAGTGTGCATTTGTTGTGCACTGTGGTGATGAGGTGAGGTGGTTGTTGTTGTTTGTTTTTTTCCAGAAAAAAATCTCCTCAGCTCCTAGCTTTTAAACCAACACACTCAAACACAAACTCTGAACTGGAGTGTGGAGGAAGAAAGGGTTTGTGATGTTACAGTTGTTTTTATTTAACACCGGGTGTTTTCTGCGTGTACAGAAATGAAGGTAGAGGAATATGAACTGCTCTACACTCGCAATTCAAATCCATAAAAATTTACCTCACAATTTCTAATTGTGTCAAGCAAGACCTCGCCCTAAATAAGATGCTTCACAACTTACCACAGGTGGCATTTAGATCAAGGGCATCAGGACACCAGAGTGCTCAGTATTTAACTAATAGCGAGATGGCCCTTGTGTTATTCCTGATAATGCATTGTTGATCAAATCCGCTCTCTGGGGATAATCCACATGACTGAAACATCTGTTGATTTACCAGGTAGCAGTGATTGCCTGTAGCCCAAGTTCTGGGATTGCCTTGATTTTTAAAGAGTTGACACATTTTCTCCTTTTTTTAAAATATCAGCAGCTGCCTACCGTGCGATGTTGTTATATGATGTTGCGTCCCGTTACAATTTAACAACCTCTTGTTTAAAAAAAAAAAAAAAAAAAAAAAAAAAAACCTTTTTCTCTGCAACACCTGTTTCATAACTGCCCTATTAACAATTGGTGTTTGATTTTTTTCTTTTTTTTTTTTTTTTTTTCTTTTTCTTTCACGCCAGTGATTGATAATAAAGTAGGAAAGGTGTAGTTACCCAAACCATTCGTATTGCACTTGGGCTCGATCCTCGTCTTGATTGAGAGCAGAAAATGTGTTCCTCCAAGTGTGAAGCGTTGTCGATGACCACCGATAAAGTGTCTTTTTATTGTCGGCCGATCAGCACGGTCCGCCGCTGTGAAAGTGTAAATCTTACAGTCAGTGCATTTGCATACTCCGGCTCAGGGACAAGGCTCAGTATCTGGAGGCGATAATAGTCTCATCGCAGCGGGGAAAGTCATCGCACTGCCACACCAGGCATACCCGAGTTTGCCGGAACAAAACCCGGCGCATATCCGTCAAGATATCGCCCTCCCTCCAGATCCGGCATGTCATTTCTTGTCCTTTCGGCTCGCTCCGGTGCTTGATTGCGGCTCTGGATCTGTCACCTCCCGCAATGTCGGGTCTGTGCGCTGACACCTCAGTGCGGGCGCCGTGCGGGGCTGCTCGGTAGGTCGGTCGGGCTCCGGTGGCGAGGAGCTGGGAAGTCGGTCAGAAGTGGACTGGCGGCGCCTGGCGCGGAATGATTAAGAAGAGTGGAGACTGCACAAAAAAAAAAAAAAAAAAAAAAAAAAAAATCCCGATCCAGCCGAGAAGATGGCTCGGCAGTGCAGCGTGCAACACCGGAGAGGGACGAGCAGAGACGTGTAGAAACTCAGCCGTCCGACTTTGGTTGTGGTGTGTTAATTTGTAGGCAGGTTACGTGCTCCAGACTACCCCCCTCTGTTTCCCCTTGCTCCACTCCCCCCGTTTCGTTTGGCTTCCTGCCGCCACCTCCTTTTCTTAGCCATCAGCTGTGCAACTTTAGGTGGAAGAGAGCCCTATGAATATTTAAGAGCACCCAGCTACTGTATAGTCATTGGTTATGGTAAACATGACGATTCCCACTTGCAGAAAATTACTTGTATAATTGCCGAGCATTGTTTGCAAGTAGGCTGATACCTTTCTTGCCTTTCCTTCCTTGAAATTGGAACAAGGGAAGTGGAGCGAAAGATGCTCCTAGCCTGCAGACACATTTAGAGCTCAGAAGGCAGATGTTACAAGTTTAATTAGTCTTCCTTCTGCCTCCTTACTGTCTTAGTTACACTAGGAAATCATCCCTCTGTTGTAGATGAACTCATTACAGCCGGCTTACCATGCAGTTGAATGAGGGAGTGGGAATTTCTCAGAGGTCTGTTCTCAAATGAAGTACTTGGACACACAGATAGAAAGAGGGATGGCTGACTTCCTCGCTGAAAAATTATTTTGGGTCAGCTCCTTAGCATAGTATTGCTCTTAGTCCAATGATTTCAAGGAATTACATGTGCAGCGCCTTATATTCAAAGTCCTGCTCCCTGAGGTGCATGTAGGCATCCCAGCCTACCTTAGCAGAGGCTCAAGTCATCAGCTCTCTTGCTCTCAGTGTGCCTGGTTCATTTTAGACTGAGAGCTTTAATCAGACTGGTGAGAGAAAGGCGATGGAGAGTCATCTTTCTTGTCAGATTCAGCTATGCGCTCCACTGGGTTCCCAGAGAAGAAATATTTTCAATTTTCCACTCTTGTGTGGGCTTTTTATTTTTCACCCTTCTTCTTTTGCACTGTCTCCCTCTTGCTCCGCTGCCCTCTCCTCATGCCTGTCCTATTCTCTGCCCCTTTTTCTTTTTGTTCCCTGTGGGTGTGGTTGAAGGTCGCTCGGTACTGGCTCACTTTCAGAATAGAGAGGAGGAAGCAAAAAGGGGAGAAGGACGGGGTGAATAGCAAGAATAGCAGGGGAGGGCGAGGGGCAGTCAGGCGGGCAGACTGTCCACAGTACTGTGCAGTCATCACTTTTCCTCTAGACATGATTGGGGAAGTTTGGAAGGACACATGGGATTACAGGCTGTCCAAGAATGCTAAGGGCATCAACACTGAGCCATGCTCCACCTCAGACCCGAGGCTGACCTCCACATGGCGAGCGTGGAGAATTCAATCCCTGCACTCTCCTTGCTTCAGTTCTCCCTCTCACCCTCAGTCTCAGTGTCATCTCCGAGTCAGACGCATGAATTAAACAGCACACAAAGTGCTGGAAATTTACCATTTTCCCTCTGAATCCTTTACAACCACAAGCATTACTAATACATTGCTACCAGTTATTGTTGCAGGGGGTTATTGTTGCAGTCGTGCTTTACTGTTCCCAGACGGTTCCAGTCCCTGACTTTTCTTCCTCTTTTGTGTCTCTCATCGACGTGTCAGCATATCTTGTGATTCTTCAGTCATCTCCAGTGTGGAGCCACAGCTGCCTGCAGTTCAGGCTCCTCTGTTCTGCTGCAGCCTCCACACACACGTGATTAATCATGTGAAGTGGCAAAAAGCACAACACTGTCAAGACTGTGAGGGGAACCTAATGGAGTCGAAAATGTGATGTTTTCTTGTGATGCAATCCATTTTACCCCACTGCTGCTCGCCTTCACCAGACCCTCAAACAGGAAATTGTTGTTGAGCCAAGATCCAGAGAGCAAAACATCATTGAGGAGTTTTGCTCTGTCCTGGTTGTTACACAGACGAGTCATGAATATGGTTTGGTCTGTCAGTTATGCTCTCATGCTCGTTTGAAGAATGCTCCAGTATAAGGCTGTACTGCCTTACCACAGCTCCGGACGTTGAGGTGAAAATTATTTTTCATTTTTCCACTGTTAAAACTAATCCAGTGATGCCAGAGCGGAAAATCAAGTAAAATGCATGTCCAGCATGAACAAAATTTAATACTGTGCCTCTGGCTTTGTGTGGGAAAATGTGTCTGTCACAGTTATCACCTGAAACTGATAGCAGCTGATAGTGGTGCCCACTCTATGCTGCCCCTGTGTGGGGCAAGCGGCATGCAGCTCCGCAGTTCAACGTAAAACCTAATCAGCTGTATGACGCTATGATGGGGCTGAATGTGATAAAATGCCAACACTGGAGCAGATTAAATGAGCAAGGTAATGAAGGTAATGAATGAGAGTGTTTCACACCGAAGAGTTTAATTAACCTCGCCTTCTACCCAGCCCCTTTCCACTGTAACACCTCTGTCCCCCGCCACCCCCTGCGTAGACTGCCAGGGCAATTTATCCGGTGGCCTTGTGTGCCAGGGGCAATTAATCCTGCCTCCTGCCCCAAGGCCTCATCCTATGTCTGTGTCCTTTATCTCCATGTTTGCTACGCTTCCATAAGCACAGTTCCTCTCTTGACCTACTCTCCCTCCCTTTCTCATCTTCCCTATCTCCCTCCATCTCCTTACCCCCTCCTCCTCCATCTCTTTCACTCCTGTTCTCTCCAATGCAGAGACACCTGCGGCCACACAGAGTGAACACATCCTCACCGTCAGCAGTCCCCAGCAACTTAATATGCACACATATTCACAGTCTTCAACCCATAATCTTGTCAGATTGAAATGAGTCTGGGATGTGCATGCATAAACATATGCATGCACACAAGCACACACTTGCACCCTCACTCACACGTATTCTTGAGAACCTCCTGTGGCCTTTACTTACTCACTACCTTTGTCATTGTTCACTTTGGTCAAACAAAACCTTTGATTGTTCAAATATTGATCACAACCAGCGCTCTCATTCCGAACACTGAGGCACACCTCTCAGCTGTCTCTCCTCCCTTTTCCCCTCTCCCATTCCTGTCTTGCCTCTCTTCCCGTCAAGTTGCCTCCCAACCACACGCTCCTCCACACACTCTCCTGTCACACCATTGCAATATCTTGTTAAAAAGAGTTAGTGAAGCTGAAAGGCCAATCACATTAACACGCAGGGAGTGTCAAAAAAGACTGCAGAGAATATGGTGGAAGGGTCAAATCAAATGGACACTTCTCAGATTTTAATTGCAAATGCCTAATTGCTCCCTTAATTACGAGTAATAAGACCCTGCTATGCTGATCTCGAATGGATCACATAGCAATTACTCACCACTGTCGCTGCTGGATTTGACGGCTACAATATCTTCGTAGATTAGCGTTAATCCCGGTGCCCAGGATCTCAGAAGTCTTTGAAGATGTGCCGCTGAATGTCCTCGTCCATGGCCAGCGCGGAAGGCCCCGCCTCGGGTGATGGGCTGCAGCCATTTTATACTGGAGAGCACCCGGCTCTAATCAGTCATGGTGGAAGAGAGAGGATTTAGCCGGCAGCTCGGACTCGAGGATGATTAGATGTTCAGATGCAGTGAGTGGGGTTAGCGATTTGGCCAGGGCATGAATGTTAGTGTTCCAGTTCTCTCTGTGATAAATGTCATGGGAAGTTGGGAAAGCCAAGTTAACCTTGCTTTCATGGCATGCCAGCCCTCTGCCACTTTTAAAGACTCTGATTGCAATTACCAACATGGTTCAATCTCAGTAATTACTGCGGTTAAACTATTAAAGAGCCTGGGGGAAAATTAAACTTGCTCACTCTGTCATCTTGCGGCACTGAGTTACTGGACCCCTGTGTAACATCTTAATTAAAATATGATTACCTGTCTCAGGTGCATACTTTTTTTGTGCACCGAGGGCAAACTGTCGATTGTCCGTGCGAGGGCCGTCTTTTTCATCCTCTGGTCAGTCTTCCTCTCATTTGGCACTTTTATGTGTCTTCTTTGTTCAAGCCCTTTTTAGCTGCGTGGACTGTCTGGTCAGGAAGGCCCTCTGAAGTCTTTGCCTCTGTCTATCTTTAGCACAATTGCTCCTCTGTCTGTGTAATGTCTTGCTGTCCGTGCTTAAGCACTTTTTAGCAGCATCAGGCATTATCTCTCACTGGTCAGGGAGGCCCTTTCATGCTATTGTGTGGCGGCCGTCTGAGTTGGTGGGAGAGATCATTATCCAACACGGGCTGAACAGAAGGAAGGAACGGGAGCTGCATATGTGAGGCAGAGCCAGAGGGTTTGCTTTGACTCATACCCAACATCACAGCCTTTATATTAATCCATATTTAATTAGACTTTCCCACCATGCTCCCTCTGCACTTGTTTACCCATGGTGTGTTGTTTTACGAGCGGTGGGGAGAGGGAAGGGCACCAGTACACGATTGACATAGGATTACTATTAATAAGCGCGAAGGGGAGGGAAGGTAGAGCAAAGGGAGGGCTCCAGGGACTTAACTGTTTTTCATTTCATTAGTAGGATGTTATAATTCAAATGGCATCCATCACCCCTGAAACAATATCTGCCGGGACTCATGTGATGCGTTGAAATGTCAATCAGTGTGTGATTACTGCACGGCAGCATTTTGGACATCAGTAAGAACTAATAGATTTGCATACATGGATGGGCTGATTAGCATTCATCAGGTGTTTTTAAAGCCTTTGGTGAATGATGACGTTCAGAGAACTTTCCGCTCCGTTAAGTTCAAATAAATGTCTTCCCTGTCCTGTCATTGGAGAATGTCTCGGGGATGACTGACTTTTCATCAGATGCATTATTAGAATCTGTGGGTTGTGCTTAGCTCAATACGCTCTGTTGTGGAGCAATAGAGGCTCCCAAGTCCATTAAACTGTGTATAAAAAAATCTTTTTTTTCTTCCTCATTTCTAAAATGAACATTTCAATCAGCATGTTGCCTCTGGGAAAGATGGCGGGTGAAGGTCAGTTTAAATTTCAGCAGCAGTAATTAGATTCTTTATTAGTCATTGCCACTGAATTCAGCTCCAAAGAGGAACGGTGCAAGGCAGCGGCGTTGGCTGGGTGTTGACTTAATGTCACCCATCTATTTTGCTTTCGCTCTGGTTGGCCTAGCAGGGGCTGGAAATGGGAGGCTCATTCATCACTGGTCTCTCTGCCTCTGGGCTCCAACATACATTCAGTCATACTGCGACTGACAGACACAAACACAAACACACTCTGGAGAAGCAAAGGAATGCACACGTCTGCACACACAAACACACACACAGACATTTTTGTACGCACATAACTGAGACCTCTTGAAATATCTGTATGAAACCGTCATGGCACATAAACACACGTGCACAGACATACACATACACAGACATATACCTTCAGACACCCAACCCCAGAAGCAGTCATGCGTGCACCTACAGTCAGACCTCCCTGAAGCTCTGTGATTGATTGATTGACTGACAGAAAGCGGGGCATTGGTATTCTGCCAACACATTGTGCCATGAGTGACATTCAGCTAAATGTTTGTAAATCCAGTCTCATAAATTTTAACGCGGTTCACACTCCTGTCATTTTTCCATGTTTGTTTCATCTTTCCCTCTGTGCTCCTTCACGCCTCCCCACCCAGAGAGGAATCCCCATCGGACAATTCTGCAAGGACTTCAACGAGAAAACCAAGGAGATGAAAGAGGGCATCCCTCTTCCAATCAAGATCCATGTGAAGGTGCGTGTGTGGCTCGTAGTGGGTCTCTAACCCATTCCTGACCCTAACACTTCATCTCCCTCCCAAGATTGTGGTTAATTCCAGTGGCTGCATAACATTACCAAAGCACTTCCATTATTCATACTCTGCCACTGAAGTAAGCCTTTCCATTTGCATTCATTAATGAAGCAGTACCCAGAGGAACTTGGGAGTCAAGGAGCATTAAGCGCATGCAAGAGACCTGAATTACTCCAAAAGAGGTGTTGTGCGCTTGTATTTTTTTATGCCCCACTTAGTGTTTCACCCCTCACAGCCCCTTGTTTCTTTGTAGATTCTATTTTTTAAATCAGGTTTTACATCCTTTGATCTAAATAAATATCTCTTGTAATGGCTGAGGTTTGTGATGTAAGTAGGGGAGCCTAATCCTTTAATAAGCATGAATTTATTTTGACATGCAGTATCCAGTAATAGCTCAGCCATCATGTCTGTGGCCTCCTTGCTGCCCATCAATGCCATCTGCTGGTGGTGAGCAGTGCATGGACAATGCCTGTTATCACTTGGATGTACAATGTGTGCGATACAATATCTGTTGCAACCTCCACGATTACTGTCTCTAGCTTTGCTTTGTCGGTAGCCTTGGTTTTTAGCTCTCTGCTGTGTATCAGTTTTCATCTTACGTTGTCTTTTTTATTTTACTTCCACTGTGGTCATTTTTACTACCTCTCTCTCTCTCCCTCTCTCTCTCTCTCTCTCTCTCTGTCTTTTTCTCTCATCTTTCGGGTCAGAAAAAGCATGATGCCAAATGTTGTGTTGTGGTGCACTCTTACAAAATGAGAAGAAATGGCACCAACTGGACCGTGACAGCCAATATCTTTTCCATAGATAGTGAAAAGTTCTTTTAACTGCCGAAAGGTCACATCTGTTCGATGAGACAAGTCTGATGACAAATCACCGGCTACGCAGTATCTTTTCAGCTCAGCCCACAGTTTATAGCCCCTGTGTTTATGAGGATTTTTTCTTGGATGACAGATAACAGATGATCTAAAGCCAGCTTTCTTCCATATGTCTCACTCTGTCTCTCCTCAGCCTGATAGGACGTATGACCTGAAGATTGGCCAGCCCACAGTGTCTTACTTCCTCAAGCAGGCAGCGGGCATAGCGAAAGGCGCCAGTAAGACAGGTAAGGTGTGTTACTGCACCCATCTCCTCTCACTCCAGTTTAAACCCATCGAGCCCGTCCTGTAATGGACACACATCCCTCCGTGGGTTCGGTTTTAGCTTCCTGGTGAGTGAGTGATCTTATATTTATAAGCGAGGGAACCGAGGAGTAGGCAATTGCAGTTGGAGGGAAGGAAGCAGCAAAGGTGGTATGTTAAATAAAGAGAATTATAGATTTCCCCCTTTCTGCTTCAAGCTATCTCCTCCCTGGTTTTAGATGCTGACTCTTAACACCCTCCCCAGCACACACACACACACACACACACACACACTTTGTCCTTAATATGGCCAAACTTTTTCTCTCTCTCTTTTTTTTGGCTCTTTTCCCTGTAAGCATCTTTAATTCTTCATGATGCCTTGTTCATTCACTCTGTCCGTCTCTTGGGTGTGTGTAGGCCACGAAACAGCAGGGATGGTGTCAGTAAGAGCAGTGTACGAAATCGCCCAGGTGAAAGCCCAGGATGAGTGCTTCAAAATGAGGAATACCCCCCTGGAGACGGTCGTCAGAAGCATCATTGGCTCGGCCCGCTCTCTGGGCATCAAAGTTGTCAATGAGTAAGTCCTGTTCTGTTCTCAGTGCACTTCTGTTGCCACACTGTCATTGGATTTTTATTTGCTGCATTGAACCTGGCCTGAATACACACACTGGCACAAGCAGGGGTGACAGATGTTGGCACTGTCCTTGACTTGTGAAATGGTCCAAATAGTTGGTTGTTAGCGTTACAAATCCTGTTCTTTAAAGCGAAAATACACTCCTGCACACTCTGTCAGTGTTGGATATCATCAATTTGTGATTTTTCCATTGCTTTCTGGGAGTTATTTTCTGATGAAGTGTTGTAATTTACACTTTTCGTGTATCCACTTTCCTCACTCTGCCTCATCTGCTATTACACTTAGTAGCTACTATTGAGAAATTGGTATCTCTGCCTTTTCTATGATAAATTTCTCCCTGTTTTATAGATGAACATCTGAGTAAAATAGCTGCTCTTGAAGGAAGCCCCTCGCTCTTTGATTCTGAACCTGGCATTTATTGTTGATATAAATCGAGGAAATTTTTCTACCATTAAACTCCATTGTAGATGGAAATATCTTAAATAAGTATCTTACACCATCTACATTTGGCCACTATATTGAAAAATCCGGCACCAAACAAGAAAAAAGACTTAGGAATGCAAAGTAGCTGTTTTTAACACTGTTAAAGTGGATTTTCTTGTAACATATGGGAGTAATTTGTACATCTGATGTCACCTAATATCCAGCTACTCGCTTTGCATTTATTTAGCTTGTTTTTCTCCATCTCTCTCCTTCTCATTACCCTCCTCAGCCTATCAGCTGATGAATATAAAGTCTTCTTGGAGCAGCGAGAGGAGAAATTAAAAGCCGATGCAGCAGCAGCAGCGGCTGAGGCTTCATTGGCCAAGAAGAAATGAAGACTTGCTCTGCCCAATATCCCCCTCCCATGTAGTTATGCTGACTTTATGTACATTTAACGCGGTCACACGTAAATGTTACTTCTGTTTATGTTTATGTCATATCTTAATAAACATCCAATTGTTTATGTAAGAGTTTGAGGGTCCCTATCGTGATTTATGTCTGGTATTCAGAGTTCATGATGGCTTCATCACTGCAAATTACTTGGTTTCATCTTTCAGGAATGATTTAAGGGATTTCATCTCACTCTCTAAATTCTTGCAGTAAACGAAGACAGCTTTGTGAACTTAAAGTTTACGACGGCAAGCACGGCAGAACTAATGAATCTATATTTGCTCTCTCCATTAAAGATTTCCACTCTCATTCTCTTTGATGTTGTTTAATTAAGAACTCGTCTCGGAATTTTGGCTCATAACTTTTCATTTTTAGATTCTTACCTGCTCATATCACTCACATAGCATTGAATACTGTAATTAAAAAAATCACATTGACTGTGGTGTTGTCGAAGCTTTCAGTGGTGTATTGACGGCATCTTTATTAGAGATACAATTTGCTGTGGTCAAATGCATTTGGAATATAGAGGAACATCCTCTAAAGACAACCACTTCCCTACATGGACACTTACACAACCCAAGCTCCTCTCTGGTGCAGCACTTCTCTTCACCAGAAGATGGCAGCAGTAGGTTGTGTATCTTCCCTGCTCTACTTGTCTTTGGCCCATCAGAGATACTGCAGTAGCCAGTGATGGAACAAAATGTTCACTTGCAGAGAGTCAGCACGGTGTGGTGGTGTTTGCCTCTTCTTTATATGTGAAAATGATTTATTCCATAGCTAGGGTGAAGGCTGAGCAGCAGATCTGGCTGAAACATTATGATGGAACCCGAACTCTTAAACCAAAGGATCTCTGTGATGATTTTTTTCCTGTGATTATGTGTGGCCAAGAATGCATTCGTTTGTCTCAAGTCCCTCTTTACTGTACCTCTAATTTTAGCCTCCTCTCACTCTTTCTTTGTCTCCTCTCCCTCTTCCACCCTCCCCTCTCTGAAGCTTCTGAATGGAGGCTGAGAATAGCAGGGAGGCTGCTTCAGTCAGAGCTCTTGAGCAGGAATGCCTATATATGGAGTCTTACACCATCACTGTGCACTGATGGAGTAGCAGGTACATCGAGTGAATGTGGGATACTGTGATTTGTAAAGAACGATGGTGTTTTTTTTTTTTCTATGCCTACTATTGTGTGTGTATGTGTGCGTGTGCAAGCGCATCATCTTAGGTGGGAGGCCAACGGTGTGTGTTTATGTGCACGCACACAAAAACCTCGATGCCAAGTGTGTGCGTCAGTCTGAGTCAGATAGTGTCTCATTCTGTCTCGTCATGTGTGTGCGTCAGTGCTGTTGCTGAGCGAAACTCGCTCCAGGGGAAGAAATGGTGGAGTGTGTATGGGAGGGAGGAAAGGAGGCAGGGATTGTGGGATGATGATGATGATGATGAGGCTCAGGGAGGAACAGGGGGCTTGACTATGACGACACAAATGCATCAGCCGCATTAAGTGCACTTTAATATAAATGCATTTGTATGACAACCAAATACACTTATAAGCAACACAAAAGAACACTGATCCACAATGTCCATTCTTCAATAAGATATCATGTATATATTCCATCTTATGCAATAAAAATTTCTCTCATATATACAGACCAATAACTATATTTCATACAAATGTACAAATGTGTACAACCTTTCTCAAAAGAGCATATGCCTATATCCACAGACATAATGCATATGCATTAACATCTTTTTCAAATGTCACACATACAATATAATAATTTTACACATGTATTAACTTAGCCTTTAATAGCTAGAACGTAGGAATCAATCCTTTACTTGACCGTAGACAACTCTACGTGAGCATGTCGACACCATGGGAATAGTACCATTCTCAACCCGTGTCGCTTGGTAACTGAATAGAAATAGCACCCCATCCCTATTTTAATTTTTTAAAACAAAACTTTTGTATTCTAACCCCTCTCAAAAAAGAAGAATCACTCATTCACATAGTCAATTGTGCCTCACTACACCGCACTCCAGTGGAGCAACGATGTAACTGTCCATGTGTAATGGACATGGATAAAGAGTTCAGAGTTCAGCAGGTCAGGGCCATTTCAGGCACACAGGAGCCGCTATAAGCTGCCAGCATTGCAAATATTGATGCTGCAAGAATATCCAGCCAACTGCCCTCAGGCCAGTGGAGACCTGAAGAGCCCACATTCAGAGTCTAATGTACAGTACAACGCAGTGGTGGGTTCGTGGCATGATCAGAGTTCCGGCAAACTTCCAGACGACCTCTACGCGGTGTTACATCTAGTAAAGCCATGGCAGCCTTCAATATTTTTGAGATCTTCACATGCCAGGATCTCCTCACATGTTTTCTTTTGCCTCTTTTTTCTTTTTTTTTTTTGTTTGCACATCACATTGATACACAAGTTTTAGATGGAGAGATAAATATGAAATGTTAAAGGTCTGCAGCCGCAAACTCAAAGTTCCAAGTGTCTTGGATTTGAAATTGATTTCCATTTGTGAGTTTTCATGAAGCCGTGGAGGCTGAGGAAAGAGTGGTGTAAAATCAGAGCTGAACTGAATTGGCTCTGAGTACCAGATAGAGGAGTTCTGAGCAAAAAATCTGGTTTTCTGTTGTGATGTATTAATAGTGTTCATCCCAAGGATTTAAAGAATTCGTGAACATAGACCTCCAATACAATTGAAGTTTGGGTTTGCGATGCTGCATGTCAGGCATAAGTGCTATAAGTCATTTCCCTATTGAAATAACAAGAAATGTATTCTTACTCTTTTTTGTTCACAACAGATTTTTCACTACGAGTGAATACAAATGCGCGTCTGGAAGTTAAACAGCGCTTACAAGTTCAGAGATGTTACTCTGTCTGATCATATCTGAAGCTCATGTTACAGAGAAGCTGTGGCCTACCACATGGACCCAAAACCCAGTCAGTTATGGGTCCGTGTGGTTGCACCATCATGTAAATGTTGCACCGTTTTGTAGTAGTATACAGATTAATGAGTGAACAAAAATATAAAGCCAATCTTTGTTCTCAGGAGACATGTAGGAGTTTAAGTCCTTAAGTTATATATACATTATGTATATTTATACACTTAATAATTTTTTACTTTTCAGTAAAAGGGGCTCCACAAAATATGACAATATGCCATACTTAATGAAGTAAGTCACAGACTTATTTTAGAACGGAGGAACACTTCCACTCCCATCTGAAAGACAAAAAAGGGAAAAGAAGGAAAGAATAATTTAGAATTGCATGTTCAGAAAATGTCTGTCACCTCATGTAAAAGACAGGAAAAGATGCCGATAAAATTTAAAGACCCTCACCTTTGTGGAAGCACTGTGGCGATGGATGACACTGGAGTTGATACAACTCAGGTTGTTGCCCTAAGCCAGGGGCGATCGAGGCACCTGCCCCAAACATGGGTTCCAGGACGGCCAGTTCCTCCAAGAGGGACTGGGTGCAAGACACGGCGGGCGTGGGCGAGGCGATGGGCATGGAGGTGACGGGGGAGGGGGAGGCAGTGAGGATGAGGGGAGGGGAAGCTGGGATGGAGGAGCAAGAGGACAAAGGAGATGACACCACCTCAATCTCCATTGCTTCCTCCACTAGCCCCTCCCCCTCCACCTTCGCCCCGGCCTCAGCAGCCACAGTCGCCCCGCACCCAGCCATGGAGTTACATTGCGCCGATTGGACGCTACAGAAGTGGCCCACTCCCTCAAAGTGGGAGGGTTGGTGCCAGCACACTGGGGTTTGGGGAGAGGTTGGGCTAGAGGGAGTGGAGGAAGGAGGAGGAGAGGGGGAGGGAGAAGAGAGGCCAGGGGACTTAGGAGGAGCAGGGAAGTCTTGGAGGAGGGTTTCTAAGATGCTCTCTTCAAACAGAGAGTCATCATCATCAAGGAATATGGGAATGTCCAGACCTCTCCATGCCTTGATGGGATAAAACTCCCCAAGCATGTGGACTGAATCAACATCAGGAGTTTCTAGGGAAGGGGACAGGAATGGGGAGGGAGGAGAGGATGAGGGTGACATGGAAGGAGGAGAGAGTTTGGATAAGAGAGGATCCAGGTAGAATCCCTCTGCCAGGGAGCTGATATGCTGAGCTAAGAGGGAGATCTCTGCCCTCTCCTTTTCCCTCTCTCTCTCCAATGAGAAAAAGGAGAGGCATGGCTGCTTGCCAGGAGAGGCCTCTGGGGTGAGGAGGCCCTCAGGGGGATACTGGAGGGGCCCAAGTGGGACATCTACATACAATGGCCCCCGTACCTCAGGCAGGGTCATCACTGTGCAGTCACCGTCCCCGGGGCTGTCGGGAGTGGGGGGCAGTTTCTCGTAAAGGGAGCCACTGCAGGGCTCCACGGGGAAGAGGAGATCAGTGGACAGGGTAGGCACTGCCAGGGGAAGCTTGGTAGACAGGGTAGTGGGAGGAGCAGGGCTGGAGGCGGTGGTTGTTGGGGCTGATGGGGAAACTGAGGGGGCCATGGAGGTGGAGGCAGTAGCTGTTGTAGCAGAGGGCGGAGGCGTGGTAGTGCCTGTGGGGTCAAAGCTGAAGAGGGGCTCACCAAACAGGAAGCTAGCCCCACCGAGCTGGGGTGTGTAGGGTGGTGTGCACACAAACTCTTTGGTCTGCTGAGCTTGTGACGTGGGCACTGGGGGGAGAGGAAGGGGGAGGGCAGGCAGTGGGGGGTCAAGCTGGAAAGATGGGGGCAGGAGAATGTTCTGGGTGAGGAAGTCTAAGTCTGCCACTGTTGCTACAGTGACTGGAGTGGGAGAGGAGGCAGTTGAGGGGCTTTGGTCGGGGCCAGTAGGCTGCTGCTGAAAGAAACTTTCTTCTTCCAGAGAAGAGATACTGGAGCGAGGGTCGCCCTCCAGCTGCATGGCCTCAGTGGTGGAGCTCCCTGGTTCATCAGATGAGCCCACACTGCACCCAGCAGTACTGAAGTCAAAGGACTGGGCGGACAGGCCGCTGCTGCCAGGGGTGAAGACCTGGTCTGGGCTGGAGAGGGTTTCTGGGGACTGGAGGCTAAGGCTTTCCTGCTGAGAGGTGCCAGCACTCAGAACCAGGGTGAGCTGGGTCTGCTCTGAGCTGAGCTGTTGGCGCACTGACCAGGCTTCAGGCTCACTGAGAGGAAAAAGAAAAAACAAGAGGGTTAGGCTTGAGTATACACCAGTATTTACTGTTATTTATTCTCTTAAGTCCAAGTATGTGTAATAAAGAGACAGTAATTACCTGATGATGTAGTTGTTGCTGCTAATGGGGATGTCTCCAGTCTCCAGCTGGAGTACCATGTAGAGCCAAACCCAGGACTGGTCTTCTGCCTGCACTCGCACCACCATTTCAGCTCTGCCCTCTCCTCCTTCTCTCACTGTGGAGGAACAACCACAACACAGGTTGGCATCAGTCTGTAAACCTATTAATCATCACAGTGTTTTTCCAATATGTGGCAGTGGGCACAGTGTGTGTAATTGTGTAGGCATGCATGGTTGTAACGTGGTGTATGCTGATTGGTATGTGTAGAGAGTACTCTACTTACATAGGCTGCGGTGCTGAGTGGAGGCATGTGACAGATCCTGTGGGTGGAGGAGGCTGTACCACGAGCGAGAGCGTAGAGCTGCCACATCAAAGCCAAGATAGGCACTCACACTGCAGGCAAGAGTGGGCGAAGACACGTTAGGATAATTACTTACTCCTTTAGTTATCACAGCATAAAGTAAACAAATTAATTAATGGAATATACCAGTTCATATTCAAGCAACAGGTGGAAGATAGGATCTCTTATTTGTGCAGACTTACTTGTCCTGTGCATTTTGCAGCCTCATATCCCGGCCGTGCTGGGAATGGAAGCAGGCCAAGAAGAAGTTGCTCTCAGCAGTGGGAGGGGTGGAGGTGGATTCCCTTTCTCCCCCAGGGCCAGAGCGGGTAGGGTGGGGCTCCAGAGGAGAACAGAAACAAACCCAGACGGGGTTGGAGGTCCAGTAGGACCCAGCAGTCGGAGAGGAGGGAGGGGGACAGAGGCAGCGAGCTCGGATCAGAACCAGCTTGTTCCCAGCACTCTGCCTGCGCACGGACTTGGAGGTGTTGAAACGACACCGGAAGAGACGATCTGCAAAGAAGAAGATGTGAGGAGGTTTAGTGAAAACAGTTTGTGCTATTCAGTCTGCAGTTTGAGTCTCACTGGATGTGGGTATTTATGAAACTTAAAATTGTGAATTTATATATCTTTTCCTACCTGTATCAAGTGATGTAGAGGTTGAGAGGTTGGTCCTCATGACAAAGTGGTCAGAGGCATCAATGATATCATACACACTGTCACCCTGGGCCACAAGATCCACCTGAAAATGAAAGATAACATTATTTATTAACACCCAGCGAAAGCCTGAATGTCCATTTAAGTCACTGAACTATGGAAAAATGGCTGTCACTGACTCATTAGTGCCCCTGCTTTGAGTGCAGACTCACCATTGAGTGTCCGAGATGCTCCGAGACGCTGTCTGACAGGTACAGGAGCTTCCCTTCCCCAGTCAGCAGCATCAAAAACCCCGGCAGCGCCTGCACCAACTCCGATAGTTCATGGAAAGACAGAAACCTTGCACTTTCCTCAAGGCTGGCAGCAGCTCCTGCTTCTAGAAAAAAAAATGTAGACAGAGCAGAGGGACGCCACTTTAGTTAATAAAACTCGTTCTAAAGCAGCATAAATGCAACATTCCCTGCTCCCCGCAATAGCCAATAGCGGCCGCAGTGTAGTTCAGCACCATGGACAGTGATGTTGGCTCATTTCTTGGCGTTGAAGCGTTTCAGCACTGGACAGCGACACATCATTGCTGCAAACGAGCCTCTATCTATCTGTCACAATCATCGGGCAATTACTCTCCCCTGACTGAACAGGTTTTCCTATAAAATCACATCTAGACCGAGGCAACTGCATGCGGTGTCACTAAAACACTTGTTGATTCCGCGCATGATCCAAACCGACGGTGAGAAATTGCAATCTATCTAGGAATGTGTCATTCTCGGGCAGGAATACATTATATGGCATTCATCAACAGGTAGTTTTTCTGAATAAATTCTGTCTTACCTTGAGAGAAGAAGACAGATTTCCTGGTGTACATGCAGGCAAGTGACATGATATGCAGGTATGAGAGCCGCGCTTTATCTGCATCGGATATGGGCAGCAAGTCCTTCAGGTTCCGGATCTCCGCGTTGATCTGGTCCCTTCGAGCCTTTGATGCTCCTTTGGTTGAGCGGTACATTGTAGCCAGTTAACAGTGAACTATCAGATTCCTCCAGATGTAAGTTGGAGAGTTGTAAGCGGTCTTATTTGACGTCGTGCCTCGGCTGAAGTCGGGGTCCCTGTCTCCAAGATGTATCAGAGACGGGCTGCAAAGTGATTAAAAAAACCTTTGAGGTGTGTTATTGGACTTTCATCTCATCTCTTTTCAGAGTAAGGTTTTAAAACCTTCTCTTGTCCTCTCCTGTCTCTTAAGCTCCGCCACAGCGTCCAGCTCGGATGCTGGCCGACTGCTGGATGTCTGTCCCCCCTTTCAGAGTGCAGGTGGTTCGGCGGCTGTGCTAGCCGTCTCTCGCCCAGAAGTCCGGAGCCCGTAAATCTGGTTGAGGGACTCTGCTCGCCGGTCACTTATATAGCCTGGGACTCCGCCGGAGTAGGGGGGCTCCCAACGCACCAACACCGACGTAAAAGGGAAGGAGGGGGGGCTGGAGAAGAGGGGGGCTGAGGGGGATTGATATATCTCACATCAATGTTAGTAATGGTGAAATTCTCCCCCTCCCTCTCCCGTGCCCTCTCCTTTCGGTGACTCTTCCCCGACGTCAGCTCTTCCCTCTACTCGGTGATGACGTCGGACTGAAATCGGGAGCTCCGGCGACGCAAAAAGCCCGATTTGGACAAAACCGAGTAAGGGGCGGAGTCAAGCGTAAAACGTAAACGGAGTCACCGGACTCCGGTGTATTAGGGGGGAGAGGAGCGGGGGGTGGGATGACTGAGCTGCATACGAAAGAGGTCTCTGTGTTTATATGTCTGGCACGGGTAGACTACCCGCCATTCCCTCTTTGCCCTATACCTGCCAATAAACACGCCAGGTGCTTGTTAGTTGATTTGCCAATTCCTTCTGACCACTGTTTACTGTCAACATTGATTTAGGAGTGATGGTGCATGCTGCAAAACCACCGCATACCCACAACATATTCAATCACTGTGCTGATTTCTTTTATTTTTTTTACGAGAGGAGGACATGGATGTTCGGGCTTGTTGCTCATAGCACCGTTCCTCCGTCGCCTTTTATGAATGGAAATCGTTTCTGAGCAGCTGATGTTTGTGTCGCAGGGCTAAAAATGAATGCATAAACCAACCTAGGCTTATACTGTTTTGCAGTCAGCCAGAGATGAATACTACGCATGTCCCGTGATTTCAAGGTAGACTGCATTTTCCAATTTTCTTCATGTTAAATGAACCTCGCAGGCACATGGTGCTGCAAACGCTCCTAATTCACTGTAAGAAGTAAATTGAAACATCAATTAGGCTAAACAATTAAAGACAGAGTGAGCTTAGTATGTTCCTTTCTACATGGAGGTTAAGCCTTGTGCTTGATTTGTCTCAAGTAGCACTGAAGGATAAAAGAACTGAAGCATCTCTAGAATAAATGATACAAATATAGAGACACGAAAGTCCCCGTTATAATAATTAGCAGTGCTATAGGAAGTAAACCACCACAGAGAGGGATACTGTCACTGTATAAACTCATCATTGAGAATATATGTCATTACTACAGGAATATATTATGAACAATGAGGCTATGGTATTAATTTTTCGGTATCTGTCGTATGATTCTATCCATTCAACAAATGTCGTATCTGCTTTATGCGTGTATCCACATCAACGGTCACACGATTCATCCCTCGTCTCCATCCAGCACAGCGGGGATTAAAGCTGACAGCGGCAGTCTTCAGTAGGTTAATGAAAAGTAAAGTCCTCTAACCGAATGACATTCATGAATAAGTTGAGCGCGCGCACGGCAGCCATTGCGCAACTAACCAGTCGCCAATTCGCACGTGAGATAAACCGTGTTGTTTCTAAAAATAGCTCTCACCGGTGACTGACACAAGGCAAGGACCAAGAAGCGCGCCCCCGCATCCAGCTCCAATCGTCCTATTTATAGAGGGATGTTTTCACTTGGGCTATGGCTCAAAATAGATTTGTATGAACTTCGCATGTGGGACCGAGCGGGTCGTAACACGGTGCACTCCTGGCTCTGTGTCGCTGTCCACCGCTGTGTCATGCTGACCGGGTTTTTTTTTTTTTTTTCTTTTTCTTTTTCTTTTTCTTTTTTTTTCTGGAGGGACGTATTCTCCTGTAAAAGGTGACTTGACAGTTATTTCATTGACCCGGCACCCTTTTCTTCGAAAACAATAATATTGAATTGTCTCTGGGTTGAACCCGAAAAGTGAATTGTTAGCCTCAGTGATTGTTTTTCTATTTGTTTGGCAGTTTCTTAATGCCAGTCCCTCTGCAAGGTGAAGAAAAGGTCAGGAAAAGACTACAGTGCTGATCAATGAATGTTATTCTGTATCATGTGCTTGTGTGTGTGTGTGTGTGTGTGTGTGTGTGTGTGTGTGTGTGTGTGCGTGTGTGTGCGTGTGTGTGCGTGTGTGTGTGTGTGTGGACACGCACACCCTTCTCATCCCAGTGTCTCAGACTGAGGAAACATTTCCAAATAGATGCAGCTTCCTATCTAACCTACAACTGAGATGGGAAAGTCACATCCCCATCTCATTGGGCTCATTTAGGCTGCCCACTGTGCTTACTGTACTTACATTTAGCCTCATTTAGCCTTTTTTTTTCTCCCAAAAATAATCAATGACTGGTCGATTAGCCCACTGATGAATCACCATCCCTTTTCCTGGATATTTAGCTCTGCCTGGTTCCTCATCAGCGCCTCTGTGTGCATGTTTCTGTTCTGTTTCTTACCCTGGTGGTCTCTTCCTTGTACCTCGGGGTTTTGTGTTGATGTCTGTTTTTGTTTGGATGTGTTTTTTTGTTTTTCAATTGTCAGATTTGCTTATTATGTGACTCAGCCATCTCCACGTCCTCTCCTTTAGCTGTTTTTCTGTTGGTTCCTGTTTGATCCTTGCTGGAAGTGAAAGCCCAGAGGTACTGGGGAGCCATCAAATCATCAGAGAAGAGTGATGAATGAGCACCTACAGAGGTTTTGGTGAAATATCTTTGCACCAAATATTACCCCCCTAAGCCTCACGTTCAGTCCTACAGTCTTTTCTTTGCTTTACATAAGACCATTGAAGCCACTTTAATGATACTCTCATTTCCATTGTACATCACATGGAGGAGCAGCGCCCCTAGACCATGGAGTGATGCGTCACATGCCAGTGTGATGCTGCAGTGGGGGCCATAGTGTGTCCACACAGTGACACTAGTTTCCCTTTGGCACTTCTGAATGCAGCATCCCACTCATTCAACTAGTTAGTGGTTGTGCCAGTGCTCTCTCATCCATATCAGTTCATTGAGAGGACGCATGATTGTAAAGAGGCTGTGCATATATCAGGCACCGAAAAGAAAACTGCAGTTGACTCATGCCCTCTCATGCAGGTGCATCAAATATAGCTTGTGCTTTTTCTTTGATTTTACGCTGGTCTGTTGCATCAATGGAATAATCTCATATTTCTCATGTATTTTCTACATCCATGCTTCTCATATCAAGTCCTCCATGGCGGCCCAGTGTGTGGTAGAGCGCGTACCACATATCAAGGCCAAGTCCTTACTGCAGCTGCCCTGGGTCGATTCTGAGCCGAGCCATTTGCTGCATACTATCCCCTATCTCCCACTGCCTCTCTCTAATATCACTATCGAATAAGGCAGAAATGCCAACAAACAAACAAACAAACAAATAAATGAAAGAATGAATGAGTGAATGAATAAGAAGTCCTCCAAGCACCGAAGCTTTAATGTTTCACAGATAGTGAAAGTCCATTGTCAGGCCTAGTTGTGATGACACTGAGCAAAAGTGAAAAAAAAATGTGCACCATGATTGCGAGACATTCTCTAAAATTCTCATTTACCTTCACTTGACGGTTTGCAGGAGAGAAATCCAGTCTATTAAAATGTAAAGAAAGCAAATTGATTCTTGATGCGGGGCATGAAGTACAGCGACACATACACATTACAGTTACCTTGAAATCCCCATGTATCCTCACTGTAACAGCCTTTCAAATTTAATGTGAGCATTGCTCACTATCTGCTCCAAACAGGTGTAAGTACCAGGACGTTGATGAATCTGCTTTCACAAATGTGGAACATTACGGGACTAGTTTGCCATTGCTTTTTCACTTGCTTGTTTTTAATTTGTGTCTTTCGGTGTTCTCAGTGTCTCTGCAAACACTTGTGAATGTCCTGGAGTGTGTTTGTGTTGTCTAATTATGAAAATTATATCTGTTCAGCTTGGTCTCATGCACAGGCTTTCAGCAAGGCACAGCTGCATATCGTCCTGCCTTGCTGCCTCAGTGTCCTGCCTGTCGGCCCACAAACATTCAGCTCTGCACTTTCAGACTGTCTGGAGAGCTCAAAAAGACAAATAAGCCACAGAAACAGTTTCTGTTGTATGTGTAGGCAGTCTTGTATTGGCTGCACAGTTAGGAATGGTCTTAAACACAGTCTTTTAGTCGCTTTCCCCTCTTAACGTCTGGTTTATTTTCTTAAGGTCACTAGTGAATGCCATTCACCGCCATTGTGTTATTGGCTGAGTGATTATCAAAAGCAGTAGCAGTTCCAACTCGCTTTTCATGCATCTCACATTTGTGTACTTTGTTTTTTGCGTTGCTTTTCATCACTGGATGTGCCACTCATTGCCTTGCGCTGAACTTCCTTGCGGTGACAACAATGTTAAACCTTTGTTGTCGGGTAATTTCCATCCATCAAAAACAATCCTCCCCCTTTCACATCCTTCTTTTGTCCTTGCAAGTTCAGACAATCAGTGCCAGTCTTGCTGCAGCTGTGATAGTCCCATTCCCTTATACGTAAAACCTAATAGGATGATTGATTGATCTGAGCATTTGAGAATGCACTGGATGTGTATTGGCATTGCATTAACTTTCATAGTTAATCCAATTTATCTTCTTTTGCACCTGCTTGACTGGAGTTAAATCTTTCTCTGACACTAGGTTTGCGTTGCTTCGCACACAATTCTGTCTCTTACAGCCTTATTCACTGAAGCACCAAACTCTCAGGTTTCTGACATCTTCTCCCGAACAGCCTCATGCTGCATTATGGCATTTCCCTCCTCCTGATTTCTCTTGTGGAAAAAAAATCATTCAGCATTCACCAGTAGTTTGGCTGAAAATGTACCCACAGTGCCTCCATGATATCTTCATATTTCAGGTTGCCTAGCTTCCGCAGGGTAATGAGCTGTAATCCATAAGTTGCACTCCCTATTACAACAGGCCTGGTACAATCCTCTCCCCCTTGATGTCATTAGCAATAATAAAATACTTCAAGTGCTCAGCATAAGTACTCCAGTGTTCCTTGTTCTCATTAAAACTATCCAACTGTCCAGATAACAAATCCTCGTCTACCATTAACGAGGCAACATTCGCTCACAAGCAAGATGGCTAAATACAAAATTACATTCATCCCTTGTGTGACCTTGTGGGCTGTCACTTTCACACCTGTCACACTGTTAAATCAAAACTGCCTCACCAATCAGAAACCCACTGATGGTCATTATCAAAACTGATTAGCCAGTTATTTATGTAGAGACATTCTAACATTGATTATGCTTGAATTGCTTCAAGATTTGGGTCTTTCTCTTAAAACGGATTTAACTGTGCACTCTTTATTTCCTTGCTGCCTCTGTGCCTACAGCATTTCGTTCATTCATGATAAATACAGAGGCTGTGAGTTACAGGTTATTTCACCTTTTTCATATCTTTTGAAACCCAACATTTGATTCAGAGAATAACATACAATGTCAGATGAATAGTGCCCTGCACCCTGACAGCACCATGATTTCATGAATAGAATAGAATAGAATAGAATAGAATAGAATAGAATAGAATAGAATAGAATAGAATAGAATAGAATAGAATGGCACAGCAGTGCAATGAAGTTTGTTTTACCACTCCTGGGCTGTGCATATAAACAGTAAAAAGATAAATGCAATAAAAATACATCTAACCAGATTAAGATACAAATGTAAAATAGAAATGTATAAATAAAAAATAGTTACACACGTTACAAGAAAATTTAAACATAGTTCAACCATCAGTTACTGCACATGAACAATGTGACAATTTGAAAGCAAGTTTTGTGAGCAAATCTCTGGTGTGCAGACCAAAGTAGGAAGAGCACAGCCCTGAGTTACCCGCTGCACACATGAATCCCATTTTTACTGGAGTTATGACTGGTGAAAACAATCACACCAGCCTTTTCTGTTTTGAGAGGTAGTGTTTGGAGGGGAGTTTCGAACGGATTGGTGATGTCACCGCTGGAGTTCTTTAAAAGGGTACTGTCAGACTTTCTCTCAGCAAAAAATAGCGCACATCTTTATGCAGGAGCTCCCAGAATAAAACACTCAAAGTTGTTTTGTTTTTGTTTTGTTTTTTTGTTGTTTTTTTCCACCCAGCAGCAGCAGTCTCATAGGTACTTAAAGTGTCCCAGTGTCCCACACACTCTGTTGTCTCACCACTGGGCCGGATAAATTGCTAGCTCTTTCATTGTTGCAGTTGTCATGATAATCTCAGCCATTATGAGACAGGGTTGTGTTGGTATCATAGGTGGGTGGAAGATAGGAACATGGCTATGGAGAGGCGGATGTGTGAAGAGTGGGGGGTCGCGGGGATGAGTGCCTTGTCTCCCTGACAGCAAATGGACTTCAATGAATCCAATTAGTGGGTCCTCTTTGTACCAGAAAAATATGCCTAAATATTCATATGGAGATTCATTCAGTCTTATCCCCTCTTTACTGCGCCCACTCACTCACTCTCTCACTCACTTGCTAACCCACTCACTCACTTACTCACACAATCACACATTCATTCACCAACACTTACCCTCTCCCGATCTCCATCTTTCTGCCTGTTTTTTTTTTTTTTTTTTTTTGCCTGTCTTTCTCTCTCTCACATACAGAAACTCAGCACAAACTGGACAAACAGTATGAATATTCAGTATTTTGTTGTTGTTGCTGTTTTTTTTTTTTTTTTTTTTTTTTTTTTTTAATTCTTCCATACATAGTCTTACCCATTTTCAGTTGCTGTAATGGGCAACAGGCTTTCCAACAGGTGTGACTTTCACAGCTTCAGCGATTGGCAGAGACAGAAACTGTGGATGAGGGACAAGCAGCATGTTCCTCAACAACCTTAGTCATCACATCACAGGGAACAGCAAGTATATCACCCGTCCCTCTGAGGCTATATCCATCACAGAACACGTATCGTAAGAAATAGCAAAGTTGAAAGGCATGTGAGTAATTTTAGCAATGATTAGAGCAAGGTTATGTTTAACTCAAAGATAAGGGGGCTATAAATAAGGTGAGTACATTATTTCTGGGCCACTTTGGGGTGAGGAGTGCAGGAGATGGGATTGGAGGGGGTGAAGGTGTGTGTGTATGTGTGTGTGTGTGTGTGTGTGTATGCATGTTGAGGGAGTAGAGGATGCAGAAATTACTTTCAGGGTAAACAAAATGGGAGGCTCTCGTGCCAGAGGTGAAAGATACTTGTCCTTTTTTCTAAGACTCTCTTTCTTTTTCCTGTTTATTTTTACACCCAGAGAGTCAAGGTCTGCGCTCTGCTTCTTGAAAGGAAGGAGCTAATCTGTCGCCTAGCAACACCTCCCACTCCTGCATCGAAGCGGGAGTGAGAGAGGATGTGGAGCAAAAGGAGTGCTGGAAAAAAAAAACCAAAATAAAAAAAAATTTAGGGACACACAGAGAGAGGTGCACGATGGACAGAAAAACTGGGAACAGGTAACAGGGAAATCTGGATGGACAGTGGCGTGTGAGAGATGTGCACGATCACCTCTGAAAAGCTGAAGTGAAAGAGGCCGACAAACAAATTACGAATTCACACATTATTTATAGGGTGTTGGTAGTATTTGTGAAAATGAAAAACATGCAACTAAACATAGATACTAAACTTTGATCAGGAAATTCACATCATCATGCCATCTCCTGGCAGAGTAACTTTAAAAATGTTTGCACTATTATTTGTTACATCTGTGGAACAAAAGGCCAAATGAATGAAGACAATATCCACGGAAGAGTAAATGTAAATAAATGGATAAACGCTATATAATGTATACTCACTCTTAGGTTCACAAATGTAAGGCTGATGAAATATGGTGCCGTTTGTGTGAATTTTATACTGAAACGAGCCTCATCTCATCATAGTTCTGAACAAAACAATGTCCCTTTATCTTCAGAAAATCATCCTGCTTGTGCGACTCAGCTTTTCTGTCTTTTCCAGTATGTTCTCTAACATCAGCATGATGTGAGGTGAACTCTTTTTCATAATAAAACGCTAAATAGAGTACATAAAGCCAATGTTCTTTGACTGAAAATAATGCATGTACAGTCTTGGGGCCACGCCTGCGTTTGAGCATGCAAGTCATTTGATTCACACACCGACACCTTCCAACTGCACTGCATGTTGCTCTGTCTGATTTAAAGGCTGACAGATTCACAGACAGACACAACCTGTGAATGTGAACCATACAAACACCCACACACGCCACTCCACCCACACCAGACCCCCCCCCCACCCCCACCCCCTCACCTCCAGCCTTTATTCCTCGCTCCCTGCCTCCTTTCCTTACCAATGCTTTGTGAGCCAGTAGCCTTGTACCTTTCTCTCCTTTTTCAATATCCAGTTTATATTTAGAACCCAGGGCACAGAACAGGGGGCAGAAGTTTCTCTAGTGCTGTTAGCTGTGCTAAGCTCTCCATCTTCCCAAGGTCTTTGGATTATACTTAGATTCACAGGAGAACATAGGGACAATAAGTTGGTAAATTGCCTAGATAGTTGCTAGGGATAGAGTCCACCATGAGAGGCTTTATTGTATTGCATAAGAATGAATGTGTGACGATGATTGAGCCTAATATAGATTTCAGAATAAATTTATCACTTGCATTATATGTGTTTTTGAGGGTATAACGTTAATTGTTTAATAAAACAATGTTACATTTAAACAAAGGAAAAGCTACTGGCTACTATATACACCTTTTTTTTTTTATTATTTGGGATAAATTGTGTAACCAGCAGGTATTTGTTCAGCATTTCATATCTTATATATTTCATCATTTTACAATATATACACTTTTCCCACAGCACCATACTGTAACATACCACCACAGACACTGACTCTTTTTCCCCACAGTAAGTTGGTGCTGATGCAGGGTTGCTATGGTGATGTGATGTAGATGTGTGACATCATGAGAGACCTCCTAGCAGCAGATCTTTCATTGAGACTCAGCCTCTCTCCCTTTTTCCCCTTTTCCCCCGTTTCTCTCTCCCTCTCAGTCTTACTCCCTCGATTAACTCTCACCCTCATTTCAGACAAAAGGTCAGCGGGCAGATTGAGCGAGGCAACAGATTGCAACATGTAAAGTATGGATGGACTGTGCCATCGCTCACCATTTATTGCAATTATTGGCTTTAATGTATATTAACCGGCACATATTCAGGAAGAGTGGACAGAGTGAGATGTTGCGTAACGAATGCAGAGAAAGAGTGGGTTGATGTTGTGAAGTTGAGAGAATGAGAAAGTGAGGGAGGAACAGATGTGCTCGAAAGGCTTAATATCAGGCGATAAATTGCATCTGTACCTTTTTCTTTTCTTAGATTTCATCCATTTGTCCTCCTTCCTGGCTGTCCTTGTATAATGTGGCTCAAAATACATCTCTCTTCACCAGATGTTTTGCTGTTATAACCACATGACTGCCATCACTGCCATTATCAACTACCATTACTTTTTTTTTTTATTTAATTTTGTTCCTCCTTCTTTCCTGAGCAATTTACTGATTCATTCATTCATTCGTTCGTTCGTTCATTCATTCTGAGCTGATTCATGAATGGATGTGGTCAATTACTTTTCAGCTGTGGCTTGTTCATCTCTTCCTACCGAGACCTACTTTCTATCTATAGTGGTCCGAAAACACATTCACACAAACAACATGGTGTCAACACTCTAGTTAGCGGAAGGAGTAAATAAGGTGCTAGATTCTGATGTGGGAAAACTTTATTGTCAGTATGTCATTACCTGTTCCTGGGAAATTGTCTTTTATATTGGCTCATTAACATGAAATTGGAAACATCAATAAAAGGCAGATTTGCAAATATTACTTAAGCGCAGATCGTCTCTTATTGCCTGCTCAGAAACTTTATTGTTGTGGGAATAAGAGATTTGTTGTGGTTTACTGGCCACTAGGACTTTGTAATGTATCTAGTTGGAAGAGGTTGCAAGGAGTTGTTGTGCAGAAGGAGGAAGTTGCAGTGTGATTAGACTTGACGAGCGTTTGGGAAGGTCTCATAGTTTTGACTGTAGTGCAGTGCAGTTCTGGTCATTTTGCCTCCCTGCTAGATGTTGGTTGACATTTTCATCAGGCTGAAATTGCATGGAGAATTCACAGGGAATCGTTACTTGTCTGAATCTGACAAAATGTGCCTCAGCAACACATCGTTAGAGGCTAAAGGCCACAGACCAAAGATCTGTTTCACAGTCATGCCAGTTTGCAATTCACGAAATTCCACTTCAGCTTTTGCTCTTTGACGTTCACATACCTTTCAGTTTTTCATTTGTGTTATTTTTTTTTTTTTTTACAGGGCTGAATATCTTTTCAGCCTAGGCCCTTTGCCGCTATACACCCACACACCCATAGCAACACGTTGTCGTTTCTTAGTAACCACATTTACGCAATGAGTAAAGAAATTGAAGGTAGAGTAGGCATGGGTAAGGTCTAGCTTAGAGCCTTATATAAATCTATCGAAGGCTCCTATGAGAGAAAAGCGAGAGTCTGGCTCAACAGCTGGAATAGAAATCTCATCAGCCTTCATCAAATCCAGGATTTCTGATGGGCTGAGCTTTTGTTTGCTTGAATTCAATCAATTAGGTAAAGATAGACAAGATGTGTTAAAGTGCTTTTAGGAATCTGGGCCCCTCTCATTTTGTTTGCACCTGAATCTCAGCATTAGATCTCGTCAGGCAGGGAAGTGTGTGCTGTATGCACTCAAGTCCTCTCTGAGTCTCAGTGCAGACACCTGCACAGCCATATTTTTAATTATATCTCTGCTAATTGTGTCACTGAAATGTGACCCAATATCCTGTTCACTGTGATACCCTGCACTAAATTCCCAGGTTGCTGGAAGGAGATTACACTGACCCGAGGTAATGAACATACCCAGCAATTGAACCTGTAATTGGACTACACTGATAAGCTAATTGTTTCCAGAGCTGACAAGAAATGGCTCTCGTTGAATTACACAGAGCACAATTTAGAGAGCATTTTATTGTAAGCTCCTGTGTGATATGTGAAGGTCACTTCTTGTATGACAAATGTCCCTAATCAAAAAAAAAAAAAAAGTCTTTGGAATTCGAGATAATCCAGCAGGATTTGTTCCAAAGTAATACAAAATCCAATCAAAACCTATTATGCTTTGAAATAAATTCTTTAGCATCCTATTAGACAGTGAAACATGTTTGTCAGAGCACTCGACGATTTAAATGGAAATTCCTACCGTTTTTTATAATCCTTGTCAATCATCCAAAAACTCCTGTGTGCCTTCTATTTGAATACTGCAGGTCTCCTGCAATCCCATTTAACCTGCTAACAGGATATGGGATGAGGCTCTTCTGTTGGTCTTTCTGACAAAGACTGAAATTAGACCATTACAGTTAATGTGGCAGTGACACAGTGAAAATGTAAAAACTGATTCACTGTTATTTTCAGGGCAGAAATACTTCATATTTTATTTAGCTGTAATAACTGTAAGTGTGTGTAAATTAGATAGATATTATATATTACTGATTTAGAATCAAAAGAATGGTAGTCAAGACTACATCCTTACAATGTTTCTTAATATTGTATGTGACATTTCATTTACAACATTGTATTTGGGTTCGCTGCGCATCGTTAGAGAGGCCTGGGAACACTTACATGCATTAAAAAGCAAAATTAGATGTATCAAGCAGTTGTTGGCTGTCCCCTTCACACTACCTGGTCAGTATTTTTAGATTTGTTGATTGGTGTTGTTGTTGATCTGCTGGTTATCTTCAACTCTCCACCACAACGATCTCTGAAAACACAAGGAACACATCCTGCCTCATGTCCCCAACTAATTTACACTCTAATCACTCAGACCTCTTCTGATTATAAAGACTGTTTTTGATGTCACTTGGATTCCACTGGCCGCTCTTTTCATTAATGAACTAATGTCGGTGCTGGGGAGAGGGGGGGGTGTGGGTGGAGGGAAGTGACACTCCACCCCGCTCCTTCATTGATAAATATAATACCTGCATTGTAGTGGAGTGGAGGGGGAGGCATCGAGAGCTTTTGTAATGCAATAGGCAGGGAAAAGATCAAAGCCCCGCTCTGAGGAGACCGGCCCTCCACTCTGGCAGCATTTTCAGATGTCTTGAGCCGACATACAGGAAGGGTTGAATTCAGTGCTGATGGAGAGGTTTCTTTCTGTCCAGCATGTTTGTTCCACCGTTGCTCCAGACGTGAGATAGGGTTGTGGAGTGCTTGGCACACTCTGCCCTGGGCCTTCATTTTTCTGCTTCCTGTCCCACGTCCGCCCCCACTGCGGCCTACAGGGCACGGCTTGCCCAGAAATGAGATCATATCGTGGTAAAGGTGCCAAAATGAGGCCCAGCGCTCCACCACTCCCCTCTGCCACCCCAAACACTCCTCCCACTCGTCTGTGTGGGCACTGCCACTCTCACAACACATGCTCTCATATGGAAACACCCACACTACGCGCACACACACACACAGGGACATATGCATCACACCAACATACATGTACGCAGAGCCACACACATTGCTCTCTTTCTCCGTGCCCACTGTGTTGGTACAGTGTGATACTGGTTATTTTTCTGTCTGTGTGCCAACAGGAAATGCCAGCACACTTGTACCACTGCTCTTCCCTAATGTGAACACACACACACACACACACACGCACACACAGCATACCTCCCTCCTTGTCAACCCCCTACCCCTCTTCCTATTACCCTTCTGCACTCTTGAATGCCATCACTTTGCCAACTTTGATCTCCATCACAGTACTGTAAGCCTAAAGGAGATGCCAAATGATGCCTATGAAAGTTGAAAAAAAAAAAAAAAATTCTATACCACAAGATTATTTAAGAGCTTGGTGAAAAATACAGTATTCGTGTTTGCTGCAGTTGCTGTATTTTGCTCTGTTCAGATTGTCTGAACACTTTGTGAAAGTTGCCACCGCTTGTTCCTCCCACAGGTGTATGAGTTCACGGAAAACGAGAGAAAAAGTAGGTTCAGTAGTCAATTAGATTACAAAACCAACAAATTCTTTTCCCTCAGATTGTTGCTATTCCTGGACTGTTCTGAGGGATCTGTGTATCCTGCTGCCCCCTGCTGGCTGAGCAGTCTGCTGCGCTTACATAAAACAGCCCTGTGCGTGAGTCATCACCCCTGAGTGAGGACAGAAGGGAGGAGTGTGTGTGTGTGTGTGTGTGTGTGTGTTTGTGTGGGACTGGGCGGAGCAAACAGCAGTGGACTGTGAAATAAGGGCTTTCCCCTCTCTCTTTTTCTCCCTCTCTCTCTTTTCCTCAGTTTTTTTTTTTTTTTTTTGTGGGTCAGGAGAATCACTTAGTAGACAAGACGGCCTTGGTTAAGTCAACTAGGGGACACGCAAAATGCTGGGAAAATAGGGAGAGCTTCTGCAGAGCTTGTTTACATGCCACATGCAACGCATAGAAATAGAGCGTGTTATCCTCGCTCCTCTCATTCACTGCAGTCATATTTTATTCTAATTACAGCCATTTGCTCCTGTTTCTCGTCTTCCCTCACTCCTAAAATTATCATCTTTTAGCATGTGAAGCCAGGCTTTCATCCACCCCCCGTCTTATCCTCAAAGTGAAACATACTGCACATAAAGGGGAAGAGGAGATCAATTTTAAAAAAGAGACAGTCATCTTAACGTTGTATTAGTATGTTGCTGACGTGTTGCTAAGCTGAGAGATTTCAGGCTGCACTGGAGTGGATTTCACCATGGGGGTTGTTTCCATTTTTGATAGAGCAACCAGAAGGCCAGAAATAGCCAGCGCCCTCTGGTTAGAATATTAGAGGTTGAAGGTGGATGAGAGCGCGCTGGCGTTGGGAAGGACGAGCGAAAAGAGTGAAACTGCAATGAACTTTTCTGTAACACACAGAAATGAAAAGGTATATTGTTTTATTTGGGATCTAATCATAGACAAAACAAAAAGTACAACATGATCAGCAATGTGACGAACCTATAAATGGCAGTGAGTGAGAGCCTGGACATTGGTATGCTCATGAAGGATAAGGGAGGAGCGCGGACGCTGAGGTCTGATCTGAGTGGTTTGAGTCATGTCTATCATCACGAAAACAGGACCGATAAGAAGAAGTGAAGTGACAAATAGAGTGACACTGCAGATAAGGATGTAAACTTGTGAAAACTGATGAGTCTGGAGATGATGTTATCAGCGGCAGCGAATCGTTTCGCCTAAAGAGAAAAAGAAAACATGGCAATGCCACACAGATTTGTTTTTATCATCCTACACAAACCTGAAGAAAAAAAAAAAACTAGACTAATATCCCTTACAGCTTTAAAACACCCAGACCACAGAATGATGCCATCAGATTAAAAAAAAAAAATTGAGCTCAATCATAAACAGTTTAGGACAATATCTGAAAAAAAGGGCAGACAGACAACAAACTGACAGATTTAAGGCACTGGAACAAGTTTGACTGGATTAAATTTGATCATTTAAGCCTGTTATTTACCTGTGAGACATTACTGCTACACTTTCATGTGCATGTTGCCTGATATTGTGTGAATATATCCTTCCATTTGAAACAGTGAGCTGACAGAAAAGTGTTGTTGTTTTTTTTGAATGATTAAGTAGAAGACCCTAGCAAAGATGTAACATCTTATCACAGTGACCGGCTGAACTGCTTTGTCCACTTCACACTTGTATATTGTTTTACGGCTTCTTCCCCCTTTTTTTTTTTGGTTTTGCATCTGTGTGTCTCCCGTTCTCCCTCTCTCCCTCTGCGTCTTCTCTTCCTCTCCTCTTTAAAAGGCGTACGGCCCAACATAGATGGAGAGTCTGAGGGCAGAGCTGGTCTGGTAGTTGTTCTGGTAGCTGAGCAGAGGATTGACTGACACCATCTCCAGGTCCAGTGTGTATTCCCTGGGCCCTGATACTGCACGGGACAGCACCAGCATGGCACTAATATTGTTGATTTGCTGGAGTGAGACAAAACAAAAGGTTATTTAGTACATCTGTGTAGCTGTCAGAATAACAAACAGAGTATTTACCAGTAGGATTTATAAGGCAGACACTGATATTTTACACTGTGGGGCTCAACAGCTTATATATCTCGGCATTTGACCACTCTCCTGCCAAAAGTTAAAATGATTCAGTAATTGTCCCCCAGAGTTTTATTCTTAGCAGGATGAAATGCCTCTAAACCAGTTTTCACGCCATCATGTGACAATAAAACTCCTCTGAAACCGAGACTAATGAAATTCATTTAGGTGGATTAGCAGCACCTTATGGCAGGAAGACCCACCGCACATATTCAATGGAAATGGAGAACTCTGGGATACATTTGGCTGCCAAATGAAGACGTAACTCATAAAATAAACATTACTCAACAATTAAATCCATCTTATGAAAACTGGCCAACAGCACCTGCTTGATGTGCAATATTTAAGATATATAATTTAAGTTCAGCATTGATCTAACCTTAAATACCGCGCTTAGTTATTGACAGCTCATTTGGAATGTAAAAGACAGAGTATAAATGTGCAGGTTATTGACCTTCACATTAGTGAATGACAATAAAAAAAAAATCTCAACAGCCACACCACTCGCTTGTTATCCTCCCCTCTGTGCTGTGTGCTCACCCTGATGTAGAAGTCTCCGTTCTCGTCACCGGAGCGGATGCGGAAAGTGTTGTAAGCCCCCGGAGAGACGCTGGTGGCCTGAATCTGGAAGATGTCGGAGGGAACGGACCGCTCCGAGGTTATGCTCATGTAGCGATGGACGATGGAGAACGGCAGATCTCGACAGGCAGGCTTGTTCACAGGGCACACACAGCGGCTGGACACACAGCGGAGAGGAGCAATCAGAATCACAGTCCCTTTATTCACCATGTGTGAGTGTAAAGGAATATGTTTTGGTGATGTGAATGCAAAGAAACAACAATTACTGGCATATTAACACAGTACACACTTATAATAGAGGAACAACAGGATGTCATGGCAGGATACGCAGCAGACAGTGCACTGCACATATCACCTGACATACATATGATGGAGCAGAATCTGTGCACAATCAGTCATGAGTTTAAAAGGTAATTTTCAGTAAAATAATCATCATGCAATTGCTTGTATTCATGCCCTGTAGTGAAAACAGCAATTCACAATTCAGCCAGCAGAGGGGGTAATGTAATGTGACAGAGAGGAAAGCTCTCCCAAAATCTAACTAAATTGTATTTGCACAGTTTCCCCAGTGTTTTTCTAAAACACATTTTATGACACAAATCATCTTTAAAACATTAGTGGCGGTCAACACCTGTTACCAATTCAAGACTTGTCTCACCACTCTAATAGTTTTCTAATTGTACTGGGCCATGTTCAAAAAAAAAAAGGTCACAAACCTGGACACACATATGGAAAAAGTAATTGGACTAATCTTGCAATTTGAGCCATACTCCATGCGAGAGCTGATTATATTTTCACTTGATGGCCAGCACATATTTTAGTAATGGGGAAAAGGTGTATATGTGCGTGTGTAAGAGTGTGTTTGTCTGTGAATGCATTCATGAGTGGAGTGTCACTCACTTATCAGACACTTGTACATAAGGATCCTGGCATCGATTCGTTTCCACACACTGGTATCTTCCATGGATATTCACGCAGGTCTGTGTTTCGGTACACTGATGTTCACCTGTCTCACACTCATTTATATCTGGCGACAAAGAAAGTTCATGATATTTCAGGAATGAGCAGGACTAGACAGTAAATAACAAGAATTGAGTCGCTCAAATGTTAATTATATGTCAAAGAATGAATAAGTGTTGACTCAGTGTAACATTTGAGGCGACACAGAGGAAGGTGTTAGCTTTGGAAGGAAAGAGGGGAGCTTGTGTGCTTACCCTGGCATAGCCTGGTGCCTAGCAGCTGGTATCCTTCTGGGCAGACGCAGGAGAACTTCCCCGGTTCGTTGACACACTGGTACTGGCACAGGTAACTGGAATAGCTGCACTCGTCTATGTCTGTCCACGATTGAAGGAAGAAAGGGAGCAGAAAACAGAGCAGTATAGCATGATAAAAAACCGGGTCGTGCTGTGTTGTAATATGATATACAGACAGAAACACAAACATATATTGAACTACCATTGCAGACGAAGCCATCAGGCCCGAGCTCGTAGCCCTGGTCACAGCGACAAAGGAAGGTGCCGTAGGTGTTGTAACACCTCTGAGAGCAGGGGGCACCCATCTCACATTCATTCACATCTGAAAGGAGGGGAAGAGGAGAGGTTTTTCAGGACACTGTGAATGCTGCATGACTGATTTCTGTGGGATGGAAATGACTGTGTTAGTTGAGTCCCTGGATTTATCATCCAGGCTCCGGTGGTTAAACTGTTTCAGATGTGGGGGATGATGCCGGTGTGACCTTTCAACTCACCGATACAAGATCGGTTGTTGCCTGCCAGCTGGAATCCAGGCTCGCACTGGCAGGAGAAGGAACCGGGGACATTGACACAGCGATGTTGGCAATACCTGTACCTGCATTCGTCTATGTCTGACAGAGAGAAAGAGAGAGTCAGCAGAGGGATAGTCACATTCCCACAGTTCATTTAGCATACTTCCCAGACCATAACTAAGCTCACCCCAGGTCATGTAGAGATAAATTTTTCAGCATTGCCATGACTCAGCCTGCTTAGCTACGCCAGTTAAAGGGTAAATGAAGGAGATTATCTCACCAATGCACTCTGTGCCAACCTTGCGGTAACCATCTGGACACTGGCAGGTATAGGCACCCAGTGTGTTAATGCACTGCTGGCTCGGCTGGCAGTCGTGGTCCAGTCGCTCACACTCGTCCACATCTGTATATGTATGTGGGTGACACAGCATGTAAAAACATCAGTTACTGTTGCATGATTGAGACAGGAGATATAGACAAGTACCAATTAAAGGAATAAGTAATTATGTATCTCAGTAAGGTGTAGAGCCACCATGAGACACCAGAACAGCGTCAGTGCTCATTGGTATAGATGGTACAAGTCTCTGGAGCTATATTGGAGGAATAAAGCTCTATTCTTCCAAAAGACCGTGTACATAGAGAGGGATATTATAGTAAGGCTGCAGTGCATAAAGCCCTCATCACAAAGAGAAATGCACATTTGGGAGTTCAGTGGCACTGGTCTACAGAGACGAGGAAAAAAAAGCAATGCGGTCAGATGAGTCATCCTTCACCATATTGTGGACAAGTGGGCGAGTGCAGTGTGGTGTGCACCGAGAGAGCGGGACAGGCCGGAATGCTGGACCCCTACAGTGAGAGGGTCCACTGGCTCCATTATGCTTTGGTGAGCTCACTGCAAGTCAATACAAAGATATTTTGAATGATCACTTTGATGATGTGATGAAACATTTCTATCCTAATGGGAGTGGTCTCTCTCAGGGTGCAGGGGCTCACTGAATGGTTTGATGTGGATGAAAATGATTTAAATCAGATGCTATGGCCTCCCACCAATAGGAGATTTTTCTCCGATGTGTTAGACAGCGCTCTTCACAAAACACCAAATGAGGGAATATCTTTCGGAAGAATGGGGCTTTATCCCAGCAGCAGAGTTCCAGAGACGGTTCTTGGAGCCTGTCTGAAGCTGTTCTGGTGGCCTGTGGTGACCCCGACACCTTACTAAAACGCTTAATGTTTTTTCCTTCAATTTGTCACCCGTCTGTATGTCTGCTAGAAGGCAGACCACTATGATGGCTCCTCAGTTCCCTTGATTTGCACCCGACAGCTGAGAATGTCACATAATGTTGAATCATTATTGTGGTCTCATGCAGGCCAGATGAACACCTAACAGTCCTCCAGCACAAGTAGCTTTCTCACCACAAGTCCAGTTTTTAAAACAGAGCAGCTGTCCTCGTGTGAATTCTCTAAATTCCAACACTTTCTGTCCACCCCCCATGGACACATACTCACTCACACCCACACAGATTGCACCAACATGCTGCCTCCAGTCCAAACACCTGCTATGGCCACCTGTCCCTTACAATCTGTGGGCACTGGCAATAAATTAAGACAAACACACACACATAAACACACTGAGTGATCACTCATCCCGTGGCCACCTGTCCACCTCAACCAACCCCCGGGCCTATTCCCCTCCAACGCTACCCACTACCAGACACCCACCCACACAGCTGTCTCCCTGGGGCTCGTAGCCCAGGGGGCAGGGGTTATAGGGCTCGCTGACTTCGGGCGTGCTAACGGGTTCTGGGGCTGGGATGACTGAGGCGGAGCGCGGAAGGCATAGGTACCCTCCGTAGTGGTTGAAACACTTCATCTCCCCCTTGCAGGCATCTGGAATGGTGTCACACTCGTTTATGTCTGATAGGAGAAGCAGAGAGGGAACCGTGTCAGGCTGCCAGTGTCATTACTTAACCATGAGTTATACAGAATATGTGCTTGGCAGGAAAAAACGGGAGGAACAGTTAGAGCAAGGCCAGGGCAGGGAATGAGGATGACAAATTGTTACTGTGCATAAGAATTAACTCTTCTTTAAAGGCATTTTTAAGTAAATAAAGAGGAGAGGTTTACCTTTGCAGTGCTGAGTCTGAGGGTCCCATTTATACCCATCTGTGCATTCCTATAAAGAGCAATAGACAGAGCCAGCAAGAAAGAGAGAGAGAGAGAGAGAGAGAGAGAGAGAGAGAGAGAGAGAGAGAGAGAGAGAGCCTAAGTTGTGTATTGTCCTTGTGAGCCAAGTGGTTGCATAATATATTCATTATGCATAATATGTTCCCAATAGGATGGGATGAAAAAAAGGAGTTGAAAAGAATGGCTTGAAAAACAAGGAGCCAAGACTACAGTAGCTTGTTTCCCATGTATTCATTCAGCAGCAGTAGCAGTGTGCCAACACGACAAGAGGTTTACCGCTGCTAAGGGATGCATGAAATTTTAAAATAATATTTTATTTTGGCCAAATTTCTCATAAGAATACAAAGAATGTAGAGCCAATGTTTAGAAAACAGGGTTCTTGTTGCCCATGCAGGAACAGTTTTATTGCTGGAACCTGCATGGAAACAAAAACTGGGGCCAAAACAGGAATAAACATGGAGATAAAGTTACTCCCAGTTACCACTAGTATAAAATACTGTCAAGGGAAAAGTGCTGTGGAATAAAGACAGAGGTTAACGTACGGCAATAAGAAAGAGAATTGCATAGAGGGAGACAGCAGAGCGGATTTGAGGCCAAACTTTAATCCACAGCATCTCAGAAAGAAAGAAAATAAAAGACGTTATCTGACCCGACAGGTACAGTATCTGGAGGAAAATAAAGAGAGGATGCAAAGAAAATGAAAGGAGTGAGAGGAACAGAGAGGGAGAGATTCATGCATCCTTACCGTGTAGGTGTCACTTTCTGTAGGTGGCTGTGAAATAGCACTGCGGAGGAGCACAGACACATACATGCACACGCACAAGATTGACACACACGCACCCTGCATGCTAACACACTAATTGGTGGGAGATGGGACAGCAACGCACGCAAGCACATACACACTCACACACTCTCACACACATACACACACACACACGCAGCTGTCAGGCAGGTAGATGAGAGAGGCAGTTGACTTGTGATGTGCAGGGCGGCCAAGTGGTATCTACTATAGAAAGAGAGAGAGAGAGAGAGAGAGAGAGAGAGAGGGAGGGAGGGAGGGGAAGAAAGTGGAAAAAGACATCAAGAGAGACAATATTAGAAACTTAGAAAATTGCAAAATGCGTGAATTCATTCTCAACACTCTCTATGGACCTTTAGGGCTCGGCGCTGTATGTTGTTCCTAGAGCTGAAATGGATAAATCAACTCTCGAGGCAACAAGCTGGAGCCAGGGTTTAAGTTGTCAGTCAGAACACAAACAGGTAGTTTCTCGGACCTAATTTGCTATTTGTCAACCAAACAACTCCCCCTTGATCCCAGAGAGAATAAATGCACCGAATGAGCCTGCCAGGTGAAAACATAAACATAATGACGTACTCCATCCGTCAGCTGGAAATAACAAAGTCAACATAACAGAAATACTTTCATATTGGATCGGCACAGAAAGCCCTCTGTGTCTGCAGACTGGCAGACTACAACTCTTAGGAATGAGCGTCTCGCTGAGAGTTGCCTCCGAAGGCTGATCAGAGTATCAGAGTAGCGCCTGTGGGAGCACATAAATCTTGGCAATTACCTGCCTATTTTACAACATGCAGCACATCATCCCTGGCTCAGCTGCTTCAGTCTCTAAAAACAAACTGCAGTTGTATTCATTTGTCTCCATGAGAGGGAATCTCCTTTTTTGAGGCTGCTGTTGTTTCTGTAAATGGGCATCTGCCTTTATATTATTGTATTTTTGAGGTTAGATTACAGGTTTTTTATGTTCTGTGAGAATACTGATGGACCAGGCTTTGCTTCAAGTAGAGGCACAGCCGTCCTTCATTTAATTTTCCTGGAGTGAAGCTACAAGTGTTTAAGTTGACCCTAAACACAGACAAATCTCCTATTCCAGCTCATGCAGACCCAAAGAAAAAAAATAACAGGTCCAGTGAAGTAATAAAAAAAAAATCTGAGCAAGCGTTGTTTGCAAAGTCAGTGAGTTCCAGTCAAAATATATGAGGAGGAAAGTTATAATCACTCACTTCCTGGTGTGTCTACGTGCATACTTGCACACACACACACACACACACACACACACACACACACTGATACAAGCTCCAGAGGCCACATCGTAAGCATCGCTTATTGTTGTATTTCATTTCTGAGACAAACATAAGGCCACAGAGTGACGTTCATGGACACCCACAAATACCAACTGGATGACATCACATGCTATCCATGACCTTTGCGTGGGTAAAAGCAGCAAAATACCCCATCATCCATTAAACACAGACGATAACACATTCCACTTTGCAATCAGACGGCCACAATACGTGACCTCTCTGAGTTGGCGGAGTTGTCACTTACAACTGGCAAAAATGTGACCAGAAACCACCCAAAAACAAACTGACCATCAGTCCAGGGTCCAGTCACTCACTGGCTGCTGAATGTGGGCAGCAGGGATGCATGGGTGTTGCCCTGCTGCCGCTGGAGATCAAGTGGCGGTGGACCTCTGGAATGCCCGTGGCAAGGATGTGGGCGCCAGTTCTCAGCTGGGATGCCCTGCCACGGCAGTGGTTCCCAGAGTATCAGGTTCTGGGAAACCCCCCATGGTTCACATAAGAGGACAGCTGGTGCCAAACCTCCAGCCACTGGTCTCCCAACCTCTCATCTCACTTCATTGTGTAGGAGGATGCCAGAAAGTGAGGCCATGGTGCAGAAGTTCATTGTATGGATTTTGAACTACCACTGAGGCAGAGAAACACAGGGCTACTGTAATTCTACTTCAGTCACAGCTGAAATATAAAATGTTTCTGCTCTAACACCTGTTGAGTGTGTTTATCTTTTCACAGTACTTCTGCTGGCACTTCATATTGTTATTATTTCTTAAGTTAATAATACAACAGTAGAACACAGGCTTGTCTTATTCATTGTTTCGGTGAGGCCTCTCTAGCATCTGCAGCAGCAGAATGACCTGTCTTTAAATTCACAGTCAGCAGAATTTAACAAGCGAAATATCTGCAGGGTTATAAAAGTGACCTCATGGGGACCAGGAACAACATTCAAGTTAGACCACACACACAGAAATGCACATGTGTGCTCACAGAAACACACACACACACACACACACAGTGTAACCTCAAGGATGGTAATGTCTTGTAGTGTATACATGGCCAGCCTTGTTCTGTTCTGCTTGGTTGTGCATGGAACAGCTCTACAACATGGTGGCCCAGTGTGCTCAAGCTACGCTCTGTTACCCCTGTAGCAGTGAACCTGCAAACCCGAGGTCAGGGGCCTTTCATCTCACACGGCTTTACTCCTGTTGTGGGACACTCCATATTCAGTAATGGATGGTGGCCTGCAGTCGAAAAGTGTACACAAAACCACACTGTGCCCCTGAAAATCCCTTTGGAGCCGTTCTGTTGTGCCACCGGTGGCGCTCTGTGCTCTGCAGTAAAATGCAGTGATGTATTAGTGTATGGATGCAATGTGGCGAGGGGTGATGTACATAACAGGGAAGGTTTGTTCTCTGGGGTTTGGCTCGCCTTGCCAAGCCGCAGTGATCCTACATGAATAATTACAGCCACTCCAGTCTTACAGTGGGAGAGCTGTCAAGTGTTAGCAATTAGGAGTATATAAACAGTGATAAAAATGGGCTGCACAGAAGTGGTCTGTCAACACCTAGTAGGGCAATGTCTTACACTGTGATGTCACCCAGGTCGTGAGTGTGTGTCTGTGATGGTGTGTGAGTGTGTCTTTGTAGCGGTGGCTGACACCTGTTTCTCTTGTTTGATATTGGGTGTCTAGACTTAGAAATGAACCCAACATGACCAAATGTCAGAAGCATGTTTTCATACCTCACATTACAGGGGGGAAATGACTACCCCGAGATTGTGACATAAGATTTACATGTTGTGAAATAGACGTGAGGCAGAAGAGTTTTGCAATATATAATAACACACCTCCTCTTACTCACTGTCTCTCTCTTCCTGTCTATTCCCTGGCTGCCCTCACTAAAACACAGCCACAAAGCAGACTACACAAACAGAGGGTTGTGTTATCTCAGCTCTTGTAAGGAGCCAACTGTAGCTGGGAGAGCGGAGCAGACAGCGGAGCAATGGTGTAACTGTGACGTGTATGGGCCCTACCACAGGACTGAAAGTGGGTAAGAGGTACACTTCACCTCCCTTACTTCTCCTCTTGGTGACATATTGCTCTCACATGCTCAATAAGTCATCGGCCAGTTCTCGTTTTTGACACATATATCCTCTTACACAGACTCAAGCGAATATCAAACATAAAACAAGCATAAGAGGACTCACAGACAAGCCTCGGTCTTTGGTTTCTGCTTTCGACACCCCTTCTCTGTCTGGCCGGTGCGTTCTTCTCCTCGCCGCGGTGGTCCCTGGTGAGTTGGCGTACAGAAGTGGTCCCTTTACTCCTGCCTCTATGACCCTGAGAGAGTGAGTGGGGAGACCGACAGCTGGAGCAGCTGAACACATGTGAGGGAGGGAGAGAAAAGAGAGAGCAAGAGACAGAGAGGAGAGAGAGGGAGGAGAGAGGGACAGCCCATTCCTACCCCCCCTCTGGCCCCCTGCACTGCCATCCTCCGCTCTCCAAACCCCCTCTCTCTGACCCCCCAGGATGCAAATTCCTGGTCTGCAGCCCAAATTCCATAACCGTCCAAAATCGCAGGCGGAACAACTCCTCACACAGATTCACACACACACATACCCCCCCCCTCCCCAATTCAACCCCACCCTGGCTGCCCCACCATCCTCTTAACCAATGCCCCTGCTCAATGGTCACACAACACACCTGGTTTCATTTAAATCAAACCCCACAAAAGCACAAAGCAGCCCCCCCTCCACCGCCCCCGCCTCTTCCCTCCTTTTCCCCATTTACCCCCTATCTATCTATACTTACCTCCCCCATCTTTTCTCTTTTTCCATAAAGCTGCTAAGCCCTGACTTTGCCTCGCTCCAGTCCAATCTGACATAGGGGATATTTATAGCCAGGGAGAGAAGTTAATGGAATGTGGACAAAAATTAGAGAGCGGGAGGAAAAGTGAGGCAGAGAGAGAGAGAGAGAGAGAGGGAGAGAGAGGCAGAGAGGACACATATTTGCCTTAGAATATCTGTTAGCGTATTTTACTGAATACCTGACCTGGAGGCTCTTTCTGAAAATACTCTTGCTTACTTTATTCTTGACCAACATTCCAACTTTTTTGCTCTCAAATCGTACATGAGTAATGAATTAGTGCACGTTGCATCATTTCCGGTAGTATATTTTTTTTATTTTTTTTTTTTTTCCACACTGTAACAGACTGGAAAAACTTTTGCCCAATATCAATATTTATCTATATTTTATATTTAGGCTGACATAATTTGAAGCATATTTTTAGGTCACCCTAGTACTTTCCATACTGTAAATGCCACATCAAAATTAAATGAACAATAGTAACTGCATTACTATAATTGGAGGCGTCATTCCAAGATGAAATACCAAGTAAAAAATGTGACTCCCACTACAAATGGACTGCCTGAATTAAAGTTTATGACTGAATATCACTTAATAGCCATATTAATGCATTTAAATAGAGAACAGTAAAACTTAAGATCAATCTTCTTTTTCTGGAGTACTGAACATAAGGTAATACTTTATTTTGAAAGTAGGTGCTTTGGAATTAAGTCCTAAAATTTGCCCCCCATTTGTTTATGTGTCCTGCGGTTCTGGTGGTGAAGGAGATGACAGCTGTCATTATGTTGTTAAAAATCACACACTCACTCACAGCCCCTTTGCTTGACCAACTGTGCCCCCCGTGGCTGCTCCCCTGTTCCCATGGCCACACACAGACACCCCACACACTGCCTGAGGACTCAGTTCATAATAAACTCCGGATAATATACAATCTCCCACACACAAAACCAGTCACTACTGGAAACTGAGCGCAGTTTTGAGGGAGTGTGATGGGACTGCGGTGAAAATCTTCTGGCCCTGCTCAGTTTTGTTGTTTGATTTGTATCTCGATCTGTCTTTTTATTTCTCTAATCTCTATCCAACACTCTCAGGCTCAGTAACAAATAGCTGGCGTGTGTTCAAGATAACATCTGTACCACATAACAAAGCCGATTTAACCATAACAAAAAAGATAGGGACATTCTGATGTAAATATGTTCATTTTATTTACAAATTAATGTACACTGCAAGGAAAGTAGTGCAAATGTGGGTGTGTGTGTGGGAGGGGGTGATGTGAGAACGGGGCTCGAGAGGCAGAATACATCTCACCAGTGACAAACAGCAGGGCTCAGAAAGCACAAACTGGGGACTAAGATAACGGCTTCAGCGGGGGGAATAGATAGGAAACAAACAGATGGAGAGGCGAGGAGAAAAAACGGGCCGAGCAGACGTGTAATGTTTCAGTCGTGGTACATTTTGAAGATACAGCTTTTGACGACGCCCATGTATCTGTCCCACACAACCTGATGTCTGAGGGAGAGAGAGAGAGAGAAAGAGAGAGACAGAGAGAGAAAAAAAAAACAGAGAGAGCATAAACTGTAAGTAAATGGAGCAAAGGGATACTGTAAGCTTCACAACAAACAGTTATTATGAAATCTGGGTGAAGTGAGTAAATGAAGCAATCTTTGTTCATTCACTGCAATAGGGAGTCTATGTTTCTTTTAATACGGTTGTGAGATGAATATGTCTTTGTTAAGCGCGTAGTGGTGCAGGGTTGTGTAAACCGTTAACTACATTCCAGAGTGGCTGCACGAGAAACAAGGTAACTACAGTTTAAGAAGTCAGGGGTGAGATAGGGTGACACCCACTGGCAGAAAAGGGACATCAATATCAAAAGGCATCAGTTTGGAGAAGTTATGCATACCGACTTGCAGTGTTTAATAAGTGCCAAAGAATAAGTCCTTATTCATGGAAACCTGGACCCAGGCACTGCACAGTATCATGACTGCATGTATTTTTAGCACGGTCGGCCCCAGTGGGAAATATACAGCTAAAATTGGCAGCGTTAGTGCCACGGCTCTACCTGATAGGCTACAAAAAGCAAAACTCAGAAACTTACTTGAATGTGTCAAGTATGTGTGCGGAGTTGTGGTAGTGAGTGAGGTAGATTCTCATGTCCGCAGCTGTCCATCGGTCTGAGCGGCACGGCTCAATAAACTGGAGGGAGAAAAAGAGGGGAGGGGACGTTACATCACAAGGTCTCATAAGTAGTCGGCGGTTTCTTTGCTCTCAGCACGGACAAAACACAAAGTACTTTTTAGCTGTGACCAGCAGCTCTATAGATCGCTCAGTGAGTTGGTCGGTCATTCCACAAATATTTCCCCACCCTTTGGCGGCGAGTTTTTGCTGTAGGAGGCTGAAAGTTGGCATGGAGGTCGAGTCTGTGTGTGTGAAGGTGTGTGTTTGTGTTCATGCCAACTGGCTAAAAGAGGGTGTGGCAGCGGGAGAGGCCAATAACAAAAAGACAAATTACTTCTAAATGGACTCACGTAACATGGCCACTGTCATAACTAATGAATCAGTGATTGCACACTCTTGTGCAATCACCTCTCGTAACTGGAGCAGTTTGTCACAGAGCCTTCCGGGAGGCGTCATTGGACTTGCTGTGCCCGCCCTGTCAGCGACCACAAGTCTCTACCTCTGAGGCTGAAATTTAAGTGTTTGTGAGGTTGTGCGTGTGTGTGAATGCATTCACGCGTGGATGCATGCATGTACATGGTTGCAGCTATTGTTAATTTGCACTTGTTTAAAACACACACACACACACACACACACACACACACACACACACACAGCTACCTTCTCCACAAGATCAATGAAGAAATCTCGGACATCTTTTGTGTTGGTTAACTTTGCGGCAATGTTGACAAGGCCTCTGGAAAGATTCTGTGAAGACATGAACCATTTTTAGTTTGTCAGGATCAGGAATATTTCATGCTACACAGAAACATATTTTAAAATGGGATCTAGTCATTTCCATCTTCCACAATAGTAGCTCCTGACAATTTGGTTTTAGGATGTGATGCGGGTGTGATGTTTCTCACCTTGAAGTTCGCCTCCATCTCATTAAATGCTTTCGTCTTTCCCCTGAGAGCCGTGCAAACCAGACTGAACGAGAAAAGAAACACAGGGATTTCATTCTATCAGTAAAAAAGTAAGCAAGTGAGTAAATAATTACATAAAGTTCATTTTCATCAATCTGGAAAAATATGTAAGCTTTTGTGTTTGTCACCTTTTATGTTGATCCAGTAGATCTTTGTCAGTGATTAAAATCTTCAGTTCTTTCAGCTCTTGCAAAAATTCTTTATCAAGATCTACGTCCATGTCTTCCACCATGTTATCTGAGACAAAAACCAAAGTCAGGCATAATCACACATCACATCGCTCTTTTAACCATTATTATTCTTTAACCCCCACCCCCCGTTTTTTTTTTTTTTCCTTGGCAATTATTGTTGTTTTAGGACCAATTTAAGGTAGAGCAGTGGCCAGTGGAAGTAAAGTTTTAAAAGAATGTTTTCTCAAACCTTGAGACACCAAACACCTTCAACACATAACCATTTAGGCGGGGACCGACAGCTGAAAATGTATTTTTGTTGGGACTAAACAGAAAAAATAATCCTGTGTAGAGGTGGGGCGATAAAAAGGTCAGAGAATGGAAACTATGCTCAGAATACACTCACATTAAATTAAAAAATTAGCTGTGCTAACTGGGAGTATTTTCATTTTTGACCAAAAAGATCATTTCGATGGTTGCTCTAAATGTGCCTTGCACTACAAGATATTTTATAAGCCCTTTGTAGTTTTTACCTCACTTGCACAAATGTGTATTTTTATATTCTCTTCTCTTCTTCCACATAAAACAGTACCACAGTTCCACTAAAATGATTAAAAAGGCTGTTTGTGCCCCTCATTTCTAACAAAAACAGCAACAAATGGCCAAAGAAAACAAGAGAAAGCTCTCACCGACGGCCCCAACCGTCCAGTTGTTGATGAGTTGTCCGGCACAGAAGGCAAAGTCCTGGAATGTGAGATACTGCAGCTTTCTTTTCCCCGTCTCAAAGCGATTGTTGGCAAAGAAAACTATGGCGGCATAATCCCTGAAACAAGCAGAGGAGGCTTTACGGAGGCTGACAAAATAAATGACAACACTCAGAGGGCGAGTTGTGTTCAGTGATCAGTTGCTGTTATTGTTAAAATTAGTAAAATGGCCAGAAATACATCTACATAGGAGAAAAAAGTTAAACAAAATCAAAGTTTTAGAAAATCAACCTGAGGGCAAGAAGGCAGTTTTCCCAATTGCTTACCTTGCCAGTTTGTCAGAGAGAAGAAAATGTTGACGAATGTTCTCCACCAGGGGTCCCTTCAGCTCCTCCACAACTTTGAAAACACGCTTGAAGTTGTCAAACTGGAATTAGAGACATGAGACAGGAGAATTACACAAATCAGAAAAATGTGATTTGTGTATAACCTGTAGCAGAACTCGCCCTGCAGCTGTGCAGCTGCAGCAGCCCCCTCACTGCTAGGAGAATCCACTCCACTGCTAGAAAAATGCTCAGACAAAGGAAATTCACTGAAACACACCTTATCATTCACACAAAACAAACAATAAGACAACAACAATGACCCAGTTTATTACAGCAATGAAAATGTGAATTGTTATTCAATTCACATTGAATTCACATTAAAGTTAGGAGCAAATCTCAGTTATGGAGTCAAAATGAACCCAGCCTCTCAAAAAAAAAAAAAAAAAAAAAAAAAAAAAGGACGAAACACACCCTACAAAGTGCAGTGTTACACACACACCCACTATATGAGAGCCTTCTAACAACACACTTAGTAGAGAATATAGTGTAAGTATTTTATTTTGTTTTTAAGTCTTGGTACATGTTTGCCATTGACAGAATATTTATTGGTTTCATCTTGTTATCCCAGATTTCTGAATGAAAACAAGTTTTTCTCCCTGATGTACAAAACAAAGTAAACCAAAACCAAAACTGTGACCCAAAAACCACAACAGAAACTGAACTGTGAGTTTATTGAACAGTTACCCCCTTTATTTTAACTAATAATTCAAACGAGCAGTCATTGTGGTAGCCAGACTGTACTCACCTGCCGTCTGCAGCTTTTCAGCGTTACACCTGTCTTTGCACTGACGTCATCCAAGTCCTTCTTGGTTCCTTTTGAGAGTTTCTTCCCCAGAACTTCTCGGACAAACACATCATCAAACGCATAGTATCTATACAAGGAAACAGTGTGGCAAAAAGAGGAAGTGTTAAGGTCTATCTACTGCGTCAAGAAACAAGAAAAAGAGAGTATGACGTGAGGTACGACAGCCAAAGAAATATGTGGTGTGCTGGGAAGAGAATGGAAATGTTTGCGGTAGGGATAAAATATATAAATGCTTATTGATTATAGCGTCCTGGTATTTGAAAGAACAAATTTAATAAAACACGGCACACACATCACAATGACCCAATAGATGTGGCTCGCGTTCAAATGACAAAAGATGGAAAAACAGCGGATCCTGGAATAAGTGAGCGCAGAGCCACCGCACCTCTCGATGAGCATGGCTTGGCGATGAGGTGGAATCTGGAACAGGAGCTGGTTGGCCAGTTTGGCAGGGCTGTACAGGAGACGCTCACACATCTGGAAAGTTCTGTACTGGTCCATGGTGTCGCTCAGTAGGACATCTGCACTCGCCTCGCACTCATCCAGCACGCCTCCTTCCATTCGCACCTTCACTGCGTCGTTCACTGTGCATGTGGATAAAATCAGGGTTGACAGGGACTGCATGGCTAACGGTACAGCTGTGGTTTCTGCACCACAGTAAAGTCTCATTTTGAACGATAAGAGGGACGGAGAGCAAGGGAGATTTTTTTCATTTTAGCCCAACTGATGAATACACACCTGATTTGCTTTTCTGTTTGTTAAGGCATTTCTAACACGAGGTTAAAATCTCATTACGTTTGGGTAAAGAAAGTAGAGACATGATTGTGGAGCTTACAAATATGGAATATGATCATTATAGGCTCAAATAATTATAATAACATGATCATATAATAATTGTGGCAGGCCTACTGACATGCTACTTAATTCTTGGGTAAAATCTGTGATATCAATATTCCACTTTAGCCCAGTACTGGCACCAACATCAATCCCAGTATCACAGACGGTGCATCGGAACTAACAAGTTGTGCAAAAAAAAAAAAAAAAAAAAAAAAAAAAAACTGTTCAAAAAGCTACTGATGTGATGTGACTAAAGAGCTGAAATACAGCAGCTGCACACTTCACTTTGCTTACTAATGTGCAGGCTGCAGACAACAAGCACAAAAGCATCATCCCAGTTAATTATATTTGTGTCATGAAGAGTATTTCGTGTCATGACTGCGACCAACGCTGTAGGTTAAAATGTAGGCAGCTGCGTTTTGAGTGTGACCGCATTAACAAACTGCGGGGGGGCTGGGGCTCCTTTGAATGGATCCCAAAGGAAGAGCACTCGCAGCCAAATTTTCACTTTTTTGCCGTATGCTTGTAAGTCAAGTAACAATCATATCTCATCAAAGTGGTGATGGCATCAGTGGGCAGCTTCTGATAAAATGTCCAGTATGTCTGTATACAAAGCTCTTTATCATTTTTATTTGTCATCACCCAGAGCCTTTACTGAGTGACTTTACTTTGGAAATGCGTTGCATGTTTATTCTTCAAACAATTCCTCTGTGTCTGAATTACTACGAACCCCTGCATGATCAGCGTCTGCCACCAAAACCACAAGTGATAACATCATGTGAAGCATCAAGTCACAGTGGAGCTCCATAAACCTGGTTAATACTCTCAACTGGAGAGGTATTTGATTTGTACATATCAGGACGGTGGTAAGGCGAGTATGGAGATTGTAGGTATTTTTGTAGTGTCTTTCCCTGTGTCTGCAAGCATACACTCTACTGATGTGCCCATAAGCAAGACCCTGAACTCCTACCAGCTCCTGGGGTGCTGATCTGTAGCTGATCCTGACTGACCATCCACCTCCCTGTAGAGGGGGAAGGCAAACGGTTTCTCTATGGTGAATATGGGTGGAACAACAAAAATGATTCACTTAATTATCGGAATTTTTTTTCTTTTACAATTTTTAATCAATATTTTTACTACTGAGTTGATTTCAAGTACAGATATTGGCATCATATGAAACCAGACACAACCATTAGGAATCAACTGATACTACGCATGTCCTGCTAGTTTGTCAGCAAGTGGACTAAATACTATATATTGCTCCACATTTAGGCTAAATTTTGATGCGGGAAAATCTGGCACGGCCATTTTCAAAGGGGTCCCTTGACCTCTGACCTCCAGATATCTGAATGAAAATGGATTCTGTGGGTACCTACAGGTCTCCCCTTTGTAGACATGCCCAGCTTATGCTAATCCCATGCAGGTTTTTGCATGCAGTACAAATGTGTTATTTTGGACAATTCTAAAATGATGTACTCATACTGGGGCCTAAACAGTCTTGGAGTTGCATAAATTGGGTTTGATTGGAAAGCTGAGACTGTTGTGGATTAAATGAGCCACATTTGATTCATATGTGATGATGTTTGCCCCTATATTAGCCATATCATTGTCGTGAGAGCATTTAATGAAACTTGACATCACTGTACAAAACTACCTTTGTGACCTCTATGATAATCACAGTCTCATGAAACTTTACATGCACAAATTACAGTATAATTTAAAAAACAAACAAACAAACAGATATTGCAATAAACTGTAATATCAAATCGCAATATTTAAGGATCGCAATACATATCGAATCAGCACCCAGGTGTTGTGATAGTACTGAATCGGGAGACAAACATACCTTCCCAGCCCTGATGGTGCGGTCAACACTGATGACACACAGCATGGACTCTACAGGTTAATTACCAGTCATAGTTATCATTATAACCCACAGTATCCTGCAGCACGTGTGAATCATACCTGTGTGGCCATCCAACCAGAGCTGATACACCTCCTCATCCATGATGGTGGTGTTACCCACAAACACATCAAGCTCTACTGACATCTTCAGAGAGGGGGGAGAGGGGGCGGGAGAGGGAGACAAGTTTATAACCCAACGCTGCACCAAACGAGATCCGTCTTATCAAACGTGCTGATCACTAGCAAAGCCATTCAAATCGTGGCTAAACACAAAGGCACTGGGGCGTTTTACCTTGTAGCCTTCCAAGTAGCTTTGAGCAGCACGATATATGACAAGATTACGTGCTAAGTCGTTAACTTCTACCAAGTTAGCCGAGGTGGCTAATCCCCATGGCCACTTAACTCACTCCATTACCGTCCCAGGTTATCTGCGTTAGCCAGCTAGCTCGCTAACTTACTAACGTCAGCGGTGTTGAAATGAGCCACTAGCCCGCAAAATATTTAATTAAGAGCTAGTTAACACCACAATGTGAACAGCGACTGAGCACCGGCTTTCCTACTCGGTTATTAAACTCTAATATCTGCCTGCTAATTTGTGCTATGTGATGGTTGTGCCTTGTCAACAACAGCAGTCACGCAAGCCAAACTTCCGGCGTCGTGACGTCACGCGGAGGGCTCCGGGCGCCTGAATGACACACTTTCTACTCCACTCCTTTATTTGAATAAATTCAGGTCAAGTGCATCAAGTATACACTTTACAGACATTTTTCATTGGAAAAGACTATTGAAATATACTTAAGAATAAAAAATAAATAAATAAATTACAGTGAACAACAAATAACAAAATGCAGGGAAAACAAACAAACAAACAAAAAAGCAAAAACAAAAGTAATTGGAGTAAATTCGAAATGTCTAGGTAATTTAATTGTTGTTGCCAATTTGTGACACGGTCATTTTTAAGCCAAATCATATTATGGATCTAATATTTAGCCAAAAACAATAATCACATCAATTATATAAGATTCATTTGCCGAAAAATTGATACTGTGAAACACGAGTAATGTATCAGTCTTGGTCATACTTTACACAAGGATGACAGGAAGCGCTTGACTCACATCGAGATGTTCCCAGTTTTGTTGGTGCCACATTATTGTAGGAAGAATGGACACGGTGCGGAATATGCGACCATAAACTTTAAGGCTGCAGACAAAATGTCGATGTGCGAGAGGAAATGACACAAGGCAGGGGCACATGTGAGCCGGAGCGCCAGAGAGGGATGGATGTGTGATAATAAAAGCCCTAATGAGCCCATAACAGGGCCGGGAGCTAATCGGAGCCATCAGTCTCAGAGCCCATATTCAATCGCATTGCAAATAAACAGCGCAGTGCTGCTGATGTATAAATGAACTGATCCGGCCATGAGATTGTAGCAAAGGTATTCATGAATATTGATGCAGCCACGGGGTTATTATTTGGAGAGACTCAAGGGCACACTGCTGTTAATATGGTCACATCTGAGGCCATACACAGGCCTGAGTTATTTACCCTGGTGTCACAAAAGCAAGTATTATTGTTGATCTGTAGCCCTTTCCATTCCGTGTTCTTGGTTATTTTTACATGTGTCAAAAATGTGATGTGTGCGAACTGTGTGCTGCTGCGTGTGCACACTCTGCTCTCTTTTCCTCCGGCGATTAATCTAAATAAATCCCTCCAAATCCCTCTCCCGGCCCCTCCCTTTTTTCTCTATCTGCATGTGTCCTTCAAAATCACAAAGGGGGAAAAACTACCCGGTCAACTGTCTTTTTGTTGGACCTCCCATTGCACATCAGCACCCCCCATCTGTAACCTCCCAGCGCCCTGCTTCCATCCTCAGCTCCCCCTGCGCGGTTAACACCCCACATTGTTGCGGCCTCGCTGAAACAATAGAGGTGGGACAGAGGGCGGAAGGATGTGGCTGAATGCCTCAGCTTAAACCATGGAAAAAGCCCGCAGTCACACTTTCCGCCAGGGTAAATGACTGCAACCAGGAGTCACCCCATGATCCAGTGCAGCGTGCATCTGTTCATGTGTGTGTGTGTGTGTGTGTGTGTGTGTGTGTGTGTGTGTGTGTGTGTGTGTGTGTGTGTGTGTGTGTGTGTGCGTGCGTGCGTGTGCGTGTGTAACCTGTGTGTGTTTTCAGGGGAATAAACTTGGACTGTGAGCCTATGAGTGCATCCAGATGCTGTGTTATCTGTTATGTGGACATGTGGATGAAAACCCAGCACTTGGGCCGGATGAGTGATGGTCCTCTGCTCCTATTCCACACCCTCTACCTCCTCAGTAATTATAATAACTTGGAATGAAGTCAAAATATGATGCAGTAAAGAAGTGGTTTATTATATCACCTTATTCAGAGCTGCTCCAACTGGTTCATAATCTGCATTACACCTGCTTGCCTTTATACTTTTCTTGAATGCATTTCATTAATTTCCCTAAGCTAAATGTTTCCGCGATCAGCTGGATATAAGGTGGTTTCTGCCCTTTTTCTTTTTTCTTTTTTTTCTTTTTTTTTTTTTTTTTTTTTTTGAGGATGTGAGGTCATTCCAGTGGATCCAGTGTACTGAAGAGGAAGGCCTGGAGGAAGCGGGTCCTTTTCCTTAGCACCGTGTTCTTGTCCCTTGCTTTTACACTCATTTCCAAGCAGATGATAGAGGTAAATCTGCGCTTATTTATCAGTCCTTATCCTGAATCCTAGCGGGGGCGCACCACTGTAGGCCTGCACTGAGACACAGCTCTTGAAGACAAGACTACATCAGGCATCTAATGTTTTTTTTTTTGTTTTTTTTTTCCACGCTGCATCTGGGCCACAGGCCGGATCGATGCTGCTGTGTGTTTGTCAGGCCATCGGATTTGTTATCGGCCTCCATTACGACTACAGGCCGTGGGATGGCCGTGTCGAAGGCCACAGGAAACCTCAGTGGAAACCACGAAAATTTCTGAGATTGTACTCTGTGACCGCTGTCAAGCTCATCAGTGTAGAAAAGCCTAACTTCCGGTCTTACCACTCAAAATAAAATCATTGACGAAATATGTGAAATGTTTTGGAGTTGATTAGTTTACTAATTAAATCTAATATAGGTTTTAAGGAACAAAAATTGGAAGTTAAAACAAATGAAATGCTGTTTTTTTGTGCAACTTTTGACTCAATCACTCATTCAATTCAGAGTTATTAGGCTACAGTTCTGTATTTTTCAGTAGTTTTTATTTTTATTTTGTTTTTTAATTGTTTTGCAGTTCAGTTTAGTTTAAGTTAGTTTCGAGGATGGGTTTGCTCGTTTCACTTTTGTTTTAGTTTAGCTTTTATTAATTTCAGCATTAGTTTTAGTTTGCCTTTCATTACATTATGGGGGTGTTTGTAAGAGGCAAGATGTAAAAAGTTCAGAATAGGTATTAGGCTACTACACGAACACAGCACATAAAGAGGGCATTCGACTCACAGTCACATAAACCAACGCCTCCTTATGGCTTTTGTGTTGAAATTTTTGACTAAATTGACACAAACTAAAAACAGAGATATTTTCTGCATGTTTTCCTTTTTTTTTTTTTTTTTATTAGTTTTGTTTGTGCACAATATTACTTCACTTAGTTTATATTTTTTCCATAAAGTGTATGTTTTTATTTCAGTTAACAAAAACATTTTATCACAGCTAATTTTTGTTTTTTAGTTAACTGTAATAACCTTAGTTCGAGTCAAGTCACAAAGGTAGTGGTGTTTTATTTTGAAGGCTGCAGTGCGCATCTTCCTGTTCAACTGCGCCCTCTGTCGCCAGCTTGACGCAGCTCTCTGCTGTGCGGACTCAGCCGTGAAAGTGGAGGAGGAGGAGGACATTGTTGTAATAGCCCAGCTCCAGAGGATGAGCGGAGCATGCTGCACACATTTGGCACAGATACACGCAAAGATTTCATGTTTTCCATCGCCATCTGAATAATGAACCGTCTGTGGTGAGACTGTCGCGCCGTATGGACACATTTTCTTCTGGGAACAGAGTTCATTCAGCCGAGGCTCCTCAGCGCGTCCGTGTGGATGAGACGACATGATGCCAGCGACATAAAAATCATAACATCTGTACGGTGTGCAGGGCTGCTGGATTAAGCCTCTGTGAATCGACTCTGCCTGTGTGCAGAAAACCCAGCGGAGCACAGGACGACACTTTCCCCCCGACAAAAGACTGGCAGAGGAGGTAAAATAAGGACAGTTGTATCCCTGAAGGCCTTTGAAGCACACAGTGAGAGAGGATGATAGATTGACATTAATGGGATTTTTTTTTCTCCCCTGCGTTTTCCACACAAGACCTCATTAAAGCAATATTCACGGAGAAAATACGCTGGGTAGGTCTGAATGCTCTGCGCCCAGAAGACAGGAACCTAAATAAAGGTGTCACATGCTTTTCTTTCCAGTTTGCTTGCAGTGTTTCCATACATAGCATAGCCTATCATCCGGCACAAACTACATGAAGATAGGATGAAGACCATATGTTGAGTCGACGCTGAGCATCTTGGATACCGAAAGCTGCACTTCCCAAGTTGTTCGCATCTCAGCAAAATTTTGAAGACTTCTCAGGTAGTACTAAGGTTAGGTGTAGTTTTGTAGGAAGGGATAACAAAATGGGGAGCGACAGTGAGATTTATAACAGAGAATTGTCAAAGATGTCCGACGACGATTTGTTGGCATGCTCCAAGGAAGAGCTAGTGAGTCGGCTGCGTAAAGAGGAGTCGGAGAAAATATCCGCTCTCATTCAGCGCGGACGGCTGATAAAAGAAGTCAATAAACAATTACAGGGACACCTCCTTGAAATCAGGGAATTGAAGGTCATCAATCAGCGTCTGCAAGAGGAAAACACGGAGCTGCGTGATTTGTGCTGCTTCCTCGACGATGATCGGCTCAAAGTGAAGAAGCTGGCCAGGGAATGGCAGCTGTTCGGGCATCACGCAGCCAAAGTGATGCGGGAGGACCTGGGCGGATACTTGAAAAAATTGGCTGACCTGGAGCGCATGCAGGACGGGCTGGTGAAGGAGAATTTGGACCTGAAGGAACTGTGTTTGGTCCTGGAGGAGGAGTGTGTCAGTAGAAGTGACTCCAGCTCCGGTGGGTCAGCTGAGCTCAACCTGCCTTGCATGGTGGCCCGGGACCTGGGAGACGGAAGCTCCAGCACCGGTAGCGTCGGGAGTCCGGACCAGCTCCATCTGGTGTGCTCTCCTGATGACTGAGGGCAGGGCCCGGCGTGGTTTTGGTCAGTGGCCTGGGCTACTGCTGCTATTTGACATTCATGAAGAAGTTAGGCTAGGGCTGATTTGTTGGACTGAACATGGAGACACACACACAGGAACATGTTCAAGCAGGCTGACTTGCCAGAAAAATACAAACACCATGGCTTAAGTTGGTACAAAAGCATCTCTGAATGCTGCAAAGTTTGTGTGCCACAAGGTTTTGACTTAAAGATCCTACCACTATTGACTTTTTTCAGGACCTACAGAAACATTCAATCCAGGCTTTTGCCAGCTGTAATGTAATCAAATTTTACATTGTTTTTCCTAATAAGTCTTCTGTTTTGGGGAAAATTCTTCTTTTTCAGGTGTCTGTTGTTGGAAAAATGGGATCAAAAAAGTGGGTCGCATATAATTTTATCTCATGCACTGGACTAGCCTACACTGGTAGAAGCTTTTTGTATTGCACTGGACAGCGCTATCTTGGATCTTTAGATCATGTATCTAAAGATTCATTTCAATCCAGTTTTGAGCCATATTAGTCCACTGAATTCCAATAGCACTGAAATAGATGAGTTGTGATTAAAAAAAGATATTTGTTTTTGTTAGAGACCCAGTAACAATGTGTAGGCTACTAGTTTATGCATTCTCTTCCTCAGGACAGGATTGGAGTGCCATATGTGCATGATGATTATCACGATTTGTACAGGCCTGCTAACCAATCTGACTTTGAGGCCCTTCAGGTTTACTCTGGGTGGAGCTGGTGTGCATAAAATACATGTACTGATGCCTGGGAAGAGCCATCATACTAGTTTAGGTCTCTGATCAGATATGATATAATTGATATCAGATATCATTGGACCTCATTCAGAACTGAACTGCACATGCCTAAGTTCTATCAGACACTTTTGTATCAAACTGGAAACTCTTTGTATCAAACTGGAAGGTCTATAGGTTTTCTGTAGTGGTTTATATACATGGACCAGAGAAGCTGTTTTAAGTCACTTGTATTTCATTTTGTTATTACATTGTTGTTGTTGATGTTTTTGATTAGCATATCACAGCTAATACACGACCTGTTTAAGTTGGCAACGGTCAGCACCCTGTGTAACTTCATGCTTTGTGTTTACTCTGTAACATTAGAGATAATCTTCTCTTCTACTCTCCTTTACCTTGATTTATCAGTATTAACTTGCATTAATTAACAAGTACAGATTTCAGTTTGAATCATAGGCAATGCACATGGACTGGAAAAGATTTGCTTTGTTGTTGGCTGTTATTGGTGGGCTATGCTCGTAGTGCATTGAAGAGCTTTAAATACAGTGGTTATGACACTTTGCTTTGTCCTGACCTTTCTTTGTGTGCATGACTTTGCAGAAACAGATGTGTTTACATGACACAAAAATGAATGATTGATTTGTTTGTTTTGACCTCCATGTCCCAACCAGCTGCACTTGATTGATGTTTCTTTGCGTGTCATACAGCCTGACTTTATGGATGTTCATCAGTTTTATTTTTGGATCCCTATTTGCACAGCGCAGGGAGCTGAAGAGGGCAGTAATGCTTTTACCCACTTAGTGATACACAGAAGCCCTTTGACAGCAGCATACACAGATTTTCTCTCTCTCGCTCTCTCTCTAACTCTCTCTTTCTGTCTCTCTTTTTCTGTCTGTCTCTCTCTGTCTGTCCTTCTAACCCCATTTTAGCAAAGCAATCCAATGCACTCTGAGCCATGTGTGTTAGTACGAAATTCACTGCATTTTTCGGGAAATGGAGTAACGGAAAACATAGCAGTCAAAGATCAGGGAAAGAGTGCAGTTGTCAGAGTTCCTAAGCATATATGCTTTTCATTATGTGTTTGACTGTCCTTAAATCTTTTTATAGAAGGGAAGTATTTTTATTTTCCAGGTTGTGTTTAGTCTGGTGTCTCGATGTTCACTTTCACGTGTACTTTGTGTATTCTAAGATGGATTTCTTATAATAGCCCTAGAATATTTTTGTTTTTAAAGTGTAGGACTTGTGGAAAAGAATATCTTTTCTCAGCATAGCAGCATCATTGCATCATCACAACCTGCACACAGTTCTCAACCTTTGTTCTTTATTTTCTCTGAAATAGAACGGCTTTGAAGATAAAAGTAAGGCACTGCCCACCAAAACAAGTCATTAGTCAGAGAGAAAAAAACAAAACACACATTATCAAAAATATATTGCACTCTCTAAAATAAATAGATGATTATATAATCAATATTAACTCCTACGGCCCAGCCTTAGTGGTCTATAATTTGCATAGATAATGTTAAGATTCTCCAAGAATTCTTATAAAATTAAGAACAGCATATTTGTAAGTACATTATTTTGCATAGTGAGGACATTTATAAAGTCTTATATAACATGATATAACAATGTAACATGGTTGTATGTTTTATCCATAGAAATGGCTTCAATTTCCCATTCAGTTTCTATGTTATTATCATGTTGAATTATCATTATTTCCTGAAAAAGTTTATGTAACTTCCTCATAGGCTCTTAAATTATAAATATAGAACACACATCTATCAAATGTTATGTAAAAAGAGTGTAACAATCATATCCTGATAATGCCACAATTTTGCATATTACCTAAGAGCTGTGTCAACATAGTAACAAAGATTAAATGCAGTAGATTCATTCAGCTAGAAATATTTAGTTTTGAAATGCTATCACAATCATCCTGTTCAATGCCGTCATGTTTCCCAGAGTTCCTTCTGTCATTTCAGTATGACTACGTCAGGACTGTTAGTGTTTGGCCAGATGACACGGGCTGTCAATCACAGTGTGAGGATAGTCGGGGAGTGCAGGGAGTGATCTGACTGGTCACCGCTGCTGCTGCTGCGGCGATGGGCGATGCCACAGGGCTCGGGGTTTCGAGACTGCTGAGCACTATCCTGGTTCAAAGAGGACTGTGAAGTAGTTTGGGATGGGACAGAGGCACTGGTGTCTAAAGAGGCAGAGGGGTAGGTGAAAACCAAGCTGGCTGTGAGAGGAGTAAGGGACGGGGTGGACATGAGAATTGGGGTGTGTAGTGACTCTGATTCAGGTGCAACAGCGGAGGCAGATGATGCCACGGGCTTGGCGGGGAGTGTAATGTGCGGTTTGGGTCTTTCCTGCTTCATTTGGGGTTTCTTCGAGGGCCCAGGTCGGCTGGAGTCCCCCTGTTCCATTTTGATTCCACCCAAGGAGGACAGCGCCGGGTGCGGGTCTGAATCCGAATCAGAGTCCTCAATTTTACAAATGGGACGGTGGGCTTCCAGGACCAGCTCCAGCTTGTCTTTCTCTTTTTGCAGTTCGGCAATTTCCTTCTGTAAACGGGATTTTTCACCTTCCAACTGGTCAGTCTCCTACAAAAGAATAAAGGAAAGAAAAACAGACGTGTAAATTCCTCCATGCCTGAGTGTAATAGCTCAAGCATCAACACTGTGGCATTTGTGCAACATTCACTCACATTTTGCAGTGTGTCTGTCAGCTCCCGACGACGATTACGACACTTCGCAGCTGCCAGTTTATTCCGCTCTCTCCTTATCCTCCGTCTCTCCAGCTCTTCTGATGATAACTGATGAGAAAGAGGAGAAAAAAAGATGTCAGAGTGAAATTATGTTCATTTTCAAAAAGTGTGTTCTTGTTAAAGTGAAATGACAGAGTCAGATTCAAAAGGCAGAAGAGTTAGATAATCACTCCATTTCATGTCTGGAGCTTGACTCTATAAAATCCTTGCTTTGGGCAAACTATTCATTTCAAAGTAGCAATTACATAAGGAGACTTGATGTGAGTTCACTGAGCAATACGACCTAGGAGAAATACCACCACCGTGTGTAAGCAATTAGTCATCACAGTCAAATATTCGGGGTGGCTCACAGATTTTGAAATGTCTGAGCCTTTGTTCTATTGTAACACCCCAACTCTGATTTCATCCAACGCTTCTCTGAAGAATTTCTCCTTATACAATATTTCCCGCCCTTTTAGGATGATGAGTCATGTTCAGACCCCAGCTGTGACTCAGGTGTGAGTCACAGAAAATGACTTGCCCCTGTGAGTCACATGATAGTTCACTTCCTGTACCATGAAATTACAACTCCAGGAAAAAAATGTAATAGTTGTGCGAGCCATAGTGTGCCTGAGAGCAATAACGAATCAAATGAAAATGGATTAAATAAAAAGCACATTGTTGCCACTTGGGCCCTATGCTCTCCTTTTTCTTGTTAGTTTAACAGGTGAAAGTTACACGGAACAGGCTGCTCAGCTCAACATTTCTGTTATTATTTAACATTGCTCTGCTAACAAAAAGCAGCACTTAGTAAACAGTGTCACAGGTGACACGTTCACTGTGTCAACATGAATTCAAGGTACAATAAACACTATTGGAACAAACTGTGAGCCTCATCAAACTCATCTAAAAAAATGTTTATTCCTATTTCTAATTGGATCATCCTGCGGTGCAACTTCAAAGGAAATTGCACAGCTGTGTCACAGGATATTACACATTAATGACACATAGACGGTTGAGCTACTGTCCACACCTCTACGCTAGACTCACACTCTCTGCATTCCCTCTTGGAAAAAATCAATCTGAAATGGGCATTATTCATTCTCCTTCAGGTGGACGCGAGTCATTTTTCAGACAGTAGAGACACCCCAAATCCATAATCACCAATGTCACCTCCAAACATGCTTCTTTAGGCAGCGTATACCTTTAAAAATTTCAGACTCTTGTTATCTAAAGACTGTTTTCTTACATGCTCATCATTCCTGCGTCTTGTTGACCCTGGAGAATTTGCAGCTGCTCTTATGACCCCTGGGCGCAAAAAATGTGGCTGGGAGGGAGAGTGAGACATGGGCCGGGCCCCTGACAAAGGAGGGTAAGGAGGCCGTGGAGACCGTGAGGGGCCTGGCGGAGCCATCAGGGAGGGCTGGACCAGCCACTGGAGATCTTGGTTGCTTGTGATGGCATTGAGACTTGGCACAAATTGACTGCTGCCTGCCATGGTGAATTTCTGTAAAAAAAAAAAAAAAAATAGACAATGAAGTTAGTGGACAAGCCATAAGAAGCAGCAAAGCCAACATCTGATCAATAACAAGGCCTGCAGTCTAAATGCAGAGAAAAGGAATATATAAATAACAGTGGTGCAGGTGGGATGATGTAGAATGGTGTTTATTTTTACGTTGTAATAAACTATAGAAGCTGACAGTACCTTACAAACACAGAACACATACAACACCTCATATAAATACAGCATACAGTTGACATTTGCACTCTTAAAGGCCAGAAACTTTACTGTAGCCTGAGCTTTACAATTTTACAGGTGTTTCATATTCTGTTGTACTTATTTCACGCCTGAGTAAGACAATATTGTATGTCTTATTTTTGTGAGGGGCACACCTACCTGCTCCTGCTGTGTGGTGGGGGTGCTGGTACCCTGAGACGCAGCGCCTGACCCGGTGTTGCTGTTCGTGTACATCGGGTTGCCTCTTCCTGGATTTCCAAAGCTCCGATACATCCTTAATGTTTGAGTCGCTACCCAGTCTGAGGGGAAATCTGATCCAACAGGCGCTACCGCAGCCGCTACAGGTCACACAAACTGAGTTTCGGATTGATTCAAGCTTGGTAATTCAAACGTGGGGTAAGCCCACCTTTTTGCGGTAAACCGGCAGAGTCCAAGCGGGCGCGTCTTCGAGGGGGAACAAGGAAGGAAAAGTTGCGACACTTGTTTTGAAACAGTCCTAAATCCTCCGAAATTGACCCTCAGCGCGTCCTCTCCTCCTTAGTCATGTAGCTTAAAGCGAGCTTCTGGGAACGACTGTAGATTCATAAACTCTTAAAGCGATACTATAGATTTTCCACGCCCCTCTCCACTTACGGGAAATAGTGTTGTCTGCTGTCATGAAACTCACCACGTGCCGATGACGTATTTGACCATATTTGGCAAGAGTTTCCTCCGGCGCGTTTCCCGGGATTCCTTTGACAGGTCACATCATGGCTTGCAGGCTACTATTGATTTTTGATTGCGATATAATAGTTTTCAGAGTAATTTTACTAAGACTTTGAATGGAGCGCATGTTTTGACTGGTATAAATGTGTTGTTTTCTGTTATAATGAGAGATGATAGTAATGATAGAGGAGTTTAGAGGGGAAAAAAACGAATGCTGTTACAGGTCTATAACAGTCTGACCCTTCAAAATTCAAGGTGGCAGGCAGGCTACAGGAAGGATATTATGAGATGGATAAATGAAGCACAGGCAAACTTTAGTCGCTGGTGGTTGTGCCTAATTGTGCTGAGGTTTCTGGCAGCCACTCTCACTTTATAAGCCACATCAATGAGCACATGCCTGTGGTGATGAGTCAGTGCACAGGCGCCACAACCTTGTTGAATTATTTCACCGGCCATCTCAACGGCTCTTTTTATGCGCACGCTCGATGTAGAGTGAAATACAGAGGAGATTCAAAAGATGCACGGCAGATCCAGCGAGCTCCGTCTGTCTCAGTCTGTCACAACAGCTGCTGACCTTGCACTCCCTGAGGACAGAGTTCCCGGCACAGGCTGACTCCTTGCTGCTGACTCTTGCACCAGTTTCTCATGTTGCTACTCACCAATACGTCTCCTGGGAGTTAGAGTTGTCAATTGCTTTAAGAGTCACTGACTTTAAGCAACAAAGGTGGTTAAAAGACCCCCAAAGAGATGAAAAATAACACTCAGGACAATGGAGCTTAATCATCCTCATCCATTTAAACACTGATATAATGGACTCATGTGGCTTTGACCTCTTTTTTTCAACACCACCAAAGGTATGCGAATACTGACAACTATGAATGAAACCCGGGGCTACAAGCAGCTCAGCATTTTATTTTACTTGTTGCTCATCAGGTCTTTTGACTGCTGACTTTCCTGTCTCAGACGCCGATATTTCACCTGGTTATAATGAGTAACATCATTTTTCTCTGTCTGGCTTGGATGGCACCGTATAAAGAGAATACAGGGTAAAGGTAGCCGATGACTAAGTGCTGAGGAATGTGGTGATGACACAGTGGCTGTGTCTTTAAATGACATGTCACAACATGTTGACTTTCCTTTCACACCTCCATACATCAGCTGTCATAATTTTTCTTCAATATTTATTCCACCAGGAAACATCTGCTGAGCATGCCTGCTCTTTTAAAATAATTTCAGCATTGGTCTGTTTCATTTTCATTGAAATAAACATGTTTTATTTTTAATGTGCCAGTAAGTTGTTTCCTTTCACATTTACCCACAAAAGTTACATTTATCAAGGGGAAGTGTTAACCAGATTCCATCACCATTTACTCACCCTCAAATCTCCGCATGCATTCACTGAACCATCCACCCACACTCAACCACCCACCCACCCACATACACACGGGCGCATGCATTTGCACACACACACATCACAGAGTATGTGCCAACCAGCACACACCAGGATCCTCCCATCAGACATCAGACATGAAGACATTTGTTGGACATCGGCAGTGTTGCACATCATGGTGTTCAGAAATCTTTGCAAACTGTCATTTAATGGATCATATTCTTTGACCAACACAAACAAATCTGTTGTGCTTGTGGAAATGAACAGGCCTGTGAGTGTGTCTGAAATGTTTTGGCGTGACACTTGTTAAATTAAACACACTGCAGTGATTACATTAACAAAAATGTAAACACAACAAGAAACAATTTCAAAGGTTTACTTAGTTACTGACATGAAAATCATAAATTGAAAGCAATGTGTGTGTGTGGGAGGGGGCCGGGGGGGTGTACACAAGATTTAAAAGAAAGAAACTTTTATGATGTGGGATGTAACTTTTATGGGAGAAAATTAGGGCCACACAAAAATTATAAATCTCCAAAATCTGACATTTTTCACAGAATTCTGACTTTAACTTAACTTTAACTTTAAAAAATCTGAAATAAGACATTAAAACTTCAAAAGTCTGAAGTTCAGAAGGGTCAGAAGTCTGAGATTAAACAACTTTAATCTCAGAATTCTGACTTTAATCTCAGAATTCTAAGAGGTCAGAAGTCTGAGATTAAAACGACTAATCTGGGGCACCACGGTGGCTCACCGGTTAAGAGCGTGTACCATGTACCAAGGCTTAGTCGACTTTAATTCTGATTAAAACGACTTTAATCTCAGAATTCTAAAAGGTCCGAAGTCTGAGATTAAAACAACTTTAATCTCAGACTTCTGACTTTAATCTCAGAATCCTAAGGGGTCAGAGGTCAGAGATTAAAACGACTTTAATCTCAGAATTCTAAAAGGTCAGAAGTCAGAGATTAAAACGACTTTAATCTCAGAATTCTAAAAGGTCCGAAGTCTGAGATTAAAACAACTTTAATCTCAGAATTCTGACTTTAATCTCGTTATTCTGACTTTTCTCTCATCATTCTGAGCTTAATCTCAAAATTCTTTTGCTCATGAAACATGAAACCTAGCCCCTGTGTGTGTGTGTGTGTGTGTGTGTGTGTGTGTGTGTGTGTGTGTGTGTGTGTGTGTGTGTGTGTGTGTGTGTGTGTGTGTAGTGTAGTGTAGTGTAGTGTAGTGAAACGGCCCTGCAGTCATGTCTGCATGTCCCCTACTCAGGTTGAACATGGTGGGTCTGGGATGGAGCTGGTGTAGTGTTTCCATGAGCGGGGCCAGGCGGGTCCGGGTGCACCCCGCCCCGCAGCGGGAGGCTCGCCTGCACTTTGCCGTTTAGTGCCACGCAGGCACCGCGAGCGAACCAGCCCGGCCGGTGGGCGGGGCCAGCTCGAGCCGCCGGACATCCACGTAGCTGCTACCGACGTTAGCCAAGCAGGTAAGAGCTATCCCTGTTACCACTTACTTATTAATTATATCACTATCTATCGGACGAGCTGCACCGAGCTTCTCATAACTGTTGTTGAGTGTATTTATGTCAGCTGGCCTGGCTGATTTTGCCCGGTCACTGTTGTTAATATCATGTTATATTAGCATGTCTTGGTAGCTAGCTAACCTGAAGCTACAGCTGGTAAGTTAGCAAAAGTGATAAACGTTAGTTAGCCTACAGCCAACTTCGTGTTGTGTGGTGTTAGAAGCTGGCGTCGTGACTAACAGTAACATGATAAAGTGTCGAAAGCCAACATTTTAGCAGTATTCCTGCTATTTATATTAAGTCGTCTAGCTACACCTAGCTGAGTGGCTAATGCGAGCTGGCCCGAGGCATTACAATGAGTGGACATGTAGCTAACGTTGCTACCTAGCTAGCAAAACAATCTGATTTGAGGTCATGTTAAATAGATAATCTGACATTACATTGTTTTTGTTTTAAGCTAACGACAGTGTATGTTACAATGGACCTGCCACACCATGGGTATCGAGCAAGTAAGTGAAAATGCACAACACATCACTGTTATTGGTAAAAATTAAGTTTCACTTAAAAGGGGAAACACATTCAGAATCCAGTTTTGTTGACCAGTTGGCCTCTAGTTTTGTTGAACATTTCAGGATTAATTTGTGAATTTTTTTCTTAAAGAGCACACACTCACCAGGCCTCTTGTGTCATCCTGATGGTTTAAATCTTGGAGCTGTTGTGACAAAGAATAGATGATGATCTTACAGGAACATGGAGACATTATTATGAAATGCAGTTCAAGTAAACATTTTTTGTAAAACTCAACAACTGAAAAGGAAGTCTGCATTTACTGTTGAGCAACTCCTTGTTTTGTTTCCTGTCATCACAGATCAATGCAGAGTCTCACTGGTTTTCAGTTTTAAGAGAAACCTGCCTTACTTACAAATACAAAGACTGTACTGTTTTCGCCAGGCTAGTACAGATTAACTCTACACACTTGATGAATATTTACATTTACATGCACATGGCATTGTATGTTTATGTTATGCGTATTAAGCTATTAAAGTATCAGAATAGAGTAAAGCTTCACAACATAGCTCCCCTTTTGCTGTTACAACTGCACCTGAGGTACTGTGTCTAGTGCAAGGTGTCTCCTCACCTATTTACTGCATCACCTAGAACCAAAGCTACACTGCTTAATTTGTCTTGACATTAAGTTCTCGCCATTGCGTCTGTCCTCTTCCCAGCTAAGCCAAGGGCTCGTGCCGGCCCCCCAGCAGGAGATCCCCTTCTGTTTGATGACACCAGCTCCTCAACACCAGCAATGAACACTCAGGGGTACTACACTCCTGGGTACAACATGGGAGCGCCTGCAGGTGGCCCGCAGGGGGGGGCTCAGGTGAACAACCTGTTTGCTGACCCAATGGCCAATGCTGCAATGATGTATGGCTCCTCCCTGGCCAACCAGGGAAAGGATATGGTGAACAAAGAGGTGAGAAAAAGCAGAGTGTGCTGTTTAGTATATTGTGTGTGCATGAGAGGGTAGTGGTGGGGGTGGAGGTAACCTACAAATAATAAGGTAATGGAGGGTGCATTGGGACCACTTAAAAATTTTATGTATGTAAATTTTAAGATTATTCTTCTCTCTGCTCCCTGTCATTCAGGGTTTGGGAATGTTGTGTTTATAGTGTTTATAGTCAATGAATGAAATGAAATAAATAAATAAAAATAAATAAATGTATTTTGCAGCTTTGAGTAAGTAGATTTTCACCCCATAGGAAGGTGCTAATTGTTGTGTCACTTTGTAATTAATTGTTTTGCCCAGAAAAGTGGCTCTAGCTTTCACGAGGTTGCAGTTTAAAGGTGTTGAGAATGCAGTAACACACACACACATACACACACACACACACACACACACACAAGTGACACACCATTGCCTCTCTCACTTATATTACCGTTTTATTGCACCCGGAGCCTCACATGCTGCACAAACTTTAACATCTAAGGTAAATCATCTTTAGTGGATAGAGTTTCAAACAAACAGACCATTTTCTGGTGTAAATATAAATTACTGTTATAACAGATATTGAGTTTTCCTACATTGGGGAATAGGTGAGAAGTTCAATTTAAATGTGAATTACTGGTGGAAGGCACGGAAATGAAACTAAATTTGTTTTACTAGAATGGCAGCTTTGATACTTTATTGGTTAAGCCACAGTGGTGCAGAATGACAGAATTATTTCGACTCCACTGTGTTTTCCACTTTTGCTCTTCTCGTCTATGAAGTAAATTTTTTGCTTTTGCTTTGCCTTCCAGATCAGCAGATTCATGTCCGTGAACAAGCTGAAATACTTCTTTGCTGTTGACACCAAATATGTCATGAAGAAACTCATGCTGCTCATGTTCCCCTATACACACCAGGTAATCAAGGCATTTATCCAGTCAGATATTGTTCCTCACCAGTGTACGGGACAATACAAAACATTTATGAGTTAGGGATGTTGGTGATAATTTGCACTGATAGCATATTCATAACCACTGATCACATTCGAACCATTGTAATAAGATAATCAGCCACTTAATCACTCCTCCAGTGCTGTATTTATAAACACAAGGCTGTGATTGACAGTGCAGATGTAAAAGCACATTCAGTCTCAACTAATTCCCACACATTTTATTATTAAATTTGTAAATCAGCTCTTTACTCTAATCATTCTGTGCCCTGATAATGTGCGGGTACGCAGAGTGAGAACTGAAGAACCTGTTTGGAGCACCAGATGGACAGAGCTTACTGCATGAGGACAATTCTGAAATCGTCAAACACAAAAGCATACTACAGACAACACTTTATCTTTGTTTATTGTACAGTCCTCATTATTTACTCAGTCACTGTTTGCTCTGTCCTTATTTATACCTTATCCTCCACTGCTGCAGTGACTTGATTCCATATTAAGGTTTGTATCACCGTAGTTGAAATGTGTTCCAGCAATTACCCGAACGTTTGCACTCACTGAATTATTTTGTTTAGGCAAACCCAGCACGTCTGGTAGTCCTTACAGGTTCAACAAATACCAAAAAATATCTGCAAATAGTTTTTTACCCAAGTTTTTCAAAGCTTTGTTACTGCGGGGGCTCGCCTAGTAGAGTGCACACCACATATCAAGGATAAATCCTAATCAAAGCGGCCTGGGTTCAAATCCAGCTCTGGTGCTTTGGTGCATGTCATTCCCTCTCTCTCTCCTCTGCCTTTCCTGTCTCTATGCACTGTCACTATCAACTACAAGAAGAAATGCATTTTTTAAAATGCATTTCTACTAGGTAACATACATTTTTATCTCCTGTCCAGGACTGGGAGGTTCGATACCACCGGGACACTCCACTGACACCAAGACAGGATGTGAATGCACCTGATCTTTACATACCAAGTAAGCCGAACTATGTAAAGCGTAACTTTCAACAGCTTTTTAACCAGGGCTGTCAATAAATAAGGAACAATCAACAGCAGTGTGTTTGGGAATACCTGTTTTTTATATTGGTATTACTGCTTATCTTCCAGCAATGGCTTTCATTACCTACATTTTACTTGCTGGAATGGCCCTTGGCATTCAAAAAAGGTGAATACTTTTTCCTAATTTAGTTCAGCTACAAATTCATATATTGGTGATTGGATAATATAAATAAGCAATATTTTGACTTGCCATTCAGGTTCAGTCCAGAAGTGCTTGGATTGTGTGCCAGCACTGCCCTCGTGTGGGTGATCATCGAGGTCCTGGTGATGTTGCTGAGTTTGTACCTGCTTACAGTTCACACCGATCTCTCAACCTTTGATCTCATCGCCTACAGTGGATACAAATATGTTGGGTAAGTGCTGTGTCATGCTTGGGTTGCAAATTACTCAATCAGATCTTAGTTCCAACAATTACTCTGTAAATAAACACCATGAGCTATATTCTAGTTGATGTTGCGTCTATTTGAGATTTGAAAGGTCACATTTGTTTTCTTCTTTGCTGCAGGATGATCTTCACAGTGCTGTGTGGCTTACTTTTTGGCAGTGATGGTTATTTCGTGGCTCTTGCCTGGTCCTCTTGTGCTCTTATGTTCTTTATCGTAAGTATTCTGAATCACCATTATCAGTAATGGTCACTGAGGCGTTTATAATAATAATTTGTGCCTAAACCCTGAAGCCAAATCATTTTAAAACTAATTTTTGGTCATTTTGAATTAGAACATGTAACTAGGCCAGATTCAGATTCGGAATGCCACAGTTAGATGATGTGTGCTGTAGCTATAGACCACCCAGCTGCCAGGACACCCAACTCACTGAACGTTTTTTAATGTTTATTGTTATTTACTTATTCATTTTTGTCGTCACGGGCAAAAATGAGAAGGCGGTGCACATGTATTGCACACAGCCTTTTGAGGTTTGCTCTCAGAATATGCTACAGAATTTTATAAAGGGATGGGAGGACAAAAAAAAAAAATATTACTGACATGTGACACGATACAATTCAAATATATATACATGGTGATAGCTGTAGTGTACAGAACAAACCTGGTGGTATATTCAAACCACACTGGACACTTTTTTCATGAAACTCAAAAAAATATGGACTTTTAATCAAGTGAACGCCTGGGTACTTCTTGTATACCTTATGTGATTTGTAGACTATTTGCTATTTGAGATCATTGCAGTAGCTGTCCATATAATGTATATTTTGTGTAAGAGGGCCTAAATATAAGTAATTTCCACAGGTTCGATCCCTGAAAATGAAGATACTTTCATCTCTCTCCTCTGACTCCATGGGGGCTGGAGCAAGTGCCAAACCTCGTCTTCGCCTTTATATCACCGTGGCCACCGCTGCCTTCCAGCCGATCATCATATACTGGTTAACCTCTCACTTGGTCAGGTGACCGTGAAGTGTGTATTACCCTGATGTCCATGCGTACTGGACCCCCCAAAAAAAACCCATGTTGATGCCCACCTGCAGATGTGCTTGTTGAGTGTCACTGTTTGTACACCTGCCTTTACGCTCTTTTGTCAGAAGTCAAAACTTATATAGCCTGTATTGAGCTGCAGCGTGTGTAAAACCTGTTGGATGGTCATGTTCATGGTATCCTTGATTTACCAGCACACTGAATGGATGTGCATAATATTGTGCAATGTGTCATTGGAAGGCTTTTGTTTTCCACCATGGGTGTAATGATGACAAATGCTTATTTTTTTTGGCCACCTAACTTTGAGGTCAAGGGCTTTCATTGTATGATTTGTTTGATTTTAGTTCTAAATGGTACACAGAATCATTTCAAGTTTCCTTTTGTAATATCCTTAATATCCCTGGACATGTTTTTTAGTCCCTGGCCCTACACACACACACACACACACACACACAGACTCACAAATGCACATTACACACAAAACCATTTTTCTGTGGTAATGTTGCTACAATATCTCCTTTCTTGTGAATCTTTGACTTTATTTATCTAAATTTGACAGCATGACAGTGTTTGGATTTTTTGTAGAAAAAAATAAATATATTTAGCTTTGTGTACTGAATATTAGCTGTTTCTCCATTTTTTAATTGTGTAGGCGTATTTGTTTTAATAAGTTTCTCAGTGTTGTGCAGAACTTGTGTTTGCTTTTGACAATCTTCTACTGCTAAAAATCCTTCCAGAAATTAAGTATTTTGCTTTGGACCCTGACTGACACTGAGATGGCAATGCTGAGTCGTAGAAATAGTAGGAATAGTGGTATTAGTAGTATGCTGTATTCCAGAGATGTTGGAAAGTATGAAATCATCTCGCTAGTAAGAAAACACACTGGGATGGTCCACAAAGTCAGATCTTCCAGTCAGAAACACAAGCTTTTTCAAACCCAAAGTTTCCAAAATGCAGTTGTATATCAGTATACACTGAAAATGTGATGCTGCTTTATTTTTAATATTTATAATCCAGAATTACTTTTAATTGCCATTAATTTTCCAGCATTACATCATCTCAAATTTCAAAACAGTAGGGCAAAATATGGATAAACATGAATTGGGGTTGTAGAGTTCATTTGCAGATGCAATAATTCAGAGTTTAGCTAGAGTTGCCAAATGCAATGTTAGATCTCTTAGTGGTGGAAAGTAACTATGTATCCTGCATTTATCCTGCGTTAAACTACTGTTTAATGTAACAATATGAAGTTTAAAGTAACTCGAAGTTGCCAACTAATCCAAGTAATAGAAAAGCTGTAGAAATAGCAGGAGTTATTAAACTATTTGTTGAGATTGCAGCAGTTTAAGGAGCAGCAGCATCGTGGCTGTGTTTTTGTGCAGCACACCTGAAAGACAGATAAGAGTGAAAAACAAAGCAAAATATAGGAGAGATGAAAGAGGTGAAGAACCGTCCGTAAAAATATGCAGTTAAAGTAAAGACTCATGTAAAATCAATAGTGAGCGGTAAAGTCAGTGAGTTAAAACAGTGAAAGTGGTATCCAAGTGCCCCACTCAAACTGAAATAGCAGAAGTAGCCAATCAGAACAGCGCGATCCATCACCAATTTGCTTATTGAAAGCGGATTGGTGGCAAGAGCCAGAGAGCTCGAGTGAAATGTGACATCACCAGCTCCTCTTACAGCTGAAGAATAATAATGATAATATTTTATTATTTAATATATGCATAAATATATTCCAGAGAGGAAAATTAAAATGGCTAAATAAGTAAAAGATAAAGACGCTCAATGTAATACTACCATTTCAAAACCAACTCTAAACTGAATCTCGAGCTCAAAGTACATCGGGCTAGATAGGCGGCGAGGGTTTCAGGAGAGCAATAATAAATTGCGAGGACAGCATTAATGTACTAATAAACCTAGCCTAACCTAACTGTGCCAGTGTTGTGTGTGTGTGGCCTGGAGGCTCGGCCACAGTGCGCGGTGATGATATTCCAGCCTGTGTACTGGAGCGGGAGCGCGCCCGGGGGAACGCGCGGCCTCGCAAAGCGTCCTTTTCGTTTCCATGGAAACCTCGGCCGAGGTCATAACGCGCAGGGAGAGGAGTTCGGCTCCGACACTTGTGTTTGGATGTCAGCTTTTTTACTTTACACTTTTTTTGAATGACCTATTTTCCCCTCCTTCGCGTCTGATGAATTTGTCTGAGGTCTACCTGCATCGTCCTTTGGGTGATTCAGTAAGTACCTGGTTCACTGTTTCCCTCCCGAGGCAGTCATGTCATCACTGAGAGGTTACCTGACTACAGGAAAAGGCGGCTTTCTTGACTAAATGTAACTTTATATTGTAGCGCCATTTCCCCCCTGAGCTGCATTGTAGAGCCATGTGGCAGGGCTTTGTCACTTATACGTGCATGTTCCTGCTTATTTTATCCTTCCTTAGGCTAAATGTCGACCCCAGTAGTATTTATAGGCATCTGATCAATATCTGAGCGCCTATGCAAACAACTGGCAAATGTCCGTGAACCTGACTTTACCACGACCTACACCTGTCCACTGCCCACTTTGTTATTGTTTCGCATTATTAAAATTGTAGAAAATTTGATGACAAAAGGTGTAGTTTACATGCAGGCTGGTGGACCTTGATCGTTCTCAGTGAATGCTCATCGGGGGTAAGAGATGGCTAACATTTAACTCTGAATCAAGCTCTTGAGACTTTTTTTCCCCCTCTCGCATGACCTATTTTCAGTCTAAAACCTTGGGACTTTGAAGCTGGGGTTGGATCTACACCAATATAGTCACATTAGACATCTGCTTTGTCTCTTATAGGCTGGTGAAAACTTGTTGCAGTGGTCAGAGTCTTAACTAAATCGAAAAAATAGGTTTACCCACTGCATAAGCCCCTGCACTGGCCACCAATATCTGTTAGAGTTGCTTCTCAAGTTATTTTACTTGTTCATAAAGCTCGAAATGACCTTGCTCCTCCATACATCTGAGATTTTCTTTCATTTTATGTTATGTTCCAGCCAGATCACTCCACAGCTTGTCTTTTAAATGTTCCTCATGTGTCCCATAAAAGTACTGATGAGGCTGCCTTCTGTTTTTATGCCCCTAAGCTGAGGAACACGCTGCCCCTGGGTATCAGGATGGTATTTTTAAAAGGAAACTAAAGAAGTATCTTTTTAATCTGGCCTTTAATTTGGAGTAATGTTACACCCTTAGTTATTCAGTTTAATCATTGGTTTTCATATTCATTTTTATCTTTGTGTTTCTTTTATTTAATTTAATTTGATTGACTTTGTATTTGTTTTAACATTTTATAGTTTTTATTGTTGCAATTTTTAGTCTTGCATAATTTTAAGATAAGATAAGATATTCCTTTATTAGTCCCACGGTGGGGAAATTTCACATTGTTGTCCATTGCTTTTATTTTTGTCTGTGTTCTTTTGATCTTGCAATGTGAAGCGCTTTGGGCTGCATGTTTGCATGACAGGTGCTATATAAATCAAGTTGAGTTGACGTAAAAAGGTTGGTTTCCGTTAATACATCAATAAGTTAATAAATAGCCTATAACATAATCAGGCTACTAGTCTTTGGTGGGAAGCTGTCCTCTTCTAATTGTTATCTACCCTCATAACTTCTTATAAAACTAATTTGGATTTATTTTTGGCTTATCTGTCAACAGCGGTACAACTGAATGAGAGTGGAAGTTCAGCCCTGGGACAGAGATGGAGAGTAACTCTCAGACACTGCCTCCTCTCTTACCCTCCTCTCCCTGTCCAACCACCCCGGGTGGGTCTCTGCCTTTCTTGTCCTCTCCACTGCAGACTCCCTCAAACGTCCACGTCTCGCTTCCACTCTCACCTGTTTCTTTCCCTCCATCCCCTAGTTCACTCTCTCCTACAGCTGCAGAATCCATTCACTCTCCCCCTCTTTCATACTGCACTTTGTCTCAGTGCCTTGAAGAACAAAACACACACTGCCTCAACTCAGCAAACACATCTGACCAAGATGATCTGACCTGCCTCAGCTGGCTGCATCAGAGGGGCAACTTGTTGCCTCTGCAGCCCCTGCCCAAAATGACACCACTGCCTCAGCGAGAGGCTCAGTCCGCCGCTCCCACCCAAGCTCTTCCTTCCTCCTCGTCCAAGCCCCCGTATTCATTCAGCAGTCTCATCTTTATGGCAATAGAGGATTCTCCAGACAAGAGGCTTCCAGTAAAAGGCATCTACGAATGGATTGTGAACAATTTCCCGTACTACAGGACAGCTTCTGGAGGCTGGAGGAACTCTGTCCGACACAATCTGTCTCTGAGCAAGAGCTTTCGACGCATTCACAGGGACAGGAGCCAGGTGAGTACATACTGTGATGATGTGCCTATTAGATACAACAGGGTCATGTGGCAAAAGATTTACATTTCCTCTGGATGACCCAGATTTAAGCACCCACCTCAGCAGACATCCACCCTGCTGAAGTGTCCTTGAGCAAAACCCTGAATCCCTACAGGCTCCAGCACCAACCCTGCATTCAAGCAAAAGCATTTCCTTTCCATACATTATTCATCATTATCATTATGTGGCCCATATTTGTCAAAGCTGTTATACAGTCTGATGTGTCTACTTCACTTCAGAGTAGTGTTTTTTTCCTTTGAGATATTCAAAAGCCAGGAGCTGTTTGAACAAATTGAGCTGTGTCCTGTCTTTGTTTCAGTCGGTGGGGAAGGGGTCGCTGTGGTGTGTGTGTCCAGAGTATCGGCCAGCACTCCTTGAGGTGCTTAGGAAGACACATTATTATCACAGCACAAACAGCAATCTGTTGAACAAGCCTGCACTGTGAGTATGATCACACAAAGTACCTGAAGTGCCAAATATGAATTCATTGAGCACTTTCATTGTGTGAACATGGTGTAATTTTCCAAGTGCTTTCCAATTAAAGTAGGACTAGTTAAAAAACAAAACAAAACATGAGTTGCCTGAAAATACTTAGATTGCACCAGTTCTTTGTATTTTTTTTAATCAGTCTTACATTGAGACATATTTAACCAACAGATCTTAATAATATATTGACCAACAGGACGATATTTAACACAGTGTCTCACTATCTGGTCCTGTTGTCATGTGTTTGTGGAGCAGGTTAGAGGGACCCGACTATGGAGTGCCTACGGTGTGTGACTCTGTGGAAATCTCAGGTTAGTGATGAGGAGACTAAGCATTTCCAAATCACAACAGCGTCTAATTAAGATTATGCAAATAATTAGTGCAACAACATACTACAAAGTGTTGTCCGGATGTTTCACCTTTGACCTTTTATGAATTTCCTTTGGACCTCAGTGTTTAGTCAGCAGTTGTGTTTGACACCTTTATTACCTGTAGCTTTTTTCCCTCTCTCTTCGGCTTTCCCAGCATGCGACATTGTTCATGTGTTTGTGTTCCGTTGTCGTGGCAACAACCTTCTATTACCCTGGCAACACATAGTCCCAGCAATAGCCTGGCTAGACTCCTCCATGTCCTTTTGTTTTATTTCTGCTACACACTATATGCTAACATGCCTACTGAATAATTTGACAGGTGGTGTTCCAGCCGGCCTGTATGAAAAAACACATTTTTATTTCCAAATTATGAGTATTTTTTTTTTTTACGTAAAATGTGAATACTATGTGTCATAGTTCATATTCTGCATGACACATTTAACATGATGTGTGCTTTCAATCCTAATTTTTTGTCTCTGTTTGTTCAGACTCTCTTTCCCACACCCTGCTACTGTCCACACACTCGCCCCAAGCCCTGACCGCAGACAATCCAACTCTCTCCGAAAACCCGACTTGCCCTTTGACCCCGGATCATGAGGAGCTTGTCACCATGGAGGCGGTTGAGTTCCAGGAGGAGTCTGGCGAGGTGATGGAGAAAGACCCCCTGTCAGACAGCGGGTACATAGAGTTACACTATTACCAGTGTCACCAGTACCAGTACCTGGTGCTGCCCAGCGACACTGAGCTGGATCTGGAGACTGTGGAGATCCTCCAGCTGGACGCCGAGGCCCAAGAGGCTGCTGGGTCACTGCTGGACCTGGCAGGAGGTGGACATTAACACCACGTCTGATTTAACCGTCACAGCCGATCTCTAATTTGCAGTGAGGTGTAAGTAAATACAACGGACTGACATAGGTGATGATTTATATTTCAGTTGTGGGTGGATTGATATTTGTCAAATCGGCTGCTGTGTGTTGACATGTTGACACTGCCCTGAAGCTTGAGGTTTTATGTTAATATAAACCGCCTTATCTGATGCACTAACAAACAAGGATCTAGATCACATTCCATGTATTTAGCTTGGTCTCAAAGTTAGAGGCACTTTGATTGGAAAATCTTGATTTCTTTCTCCTAATGTATAATAACATCTTTGGGGGGGGAAGTCAAGAATGTGAGAAATAATTAATTAAAGTGAGAAATATGGATTAGGAGATAATAATGACTGATGTTCAGAACAGTAAGTGTTTGTTTTGAATTGTAATGTTGTTAAAAGACAAAGGTCATTATGTTTGCCGGAGTTGTTTGTGAGTATATGTTGACATGCCACTGAATCCCTGAGTACCTTCTGATTTTCTGAAACTGAAAAATCTGAAATGAAACATAACCAATACTGTGAATAGCCTACATGACCATGTAAGCAAAGTCTTTAGTCACGACTCTGGAATTTGATTTGGAACATGAGATAGAATATAATGTACATTCACTGCCATTTAAACCACTCCGCAATTCAGGGTATATTGATTTTTCTGTCTGAATTTCTGTCTGTAAGATTTTCAGCTTGTATTTTCAAAAGCTGTAGATTTTGTAATCCATTAACAAATAAACCTTCATTATTCACGGAATGTTTGTTTTTGATATTCAGTGAATCTACTTTTTCTCCTTCATTTTTCATTAAACTTTGGTTACTACAAAACATTATTTTTCAGATTTTATATGTATTACTATTACTACTACTACTACTACTACTAGTACTACTATTATTATATTGTAGTTGTTAGTGCTGTTTATTTATGTATTTTTGCTGTTTTTACATTTGCAAACATTAGGGGGCGTACCACTCAAAGCCTCAGGTACTCGTTTGTCCAGGAACAAAAATTTTTTTTTTTTTTTTTTTTTTTTTTTTTTTGGATTATTGAACTGGGTGCAGCCTAATTTTTAAAAACTTTAAACCTGTTTCTGGGGCAACAAATCATTTTTCCGTCAGCTCAAACCAGTCCGGTATTCAGTGCACGTAAAAAAAAACAAAAAAAACACGCCTGCTTCACATTTTTGTAAGTTCCGTATTCGTAACTCAACGTGAAAAAACTACATTTCCCATGAGCAGGCGGTGCGGCAGGCATTCTGGGAAGTGTAGTTCTTAGACGCCACAAACACATATAGGAAACGAGACGAAAACTACACTTCCTATGCGACATTGCACTCGGTAAAGACGGAAGCCTGTCAAGTTTCGCAGTGGAAAAAAGTTCTCATGGTTGTTTTCATGTCAGTGTAAGGTTTCAAGTCGTTTCTCCAACTCGCATGTCTTTCTGCTGAAGCCGCTTGTTTTAGGATACCAAAGGTAAAGTTGTTGCACCAACACTGTGAAAGAAGTCAACGGTAACGTTATATGCTAGTTGATACGGCTGGTTAAGTCGGCAGTGTTGCTATGCTGGCTTTAACAACACTATTTTTTTCTTAAACAACGTTAGCTGGCAAACGCCTCCACGGTAAGCTAGCCTCTTTAGTTAGCCCGTCAATAAATATGGACTCCAAGTAGCTTACATGATAACATTATAAGACAGTTTTCCTCATTCAAACGTAATGCAATGTAATATTAGCTAGCTGGGGGTGTATTTGCAGTGAATGCCTTAGTGTGTTGCTGAAGTAACATTGCATTTCATTTAAAGTCTTGCCGTTGTAACACCAGGAGACTTCAGCTAGTCTCACTTCAAATGTCAACAGTTGGAGAAAATGTGCCTCTTTTGGTGCTCTCGTATGAGTCAAATATTGGTTTATTGCAAAATGTTGTTGGATCTCACTGAGGCAGACCTTATTTCGTAAGCTCTGTCTCACAAATTCACTGTGGAGAAACGCACGTCATGCTGTCACTTGTAAGCAACCACACCTGAGCTTAAGTGAACCACACCTGACATAACTAGTGTTTTTTTTTTTTTTTTTTTTTTTGAAAGCAGAAAGAGGGAGTTGTTGGTGTGTTTATTTAATCACATATCTGGCCTTCATGCTCTTTCCTGTCTGACTCATCATGGGAAAGGACCATCTCTCTCATGAGCAACAATGAAGTCTATTGAAAAGAGCCAAAATGAATCTGTGTGGTTGAAAGCGTGCTCCATCTGATAGCTGGGGGCCACACAGCACCTCAGCCATAAGAGAACCCCACAGTCAGCTTTACACAGAGCTAAACATTGTTTCCGATGAAAGGCGTAGTGCATGTCTAATTCTTTGGTAGGCACGCCCAAAATGGTATTCATCGCCACAGGTTTATCAGCATTGTTACTGGCTTGAGTTGAAACAAGTATATTTAATGTTCTCGGTGTGTTGTACCAAGCAAATAATGTTGGAATTGTTTTTTCATATTTAGATTTTTTTCTGTGTGATACCCACAGGGACCAATACATCTAACCATGGGGCATAATCCAGGCCCGGTTCAGATTGTCACGGTGTGCAGGGAGGATCATTCCTTTGCTTTGGACACAGAGGCTTTGGGGAAAGTCTTGTTGGCCCCCGAGGTCAGAGACAAGCATGTAGTGGTGCTCTCAGTGGCTGGAGCCTTCCGGAAGGGGAAGAGCTTCCTGCTTGACTTCATGCTCCGTTACATGTATAGAACGGTGAGTTGCACTGTGATGTGATTATTCAGCACTTCCCCCTCCCCAAAATAATGCTGCAACTTAGAAGCGGCTGATATGATGCTATAGTATTTTCATGTTGGTTAATGAGTGTTCCACCAGGTGATTTTACTGCACTTTTTTCTTTCTTTTTCTTCTTCTACTCTTAAATCTGAAGTGACTGGCATATCAATGACCTCCCCACAGTCTGTGATAATGTAAAAACAATAATGCATGTGGATGACACAGTCTTATTTGCCCATTGTAAAAAATACAATGAAGTTGCAGCCAAATTATCTGAGGCTATGGACAAAGTGGCGGTGTGGCTTGTCCGAGTGTACCTTACGCTGAACATGGACAAGACAGTGGCTATGTTTTTTAACGAACAAAACAAAAAAGGAGAGTATCCAAATATATTTGTGAAAGGTCAACCGATAAAAAAATACTGATGAATTTAAGTACCTAGGAGTTACTCTGGACTCAAATATGAGATTTAAAAGACATATTAAAAAGATGACTCATGTTGAATGTTAACATCCTGAATTTCCGTCATATTAGGAGCTCTTTAACAACTGAAACTGCCAAAATGTACCTGAATTCTATGATCCTTTCTTACATGAGATACTGCATGCCGTGCTGGTCGCAGGCCAACCAGACCACTTTGGTCCCGATTAAATCTTTGTATGAACAAGCCTTGAAAACACTGGACGGGAAGCCAAGACAATACCACCACTGTAACATTCTCTCTAAATACAAGCTATTAAGTTTTGACAATCTAATCATCTACTCACATATTCACCTGGTTCATAAAATAATCCATAATGCTGCCCCACCCTCCGTTGAAAAATTATGTGGTAACCTGTTCTGAGCAGAGAACAGGGACCTTAAGATCTCTATCGAGTGGGGCCAATCCGCCTTTTCCATCAAGGCTATCAGAGAATGGAACAGGTTCCCTAGTGACATGAAAATTAACACAGATTATAATAACTTCTGCCTCACCACCAAAAATGGCTCCTAAGCAATCAGAGTTGCCAACACTAGGTGCTGTCTGACTTCCTGCCAGTGTTTTTTTTTTTTTTTTTTGTTTGTTTGTTTGTTTGTTGTTGTTGTTTTTGTCTGTGTTGCTTTACAAGAACCATCTTGTACTTGTTAATTACCATTGTTGGTATTAAATCTTCATTGTAACTCAGTAACTCTGAACTACCATGGTTGGTATATAAATTAAAATATTTGCAGTCATATCTGATGAGATCAATAACTTTGATAACTTTAATATTTTGCATCAACACTTTACATTATAATAATAATAGGTTTACAGCACTTTACAATGGCACTTCAAGTATGCAATAACAATTTCTACTACCTAACCGGCACTTTTACATCACACTTTACGTTAGGAATGTTTAGGTTGTTTATGTATGTATGGTATTGTGTGGTTTGTGACATGGGCCATATGGCATGTGGAACACACACATGCATACTTTTAGTGTTCATGCTGATATGTGCAGGTGGGTCATTCCATGTCATTTCAACAAATGGCCCACACATTTAGGTCTCAAAAAATTCTGAAATTTTCACCAGTGAAAAAACTGGTGAAAATTTCAGAATTTTTTGAGACCCAAGTGCGTGGGATGTCCTGAAAATTTGTTGAAATGACATAGAATGACCCAGGTCTATTTGTTTTAATGCTTGTTTTATTGTGTTGATTGTTTTAATGTTTTTGTAAGGACTGCAGATGGAAATTAACTCCAGATTTCTGCAGTTGGAAATTAGCTTCACTCATCTTTTTATTCTTGTGAATAACTTATGCAAGTGCACACTGTCCTTTATAAATCGAATAAAATAAAATAAAAATAGTCAACAGGAATAGTGACCAGAGAATTTAGTTATGCTGTTAGTTATGCAGAGCAGTCAGGATTTCTGTGTATACATGCAACTGAAGAATCATGCCATCACAAATTATACTATTCAGTGTGTTTTACCATGCACGTTTGGTATTTTTTGATAAGCCAGCAGGTTTGGATTAACAAGGTTTCACCATGTAGCTTCTGTATGATCCAGACTAGTCTTTGTATTTCTGCAGGATGATGAAAACTGGCTGGGTGAGGATGACGAGCCCCTGACTGGATTTTCCTGGAGAGGAGGTTCAGAGCCAGAAACAACAGGCATCCAGCTGTGGAGCGAGGTTTTCCTTGTCCCAAAGAGTGATGGAACAGAGGTACTTGCACATATGTTTTCATCAGGGAGATCAATCATGAACTATTGGCAAATATAACACCAAAACAATTTATGAACTGCGACTTAGCAGTATTTATTGAATTATGTTAAATTTGTCAATGAATATTTACGTGGATATTTCTACAGAGGTTCCAGACTTCCATCTCTGTCATCGGCTGTCATCTGATTCAAAGTTATTCCATTTACCTCCTTTTTAGCCTTATATTGTATGGTTTCCTCTCTTCGCACATTAGAGAGTCATCTGTCAAAGAGTGAATGTAGAAAACTCCCCGCTGGGCTGCGTGATTACGTCACTGCGTGAGTGGATTTTGCTCATGCGCGAACTTTACACTTTCTTTTTGTGGTGAGCCGCCGTCACAGACAGATGCGCTCCCCTATTAAGCACTTTATACATTGCTGTTGTGTTGATTCGTGCGTTCCTGACAATGTAAGTGCCTTATTTATATTTATATCAATGTTATATTACCTGTACTTGTGTCAGAAAACTGTCGTTTTGTTTCCGAATTGTAGTGTGTTATATAACATAGTAATTCAATTGTACCGCCGAGAGTTTGATACACAAGCCATTGACAATTTGTAGATGTCATACCTTTATTCTTGGATGTATGTTCAGAATATTGTGCACTGTAAGTTCCTAAACAGTGGTAGTTTACTCCAATATTGTACTCTCCTCGGCGGCTGTATTTAATTGTTGTGGCGCAGCATATTTTTCCGCCGCGCTGTTCGCACCACTCTGATCATGTGGCACCCATGCGAGCAGGGCATGACTCCGTGCCTCACCTCAATGCCTCAACATGCCACCTTGTGGTCAAATTATGTAACTGCACTTTATTTACAGTATTTCTACTAGTTGTAGGTCCAGATGATGCATATTAGTAATGAATACTGTTTGATTGTTGCCCAGCAATTCAGTATGCTGTCTAATCATCACAAATGGTTTATTTAATATTGTATTATTATATACATTTTTTGTGGCTATGCAGGTGATGTGCAGATTGTTGCAGATTGATGTTTTTGCTGTGGACTTATACATCTTTGTATCTCTTTTGTTTACAGAAACCACACACACACACACACACACATTCACACTCACACACAGCCTTGTTAATACATCAACAACAATCACAACCTGTAACTCGTGATGCAAGTACTCAGTGCACTGTGTTCATCTGTTGAAGTTGGATTTCAATAAATCTGTTGTACTACAACTGAAGGTTGCAGCTGCTCTCTTACCGGAGTACATAGTCAGTGCAGGACATCACTAGCAAGAAACGCACAAGTCTTCACAAGTGGTCCTTCGAGCCGGATCTGTCCCGCCCACTGCACTATGGCGACCTTTCAGGACTACAGCAGAGACCCTGATGTCCGACCTCGTTCCAGCAGACTCAGGCAGCCCCCAGGTTACCTTGCGGACTACGAGCTCAGCTACCCAGCCAAGCAGCTTCCGCTGTTCGAGTCATCCTTCACCCAGGCCGCGGAGAGTCTATTGCCGAGTGAACACACCCAGGTTGACCTCCACTCACCTGACCACCGCCCACAAAGGATCAGTGAAGAGGAACGGTGGCAACGCTTGGAGACATGCTACAAGGATATGAGCAAACGACTGGAGGAGCTACAGCTAGTCATGGACAGTGCTAAACGAGTGCCTTACCCTCAAAGCTGCCCAGTGTATCCTCCACCGTACATTCACTATCCTCCACACTATTCCAGCATGCCACGGCTAGATCTAGGCAGCCCCACAGGCAGTCAGTGGTCGATTCCAGAGCACAGTCGACCAAGGGACTCTACAGCAGATGGTAAAGAGCCACCACAGCAGCCAGCACCACTACCAGATCTTCAGTCGCAGCAGCCTGACCCGTTGCAGCATCTGACAGGAGAGCAACATACATCAGAGCTATCCACCCACATTCAACCAGCTCTTCAGGGTGCATCTCAGGTGATCCCAGATACCGCTTCAGCTGCTTATCATGCTCCATTGCCAACTCTGCCGCCTATTCCTCAGCCACAGACTGTGCCACGGCCGATTCTATCACAGGCTCCACCTACCCAACCTGCCATGCCTCGGCCTCATCTTCAGCCAACTTATCCTCCTCTTCAACCTGCCCAGCATCCCATACCTCCATCAGTCCAATACCAGTATCCTACCTACCCTGCCTATCCTCCATATCCATCAGGAGTATACTGGCCGCAGCCGCAGTATGCACCGCCTCCACCAGTCTACCCAACGATGCCTCCTTATGCGCCAGCCATGCCACCGTCAAACTCTTCAGCCCCAGGTATCCTAGAAATGGCCATTGCCTCTTCATATGGCATACCAAAGCCCAAACTCACTGCCTTCAGTACAGGCAAAGAGAGTGACTTCATCATGCTGAAGAAAGGACTTGACAGTGTGCTTGGGCCACATAAGCATCTGACTGAGGACTACAAATACCAAGTGCTGCTTGACCTCCTCAAACTGCCACACGCCTACCAGGTGGCGAAGAGGTATGTTAACGATCCAAAGCCATACACCAGTGCGATGCAAGCCCTCGAACAGCGGTACGGTCAACCACGTCAGCTTGTTCAAGGAGAGCTGAAGACAATCCTCAACTCTCCGCCTATCAAGCCAGGCGATGCGCAAGCCTTTGAGGATTTCTCATCTGCTGTCAGCACTCTAGTGGGTCTTCTAAGCACTATGGATGGACCCTCTCGGGCTGAGCTCCGATGTGGCTCTCACGTGGACACTTTACTCAGTAAACTGCCCGCCAGCTACAGAGATCGCTTCGCCGAGCACTGCCTATCCCAGGGCATCATCCGCAGTGGGTCAGATCAGACATACACTCTCCCTGACTTCTCTGAGTGGCTGGAGAGAAAGGCACAAGCCATCCAGGTAGCAAGGCGAGCCACTGAAGCCTCCCGATCGGAAGTCACACAGGTGGAGCGGAAGGAGAAAGCATCAAGGCCCTCAAAGTCCAAGTCTGCCAGTGTCTATGTGGCCAACCACCAAGAGACTTCAGAAACCGCCCAGAGTCCTGATACCTCATCAGCTAGTCCTAAGTCAGGTCAGACTGCCAAGAAACGAGAGCGCTTCAAGCCATACTGCCCATACTGCTCCAACCAAGAACATTATCTCAGTGCCTGTGCTGATTTCTCCAAACTTAACACAGCCGAGAAGATGAAGTGGATAAAGGAGAAAGACAGGTGCTGGAGATGTGGACGGGGTCACAAACCGGAGAGCTGTACCCTGAAGAAGCCGTGCTCCACCTGCAACGAGCAACACCTCCTCACACTGCATGAAGTGGCACTCCAAGCCAATCAGAGTGTCCTCACTGTCAGCACCTCTTCCAGTATGGTGTACGTGGGCCAGACTAGTCACTCCAGTCGTGTCATGTTGAAAGTCATTCCAGTTCAGCTGCACAACGGAAGCAGGACACTGGACACACACGCTGTATTGGATGACGGCTCCGAGAGAACTATCCTCTTACCAGCTGCTGCCAAACATCTTGGTCTGCAGAGGGACGAAGAAGTGCTTCCTCTTAGGACCATCAGACAGGATGTTGTAAAGCTGAAAGGAGCGTCCGTCTCATTCGAGGTGTCTGCTCAGCCCAATAGACAGGTGAAATACCAGATTCGCCATGCCTTCACTGCAGATGAGCTGAGCCTCGCTGAGCAGTCGTGCCCAGTGGAGTCCCTCAAGAAGAGGTATGATCACCTGCGTGGAGTGCCAATGCGTGGATTCAGCCGAGTACAGCCCATGCTTCTCATCGGTTCCGATCATCCCCATTTAATCACTCCAGTGCACCCAGTACGGTCTGGACCTCCAGGTGGTCCAGTAGCCGTATGCACCCAGTTAGGCTGGGCCATACAGGGGCCAACTAACTTCCTCCAGATTCCCTCCAGGGAGGCTTCCTGCTTGCATACAGCGTTCCTGTCACCTGCTCAGGACCTGCACCAGCATGTCGAGAGGCTGTGGCAACTCGATACACTGCCATACAGATCAGAGAAGGAGGCAAGGCGCTCAAAGCAAGACCAAGTAGCTGTTCACACCTTGGAGAAGCAAACCCTTAGGGTCACAGTAGACGGCGTCACGCGCTATGCTACACCTCTACTCCGCAAGCCAGGAGCACCTGATCTACATGCTCCTCCAGCTGCAGTGATGCCTCTCCTCAGAGCTACGGAGCGGCGCCTGGCCACCAATCCAGACCTAGCCAGCATCTACAATGAGGAGATCCACAAGCTACAGAGAGTGGGGTATGTAGTGAAGATCAGTGATGAAGCAGCCAGCCAGTCTGCTGAATCATGGTACATACCTCATCACATCGTTTACCATAATGGAAAGGCCAGAGTGGTGTTCAACTGCTCCTTCAAATACCAGCAGATAGCCCTCAATGACGTCCTGCTCCCAGGGCCTAACCTTGGCTCATCACTCCTGGGCGTACTCCTCAGGTTCAGGGAGTATCCAGTAGCCATCAGCGGGGACATCCGTGGAATGTTCCACCAGATCCGGCTTCTCCCTGTAGACCAACCACTGCTCCGTTTCCTGTGGCGGGATATGGAGAGAGACCGCAGTCCTGACATCTACGAATGGCGTGTTTTGCCCTTTGGTACTGCCTGCAGCCCATGCTGTGCTATTTATGCACTTCAGCGGCACACCAAGGAGAACAGCGCTGGCAGCCAGGAGGTACTGGACTCTGTCATGAATGCCTTCTATGTCGATAACTGCCTGCAGTCTCTCCCTTCGCCATCTCAGGCAAGGCAACTGATCGACAAGATGAGAGCTCTGCTCGCCGCCGGAGGATTCGACATTCGACAGTGGGCGAGCAACAAACCTGAAGTCATCGCACACCTCCCTCCAGAGGCACGGTCAGAGGGCTGCGAGCTGTGGCTGATGGCAGACAGAGCTGATCCACAGGAGTCGACACTCGGCCTCCGGTGGCACTGCCCATCCGATACGCTCAGCTACAAGCACAAACAAGCCACCACCATGGAGCCCACGTTGAGAAATGTGTACCGTGTGCTGGCTTCTCAATACGACCCACTTGGGTACATCATCCCCTACACAACGCGGGCAAAGGTGCTGATCCAGGCCCTCTGGAGGAATGAGCAAGGATGGGACGAGCCTATCACTGGCGAGCTTCTCACCGCGTGGCAGACATGGGAGAACGAGCTCCCTCACCTCCAGCACATCAGCCTGCCTCGCTGCTATTTGCCAGCCAGTGTGAACTTGAACGCCTCCCCAGTTGACCTGCATGTCTTTTGCGACGCATCGGAGAGAGCGTACGGGTCTGTAGCCTACCTGCGTGCTGAAGACACCGGTGAGAATGCACATGTGTCTTTCGTCATGGCCAGATCCCGTGTGGCTCCACGCAGACAGCTGTCAGTGCCGCGGTTGGAGCTCTGCGCTGCATTGACTGGAGCTCAGCTGGCCAAACTGCTACATACTGAGCTCACCCTTTCAATAAGGCAGACCATCATCTGGTCAGACTCAACGACTGTGCTCCGTTGGATCTTGTCTGACTCATCTCAGTATAAAGTATTTGTTGGGACACGCATTGGTGAAATTCAGGAGCACACTGACATCAGCAGCTGGAGGAACGTCCCCTCCGAGCTGAACCCCGCAGATGACATCACTCGGGGAAAATCACTCCATCAGCTGACTCAGCCGTCCTGTTGGAACAGTGGACCTGAATTCCTGCATCACAGCCCTGCCCACTGGCCAGCTAATCCTGCAGTAAGGACTGAGGAAACAGACGAGCTCAGGAAGTCCACATTCTGCGGCCAGCTAGCTGTCCCTTACACAAGCTCTCCTGACCCTACGCAGTACGACACCTGGTCTGACCTACTGGAGGCTACCTACCGGTCCCTTCACGGGGCGGCAGCACCCCTCATGTCTGCCTCAGACCGCCTAGACACAGAGGTAGCTCTCCTCAAGCAAGCACAGGCTGACAGTTTCCCTGAGGAAATCAGTGCCCTGCAGCATTCCCATCCAGTCCGGCCATCCAGTCGCCTCAGCCCACTCTCACCAGAGTACGACCATCTTCTAGGCCTCATTAGAGTTGGAGGCCGTCTCCGCAAAGCTGAGGACTTACCTGAGGATACACTCCATCCTATAGTCCTTGCGCCTGAACATCCCATCACGCAGCTGCTGGTGAAGGACTACGATGATCATCTCCTGCATAGCGGTCCTGAGAGAGTCTTTGCTGAAATTAGGAGGACTTACTGGATCCTAAGAGGCCGCCAAGCCATCAAGAAACACCAGCAGCGGTGTGTGGAGTGCCGCAAGTGGCGTAGCAAGCCAGTAATCCCCAAAATGGCAGATCTCCCAGCTGCGCGACTCCGACTCAACAAGCCTCCATTTTGGTCTACTGGAGTGGACTGTTTCGGCCCATACATGGTCAAGATAGGACGGCGACAGGAAAAACGATGGGGCATTGTGTTAAAGTGTCTCACGACCAGATGTGTTCATCTGGATTTGATGCCCAGTATGGACACTGACTCATTCCTCCTCGCTCTCCGCCGCTTCATCCCTCGAAGAGGCAAGCCCTACGAGATATGGAGTGACCGAGGCACCAACTTCCGGGGCGGGGAGAAGGAGCTGCACGATGCCTTTGAGGCACTTGAGCCATCCCTCAAGGACCAACTTGCCAAGCAGTCCATTGCTTTCAAATTCAACCCACCTCTTGCTCCACACTTTGGCGGAGTGTGGGAGAGAGAAATCAAGTCAGTCAAGTCATCTCTCCAAACCATCCTGAAAGACCAATCCATCCCAGAGGAGGTCTTGCTGACCGTCCTCATTGAGATAGAGGGAATCCTCAATTCTAAGCCCCTAGGCTACGCTTCGTCGGACCTGGCGGATCCTGATCCTATCACCCCTAACCTTCTGCTCATGGGGCGGCGGGACGCCTCACTGCCTCAGGCAGTGTATGGATCCAGTGACCTACTAGGACGCCGCCGATGGAGACACAGCCAGGTGCTTGCTGACCACTTTTGGGGTCAATTCACCCGCAAATACCTCCCCGGTCTTCAGCCACGTCAGAAGTGGAGGAATGCCACTACAGACCTCGCCGTGGACGCCGTCGTTATGGTGGTGGACCCACAGCTCCCGCGGGCTCTGTGGCCTGTAGGACGCATCACCCGGATCATCCCCAGCGACGACAGCAAGGTGCGCACAGCGGAGGTGGACATTAAAGGTAACCTCTACACCCGTCCTGTTGCTAAACTCATCGAGCTCCCGCGGATGCCCGATGACAGCACCACCAGCGCTCCCTAGCCCAGCAGTGACTTTCCTGTTACTGCGCATTCGTCCCTACGAATCCGGGGGCGGCTGTAGAAAACTCCCCGCTGGGCTGCGTGATTACGTCACTGCGTGAGTGGATTTTGCTCATGCGCGAACTTTACACTTTCTTTTTGTGGTGAGCCGCCGTCACAGACAGATGCGCTCCCCTATTAAGCACTTTATACATTGCTGTTGTGTTGATTCGTGCGTTCCTGACAATGTAAGTGCCTTATTTATATTTATATCAATGTTATATTACCTGTACTTGTGTCAGAAAACTGTCGTTTTGTTTCCGAATTGTAGTGTGTTATATAACATAGTAATTCAATTGTACCGCCGAGAGTTTGATACACAAGCCATTGACAATTTGTAGATGTCATACCTTTATTCTTGGATGTATGTTCAGAATATTGTGCACTGTAAGTTCCTAAACAGTGGTAGTTTACTCCAATATTGTACTCTCCTCGGCGGCTGTATTTAATTGTTGTGGCGCAGCATATTTTTCCGCCGCGCTGTTCGCACCACTCTGATCATGTGGCACCCATGCGAGCAGGGCATGACTCCGTGCCTCACCTCAATGCCTCAACATGCCACCTTGTGGTCAAATTATGTAACTGCACTTTATTTACAGTATTTCTACTAGTTGTAGGTCCAGATGATGCATATTAGTAATGAATACTGTTTGATTGTTGCCCAGCAATTCAGTATGCTGTCTAATCATCACAAATGGTTTATTTAATATTGTATTATTATATACATTTTTTGTGGCTATGCAGGTGATGTGCAGATTGTTGCAGATTGATGTTTTTGCTGTGGACTTATACATCTTTGTATCTCTTTTGTTTACAGAAACCACACACACACACACACACATTCACACTCACACACAGCCTTGTTAATACATCAACAACAATCACAACCTGTAACTCGTGATGCAAGTACTCAGTGCACTGTGTTCATCTGTTGAAGTTGGATTTCAATAAATCTGTTGTACTACAACTGAAGGTTGCAGCTGCTCTCTTACCGGAGTACATAGTCAGTGCAGGACATCACTAGCAAGAAACGCACAAGTCTTCACAGTGAAAATGTTCACTCTTAAAGCTTCTCTACGCAGAGGGTCAGATCAGGTAAATGCAATGAGGGGCTGTGATCTGGTTTGTTAAAAATCCTATTGGGACGTGTCAAAACAGCCATCACCTCAATGAAGTGTCACAATATCAGTCCAGTAATGTCTCGTGCACACAGCTGTGCATGCTCGTTTCCCCTCCTCACAAAAAACACTCCCAGTCCCAGCCTACCTCAGCCATTGTAATGTATCTTAGCTCTCATTTGCTGCGGCTTGCAACGTCCTACTACAGATGAGGACCGAACTGAGCAAATGGAGGAAGTGGTCCTGAAGTCCAGGTTTTCCTCCGCAGTGGTGAAGCAGTGGTGCTATGAGGAATCCCACATACTACATCTCATATCTGCCTTATATCTTAATGCTCCTATGAAAAAAAACAAAAACAAAAAACAATGCATAGCAGAAGGCTAACTTTCATTCTCAAAATGGAGCATTCCCTCCTTTCAGAAACACAAATTATATGCAAAACCATCATGTGGTATAAACTGTGTCTGTGGTCCTGCAGGTAGCAGTGGTATTGATGGACACCCAGGGAGCCTTTGACAACCAATCCACTGTGAAGGACTGTGCCACCATATTTGCCCTGAGCACCATGACCAGCTCCATGCAGGTGACTTATCTCATTTATTATTAAAGATTATTAGACTATTGTTAAAGATTTAATAATTTATTTATTCTTGCAATTCATGCTTATATTCTTTCTTTCGTAGATCTACAACCTTTCACAGAACATTCAGGAAGATGATCTGCAGCAGCTACAGGTTTGTTTACTTGAGAAATAAACACACGGGGAAGCCTCGAGGCAGTGAAAAGGGAACAGGGAATGTCAGGGAAGTTGTAAAACATGATTTTGTGGCCTTCAAGAGGAATTGCATGCGTAATTCAGTCACCTTAAACCACAGTTTTCATCATTGCTTAAGACATGTAGGTATTTTGTAGGTATTTTTATGTTGCTGTTTTTGATTTTCTTTTTTTGTTTGTTTTGCATCTCACTAATTTTGCATAATGGCTGTCATTATGCCTGCTCCTTACAGCTTTTCACGGAGTATGGTCGTCTCGCCATGGATGAAATATTCCTAAAGCCCTTTCAAGTAAGGGAACCATGAACCTTTATTTGTCCATTGTTGCTTATATTAGATATAAATGTGATATTTACATTTTGTTTTGCTGTAATGAAAGTGATTGTAGCGTTTTAACACATTTCCGTTTTTCTTATAGTCTTTGATGTTCCTAATCAGGGATTGGAGCTTCCCTTATGAATACACCTACGGCTTGAAAGGGGGCAGTGAGTTCCTGGATAAACGGTTACAGGTACCAGTTCTGTCTTATTCCTATTTATTCCAAGTATCATAGAGTTTTGAGACTGGGAATTCACCTTGCCTCTGCATTGTTCTTCAAGGTTAAGGAGGCCCAGCATGAGGAGCTGCAAACGGTGAGGGAGCACATCCACTCTTGCTTCACCGACATTTCTTGTTTCCTGTTACCTCATCCGGGGTTGAAGGTTGCCACCAGCCCTACGTTCGAGGGCCAACTTCAAGGTAGGATTCCCAGTTGGCCACCCAGTTTTACTTCCTGACAATATGTGTATGCCTGCTCTAAGGAGTATTGCCCTACATGTCATTATTTTCAATGTGTCAGATGTGGCGCCCGAGTTCAGAAAGGAGCTGAAGACCTTGATCCCTGCTCTGCTGCACCCGGACAAACTGGCCGAGAAAGAAATCAATGGCAACAAAGTCACTTGCATGGGCCTGCTTGAGTTCTTCAAGGTAAATACTCTCTATATTTGATTGTTATTACTAAAACTGAATCAGCCTCTCATGTAATTTTTGTGTCGACAGGCGTACATCAAGATTTACCAGGGAGAAGACTTGCCACACCCAAAGTCCATGCTGCAGGTACATGCAAAATTAGCAGAAGTTTGAACATGCCACACATTTTCTTGTGGATTAGTATTAATGTTCTGCTGCCATTCAACCAAGCACAAAGTTATACATTCTGGCATGTTCTGTTTTGTATCAGCTAACATGTTTTTGATGCACTGTGTTTCTGTTTCAAGGCAACAGCAGAGGCCAATAATCTGGCAGCAGTGGCAGCAGCTAAAGACCAATATTACAAGAACATGGAAAAGGTGGGTTCATTACTGAGGATGAAATGTGAATTTATGCATCAGGGTCACATGCTGAAGATGGTGGATTAACATTCCCTCTTTATTCCATCCTCACTGTAGGCAGGTTGTCATTCACCCAGATTTGTATGACAAAGGTGTAACAAATTAAAATCATCACATTAATGTTAATGAAAACCTTTTCTGTTGGAGAAACCTTCCAGATAATTATAAAGCATGGTTTATTTTTTCTTTAATCATTGTTTGTGAAAAGTAGGTACATGATTTTCCCCCCATATTAAGAATGTATATTTTAATTCATTTGAATGTATATGATATCATTTTGATATTATACTTAATGTCTTATGCTTTTCATGCTTTAATGGCATAATGACAAAAGGTTTGCTCAATCGCTATCAACCAGTGGGGGAACCTCTCCAGTATTTTTATTATTTTTTTTTAAATGTGTGTAAGTCAATTTGTTCGGAAAAGTCTCACATTCAGACATTACAGGTTAACTGTTTTATAGGAGTTTTAAAGATAAAAATACAGGCCTCACCTGCATCTAAAAATGTAATGGAGTGCTGTGTATGATGCGTAAATCATGTCGAGAAAAAATCAGTGCTTATTTATGTGTGGCAGGCCACGGAAACACCTGAAATGTGTAATTTTTAAAAAAAATCTATTGTTCCAAGTGTTCTCTGGGGATATGAAATCATGCTGATTTGTTTTTATCTGCAGAGGCAGGATGAGTAGAAATCTTGCTGGTGACATTAACATGATGATGACTACAAACGCCCTTTCTCACATCCTTTGTTTCCTCTTGGTTTCCCTTTTTAAAGGTTTGCGGAGGAGACCTGCCCTATGTGGCCCCCGAGTCTCTCGAGCAGAAGCACGACTTTTTCTTCCGGGAGGCTCTTCACACCTTTTCGTCCACCAAGAAGATGGGCGGACAGGAGTTCTGCGACCGTTACCAAGCACAGCTGGAAGTAGAGCTCGGAGAAATGTGGCAGTCTTTCAGTAAGCACAATGCGGTAAGAGGCATCATCATTTCATCACTGTCAGTTTCTACTTTGAATAATGTGTAGAAATAACTGAAGCTTATGCATAAAAGTGGGTAGTTGTTCTGTAGACACACAGAACTACATTAAAATGCTTGTTATATTTCATAAAAAAACATTTCCCTTTGATTATGTTTACAAATAATTATTCCATAACTCTTTTTGAACATGGATGTGGTTTTACAAGTGTATATTAATAAATGTTTTTCTTTTTTCTCTCTTTTTAAAGTCAAAAAATCTCTTCAGTGCATTCCGGACACCTGCAGTGCTGTTTGTCCTCGTGTGCCTCCTGTACGTGCTGTCGGGGATACTGATCTTCATCGGTCTGACCACCGTTGCCGTGGCGTGTGACTGTGTTTTGGGCCTGGCTATGGTTGCCATGCTGACCTGGGCCTTCGTGCGCTACTCTGGCCGGTACCGGGGAGTAGGAGGAGCCATCGACCAGGCGGCGGGCGTCATCCTGGAGCAGGTGAGAGGAATTCAGGTGGTGGTTAATGTGTTTTAACTTGTGTGTTAACATATGGCATTCAGAGCACCTGGGTATTCATTTGATGCATGGACTGACAAGAGGGAGCCACTAGAGGGAGCAAATGAGACAAGTGACATGGGAACATTGTGAACGCCTAAACTGTTCTGGGTCACTTCCAAGGATCAGAGAGAGACTAAAAACAGACTGTAGACCAACAGTGTCTGAGGTTAAACCTGTGAATCATCTGTCAGGAGCTGGGAAACTTAATGTAAATTACTCATTAAGATTTTTTTTACCAGCCAAAGTAATTAACATGCTATTTCCATAAAAATATACCACCCTGCATTTTTTTACTTTGGTTTGGTTTTGGTTTGGTTTATAGAATCTGGTACCGTGTGAAAAGTCAACAATGAGACCAGCAGATTTAGAATTTTAATTTAAAACTTGCTCACTCTCTCGCACAATGGATTGTTTTCTTAGTCTTTTGTTTGTTTGTTTTTTTTGTTTGTATCTCCTCACCTACTAAGGCTACTTAGGCATCCAGACAGCTGAGAAACAGGAAGATTTTTTTTTTGCCAGGCAGTCTGGTGGAGGGAGTTGGCCTGCGAACATCCACATGGTGTCACGATGTGGGCAAGCCCTGCATATGCCAGACATGCCATATATTTTTATATAAATATCAACTATCTGTGGGTCTGCTTCCCCTGGCCAGTAGGTCAGGTCATTTCTGACCAATGACGGCAGCAAAGAATAAGATATAATCTGCTGATGGTTTGGTCGTCACTCAGGCCAGCAGTGTTACTGCCTTACTAGCCACTTATTAGCACAGTTACCTCCACAGAGTTGCTTTAGTTTTCTTGGAGCTTGCAGGCTCAAAGTGTTTGCTCAGATTGAGCCAGATTACTGAAGTGTGAAAAAATCACATCTGTAAATGTATTACTTAGATAATACAAAAAAATATGGATCCTGGTGGCATTTGCATTGCCCAAACAGGAAAAAAATATGACAGATAAAACTGAGAGATGAAACTGTGAACCATGATGCAAGATAGCCAAGTCAGCAAATGTTGCAAGGAGCGCTTCAGATTGTGCAACATGTGGTGCATTTGATCCATGTTTGCTGTCCAATTAAGGTCCTTTTTTCTGTTTCTGTTCAGGCCACTGTGGTGGTGAACAAGTCGAGAGGGACAAGCACTCCTGAGCAGAAGAAATCCAGTTAGAGGACCTCTGAACCTTCGTAATCTCGATGCAATGCAACCAGCGCACAACACAAGCACACATTCAGCTCTAAAGCCTTATCATGCCACCCCTTGGAACAAACATGCAGCAAACAAAACTACATTGGCACCGGGTAAATAATGATGCCAATTCACCAGCATCTTCTCATGTGTAGAGTATTCTGCCTGTTAAAGTCTAAACATGTGTAAAGCTGAGTGGAGTCACTGAGGCAGGGAGTCAGCACTGCCTAACACCTCTTACTGTTACTTGGCGTCTTACATCGACATTGCCATCATTTTACGTGTTTACCATTGGTCTTAATGGACAGCCTGTTGTTTACCTAGAAACCTACAACTTTTTTTTATTTTTGTTTGTTTAAATTTAAATTGAATGCACCATACTTTAATGTTAATGACCATTGCTCAGTCAGGGGTAGCCAGGGTGCTGTTCAAAGACACAAAGCTTCAGCAGTGTATCTTTAAACAAATTACTATAATAAGCTGGCTTTAATGCATAAATGCATATACATTTATACATCTTTACCTTGAGGCTATATTTTTTACCACTCTGTGGCCTTAAATACATTCCATTCTATTTGTAATTTTGCAATATGTTTGATATAAACTAGCAGTTCCAGTAGGTTAACTGACACTATTTTGCAATGAGAACAGGAAAAGCACTTTCGCAAAGCACAGCAGATCTTTTCTGACTTAATGTGGAAACGTTATGTACGCAAATGATGACATGTTGCATCGTTATTCTTGTGAGTTTATGATGCTTTGCTGTTTATTCCTTGATGGTAGTTATAGTTTGTAGATTTAGATAATCTTTGTCAAGGGAAATTATTTAGCACAACTTTTGGTATTTTCTAAAAACTTCCAACTCCAAAGATAATATATTATTTGAATACTGAGAGGTGATAAACATTCAACACAGATTACAACTGGTGACCAGTCAGCCAAAGAGTTAGCTTTAATACAATGTTTGTGAATAGGCACTTTTTGAACATATTTTGGCCCTGCAATCTTATCACTTTGAATAGTCCAGTCCATAGAGGTGATTTTTAGGAATACATTGATCTAAATCTCTCTGATGCAACACAGAGCACATGGTTGGCCAGCACACTGCAAGTAAAGGAATCACAGCTTTGAACATTTTTTTGTTTCAGACTGAACTGTTCTCCATAGAGGGTGTGTTATGGTGTGTTTTATCTGACCTGCTAAAAACCTGTATTAACTTTAGTGTCAGCTTGTTAACTTAAAACTCAGTTTTCAACACAAGCAAAAACAAACTGCTCTCTTTTCGGTTAAATGCTCATTAAACATGGCAGTGAGATATAAATCCTGCCTCAGAGCTGCATAGATGACTTAAAGGTTAATGTAATGGTTGCACAACTTCTTACCTATATTACATGGAAAAAGCTGCTTTAGGTGCAGTTTGACACTGATGATCCTCATTTACATGCAGCCGTTTAACCAGCCAACCATGTTTTCCACACATCAATCACATGGTGAGCAGGGCCATGTGGGGCCAAGGGCTTCCCAAGCCAAATCAGAAAGACTTTGATTATTCACCAGTGTGGCATACGGTAGACAGATCATCCGTGCACACTAGTAAATGAAAATCCGAAACAGAAACATTGGCTCGGAGAAACCTCTACTTTGGCAAAGCCAGCGTTTAAAATGCAAAGAGGCTGTCGGACTGTCTGGCCTATGTGAAAATTTGATCCAAAGATTCAGAAAATAGTTGCATTGCACTTTATAGAAGTATTTTTAATAACATACAAATGACTTGACTATACATACTAATCGATCATAACACACACTGCACTGAAATAGGAAAAATGCCCCACAAAAAAGGCTGTCATCTTTCCAGTGTTTATCCTGCATATTTGTCAGTACCCTCAGATGAACTCACACTGTGTGAACTTTAATCTCACGGGATTACATTACGGTATACCCTAAGTCATAAGAGACAGGGCCAAAATATAAAAACTCACTATGCTTAACTAGACAAGTATGGAGGACAAGAGACTTGTTTTTTTTTTTCCTGAGAAATTCTAAATCTATGATCTCTGATCTTCACTTTGCACATTCCACTTCTGTTCCTTTCCATAAGAGGAGGAAGACTCAGATGTTGTAAAGCATTTAATATTGCACTGCCCCTCCTTGTCTATGTGCTTTCTACCCAGGCTACAGCTCATTCTGAAAGCGATGAGATGCATGATATTTTTTGCAGTTACTGCTATTGTAACCATCTTTTTGCAGGAGTATGGTGGCCTTGATTTGAAATGCTGTTTTATAAAGAATAAACAGAGCTTGAAAGAAGTGGATTATCCTGTTTTGTTTTGTTTTTTTAATGCCAGCTTTCTCCAATGGGTGAATTTTACACTTATGAAGATGCTATGTGGTGAAGGATCAACTCACTTAGTCTCAGCTTACATAAGTGTATATAGGCTGTTCACATTTTTTTTTTTTTTTTTAAATGAAATTTGTATGTTCCTGGGCTTCATGATGATCACCTAACGCAGGGCACAGATAATCAGAATCAGAAATATTTTGTTGAGCTGCGAGGGGAAATTGGGTCAGATGCTGAAATTCTAAAGAGAGGAATTATAAGAAATGTAAAAGGAAATAAATGTAAAAATATGAGCCTCAGAAATTGGGTTTAAAGAAAAGTGTGCATTATGTATAATCCCATAAACCAGTGGATACACCTGTCCCAAAACCACCACATGGAGCTGCATGACCTGGGAAACACTGACACCCTATAACATAAACCGCACAGACGAAGAACGGCAGCATCCATCCATCCATCATCCATCCATCCATTCATCCTCTCTAGCTGTGCACATTTGCCCATCCCTGCAGCTGATTTTGACATCTTCGTCCCCTCCTTCTTCTCCTCTCCGCTCACAGATACACCACCGCCTCGACTCTCGCCACATTCTCTCTCTCTCTTTCTCTCTGTCTCTCTCTCTGTCTCTCTCCTCTCCTCTCTCGGCTCTTTCCTCGCACTGAAATCTGCTTTAGCGAAATTCGTGTCCCTTGTTTCCTTATATGGTGATCAGCGTCGCGGCCCGCCTTGTAGCGAGGCGCGTGCACCGTCGCCGCCGCTACCATTCGCTTCCATATTTGGAAGTGAGTTCAACAAACCCTGCGGAGGGTGGGGTGAGAGAGAGAGATGGGAGGGAGGGGGCAGGAGGGAGGAGGAGAGAGGATGAACGACAGAGGTAGAAATTATTTTCCTCCATCATGGAAACCGTTTCGTCTGCAGGATGTCGGTCAAAAACACGAGAGGCCACAATATTCCCATCTAACCACAACACAGACCTCAGTAGTAATAATGACTGACTGTTGCGCTCCTCGTTCAAACCATCGCCCATGTTTTTTCCCCCCATGATCAGACGGCACATTGTTATTGTTTTATGCCAAGGACTTTGGACATGACACATGGGATGTCTGTAAAATTATTCACCTGCACACCATCAAATAATTTAATTGGATTTCAGTGATAAGGTATACATCCGCATCGTAAGGTTGGGAGTATGTGCTCTTGGAAGTGGCAGGTCGTAATAATTGTCATGCTAATTAACACGCCGTGCCTCAAAAGACAAAAACTGCGTCTTCAGCCCACCTTCCATCATTCAGTGCAATACATTACCAAAATATTTCCAGGGGTGTGTGTGTGCGTGAGTACAGCCAATTTATTCAGGGATTATACAAACACATATTCCCATAATGCCCTCCGCCGCATCTCGCCACTCATTTGGTGTGTTTGTTTTGTGCAAAGTTGCCGCCCGCCGCCACAAAAGAAAGCGCTGTAAAATTTCTTAAACATCAAAATCAAACACGGATGGAGCTAAAGATTATGAGAAACACTATGTGGAGCACATACATTAAAACGCTGATCTTTACTTCACATCTAGCGTCGGCGGTGAGCAAATAACAAGTAAGGACTCGCCGTGCTCACCGTTATAATAATGTTTGGGGTATAAAACCACATTAATTCCTGCATTATTAGTCACCAACTTAAAGCTAATTATCTGTTTAATTATACCCACCGCCCCGCCTGGGGCTACAAGTGATAAAATAGGGTGAATAATAATAAACTCCGTGCTGCAAAAGAAATAGTCGGACAATCGTATTACTAGATGCGCGCGCTCGTCCGTGATCGTGCGCCCCGACCGAGCAAAGCGCGCTCACGTTGTGTATCCAGTGCGAGCGAGATCGACTATTCATCATAGCTCATTCAATTTCTATCCAGACACCGACCAATACAGAGCCACAGCAATGGTAGGTTTAATGTCGTTTTTTAACTAATTTCACCAGCCATCGTCGGTTAATACTGTATAATAATGCTTAATAGCACGACGTGGGCAGGATTAATGTGCATTTTTTCCTCGTTTTTCGCGATGAGAGCCATTCCATTGAGTATCAAACATGGCAAGCCGGTCAGTGTTCATGATGCCCGGCTGCTTGCCGCAGGAGCTGCTAGCTCATGGCTAAATCCGGTTAGCTTTGATGTCTGGATTGGTGCGACTGGGCGAGCTAATATTGGTGTGAATAAATCAAAACTAACTCGTGATTATAACAGAATCGGTGTAAGAGGTGTTGATTGTTGTAATTCTCGACGGGGATGCGAGATAGAGGATGGGGAGAATAAACGGCCCAAAACAACTGGCGCCATTTCCTTCCTCTCCCATTTCTCGCTGACAAAAGCCTTTATCAGGCCCTCCGTTCCGCCAGCGCTCACGTCGCCGGCATAACGGCGGCTTGTCTTATTTCTACTCATCACTTCAGGTGTTTGACGCGCTCCGGATATCCTACGCCCTCCATAGGTGCAGTCGGCAGGTGCATCGCCCCGGGGCCTGTCTCACTGGCTAACGGTAGTGTTAGCTCGCAGTGAGCCGAGGCAGAAAATGACACCCACCATGGCTGACGCTAGCCAGGGCGCTGTGATTTCCTTGTTCTTTGTCTGCGCACGGCTTCCTCGCTAGCGTGTATTTGCTCTTTCATCGCTTGTGTGTGCACCGTTACACCCGAAATTTTACACACCTCCGCACACAGGGACACTAAATAGGCAAAATTTCGGGTTTGTGGCCGATGCACGGCGGTAGGTGAATGTGTGAATTGACAAAACGGACACGACATTTGAACGGGTTTTGCCTTATATAGCAAGCTAGCGCACATGTGCGTGTGCTGCATTCATGGCCCCACCCTGAATTTGGTGCAAAGACCATTTTGTTGTCGTCGTATTAAGAGTCTCTGCCGTTACATTTAATTTTATTAAAATGCCCGCCCGGCGCATCGGCATTTTGTCTTGTTTTTCGGATGTGTTGTGATAAATATTCAAAAGGATGTCACAATTATGTAACGTCAACTTTAGCATTTAGGTTTTGCTAGCTGAAGCCGCTCGGTCTGTTCTTCCTGGTTGGTACTACGCATCTAATTTGTACATGGGTTTAACGGGTCGCACAATTCGAGTAAATGATGCATTTGTTTATTGTTGCATCCTCCAACACAAGACGACCATATCGACTAAGTTTGGCATATTCAGTACATTTCAGGAATCCAAGTGTAATTTTCACCGTGAATCACTGCAACGCGGAACAATTAATTTTATAATTCTTGCTTCTGAAGTCGATCCGTAGGAAATTTTAGATTTTAAGAGGTTTCTCTCAACTCCTAGCTTTTGTGTTTTATATTGCATTTCGTTGCGGCCTCTGCATCGTTAACAGCCTGACGTCAGGACTTAAACCTGTCTCATGCATACTTTCTCTCGCTCTCTTTTTTTTTTTTTTTCAAACTTTGCAGTTGTATGTTGGACAGAAAGAGAGCAATAAACTTATTGTTAAAAATGTGGATGGATGCAAGATGATTGGACTCAACTGTTTCCCATGTGACACTGTGGAGGTCTGCAGTCAAATCAGGGAGAAGGCAGTAGAGAAATATCTCTGTCCGCTCATGTGCTCTAACTAATTCCTGTATTAGGTTTGGCCTGCTGGTGTAATTTGCCCATATGGTCATGGCATGAGGGCTGCATACTTCGGTGTCTCTTTATGTTGGAAAATCTGTCACTTGATCAGTATTCTGGTCAGCTTACATTTTGCTTGAACCTTGACTCCTGGCAACACGTCTTGGTGTCTGGACGGGGAGATAATGATCTCTGCTCCAGATTAGATAAGGTGAAAGTTCAGAGATCCCCCGTGGCACATTTGGTTGTCACAACTGCAAAACTGAGGAATAAACACCTTCTTAGGGGATGATTACAGCACTAGAGCATAATGGAGTGAATGTATAAACTGCTGGTCGTGATTACAGCATGTTAATTTTTGGAAATAATAATAATAAAAAGAAAACAAAATGTGATTTTGTGTACTTTGGGAGACATTGAAGCATACAATTATGCATACAGAATACAACAATGAGAAGGTAAAGCATGAATTTACAGTAAATGTAAAACAAATGGATTGTGCATATACTCATTGATTAAATTGTACAGTTTAGAAGCATAAAAATAAATGTATATGACAATTAGAAGGATAAGGGGATATGGGTAATGATGTGAATTTGCAGTAAATGTACTTGAGGTACAAAAAAGGCATTAAATTTAAATGAACTAAACTACAGGGGTGTACATATGTACAAGTGTCTAGGAATGTAGATATCAGTTCAAAAAAAAAAAAACATTCACACACAGATGCACATTTACACATTTGGAAGTGTCCTGAACAACAAGGTGCAGTGCGCATGTGCATTATGGGTTCTCGGTGTCACTATGGAGGTATTACACAGAGAAAACGTGCTGACTGTAGAGATATCTTCAGATCAGAAAACCGTGCGCGACAGTGTCTCGTAGCAGAAGGAGGGACTTGACTGAGAGGGCGGGCTGTGATCTGCACTGGCTACTTTTATGACTTAACCGTCACACTTCAAACTTTTGACTACAAAGGACAAAGGAAACAATGTTTATTTTTGGTTGCCACTGAAGTTGAGATTTCTGAAGGTGCCACTTGTGAGAAGTTGATATTTCATTATTAATTATTACCTCTCTCCTTTATCCGGACTATTTGCGCAATCTCGCACACAGGCGAGCATGCCCTGAGTCAACACTCGGTGCAGGTGTCCACACCTCTTTACTCAAGTCCTCTCAAGTTGGGCAATGCTTGGTACCACATTACACACCAGCAGCTCTTCCTCATGGCTCCATTGCATATTTGTTGCTGGCAGGACATGTCTGTCAGAACAGGAACCAGTTGAGTCTTGAATGCTCAACTGAAAATTCTTTTCCCCATAGTTTTATTTTTTTTCCCTCGTTAACATTCATGTTAAGGGAAACATTCATTCATACACAAGAGACAGGTTTTATATCATCATCACCCATCTTGTCCAGAGACTTGAGTTTCCTGTGGCAGAGTGCCTTAACCAAATGTCAGAAGACTCGACTGAGTTTATGGGGCAGCTGTGACTCAGGGATGTGACTTGTATTTTATTTGAACAGAAGAGCCATTGTTTGTGTCAGAAGCTTGTATTTAATTCCTGGCTTCGGCCTCATCCACATGTCCCTCTGTATGGTCGAGCTACGTGGCGTGAAACATCTCATGTAATGTGTCATTCGTAAGGAACGCCTCTTATGTAATGTTGTGTACGTGCCAGCCGTGCCCTGCTCATAAACCTCAGCTATTCACCTTCTGCCGTTTTGCACTAGTGCTCAAATTGAACTTTGGCTTTGATACGTTTGGTTTCTGTTCTCATGCATTGTGAGAGCCGTTCCTTACACACAGTGAATAGATCTATAAGGCTTTATTGGTCGAACCATCAGTGCTCTTTTCATTTGACCTATGCTGCCTGTCATGGTAGTGCCAGTAGATTAAATTGGCGGACTATACTCCTCAGCTTTGCCCTCCCCACCGTTGTTGCTAAGAACTAGTCACAGCCACACCTTGCGTTTCAATTCTCCTTATCAGTTGTCCTTGTAAGGCGCATTACTGCTGCGTGTGATAGTCACATGCGGCTCTCTCAGGCCCTTCTTCAGTTTCCTGGTGTCAGTGTTTTCTGTTGTTACTCATCATTTCTGGCCACTTGAACATAATAGCAGCTCTTTCTCCTCTAACAATCCTGTGTCTGTCCTTCTCTGCCAGTCATGATGGGATTATTTTTATGAAAATTGCATACACAGATAGAGTTTGTATCGCCTGTTGTATAATAACTGACTTACACTGTTTACAACATAAAAAAACAATTTTAAACTCTCATTAAGAAAAGACCAACCTGTTACTTTTGCCTTATTTAAAGTTCATAAAATGTCAGTAATGACAGCTGTTGTCGTGAACTATAAATACTGTGTGTTTTGACAGCATGTTAACGGCTTCCTCTCTGTGCAGGCCTCCGGGGTAAAAGTGACAGATGAAGTGGTTGCAGTCTTCAATGACATGAAGGTGCGCAAGGCTCAGGTAAATGAGGATGAGAAGAAGAAGAGGAAGAAGGCCGTTATGTTCTGTATCAGCAAGGACAATAAGAACATTATTCTGGAGGATGGCCGAGAGATCCTGCTGGGAGACTTGGGCACCACCGTCCAGGACCCCTACCTGCACTTTGTAAAGATGCTGCCCGCAGACGACTGCCGCTATGCGCTCTATGACGCCACCTATGAGACCAAGGAAACCAAGAAGGAGGACCTGGTCTTCATCTTCTGGTGAGGACAGGGCTCTTTTTTTTTTTTTTTTTTTAATTCACATAGGAATCATTAGACTTAAAGTGTTTTATAGTCTGAATGTGAAGACATCTGGTTTAATATTCTTTTCCCATTTGTAGGGCCCCAGATAATGCTCCATTGAAGAGCAAGATGATCTACGCCAGCTCAAAAGATGCTATCAAGAAGAAATTCACAGGTGAGTGGCAGTTTTTTATTTTCTGGACTTCGCTAAATGAGTGATAAAGTAACTTGTTAAGTCACTTCAGGACATTGAGAGTTGGATCCAGTTTGGCACTTAAAAGGTGTTAAATGAGGGTTTGTGTGTGCGCTCAACAAAATGGTCAAGCATTAACGAAAAAAAAGAAGAAGAAATCAGAATGGGAAATGGGCATATTTCAGATTTCACAACTATTAAGCTTAAAAATGTGTAGAGTTTTGATCACACTAGAGAGGAAGTCTCAGATCAATAGGCAGCGTCTTAGTATTTACTGATTTTGCCGCACTTGTAGTTTCTTCTTGTTTCCACTCAAAAGGAGCAGAAAGAAATATCTCACCATTAGGCCTGGTGATAATGGCCAGATTGTATTTTTGGCATAATGTGAATTTTCCACTGTGATTGTGACTAATTGGAGCTATGATTTGATTTTGATTTAGACTATTTTCATCTCCTCGCCCCACAATAATCTTCAGGTTACCACAGGGAACCTAAAGATTACTTAATACTGATAAATGCTCAAATATTCATTGTTTTCATGTTTAATTCCAGGTATCAAGCATGAGTGGCAGGTGAACGGTTTGGAGGACATCAAAGATCGGCGCACCCTCGCTGAGAAGCTGGGCGGCTCATCGGTAATCACCCTGGAAGGATGCCCTCTATAAATCTTGCGCCCGGCTTCAATTGAGGCCTTCCAGACACATCTGTTGGGTTTAGCTGTTCATTCCAGTTTGGTTTGGAGGAAGGGCAAAAGCAGAACCAGGATCATTTGCGGGACTCTTGGGGAGGGATATTGTGGGTGGTGGGGGGGGGGGGGGAGTAAAGTGACAGTTTTAAAAAAAGAAAACAAAAAAAAAGTTCCACAGCTGCAGACTGTCATTCCAGTTCACGCAACATAATGAATATGAACAAAACACACAAGGAAAAAAAAAATTAAGATACAACTGCGGAAGGATGATGAGTTTAAAAATTAAATACACATAATGTAAATGTTTAAGGACAGGGTTTTGTTCTCTCCGGGTTCCATTTGAATGATTGCAGAGAAAGGGACAGGCAACAACTGTTATGATTCCAACTATTGAATCCTGATTAAAAAATAAATAAATAATTGTTCCAACTACCTTTTTTGCCAAACTTCTAGTTAAGTTTTGTAAGTGTGTGTAGTTGAGACTAGGTGTAGTATAAACAAATTTACTCTTGATTGCACAAGATGTATCAAAACCTTCTCTGGGGGAACACGGTTAAATATATATTTTGTTTTTTTTTTTCTTTTGTTTTTTTCTTCTTTTCTTTTTGGGATTTTTTTCGAAACATGCAAATTCCAAAACTTGAGTGATTCCATTTTTATTTGCAGTTTTCAGTCAAAACAATGGCATTTGATGTAGTTAAACAAACACATTCCTTGTACTTGTTAAAACCAGGATCTGGTCAGTTAAAACTTTGGATGGTCCTCTAAAGGTCAGATGGGGAGCGATGTATTTGAAGGGCCTGTGTTCAGAGCATAGACTGAATATTGAATGGTGGATGTTTTGTATCGTCTCCTTATCTCTAATAAAAGGCACTAAACTACTGACTTGTCCTGCTCTTTTTCCGCTTCTTTTACTTCTATATTGCACATAACCACAGGAAACGAGTAGTTGTTACACCATTTCCTTTATAAACTTCTTAAGTCTCATTATGTGCTAATTTACTGTCACTGAATCATCTGTCATAATGACTGATAAGCTTTAGGAGTGGTCGTTTAAAAGTAGCATCAAGTATGTGCCCTCTAATTTTAAAATGATGCTCAGGATGGGTGTGAGTCAGTTCCACTTTGTAATATTAATGCACATTCCTGCACATGTTATTAGAGTAATAAATCTGTGCTCATGACATGCCAGATCTGCTTTGAGATCTGCAGTCCAATCAAACCAAGCTGCACGCCAGTTTGCAACTCCAAGGTTAACCTCACACTGAGTCACCCATTTAGCTGCATTAAAGCTGCAGCGCCCTTAATGACCACAGGAGGGCGCCCCGGATTCACTCCTGAAACCCTTTCATGCAAACTGCACCAAAGAACTGCAACGCCAGCAGTGTTATAAATCTCTGTTTATTAAAATATATCAAGCATTTTTCAAAAATAGAACTATTAACACTTTGTGCGTCCCTCAAACCCACACTGGGGGAAAAGCATATTGACTCCACGCTGATGTCGAGTGAAGAAACGTTAGATCGGAAAGGCCCAGTGGTGTCCATAACCTGTTGTCATTAATTCAAGCTGGCAGCCTCGTTCGCTGAAGTGGTGAGGCCTCACAAAACATATGCAGACATCCCTGGATGCAGGTGTGTGTCAGTATGCAGATTTTCCTGAAGCTGGCAAAACGCTTTTCAGAGGGCAGACAAGAATAATAAACCATTTCCTCTGCTCTGGCCCTTTACATACATTATGATCCAACAAGTACAGAAAGTCAGAGAAGCATAAGGGTGATGTAAGCACACGTCCTCCATCCCCTGCAATATTCCACAGTGGGAAAACCACCTAGTGCTGCTGAGACATGACACACGTAAAGACAGGATTTGTGTTAATCTTTCCCCCCTCGTAAAAAGTGGCTTATTTTAACATAGTGGAAACACTGACTCTTATTAACCTGACGGTGAGGAAAAGCGCGTTAAAAGATGCCGTGACGATGATATCACAAGCAGCCTTGTTTAATAGAGCCAGAGGTCGCAAGGAGCAAATTAAACACAGCAGAGAAAGATCTCAGTGAGGGAACCAGATCTGAAATGACATTCCTGTGCTTAGTAGATCTGTTTTACTTGTATGCCCATGAAGGACATTAATCTTGGATTAAATCCTGTTTTACTTGTCTTTTATTAGAAGTAATAAGACAATTTGTGCCACGTTTCCTTGGAGTCACTTTGTGTTTTCTTTTACCTTCCACTTAACACCTCATTATAACCCCAACTTATCGACTCGTCTCCATCTTAGTCCTGATTACAGTCTAGCTGGTTGCCATGCACCCAGTAACAAATCTGAGCAAACTTAAGTGGAGTGAAACGGACGGCCACATTGTAATCCCGGTTCTCCCCATCAATCTCGAGCCACTGGTGTCCAGAGAAAATGCCGATGACCTTCCTCTCCCAGCGCTCTAGCGTATTGTCCCATACCCGTCCGTACACCCCGGAGCCACTGGCCCCAGGCCGGGCGTCACAGTGCTGATAGATCAGGTCGTTAGACTCGTCCTCCACTGGACAGAACCGGTACACCAGCTCCCCGGGTCGGTCACTGTCAAATCCAGAGAAGTGGATCCGCTTCCCTGCCAGATCCTCGGAGGAGGGGGCTACAGAGAGACGCATGAAGGGGCGGCGGTGTGGCCAGCGCAGCTCCAGCAGGGCGTAATCAAAGTCCATGCTGACCTCCTGGGGGCCCTGGATCCAGCCCTTTGGTACCCGGGTACGTTTAACCCTGACCCAGCGCACCAGAGGCTTCTTGGCAGAGGTGTGATCGGTTTTGGTGCCGTTGATGGAGGAAGGAGGGGTCAGGAAGCCCACCCTGAGTTTACGCGCCCCCTTGACATAATCCTTTCCGTCGTGCACACAGTGGGCAGCTGTTAGGACATGCTGCTGTGACACAAGGACCCCGGTGCAGCCTGTGGAGATCCGCACTGCTGTGGAGAAAGGGTAGTCCAACAGGAAGTGGTCGCCCCGGATGTTGAAGCGCCCATCAGCCCCGTAGATCTGCCGTCTCATACGCTTATGTCTGAGCTTAATTCTGGGTCCTCTCTTTGATGAAGGCTGAACAAAGGGAATTGCAGTGCCTTCCAGCTCATCGTCACCCTCCACATCCACTGTAGTGAGCGTGCGGGAGCCGTCAGAGTACAGGGTCTCAAATGCCAGCTTCTCAGTCAGCTGTTCCCCGCCAGCCTCCTGCTCGCCTCTGTGGAGGCAGCTGGAGTTGCAGTGGGTGGAGAAATCCAGCTGAGTCTGAGCACTGAAGCGAGAGCGGGTGAGAGGCAGGGGTGCATGGGGCACCAGTGATGGTATGTGGACGGGCTGGTGGTGAGGCGGGTGCAGAAATGACAGGGAGAGGGGCAAGAGGAGCTGGAGGAGCAGGAGCGACGTGAAGAGGTGAGCCAGGAGGGAGTTCTGATGTGGCGTCATGGTGGTGGCAGATAACACTGCAACGATAGGGACAGTAATCAAATACACAAGAAAAAAAAAAGCCACTCATCCCTTGTGAAATTCATGGATTCCAACATGTTTTGCATTTGGAAAATCTGTGGTGCAGAAAACATCGGAGAAACTGTGGAGAATATTGCCAAGTAGTTCCAAAGGTTGTCTCACAAACTATAATCCCCCATAAAACGAAACTCTTTCACATTGATGGGTTGACTGTAATTTACAATGTCTGTGCAAGTGAGATCAGCTTGCAAAATCTAATGTTGCAATGAATTTGCTGAATTTCGTCTCTTTCCACAGGAGTAACAATGCACCTCTTGTTCATACGATATAGATTATTCAGGAAATAGGATTTCAGCCTGGTGACAAACAACAAGCACAGGCCACAAAAAGCCACAGACACATTCCACAGGAAAAGAGGTTCAATTTAACAGGAAGCAAAGTAATAAGTCGAGAAAGCAGAATGGCACTGGTCAGTTAGCAACGTGATCAGTGGTGTGATTGCAAAATAAATGCACTGTGTCATATATTTTGCAACATTTAATATATGTATAATTTCCAAGAACTGTCTGTTTCATTTCCATAATATTAGCTACACATTGCAGATTTTGCATAATGGCTGGCTGTCGGTAAATATAGGTGGTTGGGAAGTACAATGAAAGCGGGCCGATCAAATTTCTGAGAATGCTCCGAGGTAAGGAGTTTCTTTTTTTCCTTCCATCAAACATTAACTACTTCATAGTGTACATGGGTTTTAGGGCAGATTAGCAGGGACAAGGAGATACTTGACTCCTCTAAGACTGTGGACCCTGAGGCACTCATGGCATGAAGAGAGCAGGTGTCTAAAAGTGAAAAGAAACAAGTTGAGGCATGGTGGCCAAAGGGAGCATTATACATACAAAGACAGGGTGGGGTCTGGCACAGCTACACTGTCCCGTATAAAACCATAAAGGAGAAAGAGCTACGCAAAGCAGCTCCTGTGTGCAGAGAGAGTTCGAATTTTCCCTCTACCTACTAAAGACAAATTTCCAGTTAGATAGAGCAAAAGTGTAGTTAGCCAGCAGTGAGTTAAACCAATTTCAGCTGACTTTCTGGTAAAGTAGTAAAAATTTGCCCTAAGTAGATATTAATCCAGACACTAACCTCAACATATAGGCCTATAAACGTGTGAATTTTACGACCCAAACAAGCATACATACTGTATTCTAAAAGATTTCAGGATATAAAGCTACTACAGTGTATACATACTATAGTGCAGACTGCAGTGCGTGTTTAAGTGCAGAATACATCTTTTTGACTCTAAATTAGCAGGCTCTCAGCCAAAATCCACAACTCTCCCTAAAGTTATACAGGCTCCTCCTGATGAATTCCATAGGAAAATGAACCAGGAGAAATCTCTTCACTTTTGCTCTAACTGGACTCTGATTTCATCCATTTGCCCCACAATTTGATAAAGCGTCTTAAAAGAGAGGATGGTGCAAGCAGGTCATTTTATATAATCTCTGTATATAAAGAGGGAATTACAAAATAACTGTAAATGACCATATCATGTTTACTAGCTTAAGTTTATTTGTCTTAATAGCTGTGAAATTGGAAGGGCTGGATGTCACAGATATACTTCAAAACCTCACAGGGCTCTTTTTCACTTTTGATGAGTGCAAACAAACAGAGGCACACACACACACTCCTGCAACACTGCTGCCTCTTATTGCGCTGCCAGTCTGTGGTCCAGAAACCCTCCCTGTCCAGTATCCAGAAGTGGTCTAATCTAATTTGATGTATGCAGCAGAGGAGTCAGCTAAAGTTCAGCTCCCTTTAAAAAAATCTGTCACCCACTTCAGATGCACAAGTTCCCTTTCAAGTTGAAGACGGGTGAAGGGCCAAAGAAAACAAGACAGACCAAGACACAATACGGCCAGTATATTTTGAGAAAGGGCCCTTTGTCAATTAAACCATCTTTCCACCTGGGACCTACCAGCCATGCCTAATTTCATCTTGGACCATTACATGAAATCTGAGCAAATCTAGCTCCTTGATGAACCTGACCCCCCCTCCAAACCACCCTCCCCTATCTGATAATATCACTTTGCCAATCATTTTATTGAACCAGCGGAGTGTGAAGGCGTCACTGGTCACTGCCCCTCTCAGTGCTACTGCTGGGCCATAAACACACCAAGCTGACCTTTCCCTGTCTCTGGTGGGATGCCTAAAATGTCCCAATACCATCTGGAAGCAACCGGAATAAGACAGTGCAGAAAGTTATGGGCTGTGCGTGCAAATTATTGCAATTTCTGACAATTCACAAGAAAAATAAATATCTTAATTAATTTATTTTGTGAAATGACACCGGTTCTACAAACCACAGGAAATTAGTAAACAGAGTATTTCATGCATTACCTCCGGAACTGAGATTGATGCTCCGTGTTTACACCCCAGACACGTTTCCCTCCCCATCAAATGTGCTGGATATTGTCATTTCCCAGGCTTTTCCCTCATCTCCGGTGCGTGACAGGCAGGTAGTTTCTCCCTCGTCTCTGTCCTCATCCAGCGGAAGGTTTCCTCACTTTTACGGCATGTACAAATAAAGCGCCAGATGCTGAGTCGCGTTGAATGCGCCTGTCCGGTCGTGACTCCCCTCCGAAACCTGTGCAGCTCCGACGCAGCCACAAATAAATGTCTCTGTCTGAAAAGAAGTTTTTTCTCTCTCTCCCTGCGTCCTCCCTCCCGGTCCTAGCGCCCCGCCTTTGCTTGCCTGCTGAAAATGGGACAGTTTTGTTGGTCACCGCTGCGACCAGTTTGAAATGGGACAGGGGGGCACCTACACTTTGAGAGCTTTTATTGTGAAACTTGGTGCAGCTAACTCGTTTTAAACAGTAGCTCACCATGTACAACACTAGTTATGAGTTTAATAGCTTGCAATCAAGAGTTCATGATTTGTGACTTAAAATTTTGAGTTGAAAGAACATATTTTACATGGTGTATTCATGTGGTGACACTTCAGTGACATTAAATCCTCTTGAAATAGGCTGGTTGTGAATTCAAGCCATACACAATTATCAATTTGACTGGACATTTGCTAAATGAACTCATTTTCTTATATTTACTCAGTGACTTTTACTACATTAGAGCAGCTAATGAGCTGTAACATAATTATTCAACATTGTTTCAGTCAACTTGCAATCAGAAATTGTTTTCCAGATGGAAAGCCATAATATTCTTTTCTGTGGCCTTGCAGCAAAATATTGATGTGTGTTTTGTAAGCATATGATTTTGTCTGTCCAGTTTGATCCATTGCAACTGTTTAGTTTGGGTGTGTTGCGAGAAATACAGTAAATTGTCTAATAAAGTTGTACTGAATGTTTTGTTTTTGGTTTTTTTCCCCCCATAGGAATCAGTTGCACAACTTAACTATTTACAAATGTTTCATCACATTAGGCGTTGGGCGCTTTCATCTGTTGCCTATTGTTACACCCAACAAGAAAAAAGTCTTGTTTCTGGCACAAGTGTTTTCCAACATTGTTACCTGTGCCAGCAGCCACTCTAAAGATAAGTGATATGAAGGCGGGCAAATTAACTGTAATGTGCTCAGATATTGTAGCCATCAGGAAGAGGATTCCTCCGTTGTTGGGGCTTGTTGCCTCTGCTGGCTCTGCAGGCTCACGTTGCTCCCTGGCTCCCTGACCTTGATCTCCATGGGGTCTTTCATCTCTCATTCAGGGTCTTGCCAAACCTGTGGAATTTGTGAGGCTTTACACCGCCTCTCTAATAAGGTACAGTTTCAGGGGTGCCGAAACAGAGCTCCCAGTCACAGCAATGGTGCTTTCTGGAATGCTGTGGAATCTCCCGGCAAGGACACAAGCAGGCTGATTGGCACAATGTTCCCGCTGTTGTCCCCACTGCAAATGTCTCACACACACACATCAACTGCGAGATGCACCGAGCAAACCTGCTCCTCATCCCCCAGACGCTCTGCAGTGATTGTAATAAAATCTGCAGCTGATTCCCTCCTGGCGCCACGTATGGCATATTGTTGACAGAAGCCACTGATGAAGTTTGGTATGTGGGGTGAAATCGCAGAGGAGAGGAGGGGAGACGGGGCAGTAGGCAAAAGTTCAGAGAGGTGTAAATATGTAACTCGGTGAGCATGCTGAGTGTGATGATGGTATCACTCCTGGTCTTTGAGGGGAAAAAAATGAGCTCTGTGTCACAGCAAGAGAACACAAAAGATTCCCTCTGTGACTGTGTGTGTGTGTGTGTGTGCGTGTGTGCGTGTGTGTGTGTGTGTGTGTGTGTGTGTGTGTGTGTGTGTGTGTGTGTGTGTGTGTGTGTGTGTGTGTGAGAGAGAGAGAGTGAGTGTTTGGCATCAAACAACTTGGCTGAGATCTGTGGATTCCTCTCTTTCCGTCGTTTTCTTTTCCCTCTTCCTTGTGAGGTTTTTTGCTCATATTCTTTGACTTGCCAGACACAGTGCATGAAATCATATACTCTAGAACACACTAATATCACTGCTGATGCCTGTATTTGACATATTCTAAGCATTATGGAAACTTTCATAATGCATTGCATATTGTCTGCATGTCAATCTGTGTAAGCTGGTGTCTCCAGTGAGATGCTGTGTTAAAGTAAAAAGTGTCCAGCCTGTCCTGTCAGGAGGACAGTGGATTAATTGTTCCCAGTCCAACCTGTGATTCATTCCTCATACAGGCAGAGGGGAGAGCTGTCAGATGAAAGTTATGGAGTGTATTAGATGTTTTAAAGGAAAAAATGCACCCTAAAACATTGTTAAAAATGGCTGTTGGCTGTGTTCCTTTCATTTCTGGGCCCTTTCTTGTAGTTTAGAAATGCTCATTCATTCACTCTTTACCTGCTTATTCCTGTTGAGAGCCATGCAGAGCTGGGGCGTATCAAAGCAAGGATTAGGCAGAAAGCAGGGGGGGGGGGACCACACTGGGCAGGCCATCGGTCTGCCACAGGCAGGCAATCACATGCACAACACACAGTTTTGTTTTGTATCTCTACTCTATTGAACGTGCATGTCTTTGGCATATGAGAGGAAAGCAGAGCAATCAGAGGAAGCCCACACAAACATCAGTCAAACCCAAGACCTTGTAAGAGACTATGCTGAATCCTGAAGAAGGCTCTATAAAGTAGGGTGATTTCATAAAATAAATCTAAGTGAAGGAGTTGGCTTTCCTTTGTTCCTAACTGAATTGTTTGTTTGGCGGCCCCCACCCCCTGCTAAGCTGTGCATCCTCATCCCTCCCCCTTTGCGTTTTTCATCTTTTTGGTCAAATGCAAATTGCTTGACATCACATTGGGACATTTCCAGCGTGGCTATTAGTGAAACATCAGGTTTTGATATGAGATGCTCACAATCAAAGAGCTGGAGCTTCTTTCCAGATTAACCATTTTGCTTTGACGTTCAAGTCTCATACAGGGAGAAATACCATCCCATTTCCTCACTGTCCGCAGCCTTAATAGACCATGTTGCATTTTGAATAGTGAATAGTCTCACTTTTTCTCTAACACTTGGCCATTTGCTCTTGTGGTCTATTGCTCCTTTCTCCTACATGTAAAACCTACAGCTGAATGCAACAATTTTATGTTTGTTATCATCTCCATAAGAAGATGTAAATGAGACGGGTTGGGAGAAAGTGTGTGGTGTGAAGAAAAGTAAGTAACAACACCTCATCATAAAATAATTCCTGGAATGCACTGAACATCACAGATTTGAGTGTGATGGGTGTATATCTCCTTCGCATTCTTCGTCTCTTTGTCTTAAACAGTCAGGTCCTGAAAGTCAGTGGCCTTTCCGCCCCCATCCACCCCCATCCCCAACAGACAGACAAATATATGCATACACACTCTCACACTTTCCTACATGACTAAGCAAACAAAGCAGGAACCCTCCAATCTCCCAAAGGGGAAAGAAACGGCTGTCTTTGTCCTTCACATATGACCACCTTTCAGGTAGCATTGATTAATTTTTTTCCCCTGATTCTGTGGACTTGAGTTTTAAAAATTTTTGAGTCTCAAGAGACCAGTGACAGGGGAGTGAGCACATCTTAGTTGTGCCACCTTTTCCCACAATAATCAGGCACCTTCATCCAGGCTTTTCTCCCCTATGTGGATAAGAAAGCCTGGGAATTAAGTTAATTTTGGAGAGTTATGATATTAGTCTCTCAACCCATGTATAGAGAGAAGGGGAAACATATGACCAAAACTCAAAATGAAAGTGTGACCTTTGGGGTTACTGTCGTTCAAATCTGACTTTCTTCATTATTCTGTGTTTGCTAATGTATATATGGCAGCGGTCTGGGCTGGGTTTGTTCAGCCTGGCAGATTCCAGATGAGTGAGTTCATGCTAGGTATGTGTGAGCAAGCATACCTTAAATTTCCATGGACATGGCTGGAAATGGTATTGAGCACAAGTCAAAGCCTGTAGTAGCTCCTTATTGAACAAACGGCGTTCACTCCTTGTAGGTTTCCTCACGGCCCTGACTGGACTGTGCTGTGCGATTCTGAAACGGAGGGGGGTTATTGTATCAGTGGACACAAACAAACACATGATATTCCTTCTGCCCGGTACAGTGCCACTGCGGTGGGCCGTGGGATCAAGGCTTGTGTAACCATTCAGCTGACATGCAATAGGGCCCCACGACAGTTCTCTAAGCAAACGATAATTGGCTTCAGATCCGAACCAGTGATCTGGGCCTCACAACAGCAGAGTGAACCTTTCATAACAATAGCCTTAGTTCTTGACCCGCTGACGGCCGGACCCGCTGTCACTCAGGAACCGCAGGGCCGGAGCGACTTAAGAGCTGTGAACAACTCAAAGAATGTACCCTTTTCCGCTCTCTGAACTGTCCTCCAGTACTTTATGTCTCTTTTTTCCCCCCATCTGGATATATTTATTGCTCTTTCACCCTTTCCTCGTGTCAAAGCCCTCTCGTCCCATCTGTCCATCCACTCTCTCTCTCCCATCATCTCACTTCTTCAGGTCAAAGCAGAATGACCGTTTTCCACTTTGCGATCCACGTGTTGTTCCCCGGCTGATGTCATGCATATCAAAGCCGACTGCGTCATCTGTGTGAAGAGTTAGCTCGTGAGATGTTACACTTTTCCCGAGTGATAAATGTTGCTGTGCTGCTCCCTGACCTCATCTCACCCTTGATCGGATCTTCCTGCCATTGGTCCCTGGTTCTCCTGCAGGGCCTAGGGTACGTATTCAGCCGTACGTCTCCTCCGCATGAGGTAATTCCAGTTTGGCTGCAGGAGGACAGGGGGAAAAAAAAGGGAGAACACATTTAAAAACAGAAATAAAGGAATGCAAACTGACTTACGCTGATGAAAGGAGGTGGAGAGTGTGTGTCCTCATATCCTCAACTAGCTCGGGCAGAGTCGAGGGTGTGGGAGGGATTATGTGAGGACTGGAGCTTGTCCAAAACGGTATCCCGTCACTGCAACCTCCAGCCTCCCAGAACAACCTTAAAACATCCCATTGGCCTGGATATATGGAAAGAGGAAGGTGATGTGCTGGCCTAATCAAGTGATGTAGATGGCCACAACAGGAATAGTAGCCTCAGGGGGCAAAGTGAGTCCAGTTTTCCACATTAAATCACAGAGTGTTATCAAATTGTTCAGAGTACGAACTACAGAAGGACAGGCTGTTCACAAATATGAGTGTTTGTACTGTGAACAGAATGACCAATGCTCAGTTATATATGGCTGTTTTTTTTTTTTTTTTTCTCATTATTAACACCTTAAATGTTAAAAATGCCAGTGTTTTCAATGTAATGGAGTTCGATAACCTCGTCATCTACAAATTTAGCTTTTTGGTTGATAGCTATTTGAAAGAAAAACACAACAAAAATATCTGCCTTTTATTTATGGAGTTATTTGAAGCAATCTGATTCAACAGGGACAGAACCAAAAAGCACGGCGAAGCACAAGCGCTACGGCCTTTTGACCATGGTGTTTGTTTTGTTTAACTTTTATTACAGTTATTGCTCTTGTAAAGTTCACTGACAAATCACGACCTGAAAACAATACCAACCAAATGGGAAATCGAGTGTTTCAATCACCAATAAAAGACAACATTCCACACAAACTTTGCAATGTGTATAAAAGCCCAGCGCCAAGACATTTAATTGGAACCTGATTTGCGCTTTGGTGGGTGGAATATTTGGGCTAATTTTCACTGATAGCAGCAAGACGAAAACTACATTTGGAAATCTTAGACTGGCTTAATCGGTAAAGCTCTTATCAGATGGAAAGATTTGTCTTTGCTGAGTGAAAGCAAACATTCCGCAGAAGTGTGTCTCCAGCTCTGATACACAGTGGCTACTGTGGAGAGAGGACTGGGAGGAATCAGATAGCAGCAGGGAGATGCAGTGTCATATGTGTGTGGAGAATGCAAACACGTGAGCCTCATGAGCCTCAAGTAGAAAAAAAAAAGCAGGCCCGCTGACTAGAAACCCTTTATTGTCCATCATACAAATGTGGTTTTAATATTGACAAGTCGCCAAACGGGCCACAATGGAAACACGGCGTGGTGCGGCTGCATAACATCCAACCACATGAGACGGATCAAACTTCTCACATTTGTTTCTGCGGAGGAGACGGAGACAAGAAACATACAAGTCGCTGAATGGAAGAATAAATCTGCTGCAAAAGACTTGGTAAACAGATCCAAATATTTACAACAGGCCTCGGGGTAAGCATTCCTGCTGAGGCTCTTATGTGGCTCCACTCCCTTCATGCACAGAGATTTCATGCAGACAGGTGAGTTTTTATTGAAGAATGTGTTACCAGTAATCACTTGGCCTCCCTTTTGTGTATCCCTGCCTGGCCCCTGATGAGTTTGTGAGCGTGACGGCTGCTGTGAGTCAGAGCTCCCAGACGACCTGGACTAAACGGTTGTACAAGTTTTCCTTTCCCCTGAGGCGATGCAAAGGTCACAGTTCACCTGTCTTTCAACCGAGGTTGGCTTGGGTCTCTTTGAAAATGTATTCCATAACGGATAGTGGCTCTATTAAAACTGTAATTAGTAACAGAATCCAAGGGCTTTCCCGAACTTAGTAATACTCAGCTAGTCTCAGATTACTTCACCATATTTGATGTATAAAGGCTCAATACATGTAAGAGGATGGGAGCAATAATAAAATTCAGAAAATTTATTTCAGCGGTCGATGAAAATACACATTTTCTTGTGGGTCTCATTTTTTTTTTTTTTTAATAAAAATGCAGAGCAGCAGCCAGATAAATGGCCATCTAAAATACTTTCTGCACTTCAAAAGTATTCCTGGAAGTAATTTTCTATTTTTTTCCACAAGCATCTATGACCTGAATACTTTTTTTTTTTTTTTTTTTTTTTTAACTTTTTTTCTTTCAGTACCACAACAGAATGCAGTCACATTTGTTTTTGTATTCAGGAGATGTGACTCTATTCCCAGATTTAGATTTATTTTCACTCTTATTTAAGCCAAAAGAAAATAACCTGATTATGAAATGTGCAAGAATGATATTCTGATCATAGATTTCACTCTCACCACTGGCCTCAATCCAAAGCCATGTAAACGTTTGGAAAATTTAGCTTGAATGAGCAACAATACTACAACAAAGCAACAGAACAGCCAATGAACATTTATCATTTTAAACATGTCAGAACCTCAATATCAGGAGCAACATATGTTAACATTTAAATATATTTGACTTATTGTGAGTTTAACCAGACTAGCAAGCTTGTGTCTTACCAACTAGCTGATTTGAAAACAAATTTTGCTCCTCCATGCAAGCAGCTCATGTCAGCTTTAGCTCATCTTTAGCCTGCAGTTTTTGGTGCCATATTAGCTAATAATAATTGTCTCTGCAGTCGGTACCTCAGAGCTTGTTAGCTAGCATTAGCTTACAGACTCGCTAACGTAAAAGCAGCCAACAATAGCATGCTAAAATAATGTCACAAGCCCGAGCTAACTGTAGCTATCAGTCAAGATTAAAAACGTTTTCACATTACGCTCAATGTGTTTGCACAAAATATTAGGCTGCAAGTTTGCCAGTCACTATTAGCCACCGACCGTTGGTTGCCATGGAGATTTTGACAGTATTTCATAAAGCTCTGTAGTTCCTTTGGCACTGTCATGTTGTTAGCTTTGAGCACGCTAACGTTAGCTTTAGCATTAGCTGCAGGCTAACTCTAAAGCCAAAGGAACTGCAGACAGTTAGCTTTTGGCTAACTCTGGTACAGTGCATCAAATTTTACACTTACATAAACATTTATCTTAACATGGTCTCTTATGAGTAAACTAAATATATAAAAAATTATGTGCTCTGTAATAATCAGACTCAGAAATACCTTGTTAGAATAGAATAGAACAGAATATCTTTATTGTCACTGTAAATGTTAAATGAAATTGAATTCAACTTTCTCATTTGTAACTGAAAAAAATATATATAAAGCATAAAATTACAAGAAATATAAATATGTGCATTAGAAATTTGTAAAAAAAAAAAAAAAAAAAAAAAAAAGTGCATTATGTATGTGCATGATGTACGTAAGATGTGACATTACGCAGGGACCACTGTGATTGAGTAATGTAGGTTAAATTCAGATCCACACAGAAACACAATATTGGTGTGAAGATTGGAGCTGCTTGGCATAAATCTAAATGTTTAAAGTCCTCGGGGGTGCGCTGAAGTAATATTAGTTTTGTATTTAGCCAGTGTTGCGGGTGGAGTTGCTGAAAATGGCTGCTTGTGAATCAGGACAGTTTTTTTCCCACAGTAGGAGTGTGGACTGTTCAGCCATCCAACAGTAAATCAACACAACACACAGCAACATCTCTGCGTCTGCGGGACAGAATCGAGCCAAACGGGGAGTCTATGTGGGGACACACACACACACACACACACACACTCCACGACCTGAGTCCTGGGTGGAATGTGCTGGAATGTTATCACCGGCGCTCTTTTCTCCCACCACAAAAGACACTCCCACAGGAACAATGACGGTTGCCAGGTGACCGTGTAGCCTTGATAACAGCCGGTGTGGTCGAGTGACCAAGCAATGGAATTTAGACTGTTTGAATGTGTGTGTGTGTGTGTGTGTGTGTGTGTGTGTGTGTGTGTGTGTGTGTGTGTGTGTGTGTGTGTGTGTGTGCACTAGTGTTAGAAAACAACAAATAAGGCCTCAGAGGAATGAAACTTGATACTTTTGAAAAGCAACTTGATGCAAATGTGGCTTTCTTGGAAAAAAAATTGGAAAGAATTGCCTGGAAATTTTTGTTTTTATTCTACTTCATCCTAATTTATTTGTTTCTTGCAATAAGATCAGCTAAAGGGCTTGCTAAACTAACGGTACTGGTGTTCATTATCAAGGCTTCGTATGAATTTGGGCGAGCCAGAGCCCGCTCTGACAAACAGAGCTACGAGGCTGCCAGATCTCTTCACTCTGCGCTATCTGCAGCAGCTAATCCTCGTAGTTACATCCAAAATTAATTAAGTGACATTGCTCAACGACAAAAACCAAACAGCAGTTCACATGATGTGTCTCAAGGTTGTCAACATTTCCTTTTGCAATATTCTGAATCAAAGGCCTGAGAAGAAAGCGAGGCTCCTTCCCCAGCCGGTCCAAGGGTGTTGAACGTTTTTGACACACCCCATCATAGCAGCTCTCTCCCGAGATCCAAACAAACAAATTAAACATCCTAACAATGGGTAAATTATTGGTGTGTGAGTGCATGTTTTGAGCTTTTACTGTGTTCTCGTACTTAAACCGAGCCTTTTTCCGCTGCTCGTCTCTCTCTGCCAGATTTCTACTATTGGGATTTTGCAGTTCTGTCTGATCCAGAGCTGTGCAAGTGAATAAGGAGCAGAGCAAGCCAACAGGGTGCACTGGGAGGTTTTAATGGTTATAAAAAAAAAATCAAGAAAGGAAGGGAACGTGGCTTCTCCTGCTGCATTCTTTCCTTCATCAGGAATTCGCTGAGGTTTGGGCACGCACTTTTTTACTGGGGCCTTTTCCTCTCTCCGCTTGGGAATGACAAGGCAGTCTGTTCCTGTCCCAGTGAGTGTTAGAACAGAGGAGCTCCAGATTGTGCTTCTGAGAAACTCCAAGCGCTCAAAGCAGCTCCACACCCACTCGACTCGGTTTAATCCTTTAAACACAACATATCACAGAGAAACAAAAGCCTGTCCCGGCTCCCCGTGTCAGAAACGGCCCCTGCACTCTGAAGCCACATGCAGTGCAGCATAGAGGGCCTGGGAGCCTCTTTTTTTTTTTTTTTTTTTTTTTTTTTTTTAACTGACAATAATACTCTACATGCAGATCAGCCACAAGCTGGGGCGCGGGGTTTTTTGTTCCCCCAAGCGGTTCTCCTTTGACAGACAGATGAGGCAATGCCACTCCTAATTGGATTCCAGAAGGGCACATCCCTGCTCTGTGCTCAGCCAGAGCCATTGTTTCTGACCAGCATTTTAATCCACCGCTGATTGGGGGTCTATAAATTCAACAGGAGGCGGCCAGGAAATTTACAGCTCGAAAGACATCAGCACGCATCCCCTCCATTACAAAACATTCCAGCGACAACTGTTTAATTGTAAACATATGTAAAGGTCATCTGCAGCCAGATGAGTGACAAAAAAAAAAAAAAAAAAAAAATCTGAAGATATGAGTGCCAGTGAGAGTGGGTTGACCATAAAAAGCGTTGCTAAAGGGTGTCTGTTTATAATAAGCGCTAGAATCCAAAACACTTCTGGTATAGCCAAAGAAAACATCGGCCCTGTGTCTGACACCAGGAATCCAGTTGAAGACAGACGATAGACTGACAAGTTATGGAAAACTGGGAGTGAAAGAGAGGAGAGGATACAGAGGGAGCCTGCACCATCAGCACCAGCAAACACACTCCAGTAAAACAAAACAAAAAAAATGTGTGCTATAAAAAATGTAGTAAGGACCATGATTAGATGTGTGAGTGCACCAATACGTGTGGTGCCATAAAAGACATTATTAAAATTGCATAACTCTCTAAATTATTAATTCTGCTGCTATCCTTTTGTTCTCCATATTCTATTACTGCCTGTCAAACATTTTAAATGAGGAAGAAAAGAGGAAAATGAGGAGAAAAAGGGGGAGAAAGGGGCTTTTCAATCATGCAGTATTTCTTAACTGTATTAGCTTCACACATTCACCTCTGCTTTTCACTCCCACTGGCCTCCCTTATCTTAATCAGTAATTATGACATGTCGACGCCCAGCTTTTTAACATCAGTTGTACCGCAGGCTGATCCACAGTGTTGCACATCTTACACCAGTTCTTCCTGTTTTTTCCCCCTGAAGCAGCAGCAGCGGCAGCAGCAGCAGATGTCTGGCAGGGCTGCGGACGGAGCGCAGGCAGTGTGACCGGTGACAACAGTGTGTGATCACCGTGACAGAGACGGGCCGACTGACGAGGCCCGGGCCCGGGTGCACGGCAGACAGGCTGGGCCGCAGCTGTGTGTCCTCACGTTCAACTCCCATCCAGCGCCTTGGCAGATCTGGATTAGCAAGGCTATTAGTCAGCCGAGACCTGCTCCTCTGACACTTGGACTGGAATACACTTGGATATAATTTACATAAGGCTGAGTCAAAGAGTGTACGTGTGTGTATGTGTGTGTGTGTGTGTGTGTGTGTGTCTATCTATCTATCTATCTGTCTGTCTGTCTATCTATCTTAAAGGTGCCTTAATGTTTGAGATTGAATTCAGTATTCAGACTTGTAACCGGTGTAAGACAATCTTCTCGGCTAATCAGAGGTCATGTTACTGCTTTTCCACACTTTAAATACTTTGCCAAATTGGGGCTAAGTGCGTTCACTCTGTGGCAGAGGAGGTGGATTATGAACCATCCCAATAAGAGTGGTCTTAATCACCGAGCTCAGTGGGGTTTCAGGCAGCATGCTGAAGGTCTGCAGCCAAGCGGCAATATTATGAAAGTGTTTTGCTCCCCTAACACTCCTTCTGCTGAACCTGCTGAGAGCAGCCAAATCACAAGCAGCTGTCTTTATGCAACATTTACCCCATGCAGCCTACAGTCATCAATTTGAAGTCATTTTTCTGTCATGTTTGAAATGTTGGCTTCCCCCTGAAAGCACTGTCACCTGCACAGGCCGCTCTCTCTCTCAGCGTACATTTTTGTACATGCACCAAAGAAAACGCTGTATGTCTGCTTTTTATGTTGTGTGTCTCTGCAAGGCTGCTGTATTCCTGTTGAGCTTCTGCTCCACGCACTGTATGTGTCGCTGTCACTTTTTTTTTTTTTTTTTCGCAAGCTAAGGCCATCTAACCAGAAGGTGTTGTTGAATTATGTGCCTGTGACTTGGCAGGGTGTTGAATGACTGTCAGCTTAAAGAGCCCTGGTTCACCAACTCCAGTGCAGAACAAAGGCAACCTCGCTCGCCCGCCCAATCCCAGTTGCCCTCTCATCACCCACAACAAACACCCTGAGGACACATAAAACCACAGAAGTTTTACCCCGTGTTACTCTGTAATCTTTCCCCTGACATTTTCTTTCTTTTTTTTTCACTTTGCACACAAAAGGGCAAGAAGCTGCAAGTGAGTAACTCGTGAAACTTAGTGTGGTTAGGTTTTGGCTGGACGGCAATAGCAGGACCAAACCTACGAACAAGAGTGTCCCGCAGTAAGTCAATGATGAAGTTAAACCATCAGTCAGTCGAGTGTTGCAGTTTACCCATTGGCCGTTGATGTCAGCACATGTGTCATCGATACAAGCCCTGATACACGTCTCACAAAATATTTCCCGGATTCCTTGATATACACTTTGAAGCTGAAAAACAGATTCCTTTTAAATGTAGTCATGCCGCTATTGCAGTAATTAACTGTGCTTGGACATGTCGGCGATTACAGTAACTACCGTACCTTCCAGACCTTACTGAAGCAGGGTTATATTCATTGATTCAATTATTTCATATAAAAATACATTTATTTAACTGTATGGATAATACAAATTCAAAAACTGTTGTTCAGTACAACCGATGTTCACAGAGCTGAGGCCAAAATAGCTGCTTTTTAAATGTAGTCATGCAAAACCACACTTTTTAAATGTAGCCACTGTCCAGCCACTTACTAGGTTTCAGCCCAGTCTTGTTTTATTTATTCATCCGTGGAAAGTTGACACAGCCTGCATGTGGTTTTCCAGCAGCCTCCTGCCTCACATTGAGTACGTTTACATGCACACCATATTCCGGTTCGGCTCAATATTCCGGTTAAGGTAACTGCACCGCGGCAACTGGAATATTCCGTTTACATGTTACTTGGCATGCCCCCGTGTTTCGGCGTATTCCACTCTCTGACGTAATGCGACACTCAGCCGCGGGGGGCAGCAGCACGCATATAGGCGTCTGGTCTGCCGGAAAAACAGACGAAGAAGTCTTCTTCCTCGTCTTATTCTACTTTTTCTTCTTCTTCTGTCGCTATTTCTATGTTTTCCCTCATCGATATACTCCGTGATATTTAAGTCTTTCATTAGCTGAAGGTGGACTGCAGTCTCCTGGCTCTTGCTGCTGTTCGCCATGCCGTTTTCCCCGCTTGCAGGTAACCATAGCAACGAAGACGCCACAGACGTCCTTGTGAGTCGAGCATGCGCAGTCGTGACTGAATATTCCGGTTCGGGGAGTTTTCCGACTAAGGTGGTTACATGCCCCAATATTCCGGTTGGAACAGGAATATTCCAGGGGGCTTATTCGGAATTCTCTCCAACCGGAATATGACCTTAATCGGGTTCGGTGCGTGTTTACATGACACGTGCGCAACCGGAATATTGCGAATATTCCGGTTAATACAGGAATAAGGTGTGCATGTAAACGTGCTCATTCACATCGCTCCACATATTCACACCTGCCCAGAACAGCCACACTCCTCCACCAAGCAGCTTCACTGGAGCAGTTTAGGTGGTTAAGTGTTTTGCTCAAGGTCACCGGGACAGTGGTTGTTGACAGAGCGGAGGGTATTACTAATTCACTTCCCACATTTCCCAGCCAGTCTGTGGCTACAAACTGGCAATTTGAGATCACAAGGCGGCCTCTCCAACCTCGAGACTGCTGCTGCCCTGTGTTTGCACCAAGTGTAGAAGCAAAAGTCAAGTGGAAATTCTGCATGAGAAAACTTTCCCTTTGCCTGCAAAAAAAAAAAGAGTTGTTTTCCCACCAAAAACTTATCTGTCTCTCCCTGTGTCTGAAAAAAAAATATAATAATAATAAAATGGAAACAGTGAAGCACAGCGCCACAAACAGTGTGAACCTGCTGTCCATAAATCAGAGACATGACAGCCCTATAACAATGGACTCCACCTGACCTTTCTTTGTTGCTGCTCTCAGCACCAGAGCTGCTGCTGTTGCTGCTCCAGGGTGGTGAGAGTCTGAGAGTCTGAGCTGCCCAGCAGGCCTGCAGGCAGACACACTGAGATGACAACAGGTCTGAGCACCGCGGCTTCAACACAGACTGAGAGAAAATATACAAACAGATACAATTTCACTGAAAAACATTACAGTACAGCCACATGACAGAGTATGGTTTATCACATCTGCTTGCTAGAGCTGTAAATATTACAAAGGGGATTAAAGTAACAATAAATAACTTCCTCCATGACAACAGGAAGATGAAACATCATGATGAATAACTTGGAAGTAAACAAGACACAGGACAACCAACATGAGCGCTGTGGTGGGCAGGAGGCTGATTTTCATGTGGCTCCTAGTTTCTGGACTGTGTTGTTTCTTTTCAAGTCGCCATGTGACAGGCAGATGGGGCTCATGCTGAGCCATGGACCGTTAAGTCTTGACTCACACACACTTTCTCTCACTTTAGCGCAGCACAATGAAACTATAAAATACAGGAAGATCAGTGCTGAAACTAGCTCAAAAGCCCTGTTCTGACATCCCACACTGTCATGTGTGTTTTATCCCAATAAAAAGACTGAGTGTACCATTTTCACAGTTTGCCTCCTCGCCGCCCCGCCTTCTGCCCAGCTCTGTCTCACTCCTCTCTTTGTAAGGCCTACACAAAGAAGTGGGACTAATTCCACCCTCTTTCACTCAACTCTTTATTCATCCTCCAAGTTAGGTTTTTCTCTCTTTTTTTTTTTCGCCGGCTGTAACACCGGGAAACTCCAAAGCATATCCAACAATGCCACTCAGGATCACAGTCATGCAGGCCAAGTAACAGTCCGTCTTGTTTCTCCGGCCCGGCCTCCCAGCGCTCCATCATCCGATACTCTCTCATTGGGTTGCGAGGGTGTCATGTTCAACTGGGTCAAGGCGTGGGCAGGCAATAACTTGTTGCAACTGTGCGTGGAGAGAGTGAATGCAAGACAGATCGCCGACAACCTGAGTATGAACACATATAAATGACCTGACATCCACTTTCCTTACCTTTACATTAGATTCAGTGATGTACAACATTTTCCAATAACTCTGGCGCGCTAACCTCACCATGTGCAATGTATTTTCTGTACTCTACATGGTAAATGGTGCGTGGGAGTGAGGCCAGGTATCTTAATCCCCATCACCCTTGGGATTCCCCACCAAGAGATCCCATTAGTGGGGATAAAAGCTGTAATGTAGTCTGGAGAGGCAGATTCGACTTGTGCATTGCAACCCCCACCTGCCAGCAGTGACCTCCATCTGATCCCTCACTAACTGGAATTACAGCTCCACCTCCAACAGGCAGTGCAAAGAGCAATGAACTGTAAACCATTTTGATGTCTTAATGAACAACATACACACAGCGAGCGCAGCAAAGAGCGCCTATAAATTTGAATACAGCGCCAATATTTGCAGATGCCGTAGAAACTGCTGAAAACATCTGAGGGCTGACGTAGTGGAGAGGGGAGAGTTTCTGACACTGCGAAAACACTTTGAAAATAATGTCAGGTGCCCACTGTGGACTGGTGGAGGTGGTGGTGTGTATGTGTATGTGTATGTGTGTGTGAGTGTGTGGAAAATGGACGAATTAAGTCTCACATGTTAGCCTGAATTTAAAAAAAAAGGAATCGGAAGAGAGGAAACCTGACTGCATTCTTTTCAGACATACATAGCAATAGGTCAGCATCCGGTGTCACTGAGCAATAATCCCACACAACGTGAACGCATGAAATATTCAATGACCAGATCCGGAGATCAGGAAATTATTCAGTTTAATGATGTTTGGAAAAGGATTGGAGTCCGTGTTTGACCGTGAAGATGTAGAAATCAGAGCCATCCATAGATAAATCTGAATCCTCGACCATGAATGTGCACTGGGGTGAAAGGCAGTGATCACATGCACATGAACAAGAACCAAATGGAGTCGGTTATAAATCCATTTTCATTACGGCAAATAAGAAATGCCCCAAAGTATTAACTGACTGCAGAGACACATTAATCAACATCAAAACAAGAAGTAAACAGGCCTGCAGAAATAGTCCAAGAGAAACTGGAATGAACCGTGATTGTGACTAAAAAATGATTGCTAACTAAGATAACAAACATAAATTAGGTTGTACATGCAGAGTGTTATCTGAGCATAAGTACACAAACAAAACGCTGCTTTAATCACAAGGATGATGTGTCTAATGACTCTAAAGCAGGCGATTGCTGAATTAGTCCTATTCTGGATAGCATGCGCCACGCTTTGGCCTCGATTCCACGTGTAATTGGCTTAGCCCGGCAGTGTGTTTTTCTTCATAGCTTATTTTATGCTTTTCATTTCGAGAGGAGCCAGAGAAAAAGTCTGGATCGAGCACAGTCCAGTCCCCTAAAGTGACCGCCTGTCCTAAGCAAACAATGAAGACACAGTTTGCTCGGCCAAATTAAAGCAAAAAAATGTTTCTGTAACAAACACACCAGCTGGCCTTTTGTCGATGCGTCATCTGTGAGCTCTATAAGATCTGCAAAGTCCAATAAGGTAAAAACCACAGGGAGGATTCTGTCTGAGCAGATTAACCCCTGAAACTCTCATTTTCCTTTAAATTTCCCCTGAAGCATCTGTATCTGTAAATAAGTAAGCTCCATCACTTTTATATTGCGTAAAAGATTCAAACCCAAAATGCTGTTGTTTTTTTTGTGAAAATCCCCCAGGCTTTTCACAAACAGACTGATGTAATTTGAAATCACGAAGAGACGACATAATATGCATCATTTCTCTTAAGAAATATAAATCCCAGATTATCTCAGTGTAGCATACTGTACATGTTGAGCACAAGGGGCAGAAGAAGGCAGGCAAAATCTAAGAAAAGCTGATGATGCTACAGCAAAGGACTTCATAATGTTATATTTAAACTGGGAACATGGAGATACAATACTTCATAATGCAGCTATGTGGTTGGTTGGAAACTATCTGTTACTGTTACCGAGGGCCTGGGAACCCTGAGACAGGCTGTGTGTTGACGTGTGTAAATTTCTTACTTCTACTATGCAATAAAATTTGATTTTACCTTTGTGAGTACTGACATTAATTTAGCTTTACAGAATGAGGGCCCCCAAATTCCTCTCTCTGCTGCAAAATAACACTGAGCGCCCACTGGGCCCTTCATCCTCATCTTGTGGGCTTTTTTCCCACCTCTCAGCTGCACAGAGCTTATATTGTTGTCAAACCCATTGCCTCGCTCCGTTTTACAGTGGCATGTTATGGGGCGCGCGGGACCATCTGGTAAAATAAACGGCAGAATAAAAAGGGGTTGTAGTGAAACATTAGTGCCTTAACTGGCTCCACGCTCTGTCCTACACGCTTCTGTTGCTGCTTGGTCATGGAAACACTAAAGCAATAATTACTCACACTCCAGCACCTCACCTCCTCCCTCCCTCTCTCTCTGCCCTCACACGTTCACACACACCTGGTCAAAAGTCCACATCTTTGGCCCTCCTGGCATGATCCCTTCAGCTGGAAACAAAGAGCCATATAAACAAGTGTCGTTTTTTCCAATTAGGGGGAGAAAGGATGGCTGGGGATGAGGAGAGACAGCAGCAGCTTCTGGAGTCAGCATGAAAGCCACTCATTTGCTAACACCCTGCTGTGTTAATTCAACCCCTGCATGAGTGTGTATGTTTTCACACTGGCCTACTGAACTCTTTCGATTTGTGCCATTCGTGGAAATCTGCTGTAGATAAATAGACTCGGAGGAGTGCACAAGTGATAACAAAAAAATATCCAGAGCCATAACTATGTGTTCTGAAACAGTTTAACTCTTGAGAGGAGGGGGTTCCATTTAAAAAAAAAAAAAAAAAGAAAAGAAAAAAAAAGAGACATTTTTCAAGCATTTTTAATCAGATCTCTCACCCACAATGCCTTTGTTCTGTTCTTGATGATACTTTGATATAAAATCCCTGTAATTCAAAATGACAAGGCAAGAGTCAATGGTATCAGTAGCCTGTCCCAGGCCTCTGTATGAGCCTGTGTGAGTGTGTTCACAGCTGGTTTTAATATAAGAGGAACTGACAGTTCAGAAAATAGTCAGGAGCAGGAATGGGGAAAGGGATCTAGTGGGCTAAATACCATAACAAACATAAAAAATATGAACATGTCACAACCCCAACCAGTTTAGGCATTCAGTTATTACAAGTAATTTTTATATTACAGCCTCTATCTATCTATAACACCTTTAACCTATTAACACCTATTAAACAGAGAGTGAAGAACTGTGGAGGTGCTGTTGGAAGAAGGTAATAGTTAAACCACCCACCCACCCACACACACACACACACACACACACACACAAACATCCTCTGAAAGAAAAGAAAATGAGAGTTGGCCATTTCACTCTGTTCCCTCTTCTAACATGTACTAAAAATGCAGAGCACAACATTTTTGACTCTTCTTGGCTAAAATATTAAAATAATGCCTAATTTGCTGTGGTATAAGAGTCTCTCGTATTTCGCCCTCCTGCTTTTTAATTATTTTGACAAAACCACATGGGTACTTCCTCTCCATTTTCAACAGAGAGAGGAAAAAACCATCTATCTCTGTGTTTTGGTATTTTAAAGTGACAAGCAACTAGCCAGCCCCCAGCCAGTAAATTTCCATCTCCAAACACTGAGCAATCTAAAACTATTTGTTGCTTCAGCTTTTGTACCCATCAAATCATTATTATTTGTCAAAGACACTTTCATTCTACATTTTTGTGACAGATTCTTAAAACGTGTCATAAATTTTAGAATCATTGAATTCAGGTGTTTCATTCAGTCCCATTGCCACAGGTGTGGAAAATCAAACACCTAGCTATGCAGTCTGTCTTTCCCCAAAATTTGTGAAAGAATGGGTTGTTCTAAAGAGTTCACTGAATTTGAGCATAGTACTGTAATAGTAATGTAGGATGCAACTGTTCCAACAAGTCCAAAGGGATAATGCTGTGGGTTTGTTTTTCTGGGGTCAGCCTCGGCCCCTTAGTTCCAGTGAGGGGAAATCTTAGTGCTTCAGCTCACCAAGACATTTTGGACAATTCTCTGCTTCCAACTTTGTGGGAACAGTTTGAGGAAGGCCCTTTTCTGTTCCAGCATGACTGTGCCCCACTGCACAAAGCAAGCTCCATAAAGGCATGGTTGGGTAAGTTTGGGGTGGAAGAACTTGACTGGCCCGCACAGAGCCATGATCCCAACCCCATCCAACACCTTTGGGATGAACTAGAACAGAGATGCCAGGCCCTCTTGTCCAACATCAGTGTCTGACCTCACAAATGCTCTTCTGAATGAACAGGCAAAAATTCCCACAGGCACACTCCAAAATCCTGTAGAAAGCCTTCCCAGAAGAGAGGAAGCTGTTCTAGCTGCAAAGGGACCAACTCCATATTAATGCCTATGGATTTAGAATGGGAGGTCATAAAAGCTCCTGTGGGTGTAATGTGTAGATGGCCCAATACTTTTGTCTATATAGTGACAGGCCTGAAAACCGCTCACTGCCTCAGTAAAGAAATGATTCCTCTCTATATGAGACAGAGCTGAGCCCACAGCCAAGGCTAGAGGATGCTGGGAAGGCCGGATGCAGCCGAGTCGAGACCGGCTCAGACGCTTATGGTTGTCTAATGTTAGTAACCCCTAAACCACAGCTCACTGCAGCACAACCAAGAGACTGGCTGCATGAGTACTTTGAGTCATGTTGACCACAAACAGTAACTCATCCTGCAGCCGTGGTGTTTGTGGTGGAGTGAAGTAGCACAGATTTCACACAGACCGTCTCCCCGGGTGCTCATTTAAACGCTGCCGATCACCTCTCTGGTCAGCTGGACCCTCCTGTTCAGCCATTTCTTTCCTCTCAGCACCGTCAGATCCTATTCATGGCAAAAGGACAGGCCAGATAAGGCTGAGTGGAAAATATGAGCGGACGCACAGAATGACAAGTGGTTTCAACACAACAGCAGGTTTGAGAGTATAACCTCTGATGTGTGGTTGACTGCAGTTTTCCTAAGGTGCACTGCCAGCGTCAACTGGAAACCTGGACTTCTTGCAGACACACGTCAAGAGCAGATTCCTGACACAAGATGGGAACAGAGCTGCTGAATGAGCTCAGCTGAAGGTTATGACTCAGTTATAACAACATACTGACCATTTAAAATGACGGCAGTGACAAGAAGTGCTGTTGTTTATTCTTTTGTCGCTTTCACTGGGTTTTCAGCTCCTGCCATGAGCTTCACACAACTCAGCTGGTTAAAACGTGGTGGCAACTCCACACAGGACTATTTAACCCCTTGAATTCCTATCAACTTTGCCAAAATAATAAGTTCATGTTCAGCATCTCTTCATATTTACATCCACTGTGTTTAATTTGAAAAACAAGCCATGATATCCCCAAGACTTGAGATTTACAGATTGACACTGCCACCTAGAGGTAAAGAAATAAACTGTCATTTAACCAGTGTAGTACTGTATAATAACCATTTAAGACACACTCAGAAAACAGAGGAAGATAATCTGCCTTATTTAAAGATTTATTAATTTATAATACAAGCTTTTAGGTAGACCACATTGCATTTTAGTTTGTACATTTATTCATATTGAGCTAAACTTCATAGCAGTGACATGATTGACAAACACAAACCAAAAGACACTCAATGGAAGGAATCAAATGTTTCCAACTGTTTCCATAGAAACCACAGCCAAGCAAATCAATCAATCAATACTCCCAGTGCACCCACCGCCACTCACTTGTCCTTAGATACCACGTGCTTACACATTCACCCAGCACACACTCACTCACACTAAAATTGAACAAATACCTATACACAAGATAAAAATCGATATATTTAAATTTCAATATTAATGATATTACTGGATTCCACGATAAAAGGCAAACAAGAAATAAAGACAGCATCCAAACAAAAATGAGGTGAAAACACCACCAAAATTTCCTCTTAACTCTCAATTCGTACAGGAAGTGTCTCCCCCTGCTTCTTGTCTCAGTGTCCAGTAGAGGGCGTTGCACCCACAGCACAGCCCCCTCTCCCATCTTCAACCGCCTCTTTTGTCTGCATTTAACTGGCTCGACATGTTTGCTCCCGTTATGCCACCGTTACGCCAGGGAGTGGCCGGGGTGGGGGGTGTGGGGCACGGACAGTCTAGCATATTTAGTCCCGGTCAGAGGTGCAAACAGTGGCACCTAATGGCACGCTTCACGGAATCCACCACGTCCTCTCACTCCATTTCCACAAGCCTCAGTAGGCGTCTGTACCATTTCTTGTGGCTATGCTCATCCTGCAGCTTGGCGTTGCTTGGTGTACAGCAAAGCCAAACACACACACACGCACACACAAACACACACACACACACACACTCACTCACTCACTCACTCACTCACTCACACCACTCAGTAGGTGTTTACGCAGCTGTCCTAATAAAATCCTTAGTCCTTCTCCCTCTGTTGGTCCAACGCAGGGAACAAACGAGTCTAGGTGATGGCACAGATGCCACCGGCACCGAGACAGACCAAACAGTTCAGTTTGTGTGAGGCAGATACAGTCTATGAGGAGGATGGCACATATTCTAAAAAGCCGGAAGATGGTCCCTTCCTCTATATATATAATATATATTTTAAAAAATGGTACAAGGGAGGGAAAATGAAGGCAAAACAAAACACTTTCAAATTAACAAACTGGTTAAGTGCAATGAGAGGATTAACACCATTCAGTAAGACCCAGGGAAACATCCATACGACTAGTTGCGGAGGGTTAGCCCAAACATCCTGAACAGGACTTGTATGTCCATGGAGAGGGGGACAGTTCCAGGGTCTTGTTTTAAAGTCTGACTGCGTAACATTGAGCCTTGAACACCCGTCCATCGGCGACCGGGTCTATTATGTGAGCACAGGCATCATTTCATCGTCAGGATCTTCAAACAAAAGGAGGCAAAATCTGGTAGCACAGTAAAAGGCTGAAGGGAGGACTAATCTGAATGTATTGGCACAAAAAAAGGAAAAATAAAAAATACAGCCTCCGACTGGACAAGCGTTCGTGGATGACGGCCACAACCAGACTTCCTGTAATCACTCCAAATCCATGGCTGACAGGATGATGGGCAGGGGAGAATGTGTGTGTATGTGTAAGAGTGTTTGTGCATGTGTGTGTGTATGTGTGTTTGTATATGTTTGGGAGGATGGGGAAAGAGGGTCGGGTGTTGTTTCTGTTGCTTTACAAGAGGAGACAGCAATTGCTCTCTGTGGTTTTTTCTCTGTTCCTTTGACCTACAAAGACAAGGCAGCAGAGACCTGAGGTGAGACAACAATTACCCCACTGAAACCAGAAGCAAGCAAATATCACACTGTGCTCTCAAGTGGGATGACAAGATTTCAAACAATGGCAGCAGCAATAAAGCCCTGACATGAGACACACAGGACAGGGTGACATCAGACAGGACAAAGAGGAGGGCGCTCACCATGAGAGTTGGGCTCTGGTAGGGTCTCTCTGGCAACCAAGTGCATGACAGTTGTTCGGCCCGGGGGCAGCTTCAGAGCTTTGAGCACAGCAAACAGAGACATTATGATTCATTATTATTCACACTGTATCTTATGGTATCATCCCAGCATGCTATAATCCTGCTAAAGTATTAAGTATTTGATGACTAACTTCTTTAAATATTGATTTCCAGTGAAATGCATTGGACAATCACAGTGTTGTTTTAAGCATAATTATGGCAATGGTAAACGTTAAGGGCATTTTTCAGAGTTGTCTTTCTCTTACAGTATTTTTTGCAGTCACCTGTAGCTAGATTTTAAAATATATCATACATTTACCTAGACTTCCTAAAGCAAGCAGCTCTTCAAGTGGATGAAAAACAGGCCTGACGTGACTTCCGATGAACAAAAAAGTGTGGGCAAATATTGTCGGGAGAGTTTGAGTGAAACTGGCTGAGCTGATAGTATTTTCCTACTTTATTTTCAAATGATCACATGTTTGTTTAATATCACAGATAATTCTATTCCTCCTTGTATTCAGTAGGGGCTTTCTGAATACAAGGATTAGATTTTTTAAAAAAATGTTCAAGATGGATAGGGGATAGGAACAACTTTTCCTTCACAGCTCACAGTAGTGTTGTCTTTAATGGTTTGCAAGGATAAACTTATAAAAATAGCTGCACACGTCTTCCTTGGATTACATTAGTGTACTTAATTTGCCATCTCAGACATTTGTTTTTGATACTGTTTGCAGTTAAATACAAATGGTGCCTGGAGGTAAGGAAATCCAGAGGAATTTTCAGGAAATAGGGAGGGCACATGGAAAAAAAATGGACCTAACATTCCCTGTAGCTAGAGTACTACTTTGAGGTATATTGAGGTGGTGTTTGTGGGTCAGAGGTGGTCCTACCTCCCAGGGTGACGTTGCCATGAAGAAAGCGGCCCTGGAAGATGAGGCGCAGTATGCTCGGGCTGCTCACCTGCTCCTCCTCCCATCCTGAAGAGCAAAAACACTTAGTATCACCAGTCCAAACCCTCAAGTTGTTGTTATCCACCCTGTGCTATCTTAAAGAGCTTATGATCAAATATTTTAATTAGCTTTGGTAATAGCTTAAAATTTTCTTCGGCGTCATACCTAATTAATTAACAAAGTCATTTTGAGTACAGACCTGACAGACCTTAACTCTGCATTCCTGGCTTTGGTAGCCCATATTCATTTCTAATATTAAAAAGTGTACAACCTTTTCCTTGTACACAACCCTCCCCCCAAAACCTGACAACAAAAGGGAAATCAAGCCCAAACAGTGGTTCGAACAGTGTATATACAGCAGGTTATGACCATAAAGCTCTAAATAGTCTCCCTGCACAACAAAAGTTTAGTCATTAAAGAGGAAATGCTTGAAAAAGGCAAAGTAAAACTCGACAGTGGGAAAAACGAATACTGCCATTTCTTCCCTCTAACTTAAACCTCTCTAAACTTACCCGCAGGCCAGTTGTCAAATACATGCTTGGCAATGTCTGTGGCCGAGTCGTTCGGGGAGAAAGTGAAGTCTTGTGTTTTCCCACTGACCAAGATAAGGCGGAGGTGCACCTAAGACAGCAAAAAAAGAAAAAAAAAAACAACACTCCAAATCACACCCAGGGTCCACAGAAACGCCACAAGAGCAGACATAAAAACACCATAAAGTTCCATCAAAATTCTGCTTAATTAGTCGGGATGGATTCCCTCTATTTCCTCTAACCTCAGCAGACATGAGGTGACCTTCAGAGGGCTGTGAAGAGATGGGCATTCCAGTCTAATTAGATTTATCCACAGCAGATCTCAGCTCTTTGACTGGGCTGCTTCATTCACTGAGGGCTTACACTGAAGTGAGCCCCTGTAGCCACAGACAGCAACAGATAAGGGTGGGGCTGAGGGGGAGAACACTAGCCCTTTAGTTCCAGGGGGCTGCGAGCTCTTCTCCGGACTGTTGGCCTAATGCGATAACCCCAGGTGTCCCAGACAGGCCTAGGCCATGTTATTAAATTTACATGGCCAATGCGTAGCCTAGGGGGGTACTGTGCATATGTGTGAGAGAGGGTCTCTTAATAGAGGGGGTTTCCTTCCTTTTTCCCCTCTAGGCAACTATACAAACCAATCTGTTTAAGATAAAAACAAAAAATTAAAAAGGCATCGCTCATCTAAACACAAGAGGCCTAAACTCTTGCAGTAACATCAAGAAATCCACATGGGACGCTGCTCACTCATTTTACTCTTTCAAAATACTACATTAAAGTTTTGTGTCCAAGGCTCAACACCATGCTTTTAGTTATAACCAAGTCCTAACACAGAAAAAAACAACCACAACTGAACAGCCATTAATATTAATTAATCTGATAATAAATTAAATCAAGTAGCGAAAGTGGGTGTGAAGACAATTTTCAGTTTTGTTATAACTGTGTATCATCAAAATGCATTTATCATGAACATTTGCCATAAACTAAATTGATCAAATTAAGCACTTGTCCACTTTGCTTTATTTTCTGTGAAATCTACCTCTACCTCTGAGTGTTTCATCTCTGGATCTTGTTTTCTCAGTTCAGCAACACAGCTTATCACCCTTAGCATGACCATTTTCCACATTTCATTTAAGATGAAGTGTTAGCCATTAGACTGCTATATCATGCAGTTTCACGACAGAACATCATCAGTAAAAAGTGGCTCCAGAGTTGAGAAAAAAGAAAAATCTTTCTAATGGTGAAAGAGCCCAAGGTCAGGACTGAAACATCACTCTGAGCTGAATTATTGATCCATTTTGGCCTAAATCTTATAATTTATTATGCTGTTATCACTGCTGCTTATTAATCCATCATCTCTACTCACTCATACTGCTGTTCAAAAATTTACATAGAGGAAAAAACATCCTGTCATTGTCAGATGGGCAAATGTCTGCTTGAACGTCAAAGGTGAAAGCTGAGAGGTGTTCTCCCGGACTTTTGCTCTGTTTAGAAAGGTCGCACATGAACTTTCTCGGGTTCACAAATCAGAGATGAGAGAACAAAGAGGTTTATCGCTGAGATGTGATGTCAGGGTAGGACAACCCCACTCTCTCATCTGTTTACATACACAAACCCCCCTCAGTGGTTTCTGCCCTCCCCTCCCCCAGTGGACCGAATAACCTCCATGTGGGGTTACATACCCATGTCATCATTAACAAGCTTTCCTCTCCGTCCAAATCCCTTTCATCGAGTCGAAAACAAAACAAAGTCAAATCTGCCCCTCTCCTCATAGTAACATCCTGCATCACAAATATCCTCTGTGCTCTTTAAGACAAAGAAAGATACCAAATCCCTCAAACTCTATGTTATGAATTACAGGTTTTTGTTTTCACTACAGGGGTTCACAGAGCTTCCCAAAGCTTGCCCATTCTTTGTGTTGGGCAAATTTCCTTAAACCTTCACCTCTCTGGCCCAGTCTGGCTGCCAACAGTGACAATCCATTAAGCTCTTCTTTGCCTTGCTGAGGAAAAGTACCGTCTTTAGGCACCCTCCATCAAAATTTGACTTAAATGTTTTGTACAGTTTGGCAAAAATGTTAGGAGGTAGGACAGGTTGTGCTCCTGAATGACAAAAATGTTTATATTAACATATCATTCACTTGTGATGTGCATTTTTACATCTCACCCACCTTCATGTTCACAAATAATACTAATTTAAAAAAGAAAACATATTTGTAGCAGCTGATGGGTATCAGAAATGACAATGTCTCTATCTGTGCTGTTCACACGTGGTCCATTCCTGTAGTGTGGGGGGTACGACTGCAGCTGGGACTTAGTAAGCAATGGGGTGCAATCAATTGGCGTCTAAACCTTGAAAGGAAAGTAGGGCAACGTTTCAACTGAGATTAGACAGATGGTGTGAACAGAAACAGCAGTCACTGCTCTATCTAAAGTGTTTATGTATGTTTGCTAATCCATGACCCATACCCAAAACACCAAATTAATTATAATGTGAAAAACCTCTATGTAATGTTGTTGCTATTAGAGGTGGGGGGGAAAATGTAGCATAGTATTATGATATTTTGTGTAACACGGTTGTATTGCCAAGTATGGATATGGTATCTTCAAGAATCGATGCAACATTGATGACAGGTTTTTATGACAGAGCTGCTCAGTCTGTCTGCTTGACAATATCAATTTGCTGTTAAAAAAAATGACTGAAGTGAGATGAACAGTGTAAAACTTATAAATTACTACATAAAAAAGATGCTGACGATGCTTTCCCTTGGGGGCATAATTTGCATTTGAAAAAAAGGTAATAAATCGCAATATATAGTAATACTCAGCATATTGCAAAATTTTTAAAATTGCAATACTACCATATCTTGACTGAAGTATGACGGGGCCTCAGGACTCAGGGTCTACATGCTGATGAAACATGTCAATCAGCTGAAGGCTACATGATGCGGCATGAACAGTGCCTGTGACGAGCTAACCTACACAGCCGCACTAAATACACATGAGATGCACATAGGCACACACAGAATATTTTACAGAGGCTTATTGCTCTGTAAAATAATCTCAAAAAGGTGGCAGGCCGTCCCACTCACCATATCCAGATCCCGCTGGGTGGTCATGGCTCAGAGAGGGAGGCTGTGGCTGACAGGCAGGCAGGAGTGATGAGCTTCAGCTGGTAGAGACGGGGCCAGAGCCCTGGCACAAACAACACAGACAGTGTGAGGCTGCTTGCCACCGCCTGGCACCGTAAGCACCTCACCTCAGCGATTATCCAGCCGGCTAACTTGTCGCTTACTCGGAAAATCGCAAACGTTATCACACTGTCGACCTTATCAGATTAGCAACCTTGACAGCTGCTTGACGATTTCCCAATGTATTTAACCAACAACTGGCTAGCTAGATAGTTGACTCAATCTTAAATCAGCGGCGAACGACGATGCAGAGCTCCACAGGCTAACCTTTAATCAAAACAACTAATTAGGCTGGTCGGGCTACGGCAGCAGCGAGCTACGCGTTAGCCAAACTGCCGAGATTTAATGCTAATGGTAATTAAGCTAGTGGACGACTTACTGGCTTTTGGCAATTCTTGTGTCCACACGGCTAACTAGCTGCCTAGTTGCAGTAAAATGAACGATGCTGGGAAAATAAAAAGTAATTCTGCCCGGACATGTTAAGTATCGCCGAGTTTAGTCCGAGCAGAAGTCGAAACTGAGTCGAGAGAAGGAGAAGAAAGCTTGCGGTAACATTAGCTACGTTCGCTAGCTATGCTAATGACAAACCAGCTATCGTTAGCTAGCCGTGGGCTAACTAGACGTGCAGCGACGATTTTGATTTCAGTTCTTGTCAGCCTTACCGGTATCTAGTAAAAACGGTTAAATTTTGCATTCAGTTGAGTTGACCAATCGATGGAGAATTTTTTTGTGTGTCGTTCAGGAATATCGAGTGCAGGTAGGTATCGTTATCTGACTGTGGGCACCGTTGGCTAATGGACGGGACGATGCCGGATGTCAGCTGGTTGTAAACACAGAAAACCACCGCAAAGGACTCTGGGAGTTGTAGTCCAGAGCACGTCGTAGCAACCTGATGTGCTGCAGGCGCAGTATTTTGAGATTGATAGAAATACAGTTGAAATTATTTTCCAAAGTTAAACGATGTAAGTTTGTATACCTCTGCAAAGATTTTTTTGTGGGACAGTTCGACGCTGGGGAGTCACATTGTCCAAAAACAACAATTACAACAACAACAGCCTTAATATGCGTCACTATAAGGCATATTTAATAAAATAAACCAAAATTTTCCTTGAATCTAATAATTGTTTTTATCAATATAATTACAATAGACTTTAATCATGTGCATATTATTCAGCCCATTTGTTTCTACAGATACAGTACCTGTCCTTTCAGATGCCACCGAATCCTAGAGATTAAAAGTTAATAAAATGTCACAAAATGATGCTTCAAAAATGTTTATTAGCAGATGAAAACAGCAGAACCTTATGTATTCAGAAACATTGCAATATATAGTCATATAGTGGAGTTTCTTCTTTGTTTCTTTCTTGTAAGGTCTCATTTCTTCCTCTGGAGTTAAAAATGGTGCAGGGGGTTCTCAGCTCGAAGGATCAGCTCCTCCAGAGTTTGCAGAACTGTTCCTGATTCCATATGCAAAGTAGATGATGAAACCTTGTAGAGATCAAGAGAAGAAAATATTAATTTGGACTACAAAACAGATTTTTTTAAAAATCCATAATAGCATGACAATGTTAACAGCAGGAAAAATGTTGTAGTCATACTAACCAAGTGCCATCCAAGCTACAAACTGAATCCAGGTTGTTTGACTCAGCTGCATCATGAGGCAGATATTGACAAAGATGCTAACCACTGGCAACCCGGGGAGGAGGGGTACCTGTCAGCAAGCAAAGGATGTGGTTTGTGTGAAGTGAACCGAAACAAATCCATTTGTAATCTTACATGTCTGTATTCTACTCCTGTCTAGGACTTCAACTGTATAGTCAATATAAATAAAATGTCCCAGTGTCTAAAAACATGGAAGGCCATCTATTAAAACCTGGGGAAGCAAACAAAACGAGCTCTCAAAGCGGCTGTGATGTGGGCCAGAGAAACTGCTGTGACGCTGGTGAAATCTGAGGAGGCGGACAGACCTTAAATGAGAGCGTCTCTCTGCTCTGAGGCTGACGCCAGATGATGAGCAGACACAGGAAGGAGAGCAGGGTCACAGCTGCACAACCAGCAGCCACTGAAAGGTCGCCCATCAGCAGCCCGTCCCAGCACACACTCAGCACCAGGCAGAGCAACGTGATCAGCACCACTGCACCAGGAGAGGAAACTTGTGGAAATTATACTTCTATGCAAAATATGTCCCATGCCCTTAAGTCATTACCTGTTTGCAATTGTAAAGAGCAGCATGAGTGACTACATTACTCCAGCTTTACTTGGGGTTGCATGCTCACTTTGGCTCCAAAATGTATGAAATACAGTGTATAATTTGAAGAGAACAGTTGTCATCATCTTCAGTTGTGATTCAAGTATGACTTTGTCTTATTTCTTTTAAATAGGACCGAGTAATCAACAAATACTTAGTCATGTTTTCAAGGTGCCTGTAGTCTAATATTTGTTTTGCTCTGCTTGTTTTTTGTTAGGTACAACACTGCCTCCAATGATTTTTGCTGCAGGATAATTATAGTATAATCTCATTACATGTAATTAATTCTTGGTTGTATGTATGGATTTATTATTAACTCTTTCTTTGTAATGAGTGATGTAATTATGTCATACACTCTGAAGTTACCAAAAGTGGAGCATAAATCCACTTAGACCACAAAAAAGTATTAGGGGAACCCACATATGAAAGTTGTGGCACCGTGGACGATGTTCCCCGAGGTTATCGTGGGAGAGTCGGAGCGAGGCAGAAACAGAAGCGCTGGGGTGAACTTCTCTCCTGGCGGGTGTCTCATCGCTTCTTCTTTCTGGTCAAGGTGAAAATCACCGGTTCCCTCTGTCATTATTTCCATTGGTAGACTGTCATCCACATGGCCTGGCTGGTACCTGATAGCAACACATACACACAAGAGTGTATGCATTTTAGGCTGCTCTAATACACTATAAACACTCACAGTAACACTGGCTCCTAAGTCTCCGATATTTGATGACAAAAAAGATTATGATACATCAGGGATAACTGCATGACTAACCTGAGAACAAGCACACAAACAGCCACCAGTGTGTATGCAAGGAGCGTCCCTATTGACATCAGATCCACCAAAATATCCAGGTCGAACAGAAATGCCATTGCAGCTGCAGGGAATTTAGGATATTAGCATTGAAACCTCTCCAAACAAATCTTAGTCAAGGCAAAGCTTTGGGCAAAATCAGAAATTTTGGCTGGTAATTATTCACAGTTAATCAAACAGGGCCTTATCTCACCTGCCACAGCGCCAGATATAACTGTGGCTCGTAGAGGCGTCTTTGTTTTCTCATTCATTTGTGAGAGGAAGCGGAAGATGAGGCCGTCCTCTGCCATAGCCTGGATTACACGAGGCAAGGGGAACATACTGCCAAGTAAACTGGAGCCAGAAAAAAAAAAAAAAAAAACAGAAGCAATGTAGTTATCATATAATTACAGTGCAGGAAGGATTACAGACAAGCAGAGGAGAGGCAGTCCCAGTGGAATCCACATTTATATCAGCAGGCTGTGACTGTGAAGCCAAGCACAGGCCCCTGAACCACTGCCATCATTTCTGGGCAACAAACTGATAATCTTATCTCATGAACTGCCGGCAGAGAGCAACATTTGGTTAAATAGGGCGTGTTCACTCAAATCTCTGGCTCTCACACCTGGTTGAGAGCGCACACAGGGAACCCGCAGCCACAGCGTAGCGAGCGTTGCCCCAGTTCACATAATCAAAGGCCTCGGGCAGTGGGGTTTTTACATTCAGCAGGTGGTAGGGCATCATCAGGGTGAGAGCGGTGGACACCCCGAAGTAGGCGATGAAACAGCAGAGCAGCGAGGCCACTATGCTGATGGGAATGGAACGCATAGGGTCCAGCGCTTCTTCACCTGTGGATGATAAAGGCTGCTGTATCAGCTTGAATGTATAAAACAGCTATAAAAATGAGCAACGAGAAGTTGCTAATAACTGACCTGCAGATGCAATACATTCAAAGCCAACAAAGGCGTAGAAGCATGTTGCTGCCCCGGCCAGGACTCCGCTGAGCCCAAATGGTACAAACCCGCCAGAACCAAACTCCTTCTTGATAACCCTGCAAACAAAGATGATAAACAGTATAGTAAATATTAACAGATTATTATTATTATCAAAGGTGCACTACACAAAAATGAGGGTTGATTGGAAATAAGAGCAAATAAGAGTCCAACCAACAAAGAGAACCAGGGACAGTCAACCTTCAAATTTCATGCTAACTCCACTTTTTTTTCTTCAGTTGAGTCTAAAGGGTCCTCATAATCCATCTGATGATGAGAACCATATAGGCTCAACCATCAAATTTCATGCTTATTCCAGGTTTTTTTGTCAGTGGAATCTAATGGGTAGACTCTTTTCTGCAATTTTACATTGTACACCTTTAATATGTCAACATATGTTTTCCACACACACACAAAAAAAAAACATGAAAACAAAAAAAGTCTGAATGACTTCCCCTGAATGATGAATGAAACGGATATGAAGCAGTGATGTTATTAGAAATCTAATAACAGGCATATGTGTTTTGTTGTGTATGTTTCACTCCGTGCCGACTCACTCCGGGTCTGTAATATTGGTGGTGTTGATAAAGCTGTCCACACTGAGGCTCCAGTTGGCCCAGTCTCCCCTCACCATGCCTGAGATGAAGACGAAGCCCAGCACCGACACGTTGACCCCTGTGAAGATCTTCCCCACCAGGGCCGACTCACTCACACCAAATGACAGCAGGGCTGGTTGGGTGTATGAGTACAACTTTGTTAAAAGTAATCATATTTTTGATAACCTTTACTTATAGCAACAATGCAAGGTGCACCATACCACACCATAAATCAACAAATATCTAGTCAGTGCAGCTTAAAGTGAGATACGTAAAATGTAAAGACTATACTGCTGCTAGTAATGTTGCTGGAGAGTGAGTCATTTGGTGTTATACCTGTGAGCAGCACAATTAACAGTACAGCAAATGGGTCGGGGTATTCAGACATTAGATTCCCAGGAACTTTGATCGGCATGTAGCTTTTAAAGAACTGTGAGACTGCCTGGCCAACCAGGTTATCAAATGTGAAACTCCAAGCTCGAGCAACACTGGCTGTGCCTGTGGAGCAAGTGGGGGAAAAAGAAGGGAGAAAATTAGTCAGGGAGTTTTCCCATATCTTTAAAATGAGCTGAGGGGAAAGGTTCCTCATTTGCTTCCCCTTACTTTTTCAATCAACTTATAAAGCTTTCAGTTCACTGAAGCAGCAAAATCACAGACGGTTTCAACATAAAATGCATGTACTGTGTTCAGGTTAACATGAGTTAGAATCAGTGCTTAGTGTTTGCCTGCCTGTGACACCTCAGCTTCTAATTTATTACAAGCCTGCTATTTTGACTCACCAATTACATAAGACAAGATGAGGTTCCAGCCAATGATGAAGGCCCAGATCTCACCTACGCTCACATAGCAGTACACATAGGCTGATCCAGCCTTGGGAACACGGGCACCAAACTCAGCAAAGCACAAGCCAGCCAGGATGGAGGAGAGTGCTGCGATGAGATAACACAACACTATGGCAGGCCCGGCCTTCTCCCTGGCCACCTCTCCAGACAGCACGTAGACCCCGGCTCCCAGTGTTGCGCCCACTCCGAGAGCGAACAGGTCCATTGTGGTCAAGCAGCGGGTGAACTGGGTCTCCACCTGGCTGTCGGCCACTGGGACCCGCCGCAGCAGCATTTTACCAAAGGAAGCCAGCTTCTTGGCCATGACTGGAGTGAGTGACACTGGAGTGATTCAAAAGCAAACTTTACACCTTGGAAATGGAGAGAAAATACAGTAGAAGTGCTATGTCTGGGCTGTGAGATCCTATTATAGCAAAAGTTTTGAAAATTAGACTAAAAATGAGCAGCCATTGAATCTTCTGAGAACACAGTTGTTCGTGATCAAATTAAATTCCCCTTTTTTTGATGTCCTTATACCTTCTACATGCTGGAGAGGGTAGAGTTGGGTTAAACCAATATTCCATATGCCATGTCTTTTTTAGATGTGACAAATATGCAAAGCATCACATAAGCTACACAGAGGCTGAGGCATTCACAGTCACAAATAAGAAACGCTAACCTCATTCAGAAACCCATCATCCAACAACCTCACAGAATAATTCAGAACAACCTTTGCAGAGGAATGAGACGGCTTGCTCAATTTTTAGGCTTTGGGCTCAAGAAGTGCTGTCTCCATGGTTACCTCGCCTCAGCTTCTCTAAATTACCCCATCTGATGCACGCTCTGTTCTCTATTCATCAGGTTCCTGTCACTAGAGGTCTGGGTAACAACAGACCATACACAGCTGCATTATATCTGTCCAAGCCCCTCATTTTATACAGCGTGACTCTGTAATTCTCAAACAGCCTGGGGATGCTGAAACATCACGGCACAAGCTCAAGTTTCCATCTGTTTATACCGCAACAGCACAAACATATTAGCTACCTGGTTTTTGGTTTGTGCTCAATCCACTCACATATATAGAGCCACAGAGACATTTAGCACTGTAAAAATTTTATTTTGTGTTTTCTAAAAGATCATTCACTTTTCTTCCCACTTCCAAAAAAACATGATATAAGACTGATAACAGTAATTAGTATTTACCTTACCTTTGATTTTTTCCCCCCACAAGTATTCAGCTTAATCCTGAGCAAACTGCTTGGATCAGATCAGTGTTTTGATTCAAATTTAAAAGGCATTCTGGATCTTGAAGGTCTCAGGTTCCAAAACGGTCTGTTACAGTTTACACCGAGGGGTCAAGGTTGAGTTATCTCCTGAAAACCCTGAAAGCACACACAAAAAGAGGTGACATCATAAATGACCTACCCCAATGGTCCACGTGTTAAACAACATTAGGCAGGTGATGTCTCCACTGGAAATGTGACCGACGTCAGACATGCATGAAACAAATGCCACATGGATCGAAAACACACCAACAAAAGGGCAGGAGTTCTGGCAGATGCTGATGTGTCAGACGTCACTGGGATGTTAAGCGATGGCACTCCCCTTCACAAGTGGCTTGCTCACTGAGATCATACAAGCAGGGGACCCTTCAAAAACGATTTTCAACATAATAACATGTCTACAGCTGTCACAGAAATCTGACTAAAGACAAACACAACAAGTTTTCTCATTGAAACCGTAGGAAGTGTAGAAATAAATTAACAGCTGCATTATTACTAGTTACAGTGATTGTAAAATAAACCAGAAAGAGAACAAGCAAACAAGAAGCAACTCATTTCAGGCACTCATCATTTTTAAGCCAGTATATCACATAATATATCAATGTGAGCTATGAAAATATTTGGAAATAGTAGCAGCCATGCACTTGCAAGGTGGTGAAAAGGTTAAGGGCCAGCTACCTCCAACTTTATGATGCCACCATTTGTCTCCTGTCAAAACAAGACAAAGATCCACTTGAATGTTGTAATTACAGGCCTATATCCCTTTTAAATGCGGACTGTGAGGGAGCTGCAGGCATCCCCTCACTGCACAGTTCCAATATGCACACTCCCAAATACGTATATACATATATCAGATTAAGACGTGTTATTTGTGTAGTTTCTTTTGATTGTGTTAGTCTGCTAAAGACGGATCCTATTTAGTGGATTAATACATTAGTTGGTTTTGCTATGTTGAATCTGGTTCTGATCTCTCTCTTTCTGAGGTGGTTCCTGAGATCAACATCCTTATGGAGGCGCGCCCATGATAGTGTTGCTGATGAGGGTCTGGTGTGTACATTCAGCCTCATTGGAGTGAACCAAGTGGATTGAAGAGAGGGAGAGGTTGGGAAGGTTTTAGACTATGTTGGTTTATTCTTTAATTGTTAAAGACATGGTAAATGAGTCAGTGCAACATTTAAATATGCTTGTATTGTCTTTTGGGTGAAGAGTGTAAAGGAACGTGTATCTATTGTAAATAATGTACATATTAATTGTGGACACCACCCCTTCTCATATTGCCAATGGTAGATAATGGGAGACAGGGACAGGGACATCACTAGTTTTTAAGGACACGGGGGGATTTAACAAAGATACAGTAAAGTGTAAAAGTCTTAGGCCACCAATATATTTGTTGTTTTATTTCAGCCTGTTTTTTTTGTTTTTTTTTGTTTTGTTTTTTTTAATTTGGCTAATTTGGCTCATATATATATATATGTTTTTTGGCTCTCTCCACTTTCTAATCTTCACTCTTAAATAAAAGCTAAAGTTAAATAAGTCTTATAAGGTGCACTTTGACTGAAATGTTTCATATTTCATATCCATATTGACTTCCATAAAAATCCAATCAGATGGTCTGTTTCAAATGATGAGGGTATGCCCCCGTGGGAGAAAATTTTGAAAACCACCCCTTAAATAATGGCTTCAGGGGACTTTTAAGAGACTTACAAATTTAGACTTAAAATATAATGCATTCAAGTTACTGTATAATCAATTATGGGTGTATGCCTAATTAGGATCAATAGGCCTAGTAGGTGGCTCATTGGAATTGAAAGCACTCATGCAGTTCTATCAAAGTCCTTTTAGGCCAAGCCTGTTCACTTGGTGGCCATATTGGCAACGCCTTTTAGGCATCTATTTCAGATTAGTAAGTGCAGAGGCCTATCAACATGAATGGAGAATGAGCCCAACTGCACATAGGAAGGTCATGGCGACAAACAAAGTATACCACACAAATCCTTGTTTAAATCTGAATCTGAATCGATTGGTATATATATCTCCCCATAAAGTTAGAACAAGGCTTAAAAATACTTTATTTTTCAAATTAACCTACTCACTGACAGAGTACATCCTGGCCTGTTTCAATTCCTTCACAATGTGCCCTATGATTTCTTGTGAGACACTACTTATCATTTCATTTTGCGAAGAATGAGAGAGATAGGTGGTATGTGACACATTGGATTTCTAACTGAAATCCAGTGAGAATAAATAACAAGTGCATAAATAACAAGAAGGGGCACTCTAAATTAGTGCAGTTACAAAGTGCATTACAAGAGATCTGTCATTAAATATTTATATTTATGGCGCTTTATTTATTTATTATTGCTGCTATTTGGAGTGGATTTCTCCAAACACAATTTCGTTGTATTGTGATACAATGACAATAAAGATCTATCAATCAATCAATCAATCAATTAAAAGCAACATGCATCAATATATAATTTCATTTGTCAATATAATACAATGCAATACAATAATCTCTGATTTGACATTCATTCCGGTTCATTTCAAATCAATATAAGCACTCAATACTGGACTTTTAAGTCAAAATACACACTCAATAAGTAGCGCTAGCCGCGGAGCTAATGGTCCCTTTGAAATATATGGAGACAGGTAGGCTAGCGGCTACAAACATAAACACTCACCGGTCCGCTTTTCAGTTCAGTTTTACGTGAGAGCAGAGAAATGAAAATTACAGAAACCCTAAATGCCACTGTGTGTTTCATCTAGCCAATGACAGGCAGAATAATAAGAATCACTTTATTGTCATTGTCAACAACAAAATTAGGTAATAAGGTATGCATGCCCTCTTGTCCAGGGCAGGAATCGAACCCGGAGTCTCCTGAGTGGTAGGTAGAGACACTCACCGATTTGCTATTGGAGCTTATTTCTTGAGATAGTTTGGGCTCATTATCCATTCATGCTGTGCCGAGCCTGATTATTATTAGTATATTACTATTATCCACTGATGTTTATGATACGTGAAGGAGCTCAGCTCCCTTTTTTCAGAGCTAAAACAAGTGACAGAAATCAACATCATGCTAACAATTTAACTCAGTGTGCTAGCCAGGTTTTTATTTATTAAAACGGGGAGCACCTGGTTCATTAATTACATAGGGCTTTCCGCTGTTAGCTGTAGCTAACTAACTGTTACTACCAGCAGTGATAAGGACTTACCGTATTTCACCAATTAATCGCCCGGCCGCAAATAGCCGCCTGGTTCTTTTAAACGCCTGGGGTCTGCACCCATTTCGCGTTTTAAACGCCCACCCGAATAAACGCCGGGGCGATTATTTGCATTATATTGAGGTAAACCCAAAATAAGGCTATTCACCTTATTTTTGCAGAAGTAAACAGTTAGCCGCACAATCACTGTGCGGCACTTCCGTTTTCTGTCAAAATAAGAGAGCTAGCTAACGTTAGAAAAAAAGGGTGTACCGTAATCTTAAATCGACCGACTGTAAATATGTTGGACAATAACTGTCATCACAATAATGGCCTGGTGCAGGTCTGTGCAAAAATAAATAAAGGCCTGCAGCGAATAGCCGCCTGGTTCTTTTAAACGCTTGGGGTCCAAGTTGATTTTGCATATTAAAAGCCCGGGCGATTAATTGGGGAAATACGGTACTTTCTTGTGTTTATCCATGCTTCAAGTTGTCCTAAGGCTGCTCCCAGTCAGCTGTGTGGAGCATGTATGCTGTAGGTACCTGCAGGTGCAGCTGCCGGCCAGGTGTAAGGTAGCAGTGAAAATATGGACTGGATTTTCAGTAATGTGGGCGTTGTCTAATGAACAAGTGGAACGTATTGGAAAACAAAGCACTGACGGGGCTCTCTACCTTGTGAAGTGAAGGGAAACCAACAGATTTATGATCATATTCAAGTTAATAATGACACGTTATATTATTATTTATTTAAACTCATATTCTTGCGTCTTCATATTGAATTTGTCTGCAATTTTTTGTAAAAAAAAAAAAAAAAATTAAAAAAAAAAAAAAATTAAATAAACCCCCCCCCCACCAAATTATTTTAGGGGGCCTTCAGCCTAACAATGCCTAACAGGCCTAATAACGCCACTGCTGGGTGGTCCGTGTGTTTTTTGTCTTGGTTGAGGGTAGAGGGGAATCTATTGGCGCTTTTCCACTAGCACCTACTCCGCTTGACTCAGCTGGACTCAATTCACCAACTCACCAACAGTCCCTATTATCACGGTTTTTGAGGCTGTCTCACTTGATACCTTGTCTAAGCTTGTGACAGCCTCTAAACCGACAACCTGCTTTCTCAATCCGCTACTTGCTAAACTTTATAAAGAATTCTGGCCTTTACTGGGCTCTACAATGCTAGATATTGTTAATTTATCGCTTAGTACTGGCATTGTTCCCAGCAGTTTTAAATAGCTATCGCCCAGTTTCCAATCTCCTACTTATAAAGAACACAGTGTGTCCTGTACAACAATACTAAATCTAAATTTTCCAATGTCAAATGCGGGGTACCTCAGGGCTCAGTCCTTGATCCTCTTCTCTTCTCCCTATACATTTCGTCACTTGGACAAATTATACGTAGCAATGGTATAAATTTCCATTGTTATGCTGATGATACTCAGCTATATTTGCCCATAAAGGCTGACGATCCCACACAGATCTCTAGATTAGAGGTCTGTCTGGCTGCGGTAAAAAATTGGATGTCACTAAACTACCTACTGTTAAATTCAGAAAACTGAGATGTTGGTAGTTGGCCCTCCCAGACATAGACACCGTTTTGAACAGTTAACATTACAACTGTGTGATTTCACAAAGTGTAGCAGCCAAAAATCTTGGTGTTACTTTTGATCCCTGCTTATCCTTTGACAGGCACATTAAGGATATTACCAAGACTGCCTTTTTTCATTTACATAATATGGCACAAATTCGGCCTTACCTGTCCATGGCTGACGCAGAGACCTTAATTCATGCATTTGTTTCAGCCAGACTTGATTACTGCAATGTGCTGTCTTCAGGTCTGCCACGGGCCAGCACCAAAAGTCTTCAGATGGTTCAAAATGCTGCTGCTAGAGTCTGAACAAGAACAAGAAAATTCGACCACATTACCCCAATTCTTGCCTCCCTTCATTGGCTTCCTGTCCATACTAGAGCTGACTTTAAGGTGCTTCTGTTAACCTATAAAATCTTAAATGGGTTTGCCCCATCTTACCTTTCTGATCTCCTTAAACCGTATATTCCATCTCGGGCGCTCCACTCTCAAAATGCAAGGCTGCTATGCTTACCTAGAGTTAAGAAGAAGTCAGCAGGTGGCCGGGCTTTTTCCTATCGTGCCCCGCTGCTATGGAATAACCTCCCTGCTGTTGTTAGGCAATCTGAATCTGTTGATTCTTTTAAATCCAGACTAAAAACTCATCTCTACAGCCTAAATTATGGTTAGACAGTTGGTGGTACAGTGGGCTGGTTCTCGGTCTCAATGAAGTAACCCAAGAACTCACTTGCCGATGAAATTATGGCTCTCTCAGAGCTAGTTTTTTTTTTAGGGACTTGTTCCTCATCCGATGTGAGGGTCCAAGGACAGAGGATGTTGTATTTCCTGTAAAGCCCTTTGAGACAAATCTGTAATTTGTGATTCTGGGCTGTATAAATAAATAAAATTGAATAAAATTGAATTGAATTACTCGGTTTGTAAGGTTGTCCATTAGGTGGTAGTACCTGGTACCAGGTAAACAGAGTGCAACAGGTATTACCATCTCTGATCTCAGACTATACTGGTTTTATGGCTGGAAGGAGTTCATCCTACAACACCAGAAGATTGCTTAACATAATTATGTTATAAAAGGCTGGTAGTCTTCACTGTGGGATTTTTCTGTTTTGCCGGGCTTCTTGTGTGGTCAATGGATTTTTAGGAGTTCAGATAAGTTGGAACCGGGTTGTGGTTATTTGGCAGACTGAGGGGGTTTGCAGGTCTTCTGGAAAGCTGAGGTTGGCAGAGCCCCAAAATAGTATTAATAGTATTAATCCAACACAACTTGACTGAAAATTGAGTGGCAGGTGAGTGATGAAGCGCAGGTGTAGACGATACACCTAGAACCAACTCCAGCTCCGCCCAGCTCCAGACAAACACACAGACAACAACTAACAAATTAGTTCCCTCATCCCTGTCACCCCAGAAGTAGTTGTATCTTTAGGCGCTGGAAAAGTGTTCGACTGGGTAGAGTGGAAATACCTGTACTAGATTTTGGAAAAAATTTGTTTTAGTTCTAATTTTATGGCTTGGATTAGGTTGCTTTATAAATCCCCTGTAGTTGTGTTCTTTCTGGTGTGAGGTCTCACCCTTTTGCTCTCTGTTGTGGTACAAGACAAGGATGCCCTTTATCTCCCCTCCTCTTCACTCTGGTCATTGAACCCTTAGCCATTTGGGTCCAGGAGAAAGGGAGATTTGAGGGCATCACTGGAACGGGCATCCCCCAGAAACTGTCCTTGTATGCAGACGATTTGCTTTTATACACCTAAAACCCTCTTCCCACCCTCCCAGTAGTCAAAGACATTTTAATTCAGTTTGGCAGATTCTCCGGATACAAGTTAAATTTCCATAAAAGCGACCTCCTTCCGATTAACACTTTATCTAAAGAAATATCACAGTCACTTTTCCCTTTTAGAGTTCTCTCTGAAGGTTCCAGATATTTTGGGAGTGTTTATTACAACTTCATTTAATGATCTTTATGCTAAGAACTTTTACCCTCTTATTGACAAATGTAAACAAGACACAGCCTTGTTTGGCATCCCACCACCTACAGTACCCGGTTTCCCACTGACTAAACGACACGTTTTGGCCTTTACAACTCTGTTAGCTAGACGCCTCATTTTATTTAAGTGGAAGCATGCTCTCCCTCCCTCCCACAGTAGTTGGCTGAAGGAATTTTCATCACATCAAACTTGAAAAGATTAGATATTCACTCACAGACTCCAGCAAATCCTTTGACAAAATCTGGAAGCCCTTTATTGAGTATCTGAATATGGCTATCATACACCCTGATTCCTGATGATAACTAGACAACTCCCCTCCCTCCTCCCTCTTTTGTTTTGTTTTGTTTTGTTTATGTGCTTGAACAGAGGGTAGGATCTGGTAGAAGTAAGAATTGGTTCTTGGTAATGTGACTGCTTATCACTCATGTTTGTCAATTCAAGTGCAGTTTACCCAGTCTTCTTTGACATGTCACATTTTCCTGTCTGTTACTCTGGTGCAAAACCAATAAAAAAATTTGAGAAAAGAGAATCAAGTAAATGCATACACAATAAATTTGACAAGGCTAACAAAGACCAAAAATATTACATTATGTAAGTCACAAATAAAGGGTAATTTGAGGCTCATGATTGCTTTTGATTATAATTACAATACAGCAGCTGCCAAGCTAACAAATGTGATGCAAAGAATCATACAATGACTTGATCAATCATCACAAAGGGTATTTTCTTTTCTAAAACAATGCCCCAACACTGATATTCTCATCAAAGGTAAAAGGACTGACAGTCGCTGTGAAGAAAATTACTCCGTCATTCTTAACAATCGTGTATCTTATGTTTATCATTAAAATCTTGCAACCACTTTTATTCCATATTCTTGTATATTTTATGTTCACATTTTGTCATCAGAGTCTGATTTTAAATATCGTGGTGTAATGCTGGATCCCAAGTCTAATTTTAATAAACATATGAATTTTTTTCAGATGGTGAAAAACCATGAAGTACAACTTGGCAAACTTTCAACACATTGGACACTGTCTCTCTCTCTCTCTCTCTCTCTCTCTCTCTCTCTTTGGAAGTGGTCAAGATATTCATGAATGCTGTGATCTTTTCCCATAGGTCCAATTGCATGAACATGTTGGGGGCAGACTGGAGAAACAGCCATAAAATCGCTAGAGTCTTTAAATTACAAACCTTAAAAAAATTGTACCATGTTAAAAAAATTGTAAATGGCTTGGCCCCTCCATAAGGTGACTTTGAGTATTTTCCTTCAATGAAATCTATAAAATCCTCAAGAATATCCTCCATAAGAGACTGTGCTGTAATGCATTTGAGCCACAACTCAGAGGAAACGCCTCACCTCTCGACACCTTGTCATCTCATGGTCCTTTCATGTACAAAAATGATCTTGCCTTTAATTTCACAAGCATATGTTTGGCATTTTTTGTTGACATTGTGGGTGTGTGTGATGCGCCACGATGTCCAATGTGTGTGTGTGTGTGTGTGTGTGTTTTTGTTTTTGTTTTTTTGCCTGTGTACTGTGCGCTATTACGTTGTAGTTGCATGTTTTAACTGTGATCTGCTGAAGGAACTGCAGATGAAAAGTAGCTATAAGCTGCTCTACATCAAGTGGCAAACTTTATTTGTAACACTGTACATGGTTGTTTATACCTAAAATGAGTAAAAAAAAAAAAAAAAAGAATGTATAGTTTCCTCCTGTGACATATGTCCCTCAAATGGTTAAGAAAAGGTTCAGGGTTATAATAAGCTCATTTTTGTAATCACTGAGCAGTTTCCCCTCTTAGGACATTTTTAAACATTTTCATGCCAGTGTTTCAGTTCTGGAAAATTGGCACAAGCCTCATTACACATTTGTTGGCAATGCTAAAGCAAGTCTGTGAGAGATGAAATTTCACAGCACTGCTGCACTGCAAGTCATTCCATTTCCCTAATTTGAAAGAAATGGTAAAAATAAATGTTGAGAAATATGGTTACATGCTCGTCTGGCTTGCTATAAAAACAGGCAGAGCTCCTGAACCCAGAGTGGTACGCTGAAGAAACAAGCTTGTGATCACAAAGCGCGCTTGACTCTTATCCTTAAATTGTTTCATTCAGCCCAGCAAATCTATAGCTATTGTTGAGCTTCCAGTGTGAGGTCTGCCTGAAAATGATCAATACATTCAGCAAGCATGTGACATGGGAATAATATATGATATTGACTGAGTATTTCCACAGAGCCTGGAGATGCAGTTGTGGTGGAAGATTACAGTGAATGTCACCTGCATTGAAATTAGGAAGGTGGTGTATGTGTGTGTGTGTGTGTTGGGCGGGGGGAAAATACTCTAATACTCTAAATACTCTCTCTAGGACTGAAAACAGAGTCTGATCACAGGAGAATATGCCCCTCACTTGCAGTCCTGACCCATATGATGCATAAAACATATGTAATGCGATGCCAGTAGTTTAACTGTTAATTTTACATAGGATCAGTTTAAAAAATCTGTAGATGAGTGTTCAACAACATAATATAAACAAATACATTCCAATCAGTTTTGGCCAACACTATTTAGAAACAAACTGCTACGTTTAGGAAAAGAAAAACAATTTATTTACACCCCAAAAAAGACAGACCCTCCACTGTGTCAGTGCATACATATGCAATAAATGACACAAGATCTGTGCTCTGATATGAAACTGTGACTAAATCATGACAGGTATCTATTATAGGGAAGAATTTTGGCCTTGGCTTTGGCCTAGACCCTAGTAATGTTTTTTTTTTTTTTTTTTTTTTTTTTTTTTTTTTGCTGTTTTTGTTGTTGTTGTTTTGTTTTGTTCCCTTCCCATCATTCGGTCGACCTTCCCTTCACCTCCTGTGGGTCTACTTTTTACTGGAATGTAGTTCCGGGCAGCGGTCTCATCCTGAAGACAGTGTTCACTCTGAGCCATGTGGTGGTCTGGGATTCTGATAATACATGTAATAAAGCAAAAGAGAGGGGTAAAGGTTAAGAGCATTTGCATTTACAACAAAGAAGCTGCACATTTCTGGACCAGAGAGGCAATAAAACAGAAGAAAGTTTGTCCTATAAATGGTACACACCAGCCCAGTTTCAGTTCAATGGCAGAGTAAATCTAATACTGCCCTCTTCAGAGGTTGCACCACAATAAAAAAAAAAAAATACATTGCATTACATTACATTACAGCATACAGTAACTGTCATTTTTCTATGTGATGATATACCTTGTTATGTCTTTCAAGCTTATTCTTGTTATTCAACACACACTCTTTCCGACTGAAAATGAGGAGGTTTGTCTACAGGAAAAAATGCATTCAGTAATGTCACAACACCATAGTGGCATATCTTTATCAGTGAATGAGTTTTGTATTGTTGGCCACCTGGGTCGGTTCTCCTGCAAGTTTGTGGATAAATCAATAAAATAAAAAGCCAGTCCTCCCCACCACCCGCCCACCCATATCCTTCAGCCTGTGTGTGCTGCGACTGTAGCGACCATTAGCAGAGTCTGTCGTACTGATGGGCAGGTACTGACAGTTCAGCTGAGATGTAATTTTGCTGCTTCACGGAGAACTGACTCTTGAGGTTGTGGTGTTTCCTCCCTGTCAATCACAAGCTCAGCCAGTGTGACAACTGTGATTGCACCGGGCCTCCACCAGCCTCCAGGCACACACAAGGCAAGCTGGCTATCAGAGCAGGTGACACTAGGTGCCTTGCTCAAGGGCATTTCGGTGATTCCATACCGTAAGGATTTACATTTTGCCTAAAACTTTTTGAACGAGGCACATTGCCACAGAACCTGCTAGTGTCACCAGCTCTTTTTGGACAGTTATTCTGCTGCTTTCTCTGCACAACTCTGTCCACTTCAGATGTTACGTGCAATCATACTTAGCGAGTCTCAGAGTCTTAGAGATGAAGGTTTTCTAACGCTCATTTGTTTAAATCATACAACTGCAAGCTATGCTATAGCCTATAGGTTATGCTGCTTGAATGCATGTAGCTACAAAATATTGAATTGTTCATGAATGTATGTTGGGGTTATCTTGTTACACTCACTTTCCCTGCACACACTGTATCGTTATCAGGATGGTCAAGTGATTTTTTTTCTTTTGTCAACAGAGTGAGCTTGAATCCCACTTAAAGTAATTTTGCTACATATTTAGCCTAAAGTTTCTCTCTGACTGTCAGGCATGCTGTACTGATCTAACGAACACACTTCCTTTGCGGTGTGGTTTTATGATTCACCTTTGCCATGCGATGTCAAAATGTTCTCTGAAACTCATGTTGTCAGCATGTGTCTGCACTAATGTCACCCAGGCAAAATCCTTCACAGTCACTGTATTTGACTGTTGAACTGGTTATTCAAATGTCATTCAAAATATGCCAAAGATTTAGTACCTATCTCACTGAAGTTTATTTATGCAGCCAAAACTGCCCCAGAGAAATACCAAATGCATTTTGCAAATGCAGTGCATATGGGAAACTTCTGACGGCTTATTAATAGCAGTGTCCATCTATCCATATTCACCAAATTAAAGTTATATACATACATATGTCAAATACTGATGATCTTCAGGGCTTATAGGTCGATTTCCATCCATCAGACACTATTATGAAAAATAAAAGCTATGCAGAGCAGTAGTAGAAGTAATAATAGGGTACTAATAAAACACGAAAGGGTAGTAATAGTAATAGGGTAGTAATAAAACACAAGGTTAACCAAGTTTTCTAAAAGAAAAGAAAAGAGAAGTACCCAGAGGGGATTTCTGACCCAGGGCTTGTGTGCTGTGTGGTTGGTAATTTACACTTCTCTGGTGCCGTGATCTAACAGTCAATCATTAGTTTCAATGCCCTGGATCGACCCGGACGCTTTAGGAAACTGTTACATAACACACACGCCGGCCGAGGTGCTGCTGGCCGGCGCTCAGTCCGCCTTAAACTGGAAAAGAGTAACAAGTTTCCCTTGACTCCCCGCTTGTTTACGCCTGTGCTGTCACATGACTAACTCCATTTCCCAGAACCCCCTGGCGCGCAGGCGCAGAGCGCGTCGTCTGACAGTGGTAAACAGACGTCAGAAGGGAGTCTTCGCTTCGAGTCAAAACAAAACAAAACAAAACAAACAAAACAAAAAAGATACTGGATGTATGGCTGTTTGGAAATCCGCCATGTCAGGAAGTTGTACGAAACATACGACTAATTAAAAGCGGATACTTAAAGGAAATTATCGGAGCCTTTTTACGGACTTTTTCCAAGGATTTTTAAACTCTGAAATAGCTGGAGCTCAACCAGCTAGCGTTAGGTGGCTACCGTGGTGTTTTCAAAGTGCGGCGAGTGGAGCCGACAGGGCTGAGAGACGTCTGAACTTCACCCAACACGGAGCAAATCGCCTTGTGGTCGGATTGCCGAGGCCACGGGGCGAAGATCGGTCCAACTCCGGGCCGGGCCGAGGGGATTTTCTCCCCGCATCGAGCATCGTGCGCCGCGGCGGAGTGTCGAGAAACATGGCAGATGGTGACATGCGCCTGCCCACAATGTGGCGGAGCGTACAAACCTGAGCCAGAAAACCACGGACTTCTCCCCTACAGTTTCGCCTCTTCTCTCCGTTTTGTTAACTCGGACGTAATCAAACAGTTTGAAGCATTTCCCCCCCTCGCCGTTTTGCCGGGTCGGTGGCCTGAGTTTACTTTTGGTTGTTTAGTTTAAGCAGCTAATGCGCGTAGGCCGGAGAGACGGCGGCCAGCGCACCACCAGTACTGTTTTTATACTTTTCCACAGTTGGCGAACAAAACCGCTGCTCAGATAATCAGTCGTGGTACAGTTTTTACACGCGAAACTTGATGTAGTTTGGCTTTGAGGCTGTTTTTAACTCGTTTGTGGGGATATTTAAGTGGAAAGGGGTTAGTTTTTTAGCATGTGGAGACTCTAGACAGCACGTTGTTTACAAGTGGAGACGGGAGGCTCTCCTAAGAAGCTCTTTTGTAACAGTGACCCACTGCGGCAGCTAAGCTAATCCGTGCTTGTTGGCTTCATAGCTTTACAGTGGGGGGAAAAGGTATGTTTTAAAATCAAGAAAACGAATTGGGCTAATATATATTTGACGAGTACGGTACAAAAAATAGTTTTGTAACTTTTGAATTTGCGCGTAAATGATTGGATAATTTTTGAGAAGCATTTTCCCCCTCTCATTTGATTTTTAAATATTTTTTCCCCACACACCGGTTTAAAATCCATTAACATATTTAGATTGGGTGATTAAAAAAGGCGTGATTGTAATATATTTAGTTCAGTGATTTATCAGGTGAATCAAAAGTTGTAATAGTGTGGCTGTAATTTGCAGATCCAGATGTTTTGCTGTTCTCTCTCCACTTTGCCTCACTGTGTTTTTTTTTTTATTCAAACAAAGAAATTGTCATGCCAGCCCTCCTTTATTCTATGTAAATCGGAAGGTTTATGATAGTTACTATTAAGGAGATTATTTGGGTTCCCTAATCTCCAATCTCAGGATTAACTGAAGCTATTGGTGTATCCAGATTATTGTGTCTCTTTTCTACTATTTACCCCCCATAGTGGATGAAACATATTGTTTTTGTGTCAGGAAGTTAGTGGACTCACAACATTGGCACTGGCTCCGTCTGGATCCACTTTGCTTATTATTCCTTTTAACGTTAAATGTGTTAAGTGATACCAGTTTGTGTTTGGAGAGTCCAGTTTTGGGGTTTTTCACTCACCAGCCTCTCGCCATGGAGGAATCATCGGTACCCCCGATTGACCCAGATTTTGAGCCGCAGAGCAGACCTCGGTCGTGCACATGGCCCCTACCGAGACCCGACATCTCAGCTGTCAAAGCGGAGGGTGCAGACGGCTCGGAGTCCGCCGCCGGGACCCCGCCCGCCGACGAGGACAAGCAGGAGCCACAGCAAATCATATCCGAGCCTGAGAAAGTTGCGGCGTCCGAGGGCGGAGTCGTGGCCGGAGTGGGCGGCGCAACGCCCCGAAAAGGATCATCTAGGCGTAATGCATGGGGTAACCAGTCCTACGCTGATCTGATTAGTCAGGCGATAGAAAACTCGCCTGAGAAGCGCCTCACCTTGGCGCAGATCTATGACTGGATGGTGAAAACGGTGCCTTACTTCAAAGACAAAGGGGACAGCAACAGCTCTGCAGGGTGGAAGGTAAAGGAGAAGGGATGATGTCACTAAGGTCACAACTCTTCTGATATAAAACATCTCACTGTCACTACATCATGTTAGTTATTATGGGATAGAAGTAAAGAAAGTGAACAGAACCTTGCCCTTATGCATAATCCTGACTCTAATGTGAGGAAGGCAGCACTGTAAGTCATTGTTGTACCCATTCACAGCAACTTATCCTGTGAAATGATTAATTATAGCCATCTCATGCTTATTTTGTGATTGAATAGTTGAAGAGAACTTGTGCACTCCTCAATTATATTCACTAAGTTTGACTAGCTGTCATTAATTTGTTAATAACACAGTGTTGATGTGAAACCCATTTATAGTCTACATTGCCTTTTTTTCCTCACACTCTTTTCAGAATTCAATCCGCCACAATTTATCACTCCACAACAAGTTCCTGAGGGTTCATAACGAGTCTACTGGCAAGAGCTCATGGTGGATGCTCAACCCAGAGGGCGGCAAGACCGGGAAAGCCCCCCGCCGCCGGGCCGCCTCCATGGACAACAGCAGCAAACTGCTGAAGAGTCGGATGAGGGCCAAGCAGACCAAGAAGCAGGCGAGTGCAGCAGGCCTGGGGGGCGCTGGTGGGGCGCTGCAGGGTGACGGCAGCACAGGATCAGGAGGTGCAGACAGCCCTAACTCATCCCAGCAGTTTCCTAAATGGGGGGTCAACAGCAGCAGTCCCTCGTCCCGTGGCAGTCTGGATGACCCCGACATGTGGACCAGCTTCCGCCCACGAACAAGCTCAAACGCCAGTACGTTGAGTGGTCGTCTGTCGCCCATCGCAACCGGCCAGGAAGAGGAGGACGACCTGCCTGAGGAGGGGCTGCTGAGTAGCTACTCCACTGGCAGCTTGCCCCCCACCCTCACCGAAACCCTCATGGAGGAGTTGGATCTGATTGATGGGCTGACGCTGATGACTGGACAGCAAGGAGGGGCCAGTCCCAGCACGGCCCCCCCAGCACCCCCTACTCCGCTGCCCTCTGCCTCAACTCTGCTGCCCCGAGGTTCCAGCTTCCCCTCCTTCCGCCAGCTACAGCCATCCAACCTGCAGCCGCCCACACAGACCGGGACCCAGTCCTCCGTCTCGCAGTGTGGCCCCAACAACACCAAGCCGTCAAACTTCGGCAACTCTCTCTTCAACCCCATGTCCGGCTCAGGCTCCTGTGGGAGCGGCCACTATGGCACCCATGTACCCTCCAGCCTGGAGGCGCTGCTCACCTCTGACTCCCCTCCTCCCAGTGATGTCATGATGACCCAGGTGGACCCTCTCATGCCCAGTCCTGGAGGGGTGGGCTTGATGGGCCTGGGCACAGCTATGGTGGCCGGGAGGCCCAAACCTAACCAGCTGATGTTGGGTAAGGGGCTTGAGCCGAACACGGTGGCACCCATGGCGCTGCAGACGCAAATGCAGCCACCGCAGCAGCACCACCTTCACCACCAGCAGCAGCCACAGCAGCAGCAACAACAACAACAACAACCACAACATCAGCATCACTCTCAGATGGGGCTGGGGATGATCCTCTCAGGCATGACCCAGGACCCCCCACAACTCTCAACCATCAAAACCCAGCATACCCAGGTGCCAGCTGTGGGTCCTCCTCATCACGGGGGCTCCATCGCCTCAGCCAATCCCAGCGGGAACCTGCAGGGCATGGGCCAGTTCGGAGCTCCATCCTGCTTCCTACCCAGTCAAGACCGGCTGCCCACAGACCTGGATATAGACATGTTCACCGAAAACCTGGATTGTGACGTGGACTACATCATCAACAGTGACCTCATGGAAGACGGCATCGACTTCAACTTTGACCCCATACTGCCTGGAAGCCAAGGCTACACCGGCCCACCGGCCACCACACAAAGCTCTGCCCACAACTGGGTGCCCAGCTAAGTTCTCAGCGAACCAGGCAAAGTTAGCCAGGTACATTCATTATCCTCAGGCTCTCTCATCAGAAAAAAACAACAAACAAAGCATGCACAGCAGTACACAGGGAATAGGCCAAGCTGATTGTTATAGTCTGATTGTTATAGTCACTCTCAACTTTGCCAATTTAGTACATTATCTGGATTTATTATTTAGTCAACAATGACATTGTTGATTGCCTTTTGTCATTTTGTCTTGCAGGAACCGATCTCCAATCAAGATAACCTCACAAAACGACAGAAACGAACTAGATAAACTGGTGCATTCCTCCTCCCTACCGGCTGAAGATATATTTTCAAAGATTTCCGTTCCTGTTGGATTTTAAAGACAAAACCAGACCTCACCCACATCGTGTGCCAAGACATGCAGAAGACAGGGAGGGGACTTAGGCTACTCTACACAGTTTTCTCCTTTTTTTAACACTTGCAACTTTTTGGCTGCTGGCCCCATTTTTTCTTTATTTTAATCTTGACAGATGTTTTTGAGAAATGTGTGCCGAAATGTTTTAGAGTGAAAAGACAAATCACAGCTAAGAACTATTTGCTGCGAATTAATATTACAGTTAAGTTACACCAAAATAGCTTTAGGGTGGATATGGTACCTCTGCTCTTGATGGTATTGGAAGCCTCGATGGATTGTGCATTTTTGGACAAATGGCCAATTTTCCATCGAACTTCGATTTGTGAACTCTTCGCCTTGCATGAAATGCCAGGCCTTCAGAAAGCCGTCAAGATTAAGGTGTAAACTTTCCTCCTCTGCCCTGTCCCCGGTGGAGAGAACTTAAAAAAGGGGGCTGTTGAAAACATTTGTGGTATCGGCTTCTGACTTTGTCGTGACGTGGAGGATAAAGACTGTGGATGATACTGAGGTTGCAGATGCTTGATTGAACATTGGCTGCACATTTTGACCTTACGTGTACTTGGATGATTCATATGATTTCATTCTCCTTTAGAGTGAGAGAGAGGATACAAGTTAATGCATTTTTTTTCTCCAATGAAATTTGGTGATTGATTTAACAGTAAGTGGGTATGTGTTTGCAGTTTGGCATTTTTGACTTCAATCCAGTGTGTTTAAAGCGATAGGTAGATGTCAGTTAGAGGGACTTTATTTTTTAATCCCTGATGTGCAGTTAAACTAACAAAATGAAGAAATGTGATTTGTGAATTTACACACAGGGCATTCAAGGATGAACTTATTTGCCAACATGTGATTGGTTGGCCAAGTATTAATATTGTCTTAGACAGCAGTATGCCTCCACTGTTAAATGGTCCACCGGATGTGTTTCCATATTTTTTTTTTTCCTTGCAGCTTCTGTGCATTTTCAAAGCACTTAGCGTTTCCTGTCATGTGGCTCGCACACGGGGACCCGGAATAGGAGACTACATCCAAGTTAGGTTGTACCATTTCATTAAAAGAGAATTTTTTTTTTTTAAAGCAGAATACATGTTATGTACACATTGCACATAAACATGGCACGCTATGCAGATTTGTCAGGAGAACTAAATGAAATCTTGAAGGAAATTTAAAAATCACTTCTTGAAGGTTTTTGCTATTTAACGTTTTCCTGATAATTGTGGTGTCCCTTTAATTCAGGGGCACGGGGGCTTCATGTGAGAAAATCCTCTCACACATTACACTTTGTTATACAGTACTAACAGTCCTTTTCGAGAAATTAATACAATGTGTGAGAAGTAAAAAAAATATATATATTTGATTATAGTTTTAATATACAATTTAGATGGAGGTAATAAATGAAATAATACATATGAATATATTACTAATCAGAAGCAAAGGTTTTCTTTTTTTTTTTTTTACATTGGCGTAAGCAATTTCAGATCATTTTTAACGGTAATTTTCTATACTTTTATTTTTGTAAAGGATGAGATGCATGTAGATTTTTTACATAACCAAAGGAACACTAATATTTGCATGGCAGTTAGGGAGCGCTTGGGCCTGACACAGTATCTCGGTGTAGATAAGCTTTGCAAAACAAACAAACAAACAAACAAAAGATGCCTGTTTCGAGGAAATCTGACGTCGGAAGACACGGCTGATGAGGCAAAGTGCATCCATACTTGACCAGTTTGAACTTAGATTCCCTACAAGAACTGCCTCTTTAAGTGTTTTTTTTTTTTCCTTTTTCTTGTTTGCATAAATGAATCCAAGTAAAAATCAGCTTGAAATGTGGCGGCACAGAGCATCCCGTGTTCCCCGCCTGTCAACATGCCGAATTCTCATCTCAAATAATAATAATAATGAAAAAAAAAACAAACAAACTGAATGCAACAATTAACTCTCAGGGTCACTCAAAAGAGTAAACAACAGGAAAACAATTGTGTACAGGAGCAATCAAGATGATACTTGTGAGAGTAGCGAGAATATTTATTTTACTTTTATTTTCTGTGTTGAGACAGACTGGAAACCAGCACCCCGTCTCGTTCTGTTTTCCTGGAGACATTAACTCTTTAATTGTTGACGCAGAAGAGTTGATCCAAATTGGACTTCCATTTTTATAGCGAAAAGTGCAAGTGCGCTCTAGCACATTTCTATCAGTTACTAGCCTGTCCCTTGAGATTGATTGACTGCCAATATTGAACACTATAGCATGTCTCTCTGTAGCAAAACGGACTTCAAGTTTTAACCCCCCTCCTCCTTCCCGTTTTACTTAAATGTTGTGTTTTGTGTTAGCCTAAAGTTGGTATTTAATTATTGTTCATAAGTGGTGAAGGTCAGGTAAACTTTTTACTTTTTTTTTTTTTTTTCGTTTGTGGATCAGAATTTCAAACCGAAATGAATCCCTACAGTTATTAAACTTCTATATTCATCATTTCACTGTAGCTATATGAATATGTTAGCCTCTAATTTGTACAAAGCACTCTTTCCCAACTGTTTTTTTTTTCTTTTCTTTTTTCTGGTGCTAGATGTCATCTGTGGCATATCACATGTATGCCGTGAGGCAATTGGGTGCGTATTTGCATAGAAATCAGGGCCTTTTAAATCTGTATACAGCACAAGGGTCTTGATTTGGTATTAAGGTAATAGCACACAATCAATCCCTCTCTATTTTTATATATTATATAATCCCCAACCTTTTCACTTAAGGAGTAGATTTGGGAGAGAAATGAATGATCAGTTTGTTTCTTATCCCATGAAATCATGATAAGGAGATAATGATATAATCATTTTAGAATGTTTTATATGCAGAAAACCCCCAGTTTTTATATACTTTAGCTAAAGGCCGGCCATTTGGGATCGTTTCCTCCTTTTTTTGAGTATCAGCTGTTCCTATTAACGTCTGATAGGAAAGACTGCACCTTAAATTGGGAGTGGTGGTTGATTTAACATTGTGGATGGATGTGCATCACTGTAGTATTGGCCAGGCCAGGCCTTGATGTCTGCATAGCGCACTCTACTACTGCCTCCTAAGCAGGCAGCTGTGGTGTTATTCCCCTTGTATCTCCCCTTTATATAATTACAGCTGTCTTTATATTCTTTTTCCTCAGTTTCCTTCATCTTCTTATAAAGTAGCATTTAGTCACTGTATGTTTCTTATTTTGAAATTAAATTTGCCCCATTTGATACAGTATTTTAGTATTTTGGAAAGGGTTGTTTTCTACTTTTACTTTGAAAAGGGGTGGGGTTCAGGGAATGATGAGTTGTGCATAAGCCAATTATGTTTATTACTTTGAGTTATGTTGAGTTTTTTTTTCTTTCTTCTCCCCCAATCTTTCTTTACATATTGTAAAGTCAGCCAGAGATGACAGTAAACACAGTTCTGAACAGCAGAAATAAACTTAATCTGTTTAACCCATTTGGTCCCATTCATTGGTTTAAGTCACTGATTTGTACACTGTAGTCACATGAGTCATAAGCCTCTGAGAGTCACACCACATGCAGTTGGGTATGTCTGCCACTAGAGGGCGCTGTTGCTTCATGCATTGCTCACTGTGGACTTGGCATGCCACACCACATAGTAGGGGTGACAAATTAAAGGAGAAAACATGAAGTGGCTTCATAAGGTGCAGCCAGAACAGCTTCAGTGCTCCTCAGTACAGTTTCTCTGAGGGTCCGAACTCTACTGGAGGGAGTGAACACCGTTCTTCTAGAAGATTCTGTACACTCAGAGGGAAATTACTGTAGGGTTGCACTGCTTAGAGCCCTAACTACAAAAAGAAATGCACATTTGAGGGCAAACACCACTGGTGCAGAGATGTGGAAAAAAGTGATGTGGTCAGATGAGTCATCCATCACCATTTTCTGGACAAGTGGCCACCAAGAGAACCAAGTACCAAGTTATTCAGAGTGATCACCTTCATAATGTGATGAAACATTTCTGTCCTGATGGGAGTGTCGTCTCCTCCATAATGACGCTCATCACTGAACGGTTTGATGAGGATAAAAATGATGTAAATCAGATGCTGAGTCTTTATAGTCTGCAGATCTCAGCCCAGGTAGACACCTATGGGAGATTTTCAAGTGACATGTTAAGGCTCTCCACCACCATCATCAAAATGCCCGATCAGTGAATACCTTCTGGAAGGATGGTGCTCCATCCCTCCAGTAGACTCTCAGACTGTTCAGCAGCACTGAAGCTGCTCTGCTGTCTTGTGGTGGTCTATCGCTTCTCTGTGCCCCCCCCCCCACCTAATGTCACATTACATTTAACTTGCATCATTTGCTTTTACATGTGTATTTCTATCCAATAAAACTCCTTCTTTAAACATTTTGCTTTCTGATTTTCCCTCAAGAAGTACCATAATCCTGAGGTTTTAACAGGACAACTGCATTGTTTTGTGAAGCATAATTAAACACAGACAACAAAGGTTATTGATATAGCATCTTTATAGAAAACAATTCTTCACATTTCCAAAAAAACAAAACAAAACAATTTTTTTGTCTTTTTCTCACTTGTTCATATTTTTTTTTAAATTTATTGTCCATTCATTTATGTGGTAAATCTGAACAATTGTAACATCCATCTGTGTCAGAGGCTCTTGCTGAGTTGCTGGGGCTTGGTAAGAGGTGTCTGATAGAACCACAGGCATTCACAGCCGTGATGATGTTGAAAACGGTGTTGAACACCAAAAGAGGTCCATAGCACTTTGAAATGGTTCCCATCAGTGCAGGAAAGTCCCCACTTACTTTTGTTAGGAGGGTATGTTTCTTAGTCACCACCAGCGATGGCAGCTGCAACCAAAGCTCACATTCAGCCCACAGTAGTCACGTCCCTCCACTTCAGCAACACTCCAGTTTTAGCCTAAAGGCACCTGTGTTACAGCGCTTTTGCTTTTGTCGATATGCACTTCTATTTCTCTCTAAGTCCTGCGGTTCCTAACAGCTAACCCTAAAGAGTCTCCCACACCACTACATCTATCCAGGGTGCGGCACGACGAGCAGGACTTCGCTTCAAACCCAGAAACAAGAGAACAATCATAGTACGCTATAGTTTACAAAACTTTGTAGAAAAAAAAATAGTGACAGAGAGGAAAAATAAGATACAAGTGTTTTAAAAAAAACTAGCCTGCACATTGTTCTGCTTTCCAAACTGTACCATGGATGTGACTGGTAACTGGTTTTAACACAGCTGACCAAAAATAATAATAGTATGACAAAACAGATTTGAGCATTAATCTTTACTATTGAGTAACTGTGAACTCAACAGCACTTGCAGATCTACTTTGGGCATATTCTCACTCGTCCATGTGTCATAATTTTTGTGGTTGGCTGAGGTGTTCTTGACCTTTGGTCTGAGATAAAATCTCCTTCATTTGATCACTGCCAAAGCATGTCACTATATATTTATGATAAAAAAAAAAAAAAGAAATTGCTAATGGCTCAGCTTATTCTTCACTGTACAAAACAGTTCACCAACCACTGTGTGATTATTTTTTTTTTACTTTTGATTTTTAGATTGTGTGTTTTAAATAGCTTGGCAAACATGTTTGCCTGCCAAGTCTGTCTCTGTAGCACAAATACCAATAATTCCATTAGGAATACCCTCTTAATAATACACTCACAATGTGGGGTTTATAATTAGAGCCAAGCCTGAAAGTTGGGAGGACAAACAGCCTCAAGAAGCTGTGTTACACATCATACAGTGGACAAGAAAGGCAAAAGACACAGACACACACACACACACACACACACATACACACACACACACACACATACATACATACATACATACACACATACAGTGGGTCTCAATTTTTGCTAGAGCTACCTTGCATTATAAATATATAAAGTTAAAAAAAAAGTGCTTATTAAAAGAAACTATAGTGATGTGATAACTTCCAGCAGTGTCACTTTTCTGTTTGTTCTTGACCAGCACTAATATGAAATGTTAGGGATCTTTTAGAGGAAAACAACGACACCACCCACTTGAAGTTGTCCGCCAACACTGACTTGGATTGTCACAAAACAAAAAGGAAACAAAAAACAAAATTTGGCCAGCTCTCCCAATAACATTCATTCAACTTGTACAAAACCATTAATTTCTTTTAGAGGAACGCATAGCTGAATACAAAAAGGACTGGTGATCCATCAAACGAGAGTGCCGGCCACTGGTAACATATTGCTACGATGAAGCACTCTCTGCTTTTGTCACAGATTTAAGTTGGAACACAAAACAACAGGTACAAATTAAAAACAATTAAAATAATAATAATTGCACATAACCTTTGAGAGACGAAATGTTCGATATGAGGACATCACAAAGCCAGAATTTGAAGATCGGGGCCCATCCTTCCAGAAGGGGGATGGGGGAGAGAAAAATGGTTTCGCATACAGAGGTTTCACTCACTGCAGTGCCCGAGCCGCACTCTGACAGACGCACAAACCTGTTTGCTTTAAGAATTACAAGGGAACACATTCATGAGTCGTGGCTGCAAATGGATGATTCTCTGTATCCTTGTAAGTGCCTCTCTCCTCCCCGTTTCATTGTTTGCTGCTGAAAACAATTTAATCCTCATATCTCCAAACTTGGTCTCTCCGTACCGCTGGAGAGTTTGACTTTGTGTCGACTCCGAGCACTTAGGCAATCATGTACTGAGTGATGGCTCTCAGGGCATAGAGGAGCTCCGCCTGCAGCCGGGCCTCCATGATGAGTAGATTCACATGTATCTGAAGCAGAGAGAGGGAGACATTGTTCAGACAGAGCAGCAAAACAGGATTTTAAAAAGCTTAATAGATTTTGATTTAATGAATTATTTTAACAAAATACATAACACACAATATTGCATATAGGCAAATGCTGCAGTGTGTGCTGTATTATATGGAGGTGTCTTGGTGAAGGCTGTCTCACCCTCTCTGAAGGTTTGAGTGGGGCCCACGGCAGCGGACAGACTGAGGTCTTGGTAGCGTCTGGAAAGCAGGCCACTGCCTTGATGTAGAGCTTCAGATCTCTCTCCAGCAGCTGGTTGACTTCCCCATAATCATAATCATCATAGCTGCAACCACACCCACATGTATATACTGAGTAAATACAATTACTACAGACATTTCATCAGCAATGTGGAGAAGAAAAAAAAGGTTAACAGTGAACATGATGCCCTCAGAGGTTTACCAAATTTGACTCAACAGTGGCCGAGATACTGAGTGTGAACCTTGTGGACCTGTTGGCCTGGTGGTGGCGCTGTGGTGGCCAGTCAGGTTTATAGTCAAAATGTAAGACCCCAGAGCCAAAATCAACCATTCCCCCACATTTCAACCAAAATAGACCACCAGAAGCCAAAAAATCCCATGGGACTGTCGAAAGGATGTACACATGGACCCCAATCTTAGATCATGGGGGACACAATCAAAACACTGTTTCTAGCATGATGTTGTTTTTTGCTATTCTTTCCTTCCTTCAAGGAACACTTTGGGAATAAGAGTTTCTGTAATTATTTTATCCTCTGGAATTTACTGCCACAATTCTCTTGAGCAATTTTGTTTTTGAATTGATAAAAAATTAATTTCACTGCATAAAATGAATTAGCATGCCAGAATGTGTATGGCGTTGGTCTGGTGCGTTTGGTCCTACCGTATTCCTAGTACACAGTGGATGTAATTCCAGATAGCCCTCTTCAGATCGGCGCTGTGGGATGAGGGAAGGGTTGTGACGCTCCGGAATCGGTCATCCAGCAGGTGCCCGATGTCCGAATACAACCTGTTGACCAAGGAGAAGCCGTGGTCCTCCCAAGAATAGTCCTGCACAATAAATAATAAACACATTCTCAAAATGAACATCATGCAAGCCTATCCGTCAACACACAGTTCACTTCAGGGTCACTAAGTGAACTCAAGCCTATAAAATATTAAATGAAGCTATTACTTTAATAGGACTAGACTAGACTGTAGCACGAGAATATTTTGTAGCATCTTTTATCCACTCAAAGATAAAAAGGATATACAAATATTTGGATAACAGTAAAACATCTTTACATTAAATTCACTTTAATATGCTCTTTTTGCTCAAATAAGTCAAGGAAAACAAATAACTTGAACAAAGCCCAGAGTTTGGAGGAAATATAGCCACTCAACATCATTTGTAGTCTTCTCTTATAGAGGGTTTGAAGTGTGTGACAAATCACTTAAAATATGTCACATGTATGATTGTTTTGCTGGCTCTGGTTGGAGCTCCCTGTCACCAAATTTACATCTTTATTTGGTCATTACACACTGAAATTAATACAAGGAGGACCATCTCAGACGTCCTCTGACTTTAACACGGGTGCATTTTCAAAGATTACCGGGCATGGTAAGGTAAATTGGTAAATTCAACTACCAAATAATAGTTACGAAGATGGACCTGTTTTGCCAAATGGCTGAAAAGGAGTGACAGTTATTTGGCACTGGGTCGCAGTAATATTTACACTTTGTACTGATACAAGTACAGAAACATGTGCCTACCAAGAATTTCCAAATGACCTGTCCTCACCTGTACTCGAAACACTTGGAAGTGGTCCTCCTCCCGACGGGCAAACTCCTGATAGCAAAAGTCAGGGTCTGTGATAAAACGTGAGGGGTCTGCAAAGTACATCATCTCCTCCTCTTCCTCCATATCTAAAAAAGGGACGATGGAAAGGAAAGAGGAGAGGGCAGGCAGAATGCATCAATAAATTTAGGCTAGTTGATGAGTGATAATTACTCAAGTTTCACACCACGTGGAGTAAATTTAACTCTCAAGACAACGATCAGAATGTTGTGTGAATGTGTGTGGCAACATCCAAACAGCGCACGTATGTGTGTGTGTGTGCGTTCCTGTACTCGTCTGCCAAGTAGGTTACCTGTTTGCTGGAGTGTCTGGGACTGCAGGAGCCGCTCCCCTCTTTTCTCCCTCTCTTCCTGGGACTTCTGAATCTTTTCTTTCAGACACACCATGTCACAACTGGAGTCCAGAGACTATCGAGACAAACAGCAGACACAAAAGGTCTAATGAAGTAAAATTGGCTTGAAGTATGAAAAGCACCGATTATTTGTCATTTGTTCTATGAAATGTTGTCTAAAACAATTAAAAAATGTATTTCTCATATTTCCCTCTGATACCTACACAAAGAAGCCTAATAAATCAAAGTGAAACTAGTTTTGAATATATTTTAATACAGGGAAACATGGATGCTTGTATAAATGAACTGTCTATTTCACAGTATGAAATTAATATTCTAAAGCAAAATCCATGTTAAATGTTAAATCCATGCTAAACGTCAAGGTAAAAGGTTTTTTTAGTACAAAGACAAAATAGGGGTAGTTTTGTTCAATGATGAAAATAACCTTCAAAACCAATATCTGAATGTAAAAGATGCCAAAGTTAAACAGCACCACCACCTCCAAAAAAAAATTAAAAATTACAAATATTATTGGTTGAAATGTATACATTTCCTGTTATAAAACTTTTATAAGATTTCTGTGAGTAGATTTGTGAAAATAAATGGAGGCAAGAGTGGAGAGATACTTCTGTAACACACTGCATTGTGCTCTGTGAGTCTCTGGTGCTTTAATTTATATGAAATAAAAGCCTGATTTGTTACCCGTCGTCGTGTCATGTGCTCTGAGGGAGTGGCGAGGGACAGAGGCACATTGGCATTGCCGTTGGCAGCATCAAAGGGGCAGAAGGTCGGTGGTGTGCCGTTGGGAGATTTGGGGAGAGGGACAGAGTCGGTGTCTGTGCCGCAGCCAAACACAAAGCTACACAGGGAGTGGCAGTGAGCCAAGAGCACGACCGCCTGCACCAGCTCAGCCAGTGACCAGCACTGCTCTCCTGTCTTCAGCAACGTCTGGAGGGACAACAGATAAGAGCTCAGCTCAGTCAGACAGCTCTCCTGACAAGCACGCAAACACCATGGATAGGATTTCGGTTATTGATACGGGCAACCTAAACTTCATGCTGCCTTATGATGATTTACGATGTTAAGCGTGTCTCGTCTGCATGTTGTTCTGGCGCTGGGCTGTACCTGGATGTGTGAGCAGGCAGTGAGCCAGGGTTGGTGGGCCAGCACCTTGTTGATGTGGTCAAGCAGGCGAAGGCGAGGAGGAGCTGCCTCCAGACCCTGCAACCACAGTGGGTCCCCCCCTACCCTCAGGAATTGGGCTGAGTGGAGAGACACTAGGTAGCTGCAGTGATGCCGTGCTGCAGCCTGGAAAGAGGAGAAGATGAGGATAAGGAAAAGGCAAACTGAGAGCAACAAGAGCATGTTATTCTTTAATTTTCCTGTAATATTCTATTGATCCCTGAAGTAGAAATTCATCCTCTGCCCCGCCTCCCTAAGATGGTCAAAAAAACGGGTCAGTTAAAGAAAAACATCTCGTGGCTCCTGGGGATTCAGTGAATGCTTGTTGCCATAGCAGACCAAAGAACTGTTTCCAAAACCACAACAGTCCTCAACTGCACTTAAATTATGTGTCACTGACCATGATGGCGATGTAATGGCGGTATGGCAGTGGTAGGGGGCCATCCATGTGCAGGATGTAGTGCTGTGTGCGCAGGAAGCTCTCCAAGTACTGAGGGTGAGAGGCCATCTGCTGGGACACGGCGTCCACGCTCCCCCTGCTGACCAGAGCCTTCATGAACAACAGTGACACTCGCTCCTTCTCAGTGTTCACCATCACCTGTGCAAAAAGCAAGGACAAAGGAGGAGGAAACCGTTGGTTTATGAGGACATAAAAAACACTGTTGTTTTGCAGGCAGCTCATTCGTTACTGTGATCATGTTTGTAATGCTGAAGCAGTAGCCAATGGCATCATGAAAGCACCAGTGATTACGTTAAATTAATATCAAGGATGTTGTGGGTCGCATTCAACTACTGAAAACATGCTGTCTAAAACGGCTTTCTTCAAAAAGAAAGCCTTTCTTCAAAATACTGTACAATCAAGAATGAAAAGCTTGAAATTCTTTCAGACTGTAGGGCTATGCAATATATCAGTATTATACTGATATTGTGACAAGAGATTAGGTATTGTCTTGGATTTAAGATAATATCTGTAATATCTGGCATAACTGATGTCTATTCCTGGTTTTTAAGACTTCATTTAAGTAAAGGGATGCAATTTTCTGAACCTGCTAGACTGTTTCAACTGTTCCATTATTTGTTATTTATCAAAAATCTCCCTTGTGTATATATCCTATGAAAGCACTAAAAGTCATCCCTTCACCACTGGCACAATATTGATATTGAGGTGTTCAAAGATATTATGAGACTGGATTTTGTTCATATCTCCCAGCTCTATAAAATGGAAAACAAACACACAGCCATTCTTTATGAGAGTTATCAGAAGCATGTTTGGCCCTGAGGTGTTAATGCTGCTGCAATGCAGGACAACTGGTAGCCTTCAGTGTCCACTCCATGTGTTGACAGGCTGCGACTGGACTTTGGATTAGAGCTGTGTTATACACCTTAAATCAAGTCTGAGGCAGCACGGTCTCAGGGAAACAGCAGCCGCGATGCTGTAATAACTGCGCCACTGGCAAGTGGGTGCATTCCTCACATTATTCTCTCTGCAAACACAACAAGCAAACAAGCTAACTCTGCAGGGAGCTCACACAGACTCTGACTCATGGTGGCTTCAGCAATGTCAGATCTGATGAGCTCATATGAATGATAGGTGCAGATAGATGACAAGCTAACATGTAGAGCACATAATGATTTAAATGTCTATGTAACAAAAGTGGATGCTGCAAATGAAAACAATAAACTGCCTTCTATCTAGTTGAAAACGGGAAAAAATACGCAAATTCCTCATTTCAAAGGGGATTTACATGATGGGAAGAACCACAGATGAAGGAACTGATCTGAAAGTATTGCTTAGGAGGCCTTGCAGAGGGAAGCTCCACAGCAGCAAAGGAGTGAGGAGACCAAACACACAAACAGAGGAACGACTGGGCCGTGGAGTCTGAGGCCAAGAGAAACAGACCCATGCAGAGAGGGAAGCTGGACTGCCCTCATAGGCAAAGCCATTTATTACTTCTCTCGCCCTCATACAATGGCCCCTAGGAAAAGGTGTTTGGGAGTGCAGCCACGGGTGAGGACCCAGTTCTCCCGTGTGTGAAATCTGAATCCACAGCCCGCCTAAAGCCAAATGATTCACTGCAGCTCAGGCTATATAACTGCTGGCAGAGGTTTTTCCTTTTAGCAACATGAATTGCTATCTAGGATTATTACGGGCCTTTCATATCAGAGGCACTTCAACTTATGTCATGGATGGTTGCGGCAAATGGCGACTGGCAGAGCTTGTTACTTAATTTTAGCCCCGTGCAGCTCTTTGGCATTCAGCACCATGTTTATCTGGCTGGTAGCTCCATGTGGTATTTCACTTCTCCCTGCAGCAAATGAGAACTTCCTCCCAATCCTGCAGGAGGCTCCAATTCCTGACTTATATAGCACTCAAGCTGAGATGTTAAAGGCTCGAGACGGATCACATAACACATGATTTTGAGAACAATATACTAGAAGTCTAGCAATTCTCTCACTTTAATTTCAACGTCAGTTATACAAAGTAACGTATAAGAGTCTGAAAAGAGAGGGCGAAAAAAGGGTGGGAGAAGGGCATTAGCATTGAACCAAACCTGCTCAGACCCTGACCCACTTTTCTCTGTCAGTGAACATGGGAATTGGTCTGGATAGGACCTCGAGCACACAGGTGCCTGCCAGTCAAAGAGCTATTGACATTGGTGCATTCACACAAGTATCTGTCTGCAAAAACAAGTGCTGGTGAACAGCAGGGAGCCTCATGATCTAGTTACTCAAATGGCGTTATAGTAAACATATTTAGGCTGTGTGCAAAAGAATAAGGAGGAGAAAATCCAGTCTAAAACACATTAACATTTTTAAAAATTATTTATTTTGCAATAACTGTCTTTGCTGTTTCAGTGTATAAGTGTTTTTAGCCATGCCACATAAGTGTGCCAGTTCTAGATCTCTGGATGTAATGGACTAAGAGAGTGACTGCTCAAATTTGCATACTGCATGTTTTTGACAAAGCTGCAGTATGCGATTTTGAGCAGTAGGTAGTGCCATCAGTACAAAAGCTGTAAACACACAAACCGTACACACACACACACACACACAGCATGATGTACGTTCTACTGAGCCAGTGTTAGTTGTCAGCCACTGGTTGAAAAACCTAAAGTGAAGAAAACGAAAGTGTTTTTTTATGATGTAAATTGTAGATTTATCTCTCATAAGGCTTTCGTTGAATTACTCTGTCTCTGAACATCAGTTTGCAGTGAAATGGCACACTCTGCTACAAGGTAAGCTCCGAATGAACTGTTTGTAACACTGCATCACTGACTTTGGAGGCTTTTTGTTCTTTTTTTTTTTTAGGAGGGTTTTTAATTGAGGGATTTGAACTTAGCTACACACAGCATATGTTGCTTACCTGAACGACAAACATAAAATCCGGTCATTACTTCCATAAATGTGGTAAGTTTCCTATGATAATATTAGTCCAGACTGAGAGAACAAGTCTGGGCCTTCAACAGCTTGAAATGAGTATGTGTTAGCCTTCTAACACCAGAGTCGTTGCCCCACAAAGCTGGCATCAGCTTAGCTCAGAGTGTGTTGGGGAGCCCAGGGAAGGGGATTTAGCCCCTAACAAATCAAAGCAGCCGGACAGGCTTGGCTATTTTCAGAGCTCAAAATACAACAGTAACTGATGTAAATTAACAACACTTGTGAACCCCAGTGCTGTGGGGGAAGTCATTTTCACATTTGAACATGCAACTTATTACATTTCGCACCTAATTATGAGTAGCACAGCTTGCATGACGTCCACTTAGTCTTGTACCATAAGTAAAACTGCAAAGTGATGCTGTGCAGTTTCAATGGAGCTTACTGGGAGAAAAAAGCGAGTTCTCTTCCTCTATGGTGGATTTCTTCCTATATGCTTATTTAACATTGCTGCAAACAGCAGTGTTTGCAGCAATGTTTCTATTTCTCCCTCCATAAATTGCACTGCAGCTATGCTGAGAGTATCTCTCAATGGCATAACAGGATTCAAATTTGTTTTGTTTGCTGCAGAATAGCAAAAACTATACCTTAAAATGAAAAAACACTACTAGAAATACAATGAAAATTTCCAGTCCTTGTTTTTAAACTTGGATTGGACTGAGATTTTTAGGCTTGATTTTTCAATACACACTTTACACTTTATAGAGCCAGTACCTTTTTATTCAGTCACCCATAGCTTGTCTGTTCACTTTGGCGGCATCACAAGGGGGTGAGGCAGATATAGATATATTACAAATAATGGCCATTATGGTTTACTAAAATGCTTTTGGCACATGGTAGCATTACATATTGACTGGCAAAAGCCTCCAGCTTCATGCATCATGGCACCAGAAATGAATACAAAACAAGAAGTTGTTGGCAGTATATTAATTTACCTAGACAGGCAGCCCAAATATTAACATTTTTTGGGGAAACACTGTAAAATCCTTCAGTGCGAAAACATAAGGGTTGACAGTTTCTTATGAAAGACAGAACAATATCCCACTGTAGCCATGATGCAAGCTGATCATGGTGGGTCAGGGCGGGCAACCGGATGGTGATTCAAGCTCATATTTTGGTAAGCATCCTTCCTGCTGGAGTGTCCAGGAGCAAGGCCATGATTCATGAACTGTGTCGGCAGCTGACTCTGCACTCTGACCTCCCAGTGGAAGTAAGCAAGTGACAGAAATTACTTTACAGGGGTCACAAAGCAACACTTCATTCTCATCATCAGGCCTATTAAAGCTTGATAGGCATCCTTGAGGATCCCCATGTCCTACTGGGGTGCTGCATGTGATTCCACTGCCCACTCCCCTGTAAATATATCAGCTTTCACTGGGGCTGCAGAGCCAGATAGCACACCGACTGATTTCACAATTCAGAAAACAATGCATCCAGTAGAAATGTAGAGACAAACAAAAAACACAGCAAATGTCTACAAGACAGAATTTACAACCACAATTTAACTGACAAATCACTATAGGCCCTACAGTAATATTTAGCCCTAAGCTTTGAGAGGAGCAGTAAAATCAGTCACAGCACCTTCATGTGTACGGTCCATGGAGACAGAATTTGCCGCAGTGTGAATGTCTCGCCATCAAATTAAAAAAAAGAAAAAAAAAAAAGGTGTTTTTGTCTCAGCTCATAAACATGTCTGGACACAGTCTAAAGAAAAAGTTATATTGAAACAGGAACTACAGTTCCTCTGAGCATTGTCACAGCCGGAAATGACACATCCTACAGTTTTCACCGAGTCTGCTGACGGCTTAACACTACAACTAAAATCAAAAGCCAGACAAACCTACTGTTCAAATTGAGACTTTTTTTTCACAGCTTATGTCTACTATGGATTTTCAAAATTTTCACACTCACAATATTCTGTTATTCAGTGACTGTATCTGAAACATGTAAAATGAACCATCAATATAAAAGTAAAATGCAGCCAATTACAAACATTTATGCCTATTACACACTGTTAAAGAGAATGTTTCACAACAACTAGTCAAAGGGTATAGATAATTTACACCAGTGGAGTAAGGGTGACCACCCAGCTACGCAGCTGTTATTTCTGCACCCTGAGCACAGGCTCCAACAGCTGCACAAAACACACCTTCTCATAAGGCTATACACATTATTTACCCACGTGAGGGGAAAAAAAAAACTTGGTGACAAAGGTGTGTGGATATATAAAATAAAATCAACCTGTCATTATAATTTTAGGTATCTCTGTATGGTATTATGAGGCATACGGCAGGCTCAGACATAAATAGAAATGCACATGTTCTGTCAGAACACAGGCATATTAAGGCCTTGTATGAACAACTTGCTAAATAAATGACATAGGTACTGATATTGAGAGGGAACAATTGCTCTTGTTAAAAAGGCTAGAGGATGACAAAGAGAGATAGCGATATTTATATTGAAGCACTTCTGTATTCAAATCACAAGATAAATTCAAACTTGTGGCCTGTAGAGAAAAAAAAAAAATCACAGGTGCAGATCATTTGACATTCAAAAATCACACACACACACACACACACACACACACACACACACACACACACAAAAAAACCTCCCTTCACAACACACAAGAGGTCATTTGTTTATTGATCAGAGCAAAATCCGAGGCAGAAATGACATGAAAAACAGGAGTGACATCACTGAAGGGAGGAAAGGTAAAGGAAGACAAAGAGAGGCTTTGATAACAGGCTGACAAACAAGACTGCAGCACTGTATGCACAAGAACATGAACAGAAGGGTGCATGACCAAGACAGAACAAAGAAGTGGAAAATGATGCCAGCAGTCTTCCAAGGGTAAATGTGTCAGCGGGAGATATTGGGGAGGGGGGCAGGCGGTGGGCTGCAGATACAGGAGAAGGACATTCAATCTGCATTCCAACTGAGCCTGAAGGGGTCTGTCCTGATCATGCGCCAGTGTCCTGACGGCATTAACTAACTCATCCCCCCTTCAGCACCGGAAACACAAGCAGCCAGGCCTGTTTTTGGCTGTGCAACCTGAACTCAGGGAGTAGCGCAAAACAACCAGCTGCAGCCCAAAGAAAGGAGAGGGAGGGAGGAGGGAGCTGCTGGGTAGGACAGGAGAAACAACCAAGACAAACAAAACACTCAGTTGCATGATGAAGAAAGCAGGGCAAGCCCAACATGAATGATGAATCTGTCTGTCAAAACACAGCATTCAGGTAGAGCAAGGTGATGCAGGGTACGGCAGACCTTTGCCAGTGCATCAGAATAACAGAATAATTTATCCCGTGCCCTCTTCATGAATAGGCCAAAGACATGTATGTTAATGTAATGTGCTAAAAAATTCCAGTGCTTGCATGCCTGCAATGAAACAGTTTTGTTTCTTTTAAGAAATAGAGATTAGGGAAGCGAATGTTTTAAGTAGGCGTAAAGTCAAACTTTCGTTTTCATTTGTGTGGCCAGTTGTCTAAATACAAGCCAGCATCGATAGTTAACCCCAGTAACGGTAAATTTCTCTTTTCTACCTTCGTGCTCTTCCTACATTTTCATATCACAAATAGATAACAAGGGGGTGGCTGCTCCTCCAACTAACAGCCTGATCCAAATGTGGTCTGTGATACTTGCTACATGTTGATTGAATAAAACTGAAGGTACTGGAGATAAACAGCAGGCCCTGAGCAGCTGTGCACAGTAGAACTCAAATTGGGCATGAAACAACAGTCAAAAGATGTGAATCCCTGGCTGCTCACATTCCTTCCTCTGTTGTTCCATTTCTGGATGCTAAGCTGCAGCAAACATGTCTTTGACGTGCACTGAGAACAGCGCCCCCTTTCTGTTGCAGAAGCAAGAGCACTACAGAGGAGAAAAACAACTTTGATTGGCAGTTCAGTTCACCCAACATAACAGCACAATAAAGTCGTCTACATAAAGGAGGCAGAAAAAAACGAACATCAATCCTCATTGGGCGATTTATCAAAAACATTTTCATGGCTGTATCCTCTAGGCCAGTCATAAAATAATATCCAGTGTCAAAAATGGCACTGCATTACTTCACAGCCATACAGGCAATTTCTCCCCCTGTGTAAATGTTCAGATGATGTCATCCTCACTTATCGCCTTCTCCAACACTGCAAGTCATTTAACATTAACTGTACATTTCAGCGGGGCTATTTAGCCAAATGGAATCGACATAAAAGTTATAAATGAATACACAACGCAGCACAGTGGACTTGTGGAAAAACATCCTTGGTGAAAAATCCAAAGATAAATCTTTTGGATGTTGTGTGCTCATGCAGCGATTGTGATGGTGATGTTACAGCTCACAGCGAATAATCAAACACACGTACGATTTCATCTCACAGCAAAATGCACATTTAAACCCAGATAGGCACATTGGCGTAGGTGCTGCGTGCGTTATATGACAAATGAATTGTCGGGCATGGAAACTCTGTTAACGCTGAGCAACATATCAGTTCCTAGCCATGCATGAAGCTGTAAAATAATGTCTTTAGCATATGAAAGCTATGCTAACTGTGGCAGGACACTACTGGCTGATTGGATAGATAAACCGTTAGCTAAGTTAGCTCAGTTAGAAGTTCGCCACGGCTAGCCTGCCACTGTTAAACGTTAACACCACTAGTTAGCACTATGTGAAAAGTTGAAAGAAAATAACAGGCTCTCTATATTTTATTGCACTCGTTGTTAGCCGACCAAACAATTGGATGAAAGCGGGCAAAAAACCTAAGTATGAGAGCTGGTTAAGTGGCAAGTGAACCATTGTGAGGGAAACTAAAAATCCCCTCGGCAAATGAATGAACGTTAGGACTTCAGTTAGAGAATGAAGCTAACCTCGGTAGCCGCTAGCCTCGATTAATTAACGTTACGTGAAAAACCCAACTGACGTGAACGTTATTTGACGTTTGCGTTCGTCTTACCTGTTTTTGGACTCGCTGGCATTGGGTTCTAAGGGGGTATTCCATTTTATTCGTACAGATGATCATTTTCCAAAAAGTACGCTAGTGCATGGATGCGGCTCTGTCTTTCTTGGTACCTTCCAAGCTAGCTAACAAAAGGCGAGAAGGCTGCCACAGCGGTGCGGAGCTGAGAGCTGCTCTGAGCGGCCAGCAGCAGCGCTCATAGGAGAAAAGCTGCCAGGCTCGCTGACAGCTCCAGTAACAGTGCGGCCAATCAGAGCGCAGGGGGGCGGGGCCAGCCCACAGACAGGGTTATCCAAATGCAAATGAACATCTGCAAACAACAGGCTCAGAGGCAAAAACAGGCCAGGGCACAGCCACTCAGGCTACCAAACTCTCAGAAAATTTACTTTTTCTGGGACAATTTGTCTAAAAATAAATAAATAAATAAAATACCAAATTCTTGCACGGTCTACTTTATGGTGGCTGAACTGTTTTACAGTGTTTCCAAGTGAATTTAATTGCAAAATTCAAGCCCGACAGATTGTCCTAGACTATCCCTTGCTCTGCAGTCACTTCTCCTTGCAGACAACCCCTTCACATATTGGTTTCATCCAAGTTTCGTAAGATTAAAAACTGCTATTAAAGGCATGCAACTCTTTCAGTGGTCATATTTACACATTACTTTTGAAATGGGCTGGGATGATATGTTTATCTCCCGATTTGATACCATCATGGTACCTGGGTGCCGATTCAATATGTATAGCGATTCTTAAGTATTGCGGTTTGATATTATCATTTATTGCGATTTTAGTTTTTTGACCTGTCCTCTTGTTTGTGGATGTGAAGTTTCATGAGGCTGTGATTATCCTAAAGGTCACAAAAGGTGTATACACCAAGGCCCAAACGCCCGTATACATTGAGAGGTACAAGTCCCCCCCAATGTTCAGGCACTCCCAAAATGTCCCCCCCCCCAAAAAAATATTGCTGCAATATATTAGCAATTCAGTGTTCAGGCATTCCCAAAATGAGACAAGAGTCTCAGCTTTCCAGTCAGACCCAATTTATGCAACTCCAAGACTATTTAGGCCCCAGGATGCACAAATGCACAATTTTAGAATCGACCAAAATAACACATTTGTGCTGCATGCAAACAACTGCATGGGATTAGATTACAGTGGCCATGTCTGCAAAGGGGAGACCTGTGGGTGCCCAGAGACCCCATTTTCTTGCAGATACTGTATATGGAGTTCAGAGGTCAAGGGACTCCTTTGACAATACCCAAATTTAGCCTAACTCCGGGGCAATCTTAAGTCCCCTTGCGGACAACCTGGCAGGACATGCTTGGTACCTTTAAATAAAAGAATTGCAATACCACAGAATTGCAATACTTAATCAAATCAGTTATCTTAATCAATAATCAATTTCCACTCCAATTTTTCCACCCCTACAATTGAACTACAGTCTGGAATTAGATCATACTCAGGGTTGCAAATCACATAAAACAGAGTTGTAACTGGACTCAAGAGGGATAGATTCTAAGTTGGCTGATATGGACAAATTCAAATATCATATCATCTTTGACCAAGTACCTTTATCAGTACTATAACGCTTACTATTGGTGCTTTTCAAATATACTTACACACAAGAGAACTTTGATAAACAATCATTAGTCATGATGACCAAGCAAGTAGAAGCAAAGAACTACAACTTTCTAAGCAGTTCAGAAAACTGTGTCCCTTTACTGCAGCCTTTAAAACCAGGAAAACACATTTATGCCACATTATAGTATCCAAAATCACAGACAACATCAAATCTCACATTGACATGATATCAGTATGTGGGCAAAGTTTAATCCAGAGGTCAATCATGAACACCTAGATCTATATGCCTTCCAAGGTGGGAGAGGGATGTAGCCTGGAGGCGGTGAAAAACCTCTACCTTCCTGCTTGTTGCATCAAATAGAAATGCCACAAAATGCAGAGGAAAGTTGCATCATGTGTATTAACTTTCATGCTCCCCTCTGCAGTTGAAGTAAACACGACGCACTGACTGCAGTCTCTCTTTGCCATGTGATGTCTACAAATGACCATTTGGATGGAGGGCTTGTTTAACTGACCCTCCAGTCTGATCCAATTGTTAACTTTTTGTATGGACTTATTCAGTCCACTCTAGCCTTAATGAATAAGACTTTTGTTCTTTGTCAGAAATCTGTGTATTGGCATTGAATCAGTTCATATCAGAATGTTGTTTTTCCCTTCTCTCTCGTCACACAAGAGCCACAGGACAATTACAGTGTCACATTAATCTCAGTTACATTTATTTGCAATACCTTCGATCTCGGTTTTTATTCTTTCCTGTTCCGATTTCACCATCCCCTCACTGGAGATAATCAGGTGCACACAGTTCATATTAGATGTTCATATTACATTGTGTAGAACCTGTGCAAGCCACGACTACCGTGATTCAATCTATTTATTTTTGTGTAACAAGGTTACCGGTGCTCTTTTATTTTTGTGCAACAGGACTCTGTGTCCTTCCACAGAGAAGATACATTAGTCGCACGAAGGCTCAAGTAAATGGAGGAAACAATTTGACTAATTCAGAGAAACTTCATTTCTATGCGGCTACAGCAATGAAACTTTAATTGAATCTCAACACAGCAGTGCATCAAAATGTGGAAATAGGTTAATGCTGTTATGCAAACTATTATCACTTGTAAACAGTGGGAAAAGGGCATCTGTTTTTTTTTTTTTTTTTTTTAACTGGTTATTGCCTATAAATGAATCCTCTATTTCTGGAGACAAACATCCACCAGTGAATTGATGTGTGCGGGAGAAACTTGTTATACTCAAGGACAAACAGTTTTTAACCCTCTTGGGCACAGATTCGATGTTCTTATGACTGTCTAAAATAAGACGTAAAAACATTAGTTGAAATAAAACAGACTTTATTTGATTTCACCATGTTTAGACAGCCAGATACAGATCAGGCCCGGATCACAAAAGTTCAACCAAGCCCCTTTGTGCTTCTTTGAACTCACCCACAGCCACTTGATTGTGGCCTTGTGCAGTTTCAGTGGGAAAGAGGACTGGTACACATGCATAATAAAACATTTTGAGGCTTTCAGCTAAACAGAGATAAATTCTGTTAAAGTCCTGCTGCCAGAGTAAAATGTTTAGAAAAGGATAACAACATATTTGAATGAAAAAAAAGTAGAGCAAAGCTCAAGCAAAGCCGTGGCCAAAAAAAAGGTGACTTGTTCCAACGTCCAAACAACCCTTTATTAGATTAACATGCAGCTCCTCAAAACACCATGTGAAACATACTGAAGATTAGCCTGCTCAACCAGTCCAAAACAAACCAGGAAGCTTGTTTAAGGATCAGGCAAGAAAACAACCTTTTCACAGCTGAACTCAACTGGCTGGGACTTTTTTTTTTTTCTAAAATATAACATTCAATATGAAATGTCAGACCCAAGAAAGGAACTGAATCATGTGTTATCATGCGTCCCCGACTGTCCCGCATTTCAGAAACTACATAACAGAAAACTAGTTTATTTAAAATGTGCCATATCTAAACCATCCTTAATTTAGGCTACTTTCTTGGACCTAAAAATTTATTTTTATTTATTATTTATTTTTCTCTTGATTAACCTGATAAAGTAAGTAGCAGCTGCTGGTCTGCCCAAACTGGATTAACAAATGACAAATGATTGACTGAGCAGCAAACTAAACATATCTGGACCACGCAGCAATAAACTGCAAGCTATGCTAATGCTGCAGGATTTGTCAATCATTATTCTAAGATTATTATTTGGATGATTCAACACCCAGCTGGAGATGAAAACGTGCAGCTGGGCACAAAACTTCCCGAGGTAACAGAAAGGCAAGAGTGAACTATTTCATTGTGTAATATGATTTAGTTCCTTTCCCTTCAAAGAGAAGAAAAAACAAACAACATGACAACAGTTTTGAAAGTCTTACAGAAGTACTTTTTGGTAAATGACAAGAACCAGTGTTGCTGGTGTGTGTGTGTGTGTGTGTGTGTGTGTGTGTGAATCCTGCACACTTTCTACAGAAATTCACCAATGAGAGGGAGGGAATTTCCTGAAAGGGAAGTTTGTTGTATGCGTTCTCTCCTTTACCGCTCTTCTAAACCACTGAGACTTCACCTCAGTTTCTGTGCTCTCTCTCACACACACACACACGCACACACACACTGTGTTGATCTAACAAAACCTACCTGAACTTGCCACCTTCACTACAGGCAGGGTAGACAAGTATCAGCACTCCACAATAAATACCAGCAGGTTTGGACCGTGTCTGATCTACCTGGCAAGATACCAGGCTTCATTTGAATGTCCTATCACCTCTCAATGAAATTCTAGTTTTTTGTTTAAAACAGTTATTGTGAACTTTTTTGATTTTCCAGCCATGGGGGTCAATGGACAAAAATGTTGTCTGCTGACTCTCAACACCATTTGGAGCTTGTACTGTAAACTAGGTTACTTGCATCATTTCATGCATCATTTCCTGTGCCACAACAACTCCGCCAAGTAAAGCTATTGTAACCTGAAGACAGCCTTACAGTCGCTCTGCCCAGGCAACAGCCACAGCGCTCGGTGTTGTTCCTCAGGCCTTTCTTAGCTGCAGTGTCACAGGGATCCTACATAAATGACCAAACGCCTATTACTTGGGTCCAAGTGGTCACTCCACACAGCTGAACAAGGCTGAGTGATGACACTGACCTTTGTCTTCAATATAAAACAAACAATATCAGAGCTTTAGTTAGAATTTCATACCCTTTTTACAGGCTGCAAACATACATACACACTCCTTTCTTTCCAACAGGATTCCCAGCAGCCTGTCAGACACTCTGTTCACTGAGTCACATGGCCATGCCTCTTATCTTCCACCAATGAAAGATTTTTAAATACTCCTTCCCTGTTATGGCACTGACAGATGGACTCCTGGATCCTACTTCAAATAGGAAATCACATGACCTGGTATCACATGCAAATTTGTCTCTGGAAAAATTGGGTCAGGTGCATAAAGATGACAGCCTCTGCTTTGCAGTCACAAAGTAGCTGCCCTATAATGCAATGCAACCAAATGTCAACATCTGCATTTGCCAATTCGGACCGGGAAAAGATGGGTTGCTGCATCCACATTGCACTGCGGGATGAGGCTGGGACGACAGATGATGTCAACCCACAAGCCCCCAGTTTTAAACATCATCTCACCCTTGTGGTAAGATTTGGTACAGCTTGCCTTACTGTGGTGTATGTATTTTATTGTTGCTTTGCCAGCCTGTGGGCACAGAATGACTTCCCCTTCTGAGAGAATAGAGAAGCAATGAGTCAATCAAAAGCCCTTCAGGTCTTTGTGTACATCAGTCCAATTATATACACACCACTTTTTTTCAAATTTATTTAATGAGTTGCAATAGCCCTAAAGTAAAGCTGTTTACTCCATAGGGGTAGGTATTATTCAGTTTAACTACGTGACATTAAGGGTTAGGGTTAGGGTTAGCTGACCGAATGACCCCTGTGCTTATATAAGCGAAAATTCTTTCATGCAATTTTGGATTTCCTCTGCCTGAAGTGCAATGCTGGGCTTCCTCATGCTGCGTATCAGCATGTACTTGAGTCTGCAGGAAATTAAATGATGAGATGTTTGCCCGCAGAACTTGCAACACACAGTCCACAGCACGGACAAATTTATAGCCTTTGGTGTTTACCTACATAAAACTCCCGTGGGCATTACAGTCATCAGATAAACTTGAATAATGGCACTAGTGGGAGTCAAACAGGGACCTATGGTTTGTTGTTTTAAGGCTACGTAATATAAAACCCCAAGATGAACAATTTAACATGGTGCTTATAAAGTAAATCTTTAATCAAGCGGATCACAACACATTGGCCATTTTCCCACCTGGATTTGGAGGGCCAGTCTCTGTTCTCACGCACTGAAACAGCCGGATCAGAGGGCAGTTGATGTTGGCAATAAGTCGCTCACCGTCTGTGTTACAGGGATAAAACGCATTGACAGAATGAACACTAAAGTACTGTCAGCAAGGACCCTAGCAACCAAAAGGATAATCAAGGATAATGGAGGATCTTTAGTGAGAATTCTGATTCATAAAGTCCATGAACTGTTGCGTGCTAACAAGGTGATAAGGTCAGTCAGTTGCTGATGAAGGAATGCTGACTTCCCTCGTGGTTTGATGACTACTTGGTCCTTTGTCTTTGCTTCCTCTACCCGTTGTGTTCGACTGAACAAACGCTGTGTTTGTCTCCATCTCAGAGAGCCCATCTCCATCACAGTATTACTATGCCGTTCATATCTCCCAGGCTGGGGAAGGTCTCTTACATTTTGTCTACAAGTGTTCAAGAACCAAAGTCGGCAAATAAGTGTACAAATAACTCAGACAGCTCAAAATGTTTTGAAATCAGGCTTCTACTGTTGACAATTCATTGTATACAAAAATAAATTAAGTCGGAATGCGTAACAGTCGCAATTGTGCCTAAATGTGCATAAATGCTATGATAATGACATTCTTAATTTGGTTGGCCTTCAGTTTGACTGAAAACAAACAAGTTTTCACTGAACACCGAGGGCCTTATCCAGAAAGTTGGCAAAATTCTTCGGCTGTCCAGGCAAGAAGGGCAGCAGAGCAGAGAGGTCCATCGTCCTCAGGGTGTCTGTCAGGGTGCTGAAAGGTTTGTGAGGAGAAGAAATGTTACTGCTGTTTCGCTGAATGTCCTCAGAGCAGAAACCATGTCTCATTAATGCATATACCAGGTCAGTGAAGAACAAACACACACCTGCAAGTGCAGTACAGCAAGTGAGAGTCCATGTGAAGCTGCCTGGCCAGCTCCAGCTGGTGGTTGTTCATCAGCTTGTCGTTGATGACAACCAGCAGAGGCTTTCCTGCACCGAGAGCCTCTAAACAACTCCCCGCCCCTGGGGGAAAAAGATCAAGATCCTTATTTATGACTGTAGCTCAGTTTTTTCTCAAGGGATTTTATACATTTTTCAAAAGTAAGGTTCACGCTTTCCAAACGGTGAACACATCCATCAAAACAAACTTGTATCCTGAAGCCTAACAACAGCTCAACGCCACAGCAAAATTAAGAGCTGTGTTCCTTTAAGATCACATCTTTATAAAACATGTTGTACCAACAACAAATCTATACATCATCTATTAATAATGCATTCAGATATAGTTCCACACTCCTTCCATAATCCAATTTTATTTTTTCCCATACAATTAGCAAAATGCCTTCTCTTCATATTTTTGGAAATACTATAATACACAAAAGTTAATGGTTCAAATAAAGGTTTGTCAAATTTGAGAATGTAATACCGTACATTTTTATGTTTGTTGATGTGTGACAGTGTAAGGAGGTAGAAGCACTGACAAACTCGATGAATCACACGTTTCTCCAAAGAAGCCACAAACAGATTTACTGATGTAACCGGTGACGTGCCTCAACAATCCTTTTCTTTCTGAGATTTCTGGGATTCAGGCAGTTTTGGGATTTGTGTAAAACCAATGGCAGGGTATCATCAGACTATTACTTATCTGAACAGTAGGGTTTTACGTAGTTTAGACAGCTGAGTAAACTCCTGCATGGCCTTGATTTGGGAAAGATTTGCATTTGGCCACTGGAAAAATGACATACACAGTCTTGTGTTTTAGGTGAAAACAATTAAAATTAATAAAGGGACTAGATGGCGGTGTAAACGGTTTTGAGAACATGTTTTTATTTTGGAAATGTGTCACAGCATTTTAGAAAAAATAGTAATCCACCCCAGTCTTCTCCTACTCTGTTAACGATCTTGGCTCACTAATAATCAAATATGCTTTATGTCTTAACTTGTCTCTCTCTTGTCTCTTGTCTCTCTGTTTGCACCTTGTTAACAAGGATTGCTGGCTTTGTAAATATTGTCCTCTGGCTTTAGCATTATTGCTGCTCGTGGTATGAGTGCCATCTGAGGACTGAGGCTTCGGCAGAAACCACCAGGATCAACCGTCCACCAGCGAGGGGGAACACAGCCTCTCTGGCTCTGTAACAAACCTCCACCTCTGAGCTCGCTGAAATATAGCTGCAACTGGAATGAAATGGGGCCGTGTCTTAATATCAGTGAGGCGTGTGGTCTGCTAGCGGAAATCTGATCAATCTGGAAATCCTGATCCACCCCTCCTGTCTTCACCATTAAAACACAAACCACTCATAATTACAGCTGGGCAATATAATATTGTATGGGATTTTGGATATCTCAATATCATGATATGGCATAAATGTTGTGTTTTCCTGGTTTTACAGGCTGCACTACAGTGAGGGGATGTCATTTTCTGAACTTACCAGACTACTACAACTGCTCTATTATTTGCCTTTACTGACCTAATTATTATATAGGCATTAGTGATGACTATTTATCAAAAACTGTGTAAATGACCAGCAGTCTTTCCTGTAATATTCTCATAACATCTATATCAAGGAATTTGGTCCAAACACATTTTGATATTTGATTTTGCCCATATCTCCCAGCCCTGTTCACAGTAGCTTTGTCTTTCAAGCACAGTGACGGTACTGTCTTGGTGGGCCGCACCTCTAACCATGAACTACAAAACACCTTTGGAAGCCCTGGCTGTCTTTGACAAACTGAGATGTGGCGACCTCCAACACAAGAATCTCTGCCTCTGCATCTGTCTCACCACATGCCTGTCCAGCTGCAAAACCTTGTGCACATACAGTCGCCACGAAGACCACGAGTGCTCAGGATTCGTGTATGGACGCTGCACAAAACACTCGTGGGCAGAATTCATGTGCACCTGAGCAAACCGACTACTTGATGATCAAGGAAGCACTGCAAGGACGAGCTGGAACATTCCCTAAAGTCCCTAAAGAAATCCATGGAGGGTAGTATCTAAAACCTCATCAGCCTCATCTGGAATAAGACAAGCCACCAGACACGACGGACCACCATAAGCAGGTCAGTTTGCTATCTGTGAGCATGCTGTATCCTGATGTGTTTTAATATCTGCTTTTATGCATTAGTTGTTTCCAGGCCTCCACTACATAACTTTGTGGCTATGGCTATGGCTATAATCTATAGGGATGGACTTGATGTACTAGTGGACTATTATGGCCAATATTTTATTTTAAAAAGCCATATCTGTATCAGCACAAAAAATGTTTTTTACTGCACATATCTGACTTATTGTGAAATTTGGCATATGGTGATTTTTTTTTTTTTGGAGTGTCAACTATAAAATTCACAACCGAACAAAACTAACATGCTATTTTGTTTTAAACAAAATCTGAAAAGCTGACTCTGCTTTGCATTAACATTTGTATTACATTAACTAGAAAGAAAATCCATATTACTGTTGGTATCGGCTATTACGGGTGGAGCGGCGAGATAGTTTATGTTGTTTTCAGGCTTATGAAAGCATACTGTTCCTTCCCTGGTCATCTGGATCATGGAGCGAACTCAGTTGACTGTGACACAGAATAAACCCTGTCAGATTTAGAGCTTGGAGTGCGGCTGAATTAAAATGCAGACGCCATCTCCTCCTGCTGCACTGAGGAGGACGCACAGCCGGTCAAGAGGTCACGTTCTTGTGGTTATTGATATGTTTCACACCTGCGTGGCTGATGACGAGATCGGCACCCTTGATGTCCTCGGCTATGGAGTCTTTGAAGCGAAAGGCCTCCAGCGTGATGTGTGGACAAACCTCTGGGCCGGGAAGAACAGACCCTCTGCCGACCTGGAGAACCAAACGGTCATATCCTCTAGATTTTAAAGCCTGTCGGGATCGGGGGAGAAAAAAATTTAACACTGTTATGAAATTCACAATGTCTATTTTGATTAACAGCAGAGAGGCAGACCACTCTGTTATTCCAATTTCCAAAGTCCATTATTTGTGACCATGAACCTGAAACCAGGGCACTGAGACTTCATTAAGGTCACCTGAGGTTAAAAGTTGCTCCATTAATCATAAAAGCCCTTTTCACACTTGGGCTCCTAAGCACTGGTCTAACTAGGCCCAGGGATCAGGTTAGCCTCCATTCACACTGGGACTTCTTAACCTCGGGCTCTGGGTTAATGTCTCCTGAACACCTAGCACAGTCTTTTGCTTTTCAGAAGTATTATATTGCTCTTATTCTAAATCTGACTCTAACCTTGATCACACTACAGACTTTAACCCTGACGTCTTCAGAATCTGAAATATTTCAGTGATCCCTAAGGAGAAATTTGGTCGCTTACAGTTGCTGTAATTCTCAAGAGAAAAATACATATAAGCATAAGTGAAATGACACGAAATGTGCTAATCCTACTTGTGAATTAATCTTAGTTGTAAAAAAAAAAAAAAAAGTAGGCGACTCATTTGCATTATCTATAAATATATATACATTCATCCTACAAAAATATGACAATACAGAAATAAAAAATTAAGCATATGTAAAAAGTATACCTGTATATACACCATATACAGACATGGATATTGCACTAAATTATTCGCTGTGAGGTCCTACAGGTCAAAATAGACTGCAGTTTGTGGAGACAGCCCTGTTGCGAAGCAGGGTTGACTTCTGGGTTTAGTGTCAGAGGTATTGTGAGATTTTAGGTGTTCATGTTTTGTTGTAGCTATAACCGAGACCACAGAGAAAACGGGGGCTGGTGTTTGCCGTCCGCTGGTTGGCGCAGCTGACAGGGTGACAGCCTCAGACTGGAGCCGGTGAAGCTCCACTCACCTGAACGGCAGCAGAGGAGGTGATGCTTCCGATCAGCTCGTCAAAACTCGTCGTCCCGACAGTGACAAACACCGTCTTCATGGCTGCTGAGGAGCTCCTCCATCTGCTGCACGTCCACTTCCGCGTTCAGAGAGCATGACGTCAAAATCCTGAATTGAACGGCCTATGCTGCCACCTAGTGGTGTGGAGCTTGTAGCGCTGTTTGGGCCATTTTCTTAATCCTGATAAAATGTGTCCAACCACCTCTTCTGATATACAGACCTGTGTTTAAATGAGGGGGGAGCTGGCTTCTTACATGGAAATATCTGGGCTAAAATTGAGTGAGATACGTGCGGTGACAGTTTTCAAACGGATCAGGCATTTTCTGCAATTTTCCACATTATTCTGAACTTTTACAAGAGCACAGGCAGAATGATAGATACTCAGGAGAATTTATGTAAGTATTAATTTTAAACTGTTTGGTCTGATTTGTAAAAATTTCCTGCACATCCAGTGGCAACAAATACATAAATGACAACCACTCAGTTGTGTCAAAGTTTAAATGTGATCTTGATCAATTTTGAATTGGTAATACCCAGAAATCTCTACATTCTGACCACGTTCAACAACTTTCACGGCAGCATGGCCAAACTGATTACAAAGAAAAAGTGATTATATGGCCACTAATTCTATTACTTCTCTATTCCTTACATACAGGGACACACTTGAGTAAAACAAAATTATGTAAAAAATGTGACTAAGCAGTCCATCCCATAGATTTGTAGAAGCTTATGTATAAATCAGTGTAGCCTAATATAGTGATTTGTTTTGCTTTTCTTCTGGATAAAACTGTTAGAGCCAACACAAATATGACCAGATGACTGTTGTTTATGCAGGAGAAAAAAAGAAAGACAAAGAGACTGGGTTGAAACAGAAATGATTTAAGGCTCTGTTCTCAGCTTCAAATACAATATACTGTAACCTGAAAGTCACAAAAGCAAACAACTAGTATAAAATTAAAAGTTTAAAATTGGCTATCCATGTCGTTAGTTTTTTAATAAATAGGTTACCATGGGAAAACCAAAGAGAGAGAGAGGGAGAAAAAATACCATGTTAAATTTTATCAACAGGGCCAAAACTGTTATCAAACCACATTGCATCAGGAGTTAGATGACAAGAAATCAGCGACTCCTGAATTTGAAGCAACTCACATCATATATTCAAACACAAACAGGTACTATGAGTTCCTTTGATCGCGTCACACTTGGAGGCACATCCACAGCTCTAACCGTCCCGCAAAGAAAACCCGAAATGGAAGACCCTCGTCCACATGATGTAGGCCTTGCGGAGTAAAGCACTGTTTTCCCAGATTTGATAGAATTCAGGCTCAGACAGTGAAATGGCTCGTCCTCATCGCTTCAAGTTGAATTTAGCGGAACATTTTCAATTTTGAGCATGCACATTTTTATATGAGTTTAGCCGCCCCAGGTAACAGCAAACAGGCAAAGTAAATTCTTGAAAGGTATGACGCAGGGCAGCACAGCGGCCGAGCCGATAGTGTGACCGTCCTCTTAACGAAAAACGTCACAGGTTTGTTCTGCGTGACTGCCTCGTGTCCTGCTGGAGGATCCTGCAGCTACACACCTCACTCGCTCTAATTAACTCAGGGTTAGGAGTGTCAACTGTATCCCTCGAATACCGACATGCATACACACAGAAGAAACAAAACTACCAGGGTTCATAATGCTGCAGTTTGAGTGGAATCATGTAAGTATTATTTTTAGAGAAAGATTTCAAAATAAAATGGACAGTAAAAACTAACCTATGCCTGGGACAGCAAGTATTTGTAGCAGATTGTTCATGAGCTCATGGAAATGTGCATACTTAAAAGTAAAAATGTGTCATTGTTGTGAAACACTGATTTTAAAATTATATTCCAACCTTGAGACATGATACAAGTAATAATTAATAAACAATACAGTGATTAAGCAGCTTTTAAAAAGCAGCTGCAGCCCCACAAACACTCCTGGTTATTACTTCAGGAGTACTTCCAACTTAAAAAGAAAAAAAAAAAAAAAAAAGAAAAAAGAAAGGAAAAAAAATTCACAGATGGCCGTTCTGGCTCATTCCAATCAGTACTGTGAAGAGTAGTTTCATCCTGGGTCACCACAAAGGCCATAAAGGTTGCAGCAGAATGTGCTCTACAGTCACAATATCAAAAATAGGACTGACTTCTCTCCTTGGAGATGGTTTGTGGTAGACAGTCAAAATCCATCCCAGTGGTAGAAACATTGCCAGCTGCGGTAAGTTAATAGCAGGGTCAAACTCAAGTTGGCCCAAGGTTCATGGGTCATCAAAAAGGAAAACAGCTGTGGTGATACTGACACATGATGCATCTATGAAAAGAAGAGAAATACAAACTATTATTACAAGAAATTGGCCCATATCACTAAAATTATAGCAATTCACAAAGAGCATCTGTGTGGGCAGCTGTTAACTCTGGCAGCATTTCTCAGCAGCACTGAAAATGAACTTCCTGTTTTGGAACATCATTTCATTTTCAGGATGTTACATTTTCCTCTCTCTTTGTCTGGTTTGTGCCGTCTGGCTCGTGGGCTGCTGCTTGCCTTGTGCACTCTTTAGGTCTTTTCCCCCCTCCCTGCCGCGGCGCTACTCAGACAGTTGTGTTCTTCATGCTACATTCTTTCTGCGATCCTATGATAACAAGCTAAACCAACGGTTTGCACAGAGCAGCACACCCACTCATCTTTCTCACTTCCAACGGTTGCTGAGCACTGAATACCAATTCTCTGTTCTCCCTCACACTGAGCTGAAACACTACAGTCATCCATGTGTCACATTTTTCCCTCAACTTGTGAACGGTTTTTACATTGGCACCCCAGGGACATTTTGTCACATTTTGTAATATTAGTGGGCGGCCAACTGTGCTTGAGAGCTGTTGTGTGTGTGTGTGTGTGAGAGGCGTTAGTAGGATTGTAACTTGGGGATACCAGGATGGGGACAACAATGGCCGTACCTATTCCTCACTGTATCACACAGGCTGTGCAGCACTGTTCCTGCTTTTCCGGTAGTGTGGAATAGTTCATCTGTCGGACAATCTCAGCGAACAGCTCATCCACCATGGTCTTGCTCTTAGCGGAGGTTTCAATGAAGGGGCAGCCCCACTCTTGGGCCAGAGCCTGGCCGTCTGTTCCAGAAACCTCACGCTCAGACTCCAAGTCTACTTTGTTCCCGACCAGGATCAATGGCACCTTCTCAAAGCGCTTCACGCGCACTATTTGGTCTCGCATTGGTCTGATATCCTGCAAGAACAAGAGGGAGTACAACATGAGTGCATGGCTTCTCTTGAAAACCACAAGCCTATATGAAAAAAGTAAAAATATAACTGTCTAACAATCCTGCAACATAGATTCTAGTTAATAACTCCATGAAGATTTAAAATGCAGATTTAATGTTCAGTTTCAACATTTGCACAGTGCACGATGGTATGAAGTGATTAAGCCTCCTGATACCTTCAAATTTATTGACACTTACAACACTTAACCCCAGTGGATTAAACCTCCAGAAAATGATTATAACAAAAACTGTTACCCAAGTTTATGTGTCGGGTACTATGCGTGTCTTGTCGACTAGCTAAATAGGTCTTTGAATAAAACATAACTTCATCCACCCACAATAAAAGGGGGTGAGAATCATAATTTTCCCTCACAAATGTCTGTCAGTGGTTCTCGTGCTACTGCAGGTGAGGTTAGGACAGGTGAGGGCCCGTTTTTGATGATTATGAATGGCATGTTATGCTTCCTCAGTGTCAACCAAAACAACTGAAGCATGTGTGTGTAAAATGTTGATATTTCCTATGTTTTTATGGTCAAACTAACCCAAAAGAAACACAGAGGTGTACAGGGCACTAAAAGCATGTAATGTTAACTTTATGTTCGTCCCCATTAAATGAGGAGAAGTGATTAAATGTAAGGCGCTAAACACTGAATGGGGGTCAAACTAACCCTAAAGATAATAGGAGTGTTGTAATAGAAAACCATAGAGGCAGGTAAGGTTCAGTTTCAACATCTTCTGCACGGTGCACGATGCTGTGAGGTGGTTTAGTCACGATCGGACGAGCTACCTGAAAAGACTGCTGGTTGACGAGGCTGTAGACGAGGATGAAGCCCTGTCCGTTCTTGATGTACAGGTCTCTCATGGAGGCGAACTGCTCCGTCCCGGCCGTGTCCAGGATCTCCAGCACGGACGGCGACGAGTCCACCTCGATCTCCTTCCGATAAAAGTCCTCAATGGTCGGGTCGTACTTCTCGATGAACGTGCCCGTGACGAACTGAACGGTGAGGGCGGACTTGCCCACGCCGCCGCTCCCCAACACGACAACTTTGTACTCCTTCATCGGGGCCGCGGAGCTCGACCCGGGCCACCTAGCCAGCTAGCGGGTTAGCTAGGCTGCTAGCTAGACTCGTCGCGGAAACATCTATCAAAGCGTCCGAATGTCTCACAAGCTCAGTGGCAGACGTTGCGAAATACAAAATAAACACCCTTCATTAACAAAAAACCGGGCCCTCCGCTCGGCTGGTGGTTTTATTTAAGTTAGGCGGCTGGCGAGAAAAAGTTGTTGACCGTTAACGCTAGCTAACGCTAGCTCGCTTGTGGCTAAGCCCGCACCGTCCCATGCTGCCTCACAGAAGAAGCCTCCTCGAGCTAAACACACGCACACTCACACACTCACAGTCGCATACACACACTCACACACACACTCAATCACAGGCAAACCTGCACGGCAGCTACGGAGAGCGAATCACAGTGCATTACATAAACATACAAATCAGTACCTCTACACTGCATGTCAGTTCCTGCAGCTCTTGTATACATACACACACTCACACTCTCTCTGTGTCTGTCTCTCTCTCTCTCTCTCTCTCTCACACACACACACACATACACACACAAACCAGCCCGCCGGTGTCGCAAAAATGCAGCGCTGCTCCCGCTGAACACTGCGACTTCGTCCCGGGCCTGGCTCTGGCTCACTGCGCCGGTTCCTTGTCCGAATACAATCGGTGAAACCCCCCTAGCTGCTCTTGTCCAGCGGCATGTCTGATCACCGGAGCCCTTAGTCACCCAGTCACCCAGCGGCCGCAGTCCCGCTGTGTCCGCCCCGAGAGGAGCCTCCAGCCACTGCTTTCCTCCACTGTGTCGAGCCAGCAGCACAGGGATGTTGGACTTCCGGGTCTGCCCCCCCCTCCCCTCTCTCTCTCTCTCTCTCTCTCTCTCTCTCTCTCTCTCTCTCACACACACACACACACACACACACGCACAAAATAGAAGATGTAACTTGACTGCTCGCATTGCAAAACTAACAGTGAAGCCAAGGCAAAATGCACTGTTTAACCATTTAACTATTTTACTGTGCAGTAATTTATACCTGTACAGATGTCAACAATTCAACATTACTATATGCCTCAAAATATATGCTGTATACAGGTAGACTTTTTTTTTTTTTTTTTTTTTTTTTTTTTTTTTTTTTTTTTACATATGCTCAGTTTATTTCTGTATTTATTGTTGTCATTTTTGGTATGATTAATGCACATATTTCTACATAATGCACATACTCTTTTTTTTGTTTTTTTTTTTTTTTTACCAATTTCTAAGGCATATAGTTTTATATATTTTTTTATTTATTTTTCTGTTTCTTATTATTGTATTCTCTTGACAATTTGAGCAACTGCAGCTGACCCAGTTTCCCCTCAGGAGTCAATAATGTACTCCTGATTCTGATATGTGACATGAGCTGAGAATGTTAACATGTTTTAACTCACTTTACAACTTCACATTTAAAATCTGCGTCATCAGTGATTTATCCCACAGGTGGTTTGGGTGAAAATAAAATTGTTGGTGATACCGTGCAGTAATGATTCAATGTGCTTTTATACAGCTGCAGGTATCGTTTCCCTCTGTTTCAGTGGGAGTGATGTGTTTAATGTTTCCACAGGCAGCAACATGGTTTATTGATCTACACTTTGTTGTGGTTCTCTGTTTCTGTTCCTAACACAATTGGGGGGAAAAAAAGCAAAATTCAGTACAATCCATCTTTTTATTTAAGCGTCAAATCATCACACATCTTGAATAAAATATTGCTGATTTGAGGAGTTGGCTGAAACTGATTTTAATGCACAGCTCTGCTTTGTTTGCAAAAAGTTTGCTCTCACTGGGGAAATTAAAACACCAACTGATGTATTATTGGTTTGTTATGCAGTATTTCACATAGTGCAAATCTGGTGCATTACATACATGAGTTATGTTTTTGAAATGCAAACAAAAATTAAAAGAATAAAAGTTTGGAGGCTGAGCTTCACAAATGGCACCTACATACCAAATATTACTAATTTCAGTCAATCCAACTAAGCAACTTACAAATCCCACAGTCTCTATTGATTATATAGCCTGTTAATGAATACTAATGGAGGAAGACTTAAGGTTCCCTCTTGTACTCTAATTGGTGTGATTTTTGTACAGTATGAGGATGTGCCACCACTTTTTGACTTGTCACAGACACTCGTTGATTACACAAATAACAAACCACATCACAAGAGGACCACAATTAAGTGATTTATTAAAAGGTAAAACAAAAAAAAAATTGCAGAATTCATCATAGGCACAGTAACCTACCTTTAATATCTATACACGGCAAAATAAATTGGCATGTAGCACAGTAGCACATACAAGCACGACAAGCAAAAATATAGAGTGAAACAAGAGGCGACTAAGAAACAGCAGTCACTATCAAGTCTGTCCTAGAGTGGCAGAGAGAGGAGTTTTTCATATGGCTTTGTCCTGAACAGTCTTTGGCCCTCATCACCGTCCCCAAGTCGCCATTCAAGTCTGGCACTTCAGTCATCGCACCCAGTTTAGTGACAGCCCACCGACTCATCACGGGGATTTTAAATAAAGGGTTAGACACTCAGCGCAGATGCTGTTCTTGTGACAAAACATTGGTCTTAAATGTAAAAACTACTGGGAAAAACACATCTCGCATGATAAAGGCACAATTACAACTAAATTGTTTTCAAATAATAGTAAATACGTTGGTTTAATGATAAAATCACCATCTAATATTCACGTGTTGGTAAGGTGAAACCCCAATGGTGGGTAAGTGCACTCCACAGCTCCAGCAGTATTTTTACCACATATTGATACTGATAATAATAATGAGGGACTCAGAGCAGGTGAGATGCAGCAGAGAGGCTTTGTTTTTTTTGGGTGCACTTCACAGAGACGTGTGGCTCACACCCAATCACACCGTCTCTGACTGCAGACGTTTATATTCAACAATCATCGGAGGGCCTTGAACCAATTCACCAGGATGACTCAGTCAATCCACCACTAGGACAAGTGCCATGGCAACAAAATCATTGGCTTCAAGAGGAATCGAAGAGCATCAAATGTCCAAGTTTTGCAGAACAGTTTTTTTTGTTTGTAAGGGATGTTGCTGCTACAAGAATAATATTGGAAAACCAGGTCTTGTTCACAATTTCGACTAAAATCCTGAGGAGAATTCAGATTTATTGTTGTTTTGGGTAATGACAGTGAGTGAGCAAAGAATAATCCACTTCACATACAACAGAAATTAAGTTGAAACTTGAAACCCTTTGTACAGCGGTCACGTCCATGTCCTCCTATTGTCTGATCCTGATATCTGCTCTTTTTTATTTTACTCAGCTGCTTCTCTTCAGACAGCCTGCAGGTGGAACCATGCTGTGATATCTTGGATTTACTGTAGGACTGCCTGTAGGGACCCGAGTTCCGCATTTTGTGTGATTATATATTATGAGATATTTATAGTCAAGGTCCCTTCTGGTTTATCACATATGTTCTAGTTTGATTTTCTTTTTAATCACTGAAAGTATCAACAAAACCACCTTTCTTTTTTGATGTCAGGATCAGATATAGTTGGACCAATTAAATGTTCCTCTTAAAAAAAGAAAAAGAAAAAAGAAAAGAAAAAAGCTTGTTTGAAGCAAACCATTCACTGTTTACAGCTAGGCAATGTCATGCTTGGCAAAGAATAGAGCTCTAGCAAACAGAGAACAAAAACCAACAGATTCCTCAAAACAATCTTTTGTACTGTAATAAAATGATAACTGTATACTCATATCTTTAACAATACAGTGATTTGATTTTTTTAATCAATTCTTTTATCTATATTTATTCAAAATAAATTTTGAGTATTCTGACATAGTTATGTACATAAGTGCAAACAAGGTGAATATCACACATTCGTACACCCCAGCAAGGATCGACATCGCCCAGCACAGCTGGGCCGGCCGGGGGGGAAGAGACTGCTGATGGAGCGCTGCGGGAGAGTCTGAAATCAGCTCCTCTGGGCCACGACCGGAGGGACGAGCAAATAACAGCACTACAGAACGAAAGCACACACGTCTGGTTAAACATAAGAGAGCAATGCTCCTCTGGTCCAGATGAGGTGAACAGAGAGCAGCTCCTCTACTTTGATTTTACTGAGAAAGCGGAATCTTTCAGATCCTGCACTCGGTCCAGAAGCCTCTTCCCCTCCCTGACAGATAGGTGTTTGCTTTAAAAGCCAACATCCATTCTTACTTTTGAAAGACAACACAATGTACAAGAACAACCAAAAAAATCAATTAAGACCAAATAAACAAAACAAAATAAACACCTGATCTCCCCAAAGGACCTTTGGATGTAACAAGGATTTATACGTTTTCCATACAAAATATTCAATCACATCGCAATCCAAGACAAACTAATTAGACATTCCCTTTCTGAATAAGTTAGTGTTGTACGTTATTTCGATTAATGTGAAAAAAATTTCACAATTAGGATAATACAAAGGTAGCCATGTTGTCATTTTGTTGCCATAGCAACAGCAACTATTATCATTAACAATGACTCCATCATTGTGTACAAATGTAGATTTTTCATATTATAGTTTTTTTCCTTGTCAGTCTACACAAACTATTAATTATGTTAAAAAGTTTTAATATTTTTTTTTTATTATTCCCATGCAATGGTTTCTTATGTCAAATAAAATTTATTAACTTACCACTAATACATGTTATTTTCCATACATAGTTATCACGTCTTTATACAGTGATCGAGAAGGAAGTAAGGCCCTTTGACTGTGTCCTGGAAAACAGAACTAGGCTTAGGACCGAATTCGCTGTCCACATGCTAAAGGATCTGGTCACTGCACACAATGATCAGAACATTTTGCATATTCTAGGCAGACACAGAGGCGGCTCAAGACGGTACAGCAAAATACAGTGGGGCCTAAAGGAAATCAGGTACGAGAGAGAATGAGAGAGAGAGAGAGAGAGAGAGAGAGGGGGAAAGAGGGAGAGAGAGAGAGAGAGAGAGAGGGAGAGAGAGGGAGGTAAAAACAGATCAGAGTAAAAGTCTTCTCGTACCTACATGGCAATTCTCCTTGCTAACTACGATCTTTTCCAAGGAGTAGATACTTCTAGAAGGACTTAAAATTCAAATGCCCCAAAGAGGCACAATTTATTAATCAAGTATTTTGTTATTTCCAGCTGGATAGCAGTTAGTGAAGGCATAATGATGTGACAGAGAGGGAAAAGACAGAGGCTAAGGGATTTTTTTTTTTACTTGGCAGGACAACGCTAGTCCTTCAAAGCTGTAAGATTTTAGACAAAACAATTTGCCTGGACATTCTAATTATCAATTTCATTGAGTAAGAGAGGAACATTTCAGTTTAAATTCTTCAAAGAGATGAAAAGAAAAAAATGTAGGTACTGCAGTTTCTCAAGGACATTTCTAAAAGTAGTCACACCACCCATTAACATTAAATATAAATCTATATAACAATACACATACTTTTATATGTCTTAACACAGTATCAACATGGTATTTAGGTGACCTCTTAGAAATAGTCTATATATAGTGAATCATTACATTTCAACATGCCTATCTTTCAGATGGGCAGGTTTAAAGTTTTTGCATTAGATACATTCACGACACAATAACATGACTTTTAAAATGAACGACTTTCAGTGGGAAATGCCATAACATCTGCAGCATTTTCAACTAACCAAATAGGTGATTCATTGTCTCTTTCAACACATTTACGTATGCACAGAACTCACAGAGTATTTTTTTAACATTATTAAGACAGCACAGCTGTCTGAACGAAGAAACTACAGAGATGTGGTTTACTACTGTGATTAAGATGCCAAATAACACATCTACCTTTGAGGACTGGTCTGTTCTTGTATGGACAGTGGTGGCTTGAGGAGACTTGAGAGAGGCACATTTGAATTTGACTAAAAGTGATTTCAACCCAATTTCCATAGCCATTTCATCCAATTTTATATGCCTACTGAGCAATTCCTTGACAGAAATTTGAGGACCAAAAACCTGACTGGTAAGGGAATTTTTACCACCAGACTTCAAACGGTCGGCTTCTTTTTTTCCCTCCACCTCCTGACCTTAGTACTTTTTTTTTTTAAACCACTGTGGCTGTAGCATTTAGAGTCTGACGACTTTTGAAAGAAAGGACACAATCAGTGAAAAAGTCAACACAATTTAAAGTCAGACAGGACAATTTTCAAGTTCTGAGCTTTCTCCCTGAAGAGCCATATGACAAAAATCTTGTGCCACTAATTTCTCACTCCAAGAGCCTTACAAGAGACACAAACACACAAACACACTTCTTTTTTGTACATCTTGACATTTGAGAGGGAAACGTCTTCTTATTTGGAGGAATTATTCTGGTATCGCATTAACTGGGGCAGTTCTTTGCATATACCACTGCTTGGCACATACAGACTTTGGTGAAAGAATCATGGGCGCAAAGGCGGCAAACAAATCTAGCTCCCAGTTTCTGATGTGACATCAGCTGTGAAAAGTCAAGAAATGCCAATTAAAACGTCACTTATTTTATTTCAGCTCTGATGTTCACAAGAACCTTTTTGGCTTTGTTAATGGCCTCAGATGACTGGAGGGCAGGAATCGTTCCCTCACTGTACACAGGGCTTTTGACAGAGGCCAAGATCCCGAGTTAAAGTAGGGAGTGCCCTTGACTACGCCCACAGATTGTCATTCTTCAACATTGCACAAGAAGCCGACAACATGTTTGGATTTCAAATCATGGAGAAAAAATGAAAACAAACCCCCATCGAAGCTAAAGCAAATGGCTTCTCAGTTGCCATACGAACTGCTAGCACAACAATCACTGATCAAACGTCACCAGTCAAGACACTTCATCACTCAAATCTGATGTGTAGTTTTACTAATTTGTCTAGTCTGCTCCTGTTTTAGTGATACAGACACAGGCCTTCACGCAGAGTACACGACCTCGCCTGCTTAAGGCAGTTTATTCCTTCAAGAGAGGAATGAAGAACCACATTCTTAAAAGATATCTCGGCTCCATTATTTTAGTGATAACATCATAACCTTATGTCTATGTCAATTTACAGTTGATTTGATAAGTTTCTCACATGTTAATTATAAAGGCTGTGGATCATACAAGAGATATAATGCCTCATCTTCTGTTGTAATCCAATTATAACTGATTACCAGAAGAGTTTAAATGCAAATTAACTAAGATTTTCAAACTTTACTTTTAAAGATATTGCCACTGTAATTATTTGATTTTCCTAGTACTGGAGCATAACACATTATATTTGGTATTACAAATATTGCATTTAGTTGCACATGGCAATGTCTTTTACTGCACGCTGTAATCTAGCAAGTGATTTGAGTTGTTTTGGGGTATGAAGCCTCTGCAGCCAAGCAGATAAACCAAAGGCACAAACAAATCAACAATGAGAGAGACTTTCATCAGGCAAGACAAGAGTATACATCATGAAAACAACTGTGTGGTACAACTGAAACTGAGACATCAAATTTGTAGCCTTCTTGAAACGTAAACAAGACATGATATGAATCGCTCTTTCAAACATCTGTTTCAAGTGACGTCACGTAATGGTTGTAGACCAGCGGCGGGTCCTGTTGCTTGTTGTCTGATCTGAATTTCCATAATTAGCTCCTCAGACTTTCTCACTTTGGAAGAGTCAAATGTGTGGGGTCGCCTTACATAATGGCTCCAACCCTAAAGGGCTTTCAGTTGCTAATAAGTGTGTGTGTGCGTGTTACGTGCACAGGTCTGCTGCGCTTTTAAGGTGTGGGCATGTATGGCTGTAAGAACAAGGGAGCTCTATTGCCCAGCCTGATCTTCACGTCCGTATGCATCAGGATGGCTGCCTTATAGCAACAGTAATGGGTCCGAGCTGAAATATTGCGTCTTTCTTGACTTATTTGAGCTTTCTTGATGTTTTATCCAGTGGAGGTTCACATTGCCACTCAGTTAGTGTGTGTACTGTGGGTTAGGCACATGTTTGCTGCATTCAGAGAGATGACGGCCCTGGTAGGGCACAGGAGGAGGACTGTTGATGGTGCTTTAACTGGGGTTTCGGGAGAGGCTTACTGAGTTTAGCGCCACTGGAGCTGCCACCAGCAGTTTGGGGACAGGACAGAAGTGGGTTTCCATCGGGACACACTGGAGCTCCACTGGATCAGGACTCAAAAGCTCAGAGGGGTCTACTGGAAGAGAGAGGGTGGGGCAGGAAGAGGAACAATGAAGCCCCTGAGTGAAACAAACACAAGCTCTTCAAAGCAGCGAGTTTCAGTAGAGGGTGATTCAGTTTGTTTGTGTACAAAATATTAATGGTGTAAGGCCTGCATTCTTCAATAACTCGGATAAAACAAGATAACTGAGCTGAAACAGTAACAGCACTCTTTTTTCAAAATAAAGGCAACAGCAAGTGATCGAGTACTAGTGGGCAGAGATATGAACTGAATACCCCATACTGACATTTGGGATTGGATCTGCTTATGGATGTTACTTTGTGACAATGTCCTGGTTATTTGCATTTGACCATTAAAGAAATAAAGAAAAAAAGGTTTTCTCCCAGAGTTTTATTCTTTGCAGGGCGGAGAAGCCTCTGAAACAGCATTCAGACCATTATGGGACACAAAAACCCTGTGCTGGAATGAAATTCTTAACTGTGACAGACGTTTCTTAAAAGGACAATACCAGTGGCCAGTTAGAGTTATAGTCCATTTGCTACTGTGTACGTCTACTTTACATTTTCCTCAGTCATTCTGAAATGCAAACTTTACTTGTTTGTGGTGGGTGGGAATGGGATTAAAAAGACACCCCTAATAAAAAGATGTAGACGTGACCATTAAGTTTGCTAGGTGACATGTTTTTTGATGATTTTTTTTTTTTTCCTGGCAGAGACTTCCATCTCCACCTCTGGGTGTCATCTGATTGACGGTAAACAGAGCGCGCTGATGTGAAACAATCAACTCAGGCAAAACAAAACAACGATAAACGGAAACTTCGACAAAAATCAAATAAAGGCAATTTACTGTGATGATTGCTGAGCTCTGGAAATTTTCAAGAATGTGGAAGTTGTTTGTCACTGGTATTGTCTTTTAAAGCAGGGCAAGGCAAGATTCTTCAGAGGTTTTTACAGCTTTCCACCCTTAAAGCTGTTGAGTAAAACTATCTCCTCACCTGCATCACACTGATAATGAGCAACACAAATTCTGAAAGGGTGAGAAGGAAACTGACTCAAACTGTTGGGAGAGAAAAGGCATTTCAGGTATTTCAGGCTTGAAGTCGCTGTACTAAAAAGCCAAACCACAGACTGTATGTCCACACATTACAGAGAGCAAAAATGAGGACTGAGAGAGACAACGTGGTGTGATATGGTTCAACATGAAACTAAGACAACGTGATGAAAACAGTGGCCTATTTTAAGGTTTCTCTCAAAATATATCCTGTTTTCATTTGCTGATGTCACAACAGATTGAAAGGTGAAGAAAGATGGAATGTAAACATAATACATGTGTGAAAGTATAGGCAGGTGTGTTTTGTTTCTCCTCATAAAGGAAGACTGTGGACAGGACTGAGAGCCTACAGCTAAAATAAAAGAGAACCCAAAATGAAAGAGCAAACCTGATTCGAGGCGGCGGATTCAGCGAAAGGAACATTGGTGACTGGGGTCGAGGCCGACGAAACAGTGGAGGTGGTGGCACCGTGCATCATGGGAACTTTTATTCAGGCGAGTCAGACGAAAGACAGAGGACGAGGATATGGGCGGGGAGGAGGGGGAATAGGAATGATAATGGTTACCATGGCAAAATGTGTCGGACCAAAAGTCATGGCACAAAGTCATGTGATATTGCCAGGATGAATTTGTACAAGAATCAAGACACATGCAAATGAAATAAGAGATAAAGAAAATTACATCTTCAGTTGGAGCAAAGCCACCAAGTTATCAAACCAAAAAGAAAATATACTGCTCAACAACAAATGACACTTAACAAAACATGGCAATATATAGTCATACAATCCAATCAGAGTATCTGATAATTGTATTCAAATGAACAGGGCATGTATATGAAGGGAGCAAATGAACAATAAGAGAATATTGAAGCGAAGCTTTTTTTTTTTTTTTTTAAAGTAATGACAGAACTATACTAATGTGACACATGTTGAACTTGTATTTACATTGAATTTATCATAATGAATTGGATGAATCCTGAAACATATGATCATGTCTCTAGATTGTGGCTATAACTTTTATTTCACTGAAACTTCTTGTGAAAAATCATCTCACTCTTTTGAAATGACATTTTACCCATAGCATTTGGGCTTTGCGAGGTATATTTCAGCATTTTAGCTGCATATTGAGCATAAAAGTGCTCTGTGATGTTAGAGAGTTGCACTTTAAAGGGAACAAAGGAGGAATTTCCTTTAAATTCATCAACAAATAAATTAACTGCAAAACTGCTCTTTTGCACTATACTCAGTAGCTCTTGTTACCTGCTTTCTATTCACAAATTTCATTCTACCTTCCGTTCTTTTTAAAGATTCACTTTCCACTGCTCTTTCCCCAGCCATTCAACATAGGTTTGTATTGATGCTCACACAAAATATCGGTTAACACCAAAATAACAGAGAGGATCTCTCAGCTTTTGGGGCAAATTGTGCCCTATAACTCTCAAATATAAGCAAAACTACACAATTTGACAACTGTTTACAATGGCAATATCTGTACTTGACAACTTATTTTAGTTGGAGTTGCAGTGATAAAAAATTCTGCATGCAGAACCCTTTGTCTTTTGATATGTCCTGATTTCCAGCTTTTCTTGAAAAATGAATTTGTCCCCAGAACAGGGCTGTTAAATCATCATAATATTATCAGCATGCTGTAGGGGGTAAAAGGGCTATGGATGAACAGCACAAAGACAAGCCAGGGAATGCATAAAAACGGGAGGTTACACACAAACGCACACACACGCACGCATGCACGCACACGCACACACACACACACACACACACACACACACGCACACCATTACAGAAAACTTTTCTAATTACCATCTGCGAGTGTGAGACTACAGTGACTACAATGAAGACCGTCATCGCATCACCACAGCCAGTATGTATGTGTGTGTGTGTGTGTGTGTGTGTGTGTGTGTGTGTGTGTGTGTGTGTGTGTGTGCATTCAGGAGGCTCTGCCTCACAACACTTCTTATTGTAGCTGATATTATTGTTTTTTAACTAGTACACTGTTCAGATGTGCCTTGAAGAAAATGTGAGGAAATTCAGTGTCAAACAAGCTTATTATCCTACTCATCTTCTCCAGTTTGAATATTTGAATATCTTCACTCAGGCATGGTGCTTGGTATGTATGATGGAACATGTCCTCAAGATTTTGTTTGGCTCCCAAACTACTGATTAGGGCTGAATAATATAGTAAAAAAACAGCAGTATCCGGATTGTGATTTTCATATAATTCACAATTTTAGTGGGAATGATTTGGGTAGTTGTACATTATAATTTTCATTTTTACTGAAAAAAAATTAAATGAAATGATGATGACAATGTGAATTTTGCTGGAGCCTGCACCAAACAAACATGTTTTCTTACATCTGGAGGATACAATTTGCAGGCCAGGGCATCTCTTTAGCCCCACAATAATTCATTTTTAATGGTATTTTGTCACATATTTTATTTCATTTATTTATTAAAAATATTTTTTGGGCATTTCTGTTTTATTCACCAGTGACAGTAGAGAGAGACAGGACAGGCAGGGGAGAGAGGGGCTGACATTTAGCAAAGGGCTTGGCTCAGAGTCAAACGTGGGCCGTTGTGGTAAGGATGTAGCCTTGATATGTGGTATGCGCTCTACCAGGAGAGCCACTGGGATGCCCCACACATTTTTATCTTTAGCCAAAAATTGCAGTTCCTGCAATTTGGATATCGCACATGACCATACTGCATTTTCAGTAGTATTTTAATTAATCATTTCAATCAGCCCTAGTATTGATACCACACTGCTCCAGAGAAAAAGAATTATAAAGGCTGAATGTGATGTCGTCTGCAAAGACATAATATGGAGTCATGGATAAAATTCTGCTTCCTATGGGACAGCATAAGGACAATATAAAGCATGCTATTCATATGTAATAAATCTTCAATTCATTGTTAATGGACCAACACCATACTTCCACAGGTCAGAGGTGTGGTTGTCTGGTGTCAATTGTTCAGGTTTCACACATACTGACTGTACCATTTAGTTTTTCATTTTGACAAAAATAATAGGATAAAATAATAGGGTTTGATGCAATGTGCATCTTTTTCAGCAAACTGTTGCTTCTGCTGTCTTATTATCTATTATTTATCCAGGATTTACTGTGACATTTCTGCTCTGTTTGTGAGTATCTGTGCCCCAAAGTGCCAGTTAACACTGAGCAACGCTGGTCTACACACTGCTCCCTACAAGTCTGCAATTAGAGCTCAAGTGGAGCTCTGAAGGGTGTGTTTGAAGAGGGCTGATACAGGTTGGGTCTGGGAAGGGAGAACCTATAGGGAGTCCCCTCACCAGTGAATCCAGGCACTGACAGGAGGCGGCTGGGGATTTGCCTGCAGCTGCTCCACTCCCGCCTCTCCCAGCGGCCCTCCGCTGCCAGCGGGGCCTGAGTTTTCATAAGCCCTACAAGAGACAGGAGGGAGGCTTACTGCAAGACCAACGAGTACTCGCTCTCGCCCTGCTTCCTGACCCGTCTGAGCCGGCGCACAAACACACACACACACACACGCACATGCACACATGTATGCACACCAGGCATGCTCGCACAGTGAATGAGTCAATGAATTGCCTACACAAAGAAAGTGGTGTCAAATTTGTTGGAATTAGATGGGAACTCCTAGTTAACAGCAGGGAAGCAGACAGGCAGATGAAAAGACACACAGACACGTGGTGACAAAGCAGGCATAAGGCTTGACAAGCAGATAAATGGCCTCAAAATTATTGTCTGTTATATAGCCCTTCGATGTACAACAAAATAACAAAACGTCTGCCTCTAAACGCGTGGATGGATCACAGTATTGATAACCTGGCTAAACTTGTTACTGTCCTCCACTCAAGGTCATTCCTATTGGCCCATCCACAGAGAATTCTCTGCAGCACCACCTTCTCTTTTGTCCCCTGCAACAAGAGATCTGACCTACCCATGGCTCCTGAGGGCGCCATGCACAGAACTGAGCCTGCCACGTCATGCACACACACAGGTGGGGAAAATGAGACGGATGATGAGAGGAGAAGAGGAGGAAGATGGCAACAGGAGAACAAAGAAGCGAGGGGAGGACAACGGTGGCATAGAGGAAAGGAGAGGCATAAGGAGATAAAAACGGGGCGGGGGGGGGGCAACAAAGGAGGTGTGATTGGCAACAACAGGTCAAGACAAGTCAACAGATTCAGGATAGTGCAGGGGATGCAAGCTGCATCAAGGCTGTCACAGCCAGCTAGAACACAGGAAGGACACGCGAAAGGTGGGGGTGTGCGCACACACACATGCACACACACACACACACACACATAAGGACAAGGTACTATCAGTTGGGGACATGGGCTGCAGCTCAAAAGTGAGCTATAAAGCAAACTGCTTCAAAGACATCAAAGTTTAAGCTGGTATCAGCACAGAGTAGTAATGGTACCAACCAGCTGCAAAAAAGAGGATAAAAAAAATCTGCATAATAAATGTGTCTGTGTAATAAATTCTCCCTTTTGCACTGAATGGATACATGCATGTTTTGGATCCAGACCTCTTGACCTCTATGTTGTATAATTTAGGTATGTGGTATGTAAGTATTTCATGTGCCACAGCCCTCTGGTCTTTTATTATCTTTAAAACAGGTGGAAAGGATGTTACCTGGCTGCTGTGGATGGGCATTATTAATAGAGGTTTAACAAAGAAAACAGAACTGAAACCATACCTGACTGAAAAACATTCAAAAGGTAACCTTGGGTGCTTAGCTTGAGGCAGGAACTAATACAACAAGAAGGAAAGAAGAATCTACAAACCAAGCTGAAAGAGCTGGGAAGCCTCATAAATTGAAAAAAAAAGATAAGATCTGACATATATATTTATTTTTTGTGATGTGCAGTGTGGTCAAAAGTGAGGTTAAAACAGCAGCAGATGTTACACTAGATAAAAAAGAATCATATGTAATAGCTCTACTGTACATATTAACACAGACCCCTCACTTTCTCACTTTCTTCCTTTTCCCCAGCTCACTCGTTGCTACTTTCCGTTTGTTAATTTCCTGGAGTTTACAATTAAACACTTTTGCCCGCACGCTGCTATGCTGATATACACATCCTGTCCTGTTTATTCTCTATTTTATGTTTTTTTTTTGTTTGATAAAATCAACTCCTCATTGTTGTGTCATGTGGTCTCACTCTTGTTATGGCTTCAGTGAGCGGTTTTAACACATCAGTCAAGGGTGAACCAAATGCAGCACAACAGCCAAAGTGGGAGAAAAGGAGACGTGACATGACAGTAGGAGCAAATGCGAGCAGCTACACCGCAGAGAAGCTTTGCACAGACAGAACATGCACACTGCTACCACTAGATCTATAAAACCCCAGAATTTCCACAGTATTACTGAGCCGTCCAGTATAAAAACCTCTGCACAGTTCTTTTTATCGAACAGATTTGTCTGCCCTGAGTGTAGCATAATTGGTCAAATCTTATACCAAGGTTTCATGATCTGTGGTTCCTTAAGACCGCAGAATTTATTACATACTTATGCCTTTATCGAACATTTCATCCAGTGTGTCTCAGTGTTGTTGGTGTGTGTATATGAAACTCACCGGTGGGAATAAAGGCTGGCTGTTGGAGCTGCATGTTAGCCAGGGCCTGCTGATAGTGGAACATGCTCGGGTTGAAGACAGTGGCGGTGGCTCCGTTGCTTTTCTCTAAGATGGGCCTCTTTGGTAGCGGCTGCACGGCCCCTGGGGGCATAGCCTAAGGAGGCAGAGGACAAGATAAAGAAAAATGTGAACAACAGGAGAAATCAAGTCAGAGACAGAAATATAAATCATTTTACAGAATATATTCCCAATAACAAACTGCAGCATCTAATATTACCTGAGATTAAATACAAAATCTTCCTAAATGCTCTTTAGACTCAACTGTGACTGATGGTGCTATGCACCACCACAAGAGGACACTGCAGCATCTAAGACCAGCAGAAGGGATGTAGGCCAACCCAGAGGTCAGGCCAAGAGCAAAATGGGATCCCTATGATTCCATTTTCTAATGGGACTGGTGCTGAACCATCAAACAGGGATTGTGGATTACCAAAAAAACATTTTCAATCATACAAGACGAGTGGAAATAAAAAATAAATAGGGCAAAAGTTCAACATATCATATCATGGTTTATGATGCCAGACAGTCACTGTACAGTAAATTAATTTGTTCCTTTAACCTTCCTTGTTAATTTATGATTAAATGAGGAAAATGAAAATCCTGATGGCTGCATGACTAAGGTGGCTGTGACGGGGTTAGCAGGCAGTGAGCACATGATGATATCCAGCCAGTGATGACCAAGCAAAACAGCAGAGGGTGAGGTCTGAGAGAAGATGAATGAATAACAATAGACTAACAGCTTAGAAATGAAAGTAAGACTGGGTTACTGAAAGTAAGGAGGACATAAATAGATCAAAACATGCAGCATTACATAAGCATGATAGTCACGGCAACTGTGATTAAACAGCATGCAGCAATTACAAGCCACTGCAACAAACAGAACGAATGAAAAATTAAGTTAATTTCCCACAATGAATAAGCCTTGAATGCACTACCCTCCTCATTCCATTCATCTCACTGCTGTGTGTCTTTATCTAATACCATGTTTCTTGTTTTTCTGTATCTGCATTGCAGATTGACCTGATTAGATTACAGCTGCTCACAATGCTAACTTTAGCCCCTGTTGCTTGTTTCACAAAGAGTACAGGCTAAAATACAAGCAGAGTAACACACACTGGAGAAAAACAAAACATAATCCCTGGAATACATTATCAAATTTCAAGCCAGTCGGGGACTGGTATGATGCCCTGAGCCCTCAATGCATCAGTAAACAATATCCAACTGGAGAGCACAAAGATATTCCACAGTGGAAGGCAGTGTTTTGTTAAGCAGACATTGTATATGTTTCATCGCTGTAACTCTTAATAAACAGAGAAATAGTTGAAAGTGTATCAGCTGACCCCTGGACCTGTGTTTGTCTTTAATGAAAGGAACAAAGAGTCCATGCTCATCTCACAGTATTTGCTGCCGTTACTGAGTTGAGTCGGACTCACCAAGGTTGCAGATGCAGCGTTTTGACTGGCTTGGTGCTGTGCAGCCTTGATCCTGGCCTGCAAGTGGGCAGGGGGATGGAAGTACTTGCACTTATCCCGGCTGCAGCGGCCCTTGATGTAGTCCATGCAGACGATGACCGAGTTCTCGCTGCAATCCACCATGCCTGCCTCCAGGGGGTGGGCGTAGCGGCAGTCGCTCTCGCCTCGTGTACAGTTGCCACGCTGGAACTCTCGACAAACCTGGTAAGGGCAGGGCAGGCACCGATCAGCATTTACCTTTCATCATACCTCAACTAAACATAGAAACACACCAGCTGCACATAGGCCACATACCTCTAACTTGTCTGTGCGCACATGTTTCTGTGTGGAGGTGCCGTTGCCCATGGCTGCCAGGCCAGTGGGACTCCCAGGGACCAGCAGAGGCGTGCTGGGCAGCAGCTCAGGCATCAAGCCCATGCCCGGGCCCATGTGGCTCAGATATGGACTGAATGCCATATTGGGACTGGTTGCCAGGGAGGGCGTCACTGGGAATGTTGTCTAAGGCAGTGAAGGAGACAATGATATATAGGAGGGAGACAAAACAAAGTAGGTTATAGCTGGATTCTTCCTGTTTGTTAGAGAGGCTTTGGTGATAACATCAGCAATGTGGTGAATTCTGCACAGGAATGAGGACTATGCAGAAGGACTATGCAATCAGGGAAATATGAGCAGGAAGCCACTTATGCGTGGAAGATATGTAAAACATTTTGCATGACGCTTTCGGGATTCAGGAAATTTCACATTTTCACTGAGAAAGCTGGATAACACTAAGGTGAGCCAACGCCTGCTCCATACTGAGTGGCAGAATAAAGGCATACCAGCGAGAATCACAGAATTTCTCTCAACCACAACTGTAAACTGCAAAACTGTAGAACTTCAGGTGATTTTAATAAGCAAGAGGTTAAACTATTATAAAACAAAAACTGGTGAGCTAAATAGTATTGAGTTAATTGTTATTTTAGATGTTTCATTTAATTTCAAAATGCCTTAAAGGTTATATTTTGCATAAAATATTAAGTATTTCCATTATAAATTAATAGGAGGCCAAGCACACAACTGGAATAAACCAATTTAGCAATAGATCTTTTTTTGCTGACAGCTCTTGCTTACCCATTTAGTGAAGTTGTGTGCTTATTCGCTGCTACATTAGAAGGCAAAACTTGGGAAAATGCAGCTTCTAGTACCAAGTCCCATCTGCAGGCGCAGTAAGCGGCACATTAAGCCATTGTTGCCTGAGATTCCCGTCATTTTCCTGCTGAAAACAACTACCATCTGGTTTGCTGGCTACCACATACCACTGCAGTCTGCATGCAACATTAGTGTTGAAGAGTTTGGTAAATGCCATTTCTTCAAATGCATTTAACGGTTTGAAGGGATAAAGGTTAAGTGGAGGCTGCTCACTATCGGCTGCAACTGTGCTCCAGGCAGCATGAACTGCATCTGTTGAGCCAACATGGCTGCTGCTGTCTTCTGCTGGATCAGGTTGTTCCTCCCATTGATCTCCAGCTGAGTCTTCAGGTGTGGAGGGGGATGCAGGTATTTACAGTTTTCACGCGTGCAGCGCCCCTGAGAGATGAGGAGAAGGGAGGCATAATGAGTTCAGGAGCAGGTAGGCAGAACGATGAATTACAGAGACTCTTCGTTATCAGATTTGAGAGATGAAGTCATGGAACAAGGAGATGAGGATAATGTAATTGAAGACATAAATCAATCAGGGGCATGCCTTGACTAGACAACAGGACTGTCCATCACTGAACATAAAAAGCTCATCTAATTGTAGCACTTGATCTAGGCCTAGTTTAGGGCTTAACCATACAATGGAGTACAATTTGCTTTACCAAAATAAGGAATGAAGGACCTTTTCATAACAACCTAAGAACTAATTGCTGATGAAACAGAGTCCTAATTAAGTCCCAGGAGACTGTATGATGGATAATGATGAGAAGCACTTTCTAATGATGCCATCATTAAAATATGCTAGATTGGAAGCATCAACGATCTGTGCAAAATAAAATTAAACAAGAAATTAAACTGGCTCTCATTGTAACTTTTTGTTAATGCAAATGTCTTCGGTGATTACAGTCTGCAAATTAGCACATTTCAGTGGCAAGTTATATGTATATCTTTTTTTCAATCAAACTACTATTTAATTCATTAATATGTCTGTTTGCAAAGCCTGGTGCACATGTGAATTTACAGGTGGAGGATTTGAGCCAGGTTTGGATTTTTCCACAGTGGCACAGTGCAGTCAAATAAACAGTGTAAAAAGATAAAATAGGAATAGTGAAAACACATGTTCAACTCTCACCATCCTACTAGCCAGATTCCATATCAGTGCCTTGCAAGTTATCAGTCTAACAAATATACTCCTTTCCAGACAGGGAGAAAACAAACATTTCTGAGTATGTGACTGACTGTGGCTCAGGCACTGAGAGCTTTTTGTATAGCAAAGACTCAGGATGAGATAGAGACAGAGTTAAATAAAAATGTTAATAATAATACAATACTATGTTTATTCAAGTAGGTAAATTCTCTTTCATTCGCCTCCTGCAGTAAAAAGAGTACTAAAATGTCATTTAATCAAGGAGAATTACTTTTACTTTGCTGATTTAGTTTAGTAGAAGTATTGGTATGAAAATCTACATAAGTAAAAATAGAAGGTAGCTCATTTAAAAGGTACTCAGAGTGGAAGTGACTGAATCACATTTTCAAAAAGAAAACTTGCTTTTAATTGGAAAAAAATTCAAATGACAAAATAACGTAAAGAAAAGTTAAATTAGTCTTCTCTTCTTTGCTGCCTGAACCCTTACCCTGTTGTGGCTCAAGAATTTAGCAGGTTACAATGGTCTAGTTTCTGATGCTTATATACCAAATTTGGAATCTGTAACAAATGTAAGTTGAGATGTAGTGGGGTGCAATAATACAGTAAAAACAGATTTTGAGTAGAAGTATCTGAAAAATACCCAATAGATTGCAAGTATACAGAAAAAGCTACTTGATAGAGTAACAATACTAAATGCAGTTAGTTTCTTCCACCCTTGGAGGTCAAAGGTCAGGCCTAGGTACAGCACAGTGCACCTGACGCTTGTAACATCAATGTCTTGCTAAAGGACACTTCGGCAGACAGGATACTTGCTGACACAGGGTTTGGACCCAGATCTACCACTTCAAGGACATTTTATATAAACATTAGCCAACAAAGCTGCCACAAAAGCACACATGCACACGCACACACACACACACACACACACACACACACACACACACACACACACACACACACACACACACACACATCAGATTTATATATTAGGGCACTGTGGCCTAATAAGTATCTATTTGTCATGAAAGAGGCTTGTCGCACTTTGACTTGATAGAAATGACTGTTTAGTTAGACGGAAAAGCAGCAACAAAGCGTTAGCTGAACAGCCAGTATGTAAACAAGTGCATCTTATGTTCACAGACAAACTCCTTTTGTGTATGTCCTGTATGCAAAGCTTGCGTCAACACATAGGGGCTCATACAGTGGCAACAGTAAGTTTGTGAGACTGCAGGCAAAATGATACACTTGTTCGAGCAGAGTATAAGTCTAGTGTATGAGTTTTATGAAAACATGAATGAAGAATCAAAAAATAGCCACAGAGTATAATTTGACATGTAAGCACACAACCCTTATGACAGGGCTATTCAATTACAAATTCAGTTGGGCCAGATTTTTAACCGAGACCTTAAGCTGGGCCAGACATTTTCCAGACATTTAAAACGGCGGTTTTCATTGTCAATTTTTTGTTTAAGGGTTGAAAAAGACATACTTTTGAGCCGCTAGCATCAGTAACTTTCAAAACAACGCGCTGCAGTGTGAGTTGGTTGTGTGTTGCTAGGCAACGTGGAGTGTTGCATTCACTTTCTGAACTACTGCAGGGATTTCGAGTTCATTCTCGTGAATGTTTTTCTCTGCTTTTATGGTTGAACCATGAGCTGGGCCACTCGGGAATTGCTTCTGGGCCGCATGTGGCCCGCGGGCCGCCAATTGAATAGGCCTGCCTTATGACAATGAATAAACTAAAAATGACTGAATGGGTCTGACCAACTGAAGCACCTTGAAAAGCAGGGGTCAAGATATAAAAGGGGTTGTGGTTTATTTATTCCCCTGATAAACTTAAAATACTCATGTCTGCACTTTAACCCTGTTAGTTGCTGCAGTATTTTGCATCCAAATTCAAGTGAAAGGGTATAGAGCCAAAACTTCAAATAGCGTCTTGATAACACTATTTGACAGTTGCTGTAATTCTGTAACAGCTGCCTCGGCCCCAAGGCATTTTGGGGAGAAATAATTCCTTAAGTTCCCTTGTACCTGTCATTTTTGGCTTCTTGACAAACCCTAAATCTGATTTTAGCCATTTATATAAAAGCAATTAATTTAGTCCCCAAACGACCTTAAAGCGACGTCCTTCCTCTCTCTGCTCTCCTGTCAGAGTCTGTGGGGGGGCTGAGGATGGTGCAGGAACACTGCAGGTTAACACAGATCCAAAAGAAACTGCAGTCTCCATTAAACCCCTGGGTCGACAGCAGCTGTCTTTCCTGTAGATGAGCTGTTAGCCCCCTAAACTTCCTCCCATAACCCTCAGCCTTGTGCCCTGTCATCAAGCCATGCCCACCTGCCCGCATAAGTGTGCCACAGGACCACGAGAGCAGAAAGCAACATATATAAATAAATAAATAAATAAATAACAAAGCAAAAGGTCATGCTATGGACGTTTGCTTGTCGTGCTTACAACCTTGACACGAAGGGCACACACTGTATGGAAAAGTGAGGCAGTGATGTTGTGGTGCAGAGACGCTGATGGTGATGGATGATGTCTTGCTGCGATGAGGACATGTGGAAGAAGATGTCTGTGCAGAGGTGCTTAGCAGTGGCAGAACAAGCACTATACAGGACAGGAGGAAACCGCAGTGTCTCCGATAGCAGAACCTCAGGAGGGATTCACATGATCTCATATACCAGGCTAAAAAAAAAAAAGCATAAAAGCTAGCATGTAGCGGCCTGAAAAAGGCCCTAGGTACAGACACAGACATAGCCTTGCATAAACACTCTCGCCTACACGAGAGATGGGAACAAGCTTTGCATCAGCAAGTGATGTGTTTAGGGATGAGCTTGTAATGAGGAGTGAGTGTCATGAGCCCAGAGAGCTGGTAAACTAACAGGAAAGGAACACATGCCTTGTGATATACTCTGTACGTAGTGTGCAATACAAAAGTTAGACCAAATGAGAAGTGTTTCACCTCTGAGTATATTGGAGTTTTTATATTCTGATAGCACAAACATGATAAATTAAATAAAGGAAACTTTAAGTGTAAATGTGTAAACTGGGGTAATGGAGGAAAATGAAATGTAGTGTCGAGGAGGATACTGGGTCAGGAATCTCCTTTTGGTAGCCATAGCAACACACTAAGAAACAGAGAGAAAGTCCCTCTTAGCACAGTATTAGTGTGTTGTCTATGCATTCAGTAAGAGGAGAGAGAAAGGACATTAAGCATGAAAAACAAAAACAACATTTCTAACTACTACGAGGCTAACCCACTTGAAAAACATACGGTTATTTTAATTTTCAGCTGAAATACTGGAAATATGGGGTGAAAAAATCATTTTTCTTAAGCTATAGCATAACCAAACTCCTCTGTGGACTCATTTCCACGCATGACGATGATGTCATCTAAAGGAGACGCTGCCGTAGAATCTCCAGTGTTTATGTTAAAGAGTGTGATGGGAGCAGATGTGGCAGCCACACTCATCATTTCAGATGACACCAGCACTCCAGTTAACAGGGTAAAAAGAGCTGGGCGGGGAGCCCTGCCCCCCTTCTCTATCCTCTTCCTCCCCAAGCAGGTTCAGATTGACCAGACAGAGCTAATGGAGGAGCAACAGGGAATGACAGCAGCTTTGACTGGGCAGGAGATGCCAGATATGGGAGGGACAGCAAGGAGGCAGACCATTAGCAGATAAATCCATAAAATTAACAAAGAAGGGAGGGGGAGGAGGATAGCACGAGGAAGGAATGATGCTGTAGAATAGCTCTGGTGGAGGCAGAGCGTGCTTCTTTGTTTTTCTAGTCAGTCACTCAGCAGAAAGTCTGTCTGCGGAGAGGCAGTGTAATCTAGACTTAAGAGCAATGGGAATGTAAACACCAGTGTAAAAAAGGTGTTCGCTGACATATGCTGTGAGTGTGAAAGCCCTGCTGTGGCTCCAGATAAAGAAAGCCACGCTGACCTTCAGCCATTGCGAACTTCACTACTTTGCCAGACCAACAGTGCGACCCCGGGGCTTCAGACAGCCAAACATGGCCTTTAATGCATGTTCGCTGCCTTTGGTACAAAGCAGCTTGCCTCTTTCTCCTATCAATTCAACCAATACAGACACAGGCTGTTGCTCTGTGCTAAAAACAGCCGTGCCACTCAGGAAGATCAAACTATCCAATGGGTACGCACTCCTGTGCTGTTGCTAGGCCCCCCTCTCTCCCTCTCTTTCTCTCCCATCTCCCTCCTGCTCCGGAGGACATAACACAGAAAAATGGCTGAATAATAAATTCTAACTCAATAAACGAGGAGACAGCAGCTGCACTCAGACAGAGAGCCCCTTGTCTGGGTCTCACTTTTTCACTGCAGGGAAGCTGGTCAAGCAAAACCACTCATACACACACACACACACACACACACACACACACACACACACACACACACACGCACGCACAAACACAGCAACAGTCTATTTTCAATTTTAGCACAATTGCCCATTGATAGCTGTAGCTGTGGCTCTTCTAAAAGACAGTAAAGCATCATCACTTCACAGAGTGTCAGATTTGCCGCTGCGCGTGTTTGAGTTCTGCAGCAGAGAGGAAGGGGACAAGTCTCGAGAAACAGCTGCAGCGATGTTGGGGCAGGGCAACTAGCTGGCCCACATCAGAAATGGAGGAACACACTGTCCACAAAACCTCTATAAAACAACTGAGTTTAGAAGACAGCTGTTTTTAAAAGTCTACATAGAGGTCTCCCAAACTTAAGTGTACAAATTAAGGCTGCAAGTAATGTGGCTACTAGTCCCGTGCATGTTTACAGGCAGGTGACACCCAGGCTCTACTTGCACAGCAATCAGTTAGTTAGGCCCCTGTCCTCTGGTAAGAGGGTGCACTTGATCAGTTCATCCAACAACCAAAACAGCCAGTGCTCATTTTCAGGTTGTGGTCGGTGACTAGGGGCCTCTGGTTGTTTGATAAAATGATCAAGTGAACCCCATCACTAGAGCACATAGTAAACTGATTGCTGTGCATAAAGAGCCAGTGTGTCACAATCAACAAACTCTGTGTATCTAAGAACCCTTGAATTGGACAATTATTTAATATCAGAAGGACTTCTTGTAGATAAGTCATGGAAACCAAGAACCTTGCAAGTTTGCATCAGCACTGCACATCCCACGATTAGGGCTGGACATTATGGACAAAATCAAAATATCAAGATATTTTTGATCAGATATGTCAATATTGATATTTTGATAATATTGTAGAGCAAACTATTGGTGCTTCCACAAAATATTTTTGATAAACAATCATTAACAATGTGGATATGATGTTCAAACAGGTAGAGACAAATAATATAACAGCTAGAACAGTCTAATACATTAAAAAAAATTGCATCCCTTTACTGTAATGCAACCTTTAAAACCAGGAAAAGACAACACCTATCTTTTATGATGATATCCTGATATCCAAAATCCCACACAATATCTAGTCTTATATCACAATATCGATATAGTGTCAATATATTATTATTATTGCACATGCGCCTATTGCGATGTTGATGCTGAAACAATGTATTGTGGAGCCCTATAAAGTGCCAAAGTAATGCCAAATGCTCATGGGAGTGATGCCTTCAAACTGTTTCTTTTTTCTGAGCAGCAGCCAAAAAACCCAAAACACAGATGTTAAGATAATAGACAGACAGAGAACAGAGATGGAAGAAAATCTTCCATCTTAGTGATCTTTGTGAAGCTGAAACCAGAAAATATTTGGTGTTTTTGCTTGATAAATGACTAAAACAATCAATTATTGAAAAGATACTTCATTAATTTTGTGTCAGTTGATGAATCTATTAACTGACTAATTATTTCAGCATCAGTTAAAATTATGTAAAACTAGCTAAGCACCTAAAGTAAAATTGTTATAGTAGCCTTGTTCAAATGCTTCAAGGCATGTGTGTGTGTATGTGTGTGTAAAAGGGGGGCACCTCTTTACATTCTGTGACTAAACAGTACAATGCACAGCCAAAAGATATTAACCATCATGACAAGGCCCCCACTACAAGTGTGGAAAGAAACAGAAGGCGTCTGGCTTCACAATCAGGCAGGGCCTGGCGTGCTCTGTCTGTTGCGCTGTTACCTTGAGTGAGTCAAAGCAGGCAATGACTCGGCCGTTCTCCACATGGCAGCTCCGGGAAGGGTGGGCAAACTTGCACTCGGCATCAGAGCGTGAGCAGGTGCCTCTCTGAAACTCGCGACACACCTCCAGGGTCAGCCATTTGGTGTCCCGTCCCATGGTCATGCTGACCGCCATTACAGCCACTCACAAAAACGAAGCAGAGGTGGAGGCAGGTGGGTGGAGAAGTGCTTGAGAGTGTAAGTGTAGGAAATAGAGATGCAGAAAAAAAATCCAGGCAACACAAAAGGGAAACAGAAGTAAAATTATTTTCCTGTTTCCTTGGCACGAACAGGCAGCAGGTCCTTCTAGTTGGCTGATTTTAGGGGAAATGCTTAAGCCTTAGTTGGTCCTGGGAAACGTGACAGCTGAGGGTTCACTGCGTGGGTTGAGATAGTAGGGCTTGACAGTGAGCAGAGGCCAGCTCTGGCTCATAATAAAACAGAGACTAATTTCAGAACATTACTCTGGCACGCTGGGGTATGTAGTTGAAACAGACACTCTTCCAGGAGAGGGAGGCACTGTGATAACTGCGTCTTCTGCCCTCTGCCCTGCTGTGTCTGTGTCCTATTCTTCAGGGTCGCCGCCTTCCCCCGGCCTCTGAATCACCTGATGCACACAGTAAGTCACTGTCTCATTCACGTCAACATGGCCAGGTCTGGGACAGTCACCGTAGTGCTTGTTATGGCTGTGCTGGCTGGCACAGATACTGACAAAGAGGTTTTTTTTTTTTTTTAAAGGCAAACCCTTGTAAAATGATGTCCTTGCACTGGTGAGAGGAGGTGGTGGCTCAGGGTAGGTGGGGACTGCAGATCAGTGGTTGGATGAATGACTCTCTCTCATTGTCAGGGTAAAATATAGCCCCATTCAAGGCCAAACACGCACCACACTCTGCCCTGCTCTCACCTAGCTGGTCCAGCTCAGAGGAGCAGCTGAATGCAGAGTCAGACAGCAGCCAAACAGCAGTAGAGGACTCCTCACAGTAGGCACTTTGGACTTCCACTTCCTCCTCTTATTTCAGTCTCGTTCTCATCCCTCTTTCTCCGTAGTCTGACCAGGAGTTCTTTTATCCTTCTGTTGTCATCCTCCTCACTGCCCTCTCTTCTGCATGTCCTTGCTTGATGCAATAACCTTGCTGTGGAGCGTAAAGGCAGAAAAAATACATCAATTAAAAATTAAAAACAAAAAGAAGATAGCAGCCTGTTGAAGAGAAAGAGTTAGAAATATACTGTTAACGCGAAGCTAGAACTTCATCACAAGCTTATTTCAAGGCTAGCCGGAGTGTGACAGGGACGTGAGGCAGATGGTGGAAAGGAAAGGGAGAGAAAGAATAAAAGCAAGGAGAAACAAACAGGGGAGCAGAGCATAGAGGAGGGAGGGAGGCAGCGATGAACAGGAAAGGGCAAGCTATGTCTTGATTAAGTGATACAGAGGAGAGAGAGAGGAAGAGAGAGAGAGAGCGAGAGAGAGAGAGAGAGAGAGAGAGAGAGAGAGAGAGAGAGAGAGAGAGAGAAAGGATGGAGACAGGACAGAGACGTCACTCTAATTCCCCTGAGCTTCAAAGAGCAAAAAGTACTTCACTAACTTGACATGAATCATAATTCTACACACTGTGGAAATGCAATGTCCTTGAAACACCATGGGCTGGCACATGTGGTCAACACCGGCGATTCGCCACTACAACAGACAGTTATGAATTTGAAGGGGAGAAGAAGAAGAAAGGGAGAGACAAGGAAGAAAGAGAATGGGTATTTCTCACAACTGCAGCTGCTGTGCTCTCAATGCAAGTCAAAGCCAATCAGACAGGCTGTTGCAGGCAGGCAGAACACGTCACCGGCCAATAGCAGGGCAGGTTCCACATCGGCTCCTCCCTCCACAGAGCCGTCCTTGTTCCTCCCAGCCCCTTTTCTCTGGCACAGCACAGCCGTCATGGCTGAGCCACATAGCTAGATTCAAACTGTACCAACTCTAGACCGTCAGACTTAGAGCAGCTTTGTCTCTTGCAGGTGTGGAAGCTCTTTTGCCGGGTCTTGTTTTAAACATCGTACTTTTCAGCAGCAGTGTGTGCCTGAGTGATGCGAAGGTGGGGTGGGGGACCACACAGTGTGAGGGGTGCAGAGTGACGTGTCTGGACACTAATAGAATATAGATAGCAATCAGTGAGGTGACTGGCTCAAAAACAAATAACCTACGCAGAGAAGAACCAGCTATTGAGCTTCATGGGGAAGCATTGGGGATGTCTGGACAGCATTGTGGACTTCAGATATTGTGAGGAGAAAGGAGGGTTACCCTGTAGAAAACATGAGGTGCATGCACAAAGTGGATAAACAAAAGGCCAGGAGAGCAGAAATGAAAAAAACAGGAGGAGAAGGGGTTGGAGCAGATATTATCAGTCCCCGTGTCTCATGGCGGCAGACACAGACGGAGGAAGCGGTGGGGGGCGAGTGTGAGGGAACGAGTGTCTGTGTATATGAGAGTAAGCAGATAGACAGCCCAGAAGGAGAACACCGCAGTGGAGTGGGAGAAAGAGGGATAAGAGGTTGGGGGAGGTGGGAACTGAACTGATACACCCACCTTAAAACATAAGAACAAAGACACATGGCAAGCAAAAAAAAACAGGAATGAGAGATGAGCGCATGCAGCAATTGCTTTGCTTGCTTAACCATGATGCTCATCTATCCCTCCTCCTCCTCCTCCTCCTCCGCCTCCTCCTCCCTCCAGCCTACCTACAGATCAATAGAAAGTTTCCTCAGGGGGGGACAGGCGCTCTTCCTGCAGCTCTGTCTATCCTGCATTCAGGTCCACATCGGCGTCAGGCGCCCTTGCTTACGCACAGCCTGACGGTGCAGCTCAGCAATATGCAACACTGCAACCAGGCATCATCAAAACGCTCCTCAGCAACGGACCGCTTCCCCTCGCTGCCTCTCCTCACTCACCAGACGCCAAATGTCACACAGCTCCCACTATAGCCGCTCTTGGACAGTTACATAGCAGACACTGGCTCACCTCCAAGACCATTATAGTCTATACGGCACCTGCCCCTTTGAATATACACCACAAGCACCTAATGACCTTCCACTTGCTAGTGCTCCCACAACTCTGTTCAATTGCTTTGCCACAGTTACATATATATTTTTTACTTTTTCTTTTAGCATTATGCCTCTATCAGTCCCTCTACATATATTGCAGGACAATGGGGACATTTAAAAATAGAGAAGCTATGTCATGCTGTCATGAATAAGTAGGTTAAATGTGACATATCCCCCCATGGGTTTTGTTTGTTTGAAAATACTCACAGAGAGCATGTGAAATCTATTTGTTTATAGATCTATGATTGAAGAGACAGCTCTCAAGCGAGGATGCAAATTTGTGGTTTCTCAAAAGTATAGCAAGCAACTATATCCCACAGTCAATCTAGAGATGTAGAAACAAAGTGAGGAGGTCACTTTGAGGCCATAGTTTCTATGTCCATTGTCACGTAGTAAGTAATGTTTTGATTGGCTCTATTCTCTGAGCACACCATGGGACTAATCACCACAGTAGTCAATGAATTATTTAGCAACAGAAGGCCGATATAACCACCAGAGTAAATGCATCAGTACATTGCCTTCTTTACCAAAAAAAAAAAAAATGTAATTTCATTCCAAAATGCAACATATTCACCCAAGGGAGAAGACTTACCAAGCTTTCATTGTTCAGCATAAAAAAAGACATGATTGCATCTTCAAAAATGTCTCTAACTTGTAAGCAAAACCCTAAAGATAGCAAGCATTTTAATAAACATTAAAACACATCAATGCTTGTATTGCTGATGATCCAACAATGAAAACTTATACTAATTTTCATTTTTACAACTATGTCAGCATTTTTTTTTCTTTTTCTTTCCTTCTTTCCTTCTTTTTTTTTGACAACAGACTTTTGGAATGGAAGATCTATTAGTTTGGAATGAAAACCTCTAACTGCCAAGCACCAATATTGCACAACACAACACGTCATATTAGTAAAATGAATGGATTGAATCTGCAGTGGGAACCATAAACATTCTTCTGAGACAAAACACGAGAAGGCCTGGTGATTCGTGACAGTAAAAAACACTGGAAGCAGAAAATTATTAAAAGGTAAGAGTGGAAGAAGTGAACAGATAAGGGTAAGATGGAGAGAGAGGGGGAGATTTGGCCTATACTACTCTTACTTCTAAATACTGAGGGACAAGAAACAAAGTATTTATGTGTACTAGTAGACCACATTACTTTGCATTGGCAGCCCACACACACACACACACACACACACCAAAGCTACTCTCAGTTGTCTTCCTCTCAACAGCAATGAATGGGTTTAAGCTCTGAAATATAAAAATTAAGGAAGCGTGGAAATAGGCTTTAGCTATGCAACCATCATACTATATGACCCGCGAATTTGTTATATAAACCAATAATATAATCTACTTAGAAATTCATACAAACCGCCCAACTGTTTTCAATTGTAGTTATAAAGGAAATTTAAATTTTGTGACAGAAGTATTCAGTCACTCTCGGGCCTATTAAACATGTTTAACCTTAACAACACAACAAAAACAGTCACTTGCAAGGATTCTGCATGGTAAATAAATACAGAGTGCCCCACATATAACAGTTATTAAGCTGTTCCCTGTCCTCCAGGTGTCTGCAATGGGGAGGTTGGGTGTGGGGGTGGGGGGGTATAGGTGGGACAGGATGGGAAAGTAAAAGGGGGATGGGGGTGATTGCTGTTGACTCCAGCGCACTGCGTCCCTCATCAAATATGGTGCACCAAAGAGCTACATGACAGTATAACCTTCACCGGAGCGCTGACGTCTGCATTATGGTGAGTATAGGCTAGGTGCCACCTAGACAGTCAGCCCCAATGCACCTTATCAGCTTAGACTAATAGATAGCCTTTAGGCCTTATATCAATAAACTGTTGCTGTAAAGTGTCAGCTTAACATTCACTGAATGGCAGGGTAATACATTAGCACTTGTGAGGGGAAAAAAATGTCTCCAATCTCTCTCCTGAACCCTTATTTTGTTGTGTATCCTTGCACTTTTCTCTTCCATGATCATTGTAAGGTCACAGGAATGTTAAAAGGGCACTTCATGCTACTGGTTGTTGGCAATTTTAGCAACCTTGGAATTTAAGGTTATTCTACTGTTGCTCTAATTTGTAATTGCCATATGGATAAGAACATCAGCAGCAAAGGAATAAACTCTAAATAAAAAATGATATGAGCTAACTCTAACATGGCAGGATTGACAAGTAGAACAAATGGGTTTCACTATTTCATGCATTGGGGATAACCAATGAAGCATTTACAACATTAGAACAGACTTTAGCCCAGATCTTTGTGAGTTTCACACATGACGCTTGCTGGAGTTTCCCCTTCAATCCCTCGCTTACAACGCTCATACAGGCAGGCAGAACAAATAGCTGTGAAAATACATGTGATCTCCAAGCTTGAAAATAAAGAATCAGAGTTAATTGTCTGTTACGGTCAACTAAACAGGCAACTCTTTTGAGCAGTGACAGAAAGACAGGAAGGGCGAGAGAGCAACAGGGGAACAACAATGATCAGGTGATTGATTAAAAAGCACAAGGTGGAAGATCCGAACGCAGCTATGAATCACAATGAGAGCAAAAGCCTACAGCCTAGAGGGAGAGCAAAGTAATTAGGTTAAGTATCTGTAATCCTTTCAGCTCATTAAAGCACCACAGTACCCATTCAGAAAAAAAACAAACTCAGTCTATTCCATCATACAGGAGGTCGCAGCCTACACAATGTATTAATTGCTTGAAAAGACGCAGCTTTGGTATCCTGATGTATTTGCACTTATATTAAGGAAACAGATTTGTTGGTTGCTGAAATATCCTCAAGTTGTAATGGGCAAAAATTTTACTTCACCATTGCACTGGGTTAGAGGTGGAGTTTTGAGCCTAGTGTTTTGCATCCGTGCAGTGAGCTAATGGACACTACTGAAAGTTAACTGCGTGAAAAATATTAGACATTATGGCTGAATCAATATCGCATTGCTAACATAAAATTTTGTGATTTGTTAATATTGCTGCATTACTGGTGTGAGGTTTTATTTGCACCATAAAAGATAAAGCATCCTGGGTAGTTCAGGCGTGCATGAGAGGGAAAATGAGGACAGGTTGTGTGGGAGTTGTGGCTTTATGCCTGTGTGTGCGTGCGTGCGTGTGTGCATGTACGTGTGTGTGTGAGTGAGACAGTTTATCAGTTGTTTATACTCAGTAAAAGAAAACTAGCTAGACTGGTGCAGAGTCCACTGCCTGTAGGAAGCATAAACGAGTCTATACTTGCTGTGCTGCTAAATGAGGCAAAACGATGCCAATACATCTACTGGAAATGCATATCACAGCCACGTAGTGAAAACAGTGGGCAATGGTGGCTCTGTGTCCGCCTGACCCCTTACCTGGTCCCCGTTACGGGAAACTAGATTCAACCTTGTTGCGTTGCATGCAAGGAGACTGGTGCGCAGTTTCCCTCAGACCTACGGCAAGATAACCAGGAAGTAACCTCCAGCTGCTTGCTGCTCCTATGAGGCAAACTGTAAATTATTTAAATCTAATAAAACACTGCGTCGCAGTAAGTCGTTTCACGATGATTTTTAACAGTTCTGCTACACATGTGTAACTTGCACATAAAATCAGACACTGAAAACTACTGGAAACTCTTCAAATAAAACATAAATAGGCTTCCAAACCTCGTGTGCAGATCCCTGATTTGACAATGCGCTGAAATATGACAGCTCCTTACAGCCTCATGTTGTATCCATATGCCCATCGTTATAACCCTTACTTAATCGCATCAGCATAGCAGTCACTTCTCAGCAGACACAAAGCAGGCCAGGTGTAAAGTGATTACATTTTTGTGCAACAGTAATAAATATTGGTCAATAATAAAGGCAGCTCGAGCTTCCAAGCAACAGGCACAATGGAAGAGGCATCCTTAAATAATACATATACATGTAATAACTGCATCCTGGCATAAACATGTAGCTGATGGCTACTTGCTTGAATGCGTCAAGTAGCATTAATGTAGCCTCTGAGGCACACGAGCTGCCAACTGCGCCAGACATGATCATGTTCAGCTTCTTACCTGTTATCGCATGCAAATTCAAATGTCCTCTCTTCTTCAATTAACGCTGGCTCAGTATCTGCTCATTATTTACACACATACACACACACAGAGAGACAAACGTGTTGTTAACTATTCACTTAGCATCGCCTTGAGGTGATCCGCCGTGGATGATAAATAATAAAAGACAAATCTATGCGGTGCATCAACATAAAAAAGCGCGTGTCGTGAAGTCAAAGCAAGAGGAGTCTGGCGACTGAAACGTAGCTGCAACTAAATTTGCTCGGTAGCAACACGGACTGAGCACAACAGAATACCAGATTTAAAAAAAAAAAAAAAAAAAAATCGAGGGAGGGCAAAATCATGAGGGAGGGGTTGGGAGAGAAAGTGTATTTGCTTTCGTCTATTAGATAACATCATTACACCCCATATGAGGGAGCAGTTTCACGACATAAGGACAGCTGGTATCAAGGTATGCAACCACATATGACATTTTCAGGTAGGATGTATTACATATGCAAGGCGACTAAACGGCCTCTCTGGACCCGAGTGACTCATTTCCTATAGTTTTTATTTAGGGTCTGCCCAGTAAGCCCGCCGCTGAGCGTTTGCCGATTTCACCCTACCTGAGTTAACCTGATAAAATTACATAGTGGAAATCTATTATCCACCCACAGGCCAGCTCAGTGCTGCGAATAAGACTGGGTGACTGAAAGCTCAGTCCTTTTGTCTTGTTGAAATATTAGGGATATGCAAGGACATGGATCCTTGCATGAAA